>NC_047668.1:28494389-29694389 GCF_011762505.2 Arvicanthis niloticus
AATAATTTCTGGGTGGTCATCCTCTGACAATTTTTGGCAATGTTTTGATGAATTGTGGGAATATCATAGCCTTTTACTTTTCCATTTTTTTATATTTTATTTTGCTGATATGATGTTGAGACTGTACTGATAAGCAGATATGTAATGAAACCACATAAATTTCCTATGTTGTTCCTCAGCCATCTGTAGTAATTAACAATACCTTAAGGTAAGTTGCTTGGTTGGCTCTTTCCATTCAAATTTAAATCTACTAGAACTAAAATGACTAGTTCTTCGTGAAATCCTCATACTTCAGTTAAAAATGCTTTTCCATGGTGCATTTTACCTCTTTTCATCTATATACTGTTTGAATATCACAGAAGTAGAGAGGGGAGCATTTGCCATAACCTACTCCCATTTCAGTGTGCTGGTTAAAGATGCCCTTTTAATATGATTGGTTTTCACCTCTGTCCATACAAATGTATAGAATGGAATTTGCTGCCTGGTTCTGATTTTCACTCCAAATTTAATTTGTTCTATTTTATTCACTGTGCACACAGAATGAACATTTTCAGTTTTATGCCTGTCTCCTTACATGGAGTTTAATGATGAATATGTTTAAATCAAACCTCCTCTGACAGTCACATAGTTAGTTAGTTTGTGAATGAGAATAAGCTTATTATTTGTTGGCAATAGTTAATTACCACAGTTTCTTTATGAGCCTAAGTGCCTGAGTGATCTACTCTTTCCTTTAAATTCTGGTGCTGCTCACTGTTTGCTTCCACTGATTGTTTTGCTCCAATTGGATCTTGTGCTAAGCAAAAGTATCTGAATATGTTGGTCTTTTATTTGCAGGTGGTTCATGTATTTTATGGTGATAATATGCAGTACATGTTTACACTTCCTCCAATAAATACTCGGAGACATGTCATTTTAAATGATTATTGCAGAATGAACTTTTCAAAGTATGGTGATTTATTTATGTGTACCTATGTAAATAAATGTGTTCATAATTTGAAAATAGTTAATATGGAAAACAATTTAAATAGGAATAAGTTATTTTATTTTTATTAAAGTTTTTCTTTAATTTGTCCCAAAATACTGCAGTGAAGTTGAACTAAGTCTTTAAGAACTGCTGGAGACTCACAGCTATAACTCAGTAGAATGCAGGATGAAAAATAATGTTTTAGCTGAAGGCCTTTATGTCTTTTAAAATGCAAATACCTCTCCTTTTGTCTGCAATCAGTCATTTATACATTAATGTGAGTGAATTTATTAGACATCTTTCTCAGGTTAATTTAGAAGAAGGGACCGTTCAGATGAACTCAGTAGCTGCAGAGACATGGGGAAGATTAAGTATTAATGGCAGGAGCATGGAAGATAACTTAATCTACTGCATTGTTACATTTAAAGGCAATGCTGTCTGTATTTAATATACTCATTAGTATTTACAAACACACATAAAGAAAATGTCTGCTTAATGAGGAGAATATGAGTGCATGTTTCAGAATTGTATCCAACTAGTTCACTGTGTCTCAATGGAATGATAATATAATTAAGCAAATTACTTATAATTTTGTTCAACTCTGAATTAAGTCAGCAGTAGAATTCCCAACCAAAACACTGACTAATATTTTGATCTCCTGAGTGCTCTCAAAGACAGCAAGCAAGTGAACCTGCTAGGCGTCTCCCATCCTGGCAGCCAAGGGACCTGAGGGTTTCATGCACCAAACAGAGTCTTGCATTTTGCACTTAGATATATGTTTCTTTATATGTGTTTTGAAATATAGTTCAAACTTTCTCTTAATACTTTTTATTAAGAAGTAATTTCTCAGGTTTCCACTGCTGCACTTAGGTAATTTATGAGACCAGAATTTTTTGACCTGGGTTTAAATGTCACCATCGTTATTCTATAGCCAATGTTGACTACTATTCCTAAGTCACTAGATTTTTCAAACCTCACTCCAGAAGCTCCTTTTTTTTGCAATAAATGGTGATTAACACAGAGACACACAAAAGCCAAAGTGCTGAGAATAAGTAATTGTTGAGCACTCAGACCTAAATAGGCCATTTATATTACATCCAATTTCTTTCCAGTCTCAGCGACCATTACAAGGGACAGGACAGAAGGCATAAGAGCCAAAGGTGGTAGATGACTACAAAGAAGCAATGTCTTTTTAGACAAAAATGAACTCACAGTGGCTATGGCAGTATCTACAAGGCCTGACACAGCGCAAGAGTGACAAATTACCTGTATGGAGAGGGAGGATAGGCATAGGATAGGCATACAGTCCCACCCATAGCTGAGAATTATTGATGATAATTGATAACCACCAGAGGGAGGGAGGGAGGGAGAGAAGGGAGAAGGAGAGAGAGAGAGAGAGAGAGAGAGAGAGAGAGAGAGTTCTACAAGAGCCTGAGCCTGGTATTTCTAACATACTGCAGTGGATTGAAACATACCTAAAAGAATATAGCCACCACTAACAGGATGTTTTAAAACACGGTTTTAAAATAATGAGAACATAAAGTTCCTGTTTATGGAATGGGAGGTAGATCTATAAAGAGATGTGGGAAACAATAAAAATACAAGAGTAAATTCTGAAAGAGTTTATAAAATCAGATTTGAAAAGTACAAAGCAATGTTTGTAATGACTCAGATATAATATCACACCTGTTTCTGTATCAAGAAATTATAAAAAATAAAGTACTAAAATAATATTTTCAAGAAAGGGGCACATATGGCTAATTTTACTATTAAATTTATTTTTACACACTAAGTATAACACTTAAGAATTAACAGAATAAATATTAACACCAAACTTAGGAGTATTTTGAGGAATGTTTGGCCACAGTGTTTTAAAATACACCAAATTAATAATTTTTTATTTTCTAAGATTAAAACAAAGGAAAGGCAATTATAATTGGTTTAAAAATATTCAAATGAGATATTGAAATTATTTATCTGGGAGTACAACTAGGTCAGGATTTGTAAGTCAACAAAGGGAACAGATACTTGAGTCAGATCAATCTTAAACATGCTTCTCCTACTGTTCAGTTAACAACATACAAAACATGCCATGTGATAAAGTATTTCTGAACCACAGTCCTCATGTGTTTGCACTCTCTCCTTTCTCCTTATGTGTGAGAAGCTGGCTCCGACAACTCCGCAGTAGAGAGGGAAAGGTAGGAATATGAGAATCTTCACTTGACAACAGGTCTGTAAAAGAAGTTGTGGCTGGTGTCCTTGTAGCTGTATTTTGAGTGCACAATCTTAAAATAAAAGTTTGTGGTGGGCAGTTATGAAGCCAACCAAATGATACATGTCTGACAGTTCTATGAAAAGTGAGGCAGGCATGCCTTTTCACAAGTCTGCCTGGGAAGAGCATTGTCCTGGGCCATAGAGACTCGGAGACCTCAGTGGTAAGTGTAATTTACTTGGGTAAATGTTAGCAATAGAGAGATGTGAAGAATATGCCATATATTTCAATGTATAAAATATATATGAATATATATTCTAGTATATATTCTAATATATATATATATATATATATATATATATATATATATATATATATTAGAAAAGAAACCCGAAAAATTACTACATATATTAAATATATATAACAAAAATATTTGTAATTGAAGAAATAATGAATACATTGTAGTATGTAATAACATATAATCTGTATAATTAGAGGGTTTTCAGCTTGATCTTACTCTTGCTAAGGTCCTAAGATTATTCTACCATTCAGTTTACAGATAATCTTAGAAATCAATTTATATTTAAATGGAAATGTAATTACATTTAAATCATGTAACTTGATCCATGATTATTTGAATATCATATCCTGCCTAAATAGATTTAGTATAAATTATTTGGTGTTTATTATAAATACAATATTCATGTCAACATTCCTACAAAATAATAATTGTATATGTTTTCTAGTTATTAATATAGGGTAAGCTATTCAAGTATTCTGTATATACATTCTACACAATTCCAATTTTATGTCATTTCTTATAGTTGCACTCATTGTTATAGAATGTTTTAATTGGTTTCTTGCCCAAATTGTCTGTCATCACCAGGTTGGATGGAGTCTTATGAAGGACATGTGACCCTCTCTCATTCAATCTTTGCCACTTTGCGATACTAAATACCACTTAACAGAAGTCATTGCCCACAGCTTAAAATTGAGCCACATAAGAGACTACATACATAAGAGAATATCAAGTGTACCTACCACTTCATATATTATTTATCTACTTATATTGAGGCTTCATTCTATAACTTCCTTATATTTTGCTTTGGCTACACAGAGATAATAACATTTATATTCTTGTCTTTATTTATTTGATAGTGTCTGACTCTGTATAAACCTCTATTTAGCCACAGGTGGCTTCATATTCTGGTAGCTTCTGCCTTAGCTACCAGAGTTACAGAATTTCAGGGAGAAATACCCATGCCCATATTAACAGGATTTCTTCTTTCTTAGTGCTATTAATAATATTGGATATATTTTAGAAATTAAAAATATTATTGAATCTTATAGATAAACTCTGAAGATTAGCTTCACTCTGGTGTTTTTTATTATAACAATTAGTTGTCAAACTACAATATAATTATATTATAATGGCATTGAAAAATATGTTCTCATAGTTGTGAATTCTGTTTGTTATTCCTTGCTCCTTGTTTATCAGGGCCCTAATAGTGGATATTAACTTTCTAGGAAAACAGAAGCAGAATAGTAACTTAAAAAATGATTTGACTATCATATCTAGCCTGAAGAGACAAGAGTAAAGTCTTTTACAAAAGAACTGGGAGCTGGGTAAAACCACTTAGGATAAGTCAATTCCAAAAGAGGTCAGAGTATAGTATTTTTTTACTTTATTCTTACTGAACATATAATATCCATTTTTCTTTGTGTGGAAGTAAAGTTATCACAATCGAAAGACTAGTAAAGAAGTAAAACCTAAGTGTATATAATTTTAGAATCCTTTATGATTTAATCGTATATAGACATCTGAAAGACTTTCTTTTTTTCCAGGTAGCCTTTGGAACAAAAGTTATAAGCAATTTAACATATAATTTTGGAACTCGTACCTTGACTTGCAAACTTCAGCTCTTTCGTATCTGTGAGAGTGGGCCTTTTGTCAGAGCCTTTTTTCTCGATCCTTCGATGGCTTCTTTTCTTTTTAGACTCTCCCCAAAGATTAGATCCTCCATGCATGCTTGGTATATTTAAAATTGCAATTCCTTCCAGAGAGATGTTTATCAAATCTATCTGTACTCCATCACACTGGGGAGAGAGAGAAAGAGAGAGGGAGAGAGAGAGAGAAAGATAGATAGATAGATAGAGAGAGAGAGAGAGAGAGAGAGAGAGAGAGAGGCATGTTTCTTTTATTTCTTCTCTTTTTTTAAAAGAAATAAAGTTATTTTAAAGTCATGCCAGTGCAAAGAACACAAGTGCTGTAGCATTAACAAGTGGCCATTCATAACTATTAAAAATGGTCACACCACACACCACATCTCCAATGTGTTTTACTCTATAGGAAATATTTGGGAGAGAGACATGTTTGTGATTTCTTTTACTCCAATACACAAATTGTAGATGAAGAAGATCTAAGAATGGAGAAATTGTTATTATCATTTTTTTTTGAATGACAGGTTTGAGTTCATGACCCTCCTGTACCTGGCTTGGTCTCTGGTCTCTTCTCCCCTTTCCTGCCCTCTGCTTCCATCCCCTCCTCTTCTCCTTCCTTCCTTCCTTCCTTCCTTCCTTCCTTCCTTCCTTCCTTCCTTCCTTCCTTCCTTCTTTCCTTCCTTTTTCTTTTCTTTTCTTCATTTTCTTTGGCAAGAAATGAAATGTATTGATGGAAATTTATAAAGAAAAAGTGGACTCCATCCCAAATGTGATCACAGACATCCCAGTTGCTTTGGGATGAGTACAAGCTCACGTTCTAAGCACACCAGAAGTAATGAGAGGCATGGCTGTCAAGATGGATGTAGAAGACAGACAGAGTGGAGTGAGGGAGATGTCAGCAGGAGCAATTCAAGGATTCTCCAGCCAACCTTATTCACTTGCTGGATCATAGAACTTGATAGATTGGTTTTATTTCCCTTATAACAAGTCACCTTGTTACAAATGTATTGAATAACTATCATTTTATATAGCCAGAGAGGTCAGGTGTTTTACACTTTTTAAACGTTCTCTTCATTATTATTGATAGATTTGTGTGGAGAATTATGAGGTTATTCTTTAATGTTGGCATGTTCGTGTGAGCGTGTGAGTGTGTGTGTGTGTGTGTGTGTGTGTGTGTGTGTGCTTACACAGGTGCCTGTGAAGTACAGGAGAGGGCATAAGATTCACTGTGGGAGAATTCCAAGTGATTGTGACCTGACTAACAAGGATTGTGACACGGGTACTGGAACTCTAACTTGGGTTTTTGGGTTTTCTGAAAGAGCAGTAAAGGCTTTTCACCACCGAGTCATGTCTCCAACCCGTATTCTCTGTTATTTTTTTTTTGGGGGGGGGAGGGTCTTTTTTTGTTTGTTTGTTTTTTTTTTTTTGTGGTGATAACTTTTAATTAATTTATCTTTATATTTTCCAAAATGACACTATTACTATCTCAAATATTATTCTTCCATTTTCTATTATAAGCTAAGAAAAAAAAGACATAATAACTTGAAATTCTTTCAAAGTGCTCTCCTAGGGACAAGCATTTCACACGTAGCAGTGTTTCTGTAAAGGGTTGCTACAGCCACCATGTCCTACTGTAGTAAGGTCATCACTAACTTAAACACTAACTAAAATTCTCACGAAACCTCTGATTTTCAGTCTTTGAAGAGGCAGTGCCCCATAGAAACAAGAACAAAACCAATGGAATCCTGTATTTTTTCACATTTGCCTCATCTTTGTGAAGCTAGGCCTGCTTCATGTTCACTGAAGTAACCATGCAGTGCTATGCAGCCACACATCCTGAGTCCACTTCACTGTGGAAGAAACAATTCTGGAAAATGAGCTAAATTTTCATTCGATTTGTTTCCCTAAAGAGGACCCTATTTCTGGGTGATGTGATTCATTTTTTTTCCCTGAAACAAGTGCGTTTTTCTTCCTTTTTACATATTAAATTAAGATCATTTCTTTTTACTAAAGAATTCTGCTCCTGTGTATACTCACTCACTGCTATATATTCTAGATAAACAGATATTAATTTCATAATTAAAAGTAATCTTGTGTAAATACCCTGCAGGCCTCAATGAATCAAACACATACTGTGTGTCAGGCCTCCCACTGTCTTCAAGTGGAACGCACTGGCTGGATAATTAGATAGTACATATTTTTTAACCTTATTTGCATGCATATTATATCTTTTGCACACTGACAAGCAGCAGTAACAACAAAAGTCAGATTACCACAGGGAATTCCCACAAAGAAGTCTTCATTCCTTATAATTTGCAGCCTAAATTAAAATAATTTGATCTTTGACAAGGATGAAATGTCAAGCAGAAGGGGGTCCTCTACAAGCCACGGCCTGTGGCTTCTGAAAACCGCCTAATTTATGTCAGTCACTTCTTAATACATATTTAAGTATTACACGAAAAAGATGATAAATATGCAATCTGACACCTTTGGTATTTCCCTGCTGTTAATTTATAAAGGTCTGGCTTCCCCCAAACTGACTAAAATCATTTAAATAACAGAAGAATTGTGAAATAAGCTGGAACTGGGGCCTGGCTTCCATTTCCACTCAATATTGAACACAGCAGGCAGCACACTAAGACAATTATGTGACTAGGCCTTCGGACCCCGCTGTGACAAGTTACTTTCAGAATTAGTGAAGGAAGATTCCTTTGTTCATGTGCAGAAAAAAGAGAGCATGCCTCAAAGTCTGTCTTTTTCTGCTTAATTGAGCTAGTGGAGTTAGGTGAGAGACACCAGCGCACGGTGGTTCCAGTTTTCCCTATCTGTAAGTCAATGGCATGTGTGGTTTGAAGGTTTGAAGGAGTTAGTCATTCTCTGAGAAGGGTGGAAAAGAAAACCAAACCCAGAAACTCTCAAGGAGTCCTGGAGAAGAAGGAACAGTGGCGAGCCAGGAAGTTACTCTGAGTGCAGGACACTGTACTTAAGTAAACTGGTGACTGTGAGTGGCTTAGTTTCACTAGCTCATGACCCCAGGCCACCTCTGTTTGCTTTGACTTCATGTTCATTAGTCTGGAGAGTTGCACACTGCTTGCTGGTGATGGAGCCTGGACTTGCTGTGCACCAGTTGAGTTTGTGAAAATAAAACTGAGGTGAAGGTTATGAAATATAAACAAGGAATAAAACCATGTCAGGTAATGTCTCCAATTGCTTTGAAGATTTATAATTTTTTTGTTCAAAAAATTACAGAAAAAGGCTTAGATGCCAACAGTCTCAGTCGAATAAATTCTGAGAATTTTTGTTAAGTACAAGGTCATTAACATCTATATTGGGGGGAGCATGTATGTTATGCTGTGAAGGCACTGCAGAGGTTTTTATTATTATTATTATTAATTGTTCCATTTGTTTACATCTCAAATGATATCCCACTTCCCGGTTCCCTTATTTCCAACACTAAGTGCCTAAAAGAACTATTACAATTTTTCCTGCCAATATGTATTCAACCTACGTTTATAAAGTTTGGAGAGCTGAGGGTATGGGTGTTAAATTTAATGAGATATAATCAATGATTGGCTTTCTTTTTCTATGAGTCAGCTTTTAGTCCTGTGTCAGTTATAGTTGTTTAGTAATTTCACTCAGTGATACATAAAGCACTGGCAGGTTAGCTTAGTACTAAGACAGTGTGGCTGGGACCACAGTGTGGAAAAGCCTAACACCTTCAAAAACTCAGTTATCAGGTTGACAAACAAGAACAACCTTATTTTTCAAATTCTATAGTTAATTTTTGTACGCACAAGGCTCTTGCATGTATTAACTCTTGATGTATCTGAATTAACTTTGAAAAATCTTTGTATGTACTATTTTCCTAGACTCACTAACACTCTAAAGACTGAATGTCCTATGGAATGGGCATCTAATTCTCTCCCTGACTTTGGTGCTTGGAGGAAACAGAAAACCTGTGTTCTTCTCTACTTTAATCATAGATACAGAGCTAAAGTTGTTGGATAAACTTTATCCCTCCTCCAACACATAAAGATGCAAACATTGCTTTTGACACATTTTCTTGTAATTTTGAAATTTTTCATTTTACTTATATTTTTTCCTTTTTGTACTAAAGTTAGAAGATAACAGAGACCAATTTTTAAATCACTGTCTCATCCTGACCAGTTACATGAATATAGCATTGATTTGTTTCCTTACATTTAATTGTTATGTGAAAACTATAATACTTTTTTCTTATAAATTATTAAAAATATCTAGCTATGAAATGAAGACTTTTATACTATATCTTTGGTTCATAGTATGAACATAAAAATTAAATCAGATAATGCACGTATATTGCTTAGCATAGGACATGGGATAAATTTTAATAATACATGTATTTTGGTTGTTACGAAGCATTTTCTCAGATTTTTATTTTCTCCCAAACCTTTACTTTTTCAGAAGTAGCTCTCTGCATGAAAGAGCCCTGTGACATAAACATACACACAGAAAATGACTTGTTTTTGAAGGAGCTGACATTAAAACATATAACCATAGCTTGAGGTTCTATTGTTACTACCATCGCTTGTTACTTGTTAGACATTTTTCAAACCGTAGTTGGTATGATTTTAGGCCACATAGGAAGCAGTAGCAAGCAGAATCAAATTTTCGAACTGCTGATTTCTTATATTTAATTATGAAGTAACCTTGAGGGTAGAAAGTCATATTCTACTAATATGATAAACTGGATTCATTAAAATGTGAGCAAAAAGACACACATGGCATTGCTATTCACAGACACACACACACACACACACACACACACACACAGAGAGAGAGAGAGAGACACACACAAGATATACAATAATATAATGGGGAAAACTCTGGGTATTAGCTCCAGTTTATAAATGCTATACTAGTTGCTCCTTAAGCAAGCCAGAAATATAGAACCAGAAAGTCAGACTAGGAAAATATGGAAAAGCACTACTCTAAAATAAGTAACTTAGTTGTAGTCCAGATTTCTTGAGGAGTATTCCACATTGTCCCATCATCCTGAATAATATGTAAAGCTACATGTCATAAGACTTATTTTAGTTTTATTTTAGAACTTTAAAAATCAATGTTTTCTACATTTATTTTCACTCAAATTCTTCTTGCTACCAAATGCAAACTGTAGAAAAACTTGTCCTTTGTGACATACAGAGCATTGATATACGGCTGTATATGCTTTCAATCTGTGCTCAGGGAAAGGCACAAAGAAGGAGAGGCACAGGGAGGTTTAGGGTCTCTAACCATACTATGAAAAGGCACAGAGTGGCTCCTGCTGCAGATTTTCTTATTGTGCAGAATAAAATATTCAAAATGTATAATTTTTAAATTACAGTGAAAATATAATTTTAAAATATATTTAGGTGTACATATCTAATAACTACATATCTAATGATATATTCAGGACTATGGAGATGACTCAGTGGGTAAAATGTCTGTGTTATAAGCACTGGTATGAGTCTTGTCTTAGAACTACTTTCACTTCTGTTCATTATTACCTGAAAATGTACCACTAATACCTTGGGTACTAGGAGATGATTTGTATGTTTGTTTTAAAAATGTCAAATGCAATGCTTTTGTATTCACATCAAATATCATTGTTTCACAATTCTGTTTGTTTTGACTATGCTATTCATACAAAATAAAACTTTTTGTTTAATCTTTAAAATTCCTTCATGTTTAGAGAATGTCTTCAAATATTTGAATACTACAAGATCTAGATATTTTTGATAGATCTATAGTTTTTTTTGGTATTTGAATTCTTTTTTTATTGCATATTTTATTTACAATTCAGATGTTATCCCCTTACCCTATTTCCTCCTCTAGCCCAGAACCCTCCTATCCCATCCTCCCTCCTCCTGCTTCTGTGAGATGTGCCCCACCTATCCCCCCAATTGCACCTCCCCATTTCCGAATCCCCCCCCCCATGGCATCCAGCCTTCATGGGAGTGTATCTTTTCTTATTATGATTAGTCTTTTTCTTGGGATTTTCCTATCTTATATCTATATGGAGAATGGCAACCTTTTGAACTGAGACACTTAGCTAACGATTGAAAGAGAATGGGATTGGATATATTTTAACATTTATCCGTGAAAGTAAGCAGTACATTATATTTTAAAGTTATAAAACTGAAACCTGAAAATGTTAGGGTTTTTTTTTATTTGCTTCTCTCTTTGTTTCTCTCTTTCTTTTTTTGATTTTTGATTTTCTTCAACAACATTTTAAATCTGATTTATTTTTCTTCATGCTATACACAGCACACTCTTCACTGTTTTCCAAAGTTTTATCTCACATATCTTCCTTTTATGATATCAAAACAACTCATACTCGTCTTAAGTTTAATTTCAGATAACATTACATTCATTATGAGTGACAAAAGTCATATCTTAGAATCATGGGTAAATCTATATCTCTTGCTAAAGCATATTTCTTAATAGGGTCCACGCAACACCAAATAAACAACCACAAGCCAATTCATATTATTACAAAAGTGAGCCCATTTTTCTTACTTCTATTTCTACAGATTCATGCAGCTTCTTGCAGGTGGCTGAGAAGGTTTCAGACGTGCCAAACTCAAAGTACCAAAATTTGTTCTTCATTCTGAAAAAAGGAAGAGAAGCAGCTTAGAGAATAATGATATCCAAAGAAATTGAAAAATTATATAACTCTACACTGCCTTATATCTATGTTAGTGTTTCTGTTGTGATAAATCAGAAGGACTATAGGCAACTTGAGGAAGAAAGGGTTTGTTACACTTCAACATCACAGTCCACCATTGAAGGAAGTCATGACAGGAACTCACTATGGGTACCTGGAAGCAGGCAGTGAAGAAGAAGCTATAGAGGACACTGACTTACTGGCTTTATCTCTATGGTTTACTCAGTCTCATTTCTTTTATACCCAGGACCACCTTTCTGAGAGTAGTATCACTGACAGTGAGATGTGTTCTTTTATACCAGTCACTGTTTCAGAAAATTTGCTTTTTTTTTTTCCTTGGCTTTAGAATGAATGTCAGCTGAAAACCATCCACTCAAATCTTTTCTCCCAAGATAAATAGCCAGGATTGGCTATGAGACTGTAAGTTTTCAACCCTGTCAGAAATCCAGAATGACTGAGTTAACTAAAATTATGGGAAGCACAAAGCATAGCTTCTAAAACATAGCCAATTTATAGAGACCGCTGAACACCTCGACACTCCCTATACTACAAAACATTGGAGCATCAAATCTTCAGCCTTCAGGCCCAGGATCATCTGACAGGCTTAGTGATGCAGAATTATTAAAGGCTGATTACTCTGTCTAGGCAAATATAAGCCAGGTCCAGAACTAAGTGTTTTAGTTAGGAGAGATGACAGAGGTTCTGGTTAGTCAACAAAAGGATGGACTGGGTATTAGGACTATCTTGTACCTCACTGGTACAAATTGACATAATTATGCTCTAATTGTATTTTGAGAGAAAAGTTTTATTTTAACAGGAAGGGTGATATGTAGGAGGAGCTAAGGTGAGAGGGGTACCAAGAGGAAGAGAAGGAGTAAGGAGAGGAGGAAAAGAAGGAGAGAAGAAGCTAGGTGATGAGAGAGAGAAAGACAGAGAAAGAGAGGGGTATATGGAGACAGTTGTTCACGTGTCTCTACCAGTCAAAGATAGTTGATATATCTAGGCTGGGTATTAGGTTACACTTCTGATTGATTACCAAACTTATAAAGCCTTTGATTAACATTTTTAAAAAGTGTATAAAAGCAAAAAGAAAAAGGGGGCATTGGATTAGGGTTTTCTGGGTGTGTGTGGGGGAATGGGGAAAAGGGATGGCATCTGAAATGTAAATAAAATACCCAATAAAAAACCAGAAAAGTAAAATTATACATAATATTTGTAAAAGTTATATTTTATAATAAGTTTTATAATATTTGAAAAAGAAAAAGAAAATTTGCTACAGGCTTGCTTATAGGTCTATCTTATGAAGAATCTCAATGGAACGTTCCTCTTCTCAAATAATTCTAGCTTGTGTAAAGCTGACATAAATGTATGAACATTTGATTCTTATAAATAACAGAAAATGTTTGAGGATATGCAGTGCATAATCACATAATGTCAAAGCCTGTATATTAGTGTCAATTTGAATGACAGTCCCTGAAAGTATTACAGGGATGTGCTGATCTTACAGAATATGTATATCTCTGACTTTTCTATCTGTTGATATCAGACTTTTAAAAATTGACTCAGAATTTGTAATCCTGTGTCTGAAACAACTTGATTTTGAACTATCAATTATATAACCATAGGAAAAAAATAGCAGTGTTCTGAGATTTTCCTGGGAGAAAAGAGCGTATATACAATATGCTACCACTTTTAAATAGCTAGCTATATGTTCATTAATAACTGAGAGGGTTGAAAGTTTTTTTTTTAATAACCTACAGGTTGTCATAAATCTGAAACCTACTAATCTAGAAGAAGGATTAATTGTTTTAACAGAATATAATTTCTCATTTGAATAACAGTAGAAAGTGATGATATAGTCTGAATGCACCAAGCAAGAAAAGATAATGCCCAGAAACTGAATATATTAAAAAAACTCAGTACCAAATCTTAAGTAATAGTATATTTTTTCTTCTGTCATTCTATGATGACATATTTGTCTCTTTGTATCAGATAATTAAATTCATGATCACTTACTGTTACTTCACAGAGTTTGGCTAGGCTCTTATAGTATCTAAAATACAATAAAATTATTTCTTATGAATAAATACAATTTTGAATTATTCATATCTCTTATAATGAATTCCTTCAAGTAGAATAAAATATAAGTGAAATGACATGTATTTCATGTATCAAAATTATGTTGAAAGTTTGTGTGTGAATATAACTATCCTATGAATTTTCTTCTGTTTTTCTTATAAATATTGATATGTTATCATTTTATTACATGGTGAAACATTTTGACATGAAGATATTCTACAAAAGTGTTACTAATTAATTAAAATGGAATTGTTTTGAAATATGACATGGAACTTACTGTTGAACTTTTATGGTCTATTATAAAATTTCTGATACAAAGTTACAAAATATGAAAATAATTTTATATTATCTAGACACACTCATTAACATTTAGGCTCACACAGGCTTTATTTGCTGAAAAAGCTCCATAAGCCCTTCTTTCACTCACATGCCAGCCAGCAAGCTAAAGAACAAAATCAGTGTCAAATTTCATAGCATATTGATACCATAAACTCTAACTTTCTCCATAGAATATTTTTATTAATTTAAGGCCTGATAGCACATATGTCAAAAATGTAAATAAGAATGAGTAGTGTATTGCAATCTGTGGACCCAAGTCTATGTGCCCATTCACATTAACAATGGCTGAAGTTATGTAAAATTTGAAATATTTCCCAAGTTACAATACATACTTCTTTCTATATGAGGAGAAGATAATATTTGTTTATGTAAGATTCCCTCAAGACATCAGTTTAAGAACACGATATTTGTGTTAATTCATTGAGAAGTCCACACATCCATATAATGTATTTTGATTATGGGTTCTACGTTATTGCTTTTTTTTCGGAATCAGTTTTCTTCAAATGTAACACATTCGTACAAGCATTTCTTCAGACAGTGTGGATTCATTCATTCGTTTTTTCATTCAATCAACAAGCATTCAGTTGAACCACTCACCTCCCCATGCTACTGTGTTAAGTTCTAAGGATACAAGTGCAATTGTTCATGTTACATTATGACCAAACTAGGAATGTTTGCAAAATTGCAGGCAGGCATGTAAAACAATTAAAATGTTATCTAAAAATAGTGAGTATTGTGTGAGCATTTTAAATGGCTCAAGTACTTTTACTTCAATGAACCTGAAAGGCTTGAAAAGAGGTAGCATTTAATGGATTATTGTAGGAAGCAGTGCAAAGAAAAAATTGTGTCCTGTCCTTCTTGGCAGTGCAATCTGACATAGCATCATGGTGAACATGAACTAACAAGTTGAATGGTGTCTACTTCACAACATGTATGCTAAAGTTAAAGGTTAACGATAACGCAACACTGAAAGGTTATGATCAGTGACTTGGCCAGCTATATTATATGAATAGGTAAATCTATGAATGAGGACATGGGCTGGATAATTAATATGCTGATAAATTGAAAGGAACATGGTTGAACAGTGCAAATGAAGGCCTAAGCCAAGAGACAAGGGGAATGGACAAGAGGCACAATTCAAGAGACGTAGAAAAAGTAGAGACCACAGCAATTGACATGACTCTATTTTACTGGTGTGCGCTGTACCTAGGTTACCTGTAAATGGGATGTGGAAGCACGGGAGGCCCATGGCTCATATTTTGCAAGTTTTGTTATCTAAAAAATATTACATTGCTGATGAAAAATGAAATAAATATATGAGGATTAGGGTTTCATTCAAACGATAATTTCCTTTAGTTTCTATTCCGCCTATCAAAGTTTATCAGTTTCATAAGAAGATTGTTTCAAGCAACAAAGAAACACTTATTTCACAAAAAAACTTCATAAGAAACAGAAATCTTGAGAATTTACATTCAGCCTTTATTCACCGTATTAGTTAGCATTACTGCCCATGTGCAGAAGCTACTTTAAATTCTCCATTATTACAACCATTTTATGCTTCACCTCGATAAATATATGGAGGCAATAAAGAACACATAGAATCAGATCCACATGACAAATTAAAGGCTGTTAAATTTTATTTTTTTTAAGCAAACTGGTCCTCAGGTTGTAGAAATGCAAAGAAGCACATTTAGACATGTACGCCATCTATTTTTACGGTTCACAGTAGAAAATGATTCAAATAGTTCAAACTCAGATTTGTGAGAGAAATCACATCTGTTTGGACTTGAGAATAGGGGAACTGGACATTGTGAAATGGTCACATAGAATCAAATTTATTGCACATTTAGGCAGGATTTATAACTCTAAGTAAGATGATGAATGTCCTACAAAGTCCACATGCAAAAGTTATGCATGTAATTATAATTTTAATTAATGTGTGAAGTCTTTTTCCAATGAATTTAATTGTAAATCTGCAATTAATATTCAAAATGCTCAGTTACCAGATGTTCAGGTAAAAATGAAGAAAAACAAACTCCTATTTACCTGGTATTTTCTCACTAAGTAATTTTGTGGTTTACATATCGTCAGAGAAATGTGAGCTGTGCAAATTTGGTTGAAACAAATTGTTTTTGTCATTATGAAATTTAGTTACTGTCTAGTTCCATGAATATTTAACATCAAACTAAGCAATTTAAGTTTTAACAATACTTTGTTAGGATATTTCTAGCTTTCCTTTCCTTCCATTCTTTCTTTCTTCTTTTTTTAATAACATGAATGCTTCAAACATTCAAAAATCAAATAAAATATAAACTGCCAATGCACTTCTGCAAAAAAGTAGAGATGTGCCTAAACAGGCATGCAGGTTGCTTCTGACAAGGCTGCATCATAAAGGAGAAAGATGCAAACAGTTAATTCATCTTATGTAAAAACTTCCATAAATGCACATAAAGCTTAATTCAGTGATATCATCTCTAAAAGTTATGTTTGAATCTTGCAGGTACAATTGCTATGTATTCAGTATGAAGGCAGAAAGCACGGGAGATCACTTACTAAATATGAAGACATAAGTCTTTAAGGAGGTGCTTGTACACTGTTCAGGGTTGTTTAAAAGATTCAGCAGGTGATAATCGAAACTCCTCGTGATCTTGGACATTTAAAAAATGTCCCAAACACCCAGACACATAATGTTCTACATAACGTACTTTTAACACAGAATTAAGTCAAGTGTGTTTTACATTTTTATCAAAGGTGTTACAAAATTGCAACAGTCATCTCAATCATGAAAAGGGGATTTTCATGAAATGCAAAAATTTTAACAATAACTTTACTAGAATTCTCCATTTTAATCTTCCACAGCCATATGATACTGTGAAGTAGAGTATGAATTGGATTTGACTGGCAATGTCGCTGAAGAGACACACAGCCTGATTAATTTATAGTAATTGGTAATTTGCAGAGTTAAAATAGGAAATCAAATCACTTTGATTTGTCTTCACCACCCAAAACAAAACACTACATTACACATGGGACACAGAATTTTTTATATATCCCCAAACATAATGAAAAATTACCTTAAAACTATGGCAAGGGTCAGATGGAAGGACCCATTAGAACCTTATTTAACTAATGAATGGGCAGAGTCTAGAAAGAATAGTTTTGTGAAGTGAGTGCAGTTCAGAACAGCTGTGTGAAATTGCCTGTTGGCTGTGCTCCAGACCTTGTTACTGCAAGGAGCAACAAAGGGAGGAACAGGGATTTGTGGTGGTTTGAAGACAGATAGCCACAATCAGTTCATACAATTGAAGATCTCCTCCCTAGTTGTTGGAAGTGCTTGGAAGAATTAAGAGTATGACCTTGTTGGAAGGGGGTATGTCACTGGAGATGAATTTTGAGGTGTCAATAATCCACACTTTACTCAGTTACCTCTCTCAGCCTTGTTGTATCCCAAGATGTAAGACCTTAGCTACTACTCTGGCACCATGCTTACCTGACTCCTGCCACACTCCCTGAGACAATGGGCATGGACTCTACCACTTTTCCTTCTTAGATTCTCTCTCGTGTGATCACTGATTCCATTTAATATCCATTTCAGCCCATATGGACATGGATGTGGCACCATCAATTAGAACATGGGTTTGCTCACTTCTTGAAGTCTCCTGGGAAACCCTCTGTTGCATGAAGGACTCCAGAACATCATTTTGTTAACAAAGTCCTGAACCAACCCTAGTGAAATCAGTCTTTTTTTTTTTTTTTTTTTTTTTTTTTTTTTTTTTTTTTTTTTTTGGCAAAAATAAGTATACCAATAAATAATTAAGGAAAATATGATTCCGTTTCTGAAAAGTTCATGGGGACCTTTACTCCAAGTTATAAAAATTATAGTGTTGATAATTAAGTATTTGAAGTTAATAGATTACTACAATTGCTATCTATATGAATATACCAGTGGTGCAAGTGACTTGTTCCATAGTATTCTAAATTGTGTAACAAACTCCATTTTATTTAGATTCTCAAATCTATTTTTCTTTGCTTACAGCTTTTCATGTCTTTCACAGTAAGAGAATAATGTTGATCGTAGTCCATAAGGAAGAAACAGTGCTATGACTTCAGCTGAGGCATTTTACAGTTACATCAAAGACAGAAAACAAGTCTTATCCTTTCCCACAACAGGTAGAGATAAGGATTTTAAAAATGATGTATAAAAATGCCTCTATCTCATTCATAAGATGTTCTTGTTAAATCCCACGGAGACACTGAAACAAGCCATAGAAATGTCAGACAGATTCATATAATATTCCATCTTGGTTTGTAACAAAAGATGGATGTTATAAAAATATAATTTTTAACTTGAATTGCGTTTACAAGACTAAGCACAGTTTGTCATGTGAGTTTATGAAAAAAATACTCACAAAGATAAGGTATGTTAGTATTTTTAGTGTTTTTAATTTTTCTTTAAAAATAATGCCTATGAAGCAGTGTTATATGTATAAAAGGCCTCCATTGATGGATAATAAAAAATAATGCTTCTTTAAATATTCTTTTTAACAGCTTTTGCCCTGCGTTATATCTAATTAATAAGGTGAAATTAGAAACAATTAAAGAAATAATGTTACCACATCATCAGAGAGTTGCATACACACAGGATATATCTTGGAGAGCTGATAATTTTGTGATTACCTGAAACTAACTACGTGTTTAATCAATGACTAGAGATGTTTAGAACTTTCACGTTTAAACCAATAATTTCTCATAAATATTTCTTTTTAATTGTTTTTATTTTTATTTACTATACTATACTATAGTACACTATAGCTGTCTTCAGACAAACCAGAAGAGGGCATCAGATCCCATTACAGATGGTTGTGAGCTACCATGTGGTTGCTAACCGCTGGAGCCTTCTCTCCAGCCCCCTCTCATAAGTATTTCTTTACAAAACCAATGAGGAAGAGTAAACTTAATTTTACAAAAGGAATAATTGCCTTTCTTACTGAGCATGACACGGTCTCAGGGAGCCCAAGAGGTGTAGAAGTGACTTTTGATGTTTTGGTCTCTTTTCCCTTCTAAAATTATCTCTCATTGAATACAATAGTGACTGCGCCATCACCTGCAATTTTTTTTTTTTTTTCAGATGAGCTATAAAGAATATAGATGAGATAGGTCAAAAGTCAGACAGGTAAATACTGGATGATACTTGTGTTCACATTCCTCTTCAAATGCTTTTCTTTCTGTCTTCCAAAGCAAAGTAAGGGAATATGGCTGAGTGATCTAGAGTGGATGACAGAACCTCAAAAACACATACAGTGGGACTCTAGGAAAGTCTTTCTCCCTGGAAAAGGTCACATGCAGAGTGAAGGTTCTGCCACTCCCTTCGTTTTCTAGTGTGTCTTTAGGGAAGAATGTAATTTAAAGGAGATTGAGAGGCTGCTTTTGTGTCCCTACAAAGAGGAAGGCAAAGAAAACTGAGAAGGACTTACTTAGGCTTCCTGCAGAGAAGATTTACTAATACTTACACTGTGAAGCCATGTTTCTGGATTTTTGTGTTTGTAAGATACAGAAACAGACAGACTGTTTACTTCTTTGTGGATTCTTTCTTGCAGCAAAAGCAGACTTGCATACAGTATACCACATTTTGAGAGGTAGTTACATATGTGTGTTGTCATCAATGAAACATTGAGTGAAGTAGTATTAATGACATGCAAAACCATCTCTCACATTGTGAAACTCAGCAATGGCTGAAAGAGCAATGCTGAAATGAAGAATTTGTGTTTAGAACTTTCACATTTGAATCAATCACTTCTTATAAGTATTTCTTTTTAATGTATTTATTTTTCACCACATATCCAGCTCATGAGTGGATGTGCAAAGACCTTCCAATCTACTTTCCTCACCTAATTTCCTGTCTTATCAAATGTCCTTAGCATTATTTCCACATGAGAACAATTGAAGTAATCTTTAAACATTTGATGTATCCCCAATTTGACTACAATGCTTTTATTATAGTAAGAGAGGTCAGTATAGAATAGAAAGCAGTTAGTGAGACTGTAACTGTAGAGTAAGGGATGTCTCCTACTGTATACCTGTTCATATGCTTTCTATCAGTTTAGAGAGCTATGTTATAATATTTGTACCAACAAAATATTCTCTGAAGTCTGAAATTTTCTATAAGAGTCCTTAAGTTACCTGTCAGAACTAAAACTAGGAACCTATAGAGTTTAACTAATATTGATAACTAAGTGTAAGAAATAATCTGTGTCACTCAAATTGAAAACAAGTAGAATATTGAAAGAATGTCTATATTCATACATAGAAAATGTCTATCATAAACATTTTCCATACTATATTTAAAGACAAAGAAGGCATTACAAATGCAACAATTAGCTTGTCTGGAATTTTTTTGGACAACAAGAGACATGAGTGTACTCCTTTTCTGATGAGATGAGAATTCATTTATTCAATATGTGGATTTTCTACCTCAAATGTTATGATATTAAAATTGTTTTGTGTGCTTAGTAGAATATGTCTCTATTTGAAAAAAGCACACACATTTTATGAGAACATGTATACCAACTTATTTTAAGTGAATTGTGATAAATGCTAAGAAGAAACTGTAAGTTTATACATGTTAAAAAGAAAGACTTGCTTATGAACAAAAATTGAACAAGCTTTCCAAAGGCCTTGGGTAACAAAACTCAGACCATCTCTCTTTGCTCTCATTGTATATTCACTGAGCAATTTGAAAGTAATTTGACTTTCTGTGGATTTTGAAGGTTGATATTGGGAATTATGGAATTGTACATTTGAGTTATCACAACTTACTTCAAATTTTAAGACGTATATAAATCTCATAAAATTGGGAAACTGAGCAAATGAATGTGAGAGACTCTGATTACTTTTAGGCTCCAGAACTCAATAACTTTTGTGCATTTACCAGGGTGAGGATACATTAACACATCACTAAGACATGACTTCTTCAGAACTGCCAGAGGCCCTACAGAATTCCTCAGCTGTAGGCTCTAGATGGATAATCATGGAATAAACTGAGCTAGGGAGAGAATGGTAGTTTGCTTCACTCTTTGTTCTCTATCATTCAACAACGGACTTTCATGAGCTTTCTTGGTTCTTTCTTCTTGCATCATTCACTGATTGATCATGGTCAGTTACAAGGTTTAAAAGTTGTTAAATTTTATGATAATACAGCTCAACAGATATTTACTGGGAACTTACTGAGTTTCAGAGAAGTTAGTCAAATGTAAATATTTCAACTGTTTAATAAGATTTTTCTCAGCCATAAACAACTTCATAACTAGAATAAAAATTGATTTGTGACTTTGTTTACAAGAATATTTGCAGATTTCCTTTATTATAAAACGAAACCAATTCACTGAATAGCAAATGCTTAGCCCGTTGAAAATAAAACTCATCTGAAACAAGTTGACAGAGTAGTCTCACCATAGAAAGTGCACCATGACAAATAAAAGTGTGTATATGTACATATACACGTAAGAACAAATTCACACGCATGTATACATATTTATAAGCATATACATGCATGCACATATATGTCCACACATTACACACATACATACAAAAATAGTTGTTCTCTTTACTGAAAAGCTAATTCTTTTCTATTAACCTGAATCATTTTAATTCTATAATATATGTCATTAGAATCTATTTTACTGCACCCTGCTGAATTTTTATATCTCTTCTAACCAAATTTTAGTATATCTAACTATTTAAATATTATACTATATTTTAGTATAAAACTGGCAGAATCAAGGAACAAAATTCCTCCTCTCACCTCTCTGCCTGCTTCACACATTATTTCCCTTCTATTCTGTAAGGACTGCTGCAGTTTCACAACTTAAAAAAAATACTTTTAATAAAGCTTGTTTCTATTCTCTACAATTAGTTAAGTGTTTTACCTTTTGTTTTCCTTCTCACATCAGCAGTCCATTTCAGGTTCCCTAACAAGAAGCACAGGTTTGTATTTTGAAAATGCTGTGGTTTTAAAAAAAATTCTCTGACACTAGTACTAAAAATAAAAGAACAGTTTTCCTTTCTATGATGCTATGAAGAGTCGTTATATAAACATTAATTATCTTACAAAATGATAAGGTATAGGAATCAGACTACATGAGTTATGCTGAAAATATTGATATTTGAAATCAAATTGAAGAATTACATAGCATAACACATGAATCAGTACAGCCATGATTACTTAGATTACATTTTTTTGTCACTGATGTACATCAAGAGGGACCTAGGTAACTCCCTGAATATCATATTATTCTGTTTTTTTTTTTTTTTTTTGTTTCCGTCATGAAGTTGTATTTTATATAAAATATTCAGGCTGACTTGTAAGTAAACTAATTGACAGGTCTAGTCATCCCCATCTTTGGATTAATCATGTGTCAACACAGTCAAGTACATGTGATACGGTTCTAAGATAGGCATAAAAGGAATCTTCCCTTATTCTTTTCCTTTCCATGTTTTCTCTTGTTTTATCTTAAAAGCTTTCCTAAACAATATAGTATTTGCTCCTGTTTAAAATTGTGCCCTTAAGCAGCTAACACGTGAGCATCAATTCTGGTGGAAAACATTTATTTAAAGATATAGCTGTCTTCAATAGCATTTCAGCAAATCACCAAAACACAATTAGTTTTCCTATGTTAAAATATAGGCCCATGTTTTATGGATTACCACAAGTAAAATGTCATCTGTTTTTTCTACACAGAACAAAGTGAGAACCTTACTCACTAAAGAAGTACTGAGACCTGAGTACAGGCTACAGATATTTACCTAGATATAGCTTGACATCATCATATTCTGAATGTTATTATCTACTTATTTATGGTTACTCATTTTCACTAGTGACTCATCGAAAGATGCTTCCTGACTGAATAGATTATATAGATTAGTGAGAGTAATCTACTGCCATTTTGAGCCTATCAGTAAGAAATCAGAATTCCCAGAGGCTCTTTTGGTGTGAGCCATGCTTAATAGTCACAAAATAAAAAACATTCAGAATATTCTTATTTATATAATATTTTAATGTCTGTAAATGTTGTTGAAGTTCTTACTTGAATGTTCACAGGGCTATTGCATATGAGCAAGGCCCTTTTTTCCCATGTAGCCATTTCACTAGGAGTTTAAAACCTAGACAATGGAATACATGCGAATAAAACAATATCCAAGAATACCAAGTGGAGAAAATTTCATCACTGTTAATTCACTCATTCATTTATTGAATGTTGAATAATGTCTCTTTATGCTTCAGCGCTGGAAATTTATGAATGATCAAAATAAACAATGTTGGCCATTATATTGCTTTTAGCCATTACTTGTCTAAACACAATGATAGATTCCCTATTAACACTCAGAATTAATGAACTACTTCTTGAGTTTATAGCCGGATGGGCACTCAATAGACTACCTTCTCAAAGGTCATGAAACATAAAAGGCAATTCAGCTAATTCCCCAAATGCTTATAATAAGTGTCAACCATATTTGCAATTACTTGTTACTGAATATACCAGAATGTTTCAATAACTCAGATTCATCTTTTGCCTGGATGCAGTGAGGCTGTCCTACTTTTCCCATCCAGGGGCAACTCTCTCTCTAGCACCTGGAATCTACTTCATGGCTTAGCTTGATTATGACTAGGGCAATGATGCAGAAATGTTTGATGGGCTTCAGATCTTAGGAATCAAAAACTTGCTAATGTCAAGTTTTCCCTCTTGGAGCACTGTCTATACTAAGGTGGTAAAAACTCACAGCAGAAACCAATTTGGTGATGAATTCCAGAATCCTGACTTGAGTTCATCTACCAGTTTGCTCTCAAGTAACCCAGAAATAGGCACCAATTTATAATTGCTCCAAGCAAATGTTTGCTCTGGGTGATATCATGTGTAGATACAGATAAAAGAAGAGAAAACGTGATAGTTGGTAGATAACATGAGGACAGCCTATATTAACATCAGCAAAGCTTCTGTAAGAGCCATCGTCTCTACCCTATACTATAGTTCCTGGTAAAGGAATATTTTTTTTCCACTAATAACTATAACTGCAAAGGCCATGTGGTAGAATGGAGCAGCTTTCTAAAGCCAATGAGAGGAAGCCTTGCAGCGTTGGAATATAGTGTTATTGCCATGAGAGATAAGGACATGTTGGGAGGGCAGGGACAGATGTGAGAGCTACATCACAGTCTCTTGTGGAGGACATTGTTCGTAGCAGTGCCCATAAGGAAACACACACACACACACACACACACACACACACACACACACACAAAGCAGTTTTACTTCTTTGTAAATGTGTCTTTTTTCTTCTGAAGCCAAACTTTGCATTTGCTTTGTATTACTGCTGCGTAAGCTTTCTGCAGATACAGCAAAGGTACCCCCTCAAAGCCAGTAGTGACAGTACCTGTTAAAGTCATTTTTAGAGGACTTTAAGATTTAAGATTTCTCAGAGAAATCTTCAGTTATACGAAGTCACTTAAACAAACCTGATAATGATCAGTAGTTGGAGAGGTGAGCTTTGGGTACATTTGTATCTCGGTGGAACAATTATATGAGCTATGATTCTGCAGTTAAAAATAGTGAACAAGGCTATATAATCAGGGTAGCTGCTATTCTGTGTGGTCATCAACCCTACCAAGTAAACACAGCAGAAAAATCTTGGGTTGATGAAATGTTTCAGATTCTATTTTTATTCCACATAGAAGACATGTCTGATGGAAACTGTCATGGCATTGTTTCCAGTTAGATCAACTTTAGTGGAAAAATGATCTTGTTTTTTGCCTAAGCTCTACAAATAGTACTATTGAAATTAGCAATCCTCTGTCTCTTCCACTCTTTACTAGGTTCACAATAATTTTTTTTTAAAGGCCTCTAGTCTTTTTGGCTGACCCAAATAAGGGTGCATTTTATGGAGACTGTTATTTTGAGTAATAAGCTCTTAAAACAGGACAAGTGGATAAAACTTGACAGACAGACAAAGAAGAAAAATTCTGAATTCTTTTCGTTATATTCAATTGTCACAATAGAGTAATTTTCTCTCATCCTCCATAAATCTATCATTTTTGCTAATACTTATGTAAAATCATTTTCATTGTAGCACATAATATATATTAATAAGCTACTAGACTTTTCCTAATATTCTACTTTCCTTTCCACTTTAGATTTAACAATCATATAATAATCACTGTTCTGCTTGGGAATGAATCATATGTAATCGTGAGGAAGTAGCTGTGAGCGAGGTGCCGCCCATGAGAGATTTAATCATAGGAAATGGCTGACTTTTTATTTCCAACAACCATCTGCACTCCTGGTAAATCAGGTGCTAATGAAGCCCAGACCCATACTGCACAGGAGCATAAATCTTAAGAACCAAAAGTCATGGAGCAACAGACCTCAGAAAACAGAATTTTCTAAGTAAATGTACCCGGATTATCATATAGAAGGTCACCATCTGTAAATGTGTCACACAAATGAATAAATTTGGTAGTTATAATGGCACATTATGACAGTGGCTGTAAACATCAAATCTTTACATTGCTTTGCAAACTCATCACTCTCAAATATTATGATCATTTATGGTTTCATGTCAACTTTTAGACAGGCAACATCTTGAGGGTAAGCACTCTTCAAGCCAATATGTTTGTATATCATCCACGATGCACTGCAATTATGTACACTCATTTCTTGCAGCATAATAATGAGAATAAAAATGTTTATTAGTGAACCCTACTCTTAAAGCAGTATAGAGCTGCAGAATTCATTTTTACTCCGTTGCAGTTCAGGAAACTACATACCTCTTGAAAGAATTAGTACCAAATGGGTAATTTGATTTGAGTTCTGTCTCCTGAGATTCAAACAATACGACAGTGTCTTTCCTGAGGCTTGTCCCTTAGTCATCAAAACCTTTCTTTTTATGCATTTCTCAGTTATAATCAGGATGAGACGCACAATAGGAATTATGTAGAAACAGGGAGAAAAGCTGAGACCTCAAAACTATGATGCTAAGTCAAACTTCATGTCTCTAAAACAAAAGACAAAATATCTACTAATTTCTACATTCTAGTGCAAAACCTGTATCTATATTTGTCATTATTAGTGGTTACATTGTTAACCATTTTCAAATAACACAAAAGAAAGGGCCCTAAAAAGATACAGAAAACATGTGGTCTGTTTCAGAAGCCTTAAATCAGCATTGAATCCACAGTCCTTATCCCAGCTTGCCTTGGCCTCATTTTCTCCATTTATTTACATGTATATAACCATCCCATAAAAGTCCCCTGAAGTTTTTTTCTCTCACATATGTAAAGAAGACATTAAAAAGTAATGTAGATTCTAGGGTTGATTAATCTATAAACAGTCCTAGGAATTGCATGTCATGAGGCCCTTGAGCAGAACATATCCATGGATCCGGGATACAGAATAAGTTTGAACGGAGGTGCCATTCCTCCTTCCTGATATCCACACATGACTTGTAAGCACAGGGTTATATTTCAATTCCAGGAGTCTGCCAGGTTTGGCATCTATTCTACACCCAGGGCTATGTAAATTTAGGTCAAAGACCTGTTGTAGTTCGACTAGCAAAATTAGGTAGAGCTTGAAAACAGTCATAGGCAACAGATCCTATGCTTCATACATCCAGGCTAATGGCTTGATTTTTTTTTTAAATTATAATATCCAGGTAGGTGTGGTTTCAAAGAATTGTAATCCCAGCATTTGGGAGGCTGTAGATTTCAGGGTCAACCTAAGCTATGTAACAAAATTTGGTCTTTAAGATACAATAGTGTTGCACACACATGGAATGCCAGTACTTGAGAGATGAAAGGAAGAGGGTAACAATTCAAGTTTATCCTTAGACACATAAAAATTTTGAGGCTATTGGCTTAACAAAACAAAAAAGCAACAAAACTAAATAAATCACCACCAGCAGCAAGAACAAGAAAATGGAGGGGACCCTAACACAAAGTACATACTTGATTCCAGAGTTTATCATTTAAGGAAATTTATGGTTACAAATACAATATTTCAATTTATAGATATGCATTTCTCTCTCTCTCTCTCTCTCTCTCTCTCTCTCTCTCTCTCTCTCTCTCTCTCTCTCTCTCGCTGTGTGTGTGTGTGAGTGAGTGTGTGTTTGTGTAACATCCACATTAAAATATGATGATCATTACCTCTATTTAAAAGCTGGAAGACAGTCAAATATTACTATGTAACATATCCTTCTGTAGCTGGTATTTGGAGTGTATTCAAAGAATGCTCTTCAGTCCATGTAAGAACCTTGCTTACATGAGATGAGTGAGTTTTAACTATTAACAGCTGCTGAGTTTATTCTCCTGGCTCAAGCAAATAAATACTGGTATTTGTCCTACAAGAATAGAATCTAGTAAGTAAAATGATCACTTGTATATGTGTTCTATAACATGTTATTTTCCAATTTAGTACCTTTTTTCTTTGATTTATTTAAGTGCACAGCAAATAATTGACAAGGATTTAGTTCATAATTAAATTATTTCCCTTTAAGTCAAATCCATTATTCTTTTAGTTCAGTTAGACAACATTACTTGAGTGGAATTTTATGTACCTGATATTGGTATATGATTAGACATTTTTATATAAGAAATTAAGTTGAATTCTAGTAAAAATTAAGAACCTTGATGTTTTCTTTAAAGATTTCTTCAGTGAAAGAACATGCTTTCATTTGCATAACTTATTGTGTTAAAGTCTGTAGAAAATTCCTTGAAAACCAACTGTGAAGGAAGTTGCAATTTGTCATATAGCTTTAAATACAAGTATATGGCAAAGAAATACAAAAAACCTGCCAGAATTTTGCCACACCAAGACACAATATCATCAGGCTTTGTTTTGCTTGTTTGGTGATATTTTTGCTTTAATGGCAGATCTATGTAATAGGACTTACTATGAATAATGGTAACTTCAGAGGAATTCACAGTATCTAAACCTAAATTAGGTTTATATTTAGTTGTTTATTATTCTTTTCCACATTATTTATCCAACTAAACTCATTGAATATGCCCACTTATTTGCCCATATCCAGTTTTGTAAAACAAACAAACAAACAAACAAACAAACAAAAAATCAAAGCCACTACCATTTCTTGGCTTCATTACTTCATCAGTGCAATTGGAAAAGTTTCCCATCTGGAGTAAAATTTTATTTCTTGGTTCTTTTATTTCAGCTCATTTTTATTACATAAAATAGTATCCACTGTGATGCTGTCATTTCAAAATTGGGACATATAACTGTTACAGTGAGAGTCTTCAGAAGTATTGTTCTTTTTTGTATTGAATGGCAAAGTTCAGTAAGTGGCCTCACTGTTTACCTGAACTTTTGATACAACATCACAGACAAAACAGGAGAAGCCCTGTGAAGAGCATGATGCCATGTGGGATAATGGTCCTTGGAGGATCTGAGGCATTGCTCTTTCAGGGCTGCTGCTTATTACCTCAGCATTATGCTTCTTGTGTTCAAAAGGATTGCTAACCCATTTTCCCAAATACTTATTTACAAAAGGATCAATTTTGTTTCTTTAAATTTGTGGAAGAAGCAATAGCATTAAATAAAACTGAGTTCATGCATTTTGAAACTTATTTTTTTTTTCAATGTATTGTGTAGTGAGTTCTTTTCCCCAAATCAAGCTTGAATTTAGTTGTTAAAGTGCCAGTGTTACTGAAACTCCTGCAGCACAGGCTTCATCATGCTTTGGCTAGTGGGAGAACACAGTTCATTTACAGCATAGGAAGAAAGGCAACTCTTGCCTATCCACTGCATCGTTTGCACGATTCGGTTTGTTTTCCACACTTCACTGATCTCAGAGGAACTTTGAGCATAGTGTGAGTGGCAAGGTCATCAGGATAGGCTGACTTAATTTACACAGTGGTGGAAAACTGCTGTGGTGATTTTAAAATCTATTTTCCCCTGGGCTCTTGCTTTCTTTTTCAGAAATCCTTGCCTAAACTGCGGTCTACTTCTCACCCTCAAAAGGGAACATCATAGCTATAGTTTCCTAATATGGTCAAGTACAGAGGCATCAAACCTGAAAATCTTAATCTGTAACCCATTGTGTTCACTGACATCCTTTTGCCCTTCTGAATGATCCCAAAAAAGCCACAGACAGTTTCTATTTCCCATTTCATTGATCATACATCTAGCTTGCATGGATCTTGTATGATCCACCAGGTTAAACTCAACAACCAAACTTTCTCAAACTAAAGACCTCCACTGTCAATAGTGTCTCATTCTCAATTTTACTCAGAAGTGTTTTGCACAATAATATACAAGTCAATGGGCACATATTAACAATTCCAAGCAAACTCCTTAAAATTTTTCATTTAATTTTTATTTAAGGGAGGGTTAGTAAGAAATGATCCTATTGTAAAGGCTGCCGTTAATATAGCATGTCTTCTGCAAAGCCTAGTTTTAAAAAATCCCTCTCAATCTCCAAGAATTGGAAAGGTACTCTCTCATAAAGTTGATGTGGCAGCCTATTTTCTCAAGTCTTAAATTGGCTTTGTAATAACAACTACCATTGAGATTTGCTTCACCTAAGTTGCCATTTCACTAATAAAGCTCAAGTAGTAACTAACTCTTGTCAACTGCATCTGACCGCCACACCCCTGACTTTCCTCCACCCCAACATCCTGATTAAAATTCTTCAGGGACTTTATATGAATTTAGGATACAGATTAAACCTACAGAGTTCTTCACGATCGATATTCTTTCTGCAGATTTTAACAAGTGTGACATAATAAGATGTAGCTGTACAGGACTTCTTTAATTTATCTTATGTGAATTATCTTTCTTTATCTCCACACTGTTGGAGTTTATAATTTTTTATTGTAAGGGTCTTTCCTGTGTATCCCTAGATGTTTAAGGCATAACTGGCCTTCAGCAAAAGATACCAGTGGCAAATAAGTCTTGTTCTGAAAATCAAGTATTTCCACATGGCCAATGAAGTAGAGGCAAATTGTCCCTCTGTTGTATCTTATAGATTTTACAAGTGATTTTCCTTCTTTCTAGAAGTTCCTATTTCCCACTCTTCTCTTACTATATCTCATGCTATCCTTAGCCCTAAGGCACTTGTAGAACAGAATCAGTTCGTGTGACAAGACACCTTTCTTTTTGTGAATAGTCAGTTTTCAATTTTTATCTTTCTTCCTCTCCAAAAGAGAATAACAGTTTGGGCATTTCTAGTCCAATGTACTTGTCACATACCAGATCAGAACATCAAAATGAGGTCTATGTTATAACACACATGAAGGCTCAAGACAATCTAAGACTTCAGGCTGTGCCCATGGGACCTACAGACTTCAGTGAATGTGAGTATGGAGAGTATGTTCTGAATCTGTTCTATGTGGCTTAGAGAAATGATATATTTAATTTTTAAGAATATTTACACATGGAGAGTATCTCTATGTTACAAAGGAGAAAGCTGTAACACTGAGTGAACACTGCATGTTCACAGTAGTTCACAGTCAGGTTTTAACTTCATTGAGAAAGGCACAAAGAGAGAGGAAGGCTGAACGGAAATAAACATCCTGTCTATTTTTGACACAATTTCATCCTTCTTGTCTCAAAAGTACTAAAAATATGTGTATATTCTCATCATAAACATAACCCTATATCAGATAAAATTTTCCTAGACTCCTCCTCAAAATTAGCAAAGTTACTAACTGCAATTTTTCACATTAAATTAAACCATAGAAATAATTTTCCTTTCTCCCTAAACCCATTAAGAGTCCAGAGCTTTATAGCAAAGATGACACTGAATGATTTGCAAATTAATGAGAGCACTGTGACTAGTTTTACATTTCAGAGACTTGAATAGAAATGGAACCTTTATAAAATGCCAGCTTTCCCACCCCAGCCTCCTTCTTTAGCACGTGTTTCTTATTTCAATAGGAAACCCAGTTAAAGTTACTTGGTGTGCATTGTGGTCTAAATTTCTCTTTTCAGGTTGATTGGGTTATTTTAAAATTTCTACAAATGCAGGTTAGTGAGCACATTTTTTGTTTTTTTTTTTTTTTTTGTTGTTGTTTGTTTTTGTTTGTTGTTGTTTTGGGGGACAGGGTCTTAAACTGTACCTCTGGCTATCCTAGAACTCACTTTGTAGATCAAGTTAGCCTTGAATCCATAGAGATATTCCTGCCTATTCTTCTCTAGTGCTGGGATTAAAGACATGTGCCATCAAGTTGACAGGAATGAGAGCACACAAATAAAAATTTTATTCTAACAGGCAGATAGTATATTCCTATAAATGATCAAATTTGGAATTAGGTTTTTCTTTCTTTTTTCCTTCTTTTATATTGTTTGTCTATTATTTATTTACTTAATTTTATTTTCATTTGTATGAGTTTGAGATTCTTTACTAGTTCCCAAAGCCAGGAGAAAGTTTTACAAGAGACCCAAGTGGCAAAACGACTTGGAAAACTTGGTAGTTTCAGTTTCTGAGATATTTAAGCAAAAGAGCCTGGACAGTTCATAGGCTCAAGTACTATTATGGTACACTACACAGATTATAGGCTAAAGGCTCTGAATCCTGAACACCCCTAATTTTGAGGTCATTTTGTCTCATGATACTTGGAGTTTTAGTCAAGGAATTTTATCTTTTGACCCATCCTGTAAAACTGTTTCCTGATTAGGCTCTTTCAAAGCAAATGTAACAAGAATAAGGCCTTGCAGCCAGGCAGCCAAATGTACCTTTTATAAATCTAGCTCTAAACTTGTAGAGAACTCTAACAATGGCCTCATTAACTTAGCAATCACTCAATGTCATAGCGATTATAATGTACTCAGCTGTTAAAAGAGGAAGAAAAAGGAAAATTGTTTTAATCCCATGATTTAATTTAAAATGAAAATGAAAAATTGCATTGCAGGTAGTCTGACTAAACTCTTTTGATTTGCATTATGATCTAAAATATATGCTTTCTCTCCTTTGGACTTATGCTTTTGTCTTTGTTTTAAAACTACTGAGTGAATATTTTTATCTTTATAGAGCATGTACCAATACATTTGAAAAGTGAAAATGATAAAAAAATATACTGATAGCTTGGTATCAAATATAGCCACAAATGGGAGCTACCAAAATAGTATATGTCAAAGCAGTAACCACAGGCAGAGTCCCACCATTCTGGGAAAAATGAGATGTCTGCCACTGGCCCTATAGAGGTCCCTAAGCCCCGCAATATCACTCTGAGGTCACCTGGGATTCTTAATAAATCCCACCTTTACTTCTGCCATGAGTGTGTTATTTTTCCCTTGCCTGTGTGGAGACTCCTTCTCAGCCTTGTTGTAAGATCAACTCTTAGAGACCCTTTTTAGATAATACAGTGTATTCCTTCCCTTAGGGTCTTTCTTCTATAACGTTTTAAGATTCTATCTCTCCAGTGCCCAGTTCATAGAAGGAGGACCCCATCAGCCTGTGATTTTTAAGTGTAGTTGGAATACTTAAGTTCTTGTCTCAAACACTTGAGATTATTTAGACTGTACAGGCAGCACTGCCCAAACTGTTTGGGACCATTCAGATAACTGACTTCTAGAAAGGCACAGCATGACAGCAGACAAGGGTATTGAATTCTAGGCTCCAAGATTTTTTTTCCTATCCTGTGAATTTTGATGTAGTAATGATTTGGACATTGATTTAGAAGTCTCATGATTCCCAGGAGAAGAGAAAATGATATTCTGATCCATTTGCCCAAATAAACAGAGAAAAAAGAGGAAGGTTAATTTTTTACTTCTGAATATTCATGTTTAAGTTTGGCACATATACCACGATTACATAAGATACTAACTTTAAGGAGACAGAGATAAAACACATGCAGGAATTCTCTGTACAATCTTGGTAAATTTTCTGTGAATCTAAAATTATTCCAAAATAAAATTGTCTTGAAAAAATTATTGAATGTTGGTGTAGTATCTCCAAAGATTTAAAATGTCACTTATATTCTAGACAATGACATAGGCAATATTTGTATAGGAATAAAAATTGTTTAAAGTCCTATGCTTCATTAGAGGCTAACATCATTTAAGCAATGCACATGTCTGAATAAAACACCCTTATTAGGGGAGGTGTATACTAGTTTGTGTATTGAAAATACAAACCTCAGAAGTCATAAAAAAGTAACTTGTTCTAGATAAATAACTCTCTTTCTTCAGGCTCTTTTATACTTGATTATTGTGCAAATACAATTGGGACAAAAAAAAGTCAGTGTTATTTTTCTTTTGTCCATTATAAATATGTACATTAATAGAGTAGGTGGCTGTTTACAAATCGGATCTGGAAGGATAGGAAGAAATTTTGACTAAAAATGAAGTAGATTGCAATGAGATTGTCATAAATGTCAAGTAATGAAAATAATTTTTCCCAAGTATTTATCAACATCTTTCTCAAGAGCACTGGAGTCTGCTACACTGCATATGCACTTTCAAGACTTTCCCCATAACACTAACCTTCTTCTCCAAATTTGTTATTTGCATATCAAATTCATTTCTCTGACTTCCCTTTCTTGTCTCATTATACTGAATTCAGCAAGTGTTCGTTTTAAACCCTCTTTAACTAAAGGCCTCTACTTCTTTTCATCATCTGTAAGCCATTAAACATGCATAAAATTATTTTTGTTGAACCAACTTTAGAGTTAAGGCACCATACTACTAGAAATTCTATGATGAAATCTATTATTAGATAGTTTAAAGGAATTATTGAGAGTCTCGCTAACTTTCACTTATTTGTTTGTTTTTGAGAATTTTCGCAATTCAAAGAATGAGAAAAAAAGAATAGAAGAATATTTTGATTATTGTCAAATGATCCTCTACATCGTGATTTCAGAAGGCGTTAAATGGCTGCTTTTATTTTAATAATTCTTCCAAATTGATATTACACATTTGCTTTAATAACTGTGAAGCCCATCTTAAGAGCTGGTTGAAGCTGAAGAGTTACAGGCTCTGAATATATGTGGTTTTATCCTTGAATGCTAAGTGGCATATTACTTTTTATATACTTAGCTATGTGCAAAGCTCACATAAAATTACATTTAATGATTCACTGTCCATCCTTGAAAGATTTTTAAATAGCCTTTCAATGTATACATACCTTTGTTTTCTTCCATGGATTGTAGCATCATGTTTTAAATCAGGATTAATTGGAAAACAAATAGGTAGAATACATTGAAAAAGCAACACCACTAGTGGCTTATATAAATAAAATGACGTGGTTCTCAACTTTGTCAGAAATACTGGGATGCCACAGAATACAGAAAACTCCCTGATAATTGATGCTAGAGGCTTATGAGATTGCTTCTACTCTTTGACTTGCTTTTGTTTATTGTACCAGTAGTGGGGGTTTGTTATTTCTATAAATCACTGACCTATGTAATATTATGGCTAGTGATTATAGCGTAGTTTTAGTTAGCTTCTTAACTTAAAACACTGTGTGATTATTATTTAAAAAAAAAAAAGAACTTCAGGCTAGCCCTTGTCTTACATCTTGTAGTCTAAGATAACATGGAAAACTGTGGTGTCAAGATCTCAGTTCAAGGCCAGTCTGTGCTACAAAAGGCCAAGACAGCCATGATCATTTAGTACAACCCTGTCTGAATATAGAAAGTTAAGAAAAGGCTGGGATATTGCTGTGCTAGAGCACAAGGAAAGCTTCACTTCAGTGTATTGAGAAGGAAAAAGAAAGAAAAGACAAGAAGAAATAAATAAAGGTTAGTTGTTGCTTCTTCACATGTTAGCTTCATATAATTTTCTGAGCACGGATTGGGCACAGAGTGCTATACTATCATACTATCTATTTTCCTGCATTTTTAAAAGTTTCTGTTTTAACCCTTCTCAGGCACTCTACATTGTATTTTATTGGAATGGTAAGCAAAATCCAGTCTTTAAAACTTGTATTTGCTACATGGCTAAAGTGAACCTTGAAGATATAATTAGAGTTAAGGACATTAAAAGGTAAGGAAACTGAAGTATACTCCTTCCAGAAACTCCTGATAAGACCATAAGAACAACTCGGAAAACCAGGCTCCAAAAACCAGACAAGTTTATTTAGACTTTTGACATTTGAAATCCGAAATAATCCATATGGGTTTTATGTGAGTTCAACTTGACAAGATCGTAATGGTCTATTTTAGTGATTACTACCACAGTTTCCAGTAGATATAAAAACAAGGTAATTAATTTAACACGCACACACATTCCAAACTCACCAAAGTGTTTATCTTTCCACTTAGTTTATGTTTTATTTTTCAATTTTATTTTTTATTACATGTTTGTACAGCATACAGAGAAATCACTTGCATTGTGACTAATTTGTGTCTTAAATGATAAGAATTAAAGGTTATATTCCATTAGGTTCTTGATTTTCTACCTCAGCAAAGAAATGCAGCTTATTTTGGTTAGTGGTTCTCTATATGATCCAAAGGTTCGTGTGGAGACTCTTGTGAATTTGTACTGAATTTCATTCAGTTCTCAGTTCTCTGTCTCTATCTGTCTCTCTCTGTCTCTCTCTGTCTCTCTCTGTCTCTCTCTCTCTCTCTCTCTCTCTCTCTCTCTCTCTCTCTCTCATCAGGATTAATTCTTCTTCCTCATTCCCAGAATACAGAATTTATTATCCCTGTGGTCTTCAACTTTCCAGACTACACTACAAGTAACATGCAACCTATATTTCTCTGCCTAGATTGATCACTGGTCACTTCCAGAGCCAAGACAACTTGTTTCTGTGTGGCAGATGGAATATGTATGCCATCAGTAGCACATGTGGTCACAAACTACTCTGTAAAGGTATGTCCAGATATGAAAAAGCCCTGTGGATGACAGGCAAAAGCTCTTTGGAAAGTCTACACTTAATGCAGGTTGGGAAAAAGAGGAAGCCACAGGATGGGGGCTCAGTCTCCTTCTCTTTGTACATCCCTCATCAGGTAAGATCCCTGTATTGGTATCTGGTCCCCATGTTGTGCTATGATCATTTCTGATAGATCAATTTAAGTCATGACATAAATGGATTTCAGTCTTAGAATTTTATGTACCTCCATTTGTACTTTTTTTTGTTAGAACTTGATGATCTCAGATATAACTCTAAGGTTAACTCAAGTAGCAAAACTTACTGCATGCCTGCAGTCAGAGGCCACATGGAGGGCTCAGCATGCACTGCTATATTCAATTCAGAGGGCAACTCCTTGTAGCATGAATAGCTTTTATATACATTTCAGACACCAGAAAATAGAATCTCCATAGAATTTTTTTTCCAGCCAATTCTCCATTTAGATTCAATAAGAATCCTTTCTGTCATTGTCAGAATGTGAGTTTTCCCATTTTCTCCTGTTTTAAAATTATGCTTTAATAATGATATTTTACTGATTGAAATTATGCTAGGATCATGATGATGCTGTTCACCCCATTTCTAGATTCTACCCGTGTTTAAAGTATAACAACACTCAAACCCAGGATGCTGGTTCTTTGTTCTTTAACCTTTTAGTAATAAGGCAGTCATTTTCTTAGAATACCATCTTCTGGTTCTTAGGGTATGCATTTTCTAAAGATTCATAACAGCCATTGTCCTTTTCCATTTTATGGATTCAATTCAGTTTTAGGAATGCAAGTCAGGTTTATCTGACATCTCACCTCTGTTAGTCTACTAGTGCTCTCCTGATTGCTGCTGGTAAGATGGATGAGGACTGCATGCAGGTGTAACAGGAAAGGGCACCTCTTGAGGTGAGACAGTGTATGATTCTGGACTTTCTTACCTGTAATTAGTAGAGTTCTTGTGCACCGATATAGAAGGTGGCATTCTTTTTTCTAAAAAGATCTATTACCAACCCTTATATGATAGCGAGGAAGACATCTTTTAATTAACTCAAATATAATTTTTTTTCCTTTTTGCATTTAGTAGTATCTATTTACTACTAATGGTAATGACCAAATGTTCCTAAAGGCTTATGGATTTGTGATTCATCTCCAGCTTGTATCCACTAGGCATGCTGAGAAGGATAAGAGTGCATAGTGGATAACTGTTAGACCCTTGTGGGTGAGGTCCTGAATGGACCTCTGGGATTTCAAGCAATCTTTATCTTCTAGGTCATCAGAGAGAAGATTTGCTCTGCATTGCTCTCTTCAGAAATGTTCTCCAGAAGCCTAGAGGCCTTAGGTCTTCTTGATAATGGGCCAGATCCTGGAAGTCTAGGACAGCACTTTCTTTCTTAAGATCCATTGATTATTTCAGGTACTTGTTAGAGTGACAGATATCTGATCAGTACTCCATTCTCAATGGTCTTTGAAAAATTATATGTGAGCACAAATGTACACACTATGCTACTTTCAGTGCACACATGCACATACATATACCAAAGTGCAAGTATAAGTTGTCTTATAGAAGGAAGAGCCTGGTATTTCTCACGGGGAAAGTTTTAATGGTTCTTATTTTTATTCATGACCAGTCAGAAATGCATACCACTTTATTATGAACAATATAGCAACTCTTGTGAAGTTAAGCACTTGGAGACCCTTTTTATAAAAGGAATATATATGATATAAAGGACCAAAAATCTTGAGATTTCACAACGTCAAGTTTCCCTCGTATTTATAGAGTCAGAAAAAAAAATAACAGAAGGTGTCCAGAAGGTAAAATAAAGACTTTCCTGATATGGAATTTCATATTGACTCAGCCAATAGTTCCCTACTTTATTTCCTCCAGAATATTAAAAATAGAATAAAAGTATGGTGACAGTGTACTGTCTAGTGAAGACACTGAACATTGTCATGGCTTGTTCTGATTGCCGGGGAACTTCCCAGGGGCACAATTAGAGCTCTCTCTTTGATTGTAGAACAGCCTGCAGAGAGAGGCCTGTAGTAAGAGTAAGATTCAACAGACAGTTTTAAAATCATGGTTCCTGTACATACTGCTTCATTTCACTCTTGGAGAAGATTATTTGAGATCACAGAGCCCCTGAGTGTCATTCCAACTTGTTTTCCCTTCTCTTCTAGAGGAAATCATTACCTTGGCCATCCAAGGTGCACCAGGACCAGAAGCAATACCCAAGGAAGATAAGCTTTTATAAAATCATTAAGTGTGGCTTAGGATCAGTTTCCAGTGTTTCAGAAGTTCAGTTGAGATCATTTTAGCCTGAGATAGAATATAGTTTTAAATCATATTAGTTTAAGCAGGTGATAATTTCACTTAGAGAAATATTGTGGGCTTTGTGGTATGGACTGTTTTCTCTGTGTTACCATGGAATGTGTTTAGCTGGCCTTCCATTGTGACATCCTAATATTAGGGTAATGATCCTGGTGAAAAAGACTATCTAAGGAGCAAAAAAAGGAAGCTCCATTATAAACAGGTTATCTACCTTCAAGCATCCTCCGTGTCCCCCGAAAAACTTTGTATTTGTCTTCTCAGCCATAACTTAGCCACATGGAAATGAGAAGTTCGGAAAAAGGCAGGGAGATGTATTTGTCCCACAGCACAAAAACTAGTGTTCCAACTGTAAATAATCAGGAAAGAATGGCCTTGAGTGTGTCATTTGGAAGAACCTGTTAATGGACAGATAATTTATTTCTGCGTTGACACTTTCAGAAAGCACATGGTTTCTTTATGAGAATGTAGATGACATGGATGAAAAGAGGAATGCGTACAGATTGTACATCACAACAGTCGTAGCAACAGCACTGTGTTCTGCAAACATCTGGAATTATTAGGGAGAAAGATCCAAATGGTACTGACTCTCATCATCGTCATTCAAATAGAAGAAAACAGTACTAGAAGAAAACAGTACATTTTACTGAAAACACAAACAAGCAAACAAACAAACAAAACAAAACTAAGGTCTGAAAATGCAAAGTAGCAGAGCTTTTAAAAACTGAAAATCACTGAATTTCTAAGACTGAGAGGATGGGACTTCTGTGAACTTATTTGAACATATGAACTTTACTATATTTCAGAACCACAGTTCCACATGGCATGTGGGAAATTTTCTCTGAGTTGCTGTAGGCCTGGAAGCCTGGGACGGGATGAGGCAATATTGCATTTATAATCATTGTCTTAAGCTAGCGTTTTAAACCCAGCTCAGCTCCATAGCAACAGCTGTTGTTTTCTTTACTGGTGTATTTCACTTTCAGATATGATTTTTAAAAGATTTCTTCAAATTTCATACTTTTTCTTAGCAAGTATCTCTGTTTAAATTCCCCAGCTAAGAAGAAAATGATTCGTCTCACACCTCCTCCACGTGTAGGGAAAATCTGGGCTGCTTGTGGCCTTTTGCCCTAATGTATGATGCCTGCATCAACTCTTATTGCCTTCTCATTTATCAAGCGGGAGGAACCTGTGGTGGGAAGGCAATCCTGACCACAGGAATCGCTTCCCAAGCAGAAATTTTAGTCAAAAGAGTGGGTGAGAAAGAATTAAATCAGACCACAGATGTAATCCCATGTTATATAGGGATTGCTGCCCCGCTCCAGGTTTCCCCCTTATATAGTCTCTTCCCCATGTTCTCCTCCCATTCTCTAATAGGGTGAAATGCCCCTGCCACCCCAAAACCCTCGTGGGTATCCCCCTGGCACATCAAGTCTCTGCAGGACTAGGTGCATTCTCTCCTACTGAGGCAGCCCAGTTAGGGAAATGAAGCTTGCTGCTTATTGGTGCTCGGGGTCAACAGAAATTCTGCCAATTGTAGCCAACGGCTTCTGCAGATCTCCAGCAACTGGGCTGTTAAGTTTATGAACATGTACATGTGCACCGTCTCCCCAGGAGATGCCTCTTCTAAAGGTTCAGGCATCTTGAGGGAGACGGTAGACAAAAGAAGAAGAAAAATGTAAATAGAAACAGATAGAAAACGTTAATGCTCATAATTTTAATTGATCTATCAAATAGACGTCTTCTGGTTTGTTATAGACTAATGGATATTACTTTAATGACAGTTGGTACAAAGAGAAAACAAGGAAGACACAGGACATATCATGAAACCACAATACTTAGGCTTGGGGAAACCAACGTTAGGGCTAAATGTGCAAATAATTGGTCACCATTTTTAATGCACGTGCGTTTTATTGCACCATATGCACGCTCATCTTCTCAATACTATTAGGAAGTAAGTCTTATTCTTTTAATCCCATTTCATAGATTTGCATTGCCGGCTGAAGTAACTTTCAAATTCTCCCTGTTAGGAAATACCTAATAGGCTGCCTAGAATTGTGGAGGATTCTTCCTTGCAGATTAGGCAAATGCTCCTGTATAATGTGAAGCTAGAAAATGAATGTTAATGCAGGTGTGTCCATTTTCACCTTCACTACAGGGCTCAGATCGGTCATGAACTGGTGACTATCTGGTCTAAATGTCAGGACTGCAGACATGCCTCATAAAACTTTCTCATGACATTAGTTTTTTTTTTTAACAGGTTAAGCAAATATAACAGATGCCTAAAAGAAGAAAGATGAAAGGAAGCCTACCATCCTTCTAGGCTGAAAGCATTATTTGATTGTATTTTTAGTGCATAAAATTTGAAGTATTATGGAAACTTTCTATCAATATGTCACGATGGAAATCTTTCATTTTCAGGGACAATTCTTATGACATAAAGATGACTATATGTTCTAAAAAACATACAAACAAATAAATTGATGAGTGCTGAGGTTCTGAATTGGTTTCTATTAATAAAAAATGGCAGTAAAATAATTTTGGCATTATGGGAAAATGGGAATACTTCAAGTAGCACCATTTTAAAAAAAATGAGGAGGGTAGACAGAAAGGCACAAAGATGAAACTGGTAGCTTGTTGAACGCCATTCTACCTTGCCTGCCAACAGGGAACAGGCTTTTATACAGAATTGCTAGAGTTCTTCTTTACCCCTTTGTTAACCAATTCAGAGCGTGAAGGCAAGCACTCTCGAAAGATCATTTGAAACACCCCTTGCCCTTTCCTCACGACCTCCTCACACCTTGCAGCTTCAAGAGTACATCACAACTGACTTTCGTCATTAGTCTTGAAAGATATCTTTCAATATTAGCACTCATTTAAGCGTTCGGCTGTTTGTAAACGTCAGACAAGCAAGCAGCACGTTGGATGAGTTTGTAAAAGTCAGAGTCACGCAACTGCACTTTGGATGAGCCCTCTTTTGTGTGTCTGCTTCATTCCTTTGTTGGAGTTATACACATTTTCTGTGTGTGGGATTGAAGAATCATGGAAAATTGCCACTTGTGTGATAAATTACTGTTTTCACCCATCAAACATCGAAAATGCACCCTGCGAGCCTCACACACCATTATGCTGTCCCATCTAGGACCCGTTGAAAGTCAGCAGGGTGCATCTGGCTGAAATTCAGTCAGGCGATTAAATTTATTCAAGCCTGGTGAACTTGAGAGCTTTCAAAAGAAGAGGAGCTGAAGCCGAGAGATTATAGTCCTGACAGGGCTGTGGAAAGGTGTATGACACCCGACAGCTCTCAGCGAAGCCTGGTACCTGTCCCCATTGATCCGCAACAAAGTTCCTCTCAGTGTTTCCACTTAACATTTCCTCTCAGGGAACCTGTGCCGTTGGAGATATTTACGACTTGCTTTCAGCTTAAAAATAAATCACCTCTAATTCCTCTAAGCGAAATCAATCAAAAACCTGTAAAAAATGGACTGGTTGTTTGGTCGATTCTGGCAGAAAGGTAAACAGCACTTCAGCTTTTCTCCGCCATTAAGGCCTAAATAGCCTAGAAAGTAAATCAATATTTCTAGTCAGCCTTCTGGCTATTGTTTAGCCAGTAGATATGGATTTGCTGTGGCTTACTGCACTCCTTCGGGACTAACCTATAATCCTCCGAGAGAAATAATAAGTTCGTTATCTAGTTCGGCTCTCTGTTGTCCATTTAAATGGACCACATCCATCAGCAGCCCTTGTTAAAGTTCAAAGATGAAGCCACCCTCTGAACGCACTTTACGCTGAATCACTTTCAACAGAGAGGACAAATTAAAGCTCAGAGTTCTGCTGGTTGGCAAACAACATAAGACTAAGACTCCCCCCCCCCCCCAACATGGGGGTGAGACAATAATTTGGATATGAAAAGGCATACAGTACTGCTGATTCAAGACAAAATGTGTCAGGAGCTCAGTTCTGGGTAGGCTGTGGTGCACACACTTGGATTCGGAACTTTTAGGACTTGGACCTCTCCATCTCATGTATTCAATTAATACTTGCATGACTCAGAATAATGCCAATGACTTAATACCCTCCTTTCTGAAGCCAGCAAACCAAAATGCCACCCCACCCCTCAGGAGCACATGAAAGGTCTTTCATGATTTCAATAGTTTAATTGTAATTTTGTTTTGTTTTGAGACAGGGCTTCGCTGTGTAGCACCAGCTGTCCCAGAGCTAGCTCTATGTAGACCATGCTGGCCTCCAATTCAAGAATATACACCTGCCTCTGCCTCCTGAGTACCTGGATCAAAGGCATGTATCACCACCCACCATAGTAATTTTTAATAATTTATTGCTAATAAAATTTGAAGAGACTTAGAATGAGTCTGCTGGGAGGCAAAGTAATTATTTTAAAGAACTGACCTCCCTTGTTTGCTCAGTGTGGACTGTCCTCTCCTCCACATGCCATTCATGTTTCCTGGCTTATTAGGAGGTTAGTATAAAGTTGAAATAATTCATTTAAAATATCCTATATAGATAACCTTCATGAAATCTGTTATTTTCCTGATCAGTGCCAAAGATGATTAGTTATAATCACTGGAAAAGTTTAAATTTATATATTGGCGAAGTGTGAGCTCCTTTATTAAAACAACCCATACAAAAAGAAAGCAGAGGCTGCATTACGCATCGAGGGTTGCAGGTACTTGGCATCACTTCTTCATCCACATTCCAGCTAGAACATTTCGGGGGTATATTTAAGTAAAATTATCATAACAGAATTGACAAGGGTAAATACAATTCTTTTAAGTTAAACATCCACAGAAAAATTTTAGAATTAGAACACGTGTGCAAAGGTCCTCACTTAGAGCAAGCAGAGAGACGACTATTTTCGTGGCAAAATATTTGCCACTTCTTTTATTTTTCTCCCAAGTAATAGGGCTTTAATTTTAACATTGTTTTTGCTCTTCATTATATAGAGAGTTTGTTTTATAGAAAACATTAAATTATGCAGCCATCTGCTCTAGAGAAAAATATATTTAAAAAAAAACAATATGAAGCTGGTGTGTATGCAGTTTGACCTATTTATTACTTCCACTAGCTAGTTAGTTATTGGGTGGGTTAAAAATAGAGCTACAGAGAATCAAATTGCTTTTGAGAGTTAGAGCTAAAGTTAATTTTGTATGGAAATATGTTTTTCTCTATTTTGTCTCCTACCCTGTATGATAGATTTAGTCTAGCGAAGATGAGTCAGCCTTCTCCCTCTCTCACCTTTTGTGTTCTGTAACTATTGGAAGGCTGAGCATCCAGAGGGCAGAAAGGTGGCAGGAAATAATTCATCCCCATCCTTTAGACATGATACATGTCTAAAATCGAAAATTATGTTCTGTTCTTCAGTATTTAGTGTACTGAGTGCATATGTAATATGAAAATGAGTGCTACGTATTAACTATGATCACATTCTAACCTTGGGTTGAAAAAATATATTGAGAGATTCTACTAATTGTATGAAAAGGTGCGATCAAAATAATGGACATTGTTTGCAAAACTTATCTGATGTTCTTAACTGATTTTTCTTGAACATTGCCATCAAAGTTCAAATTATTAAACATTATTATTATTATTTGATAAATTTTTGAAAATGTATATAAAATGATAGCTTTGAGTACATTTATAAATTCAATGTGTTACTTGAAACAATATAATACTTGAAACAATAATGCATATATCTTGCTAGTATTTGACTATTTATTGTTGGTCAGGAAACTCTGGAGACCTACATGCCTCGGAAATTTAAGTAGATATAAATGTTATCTATGTTCATTTTCTGTATATTTTTCTGATGTTTAAAAATACCAATTTATAAAAGGGACACTAATAAGTAGCAGCAGTCTATTGTTGATTTGCTCTGTTGTTGTTGATAAAGACCATGAGCAAAAAGCAACTTGTGAAGCAAACTGCTTACATGACATTAAATTGCATTACATTGCATTAACAAGGGAAGTCAGAGCAAGACCTCAAGGCAGGGTCATGGAGGCAGGAAATGAAGCAGGGGACACAGAGAAGTGCTGCTTGCAGGCTCAACTGGCATTTAAAACACTATTCCAGACCACTTGCCCAGGGATAGCACCACCCACAGTGCTTTGGTCCCTACCACATCAATCATTAATCAAGAAAACACAAACTTTTCTTATAGGTCATTCTAACAAAGAAATTTTCTGAACTGAGGTTCCTTTTTCTCAGATTATTCTGGCTTATATCAAGTTAACAAGAAACTGATCAGCAAGATTCCTCTATCAAGTTAATATCATGGTGTAATTATCTAAATAGGTATATTTCTAAAATATCCCATGGCCCCATAACTATCGGCAAATAGTACATGCACTTTGATATACATATTTCAATATGTGATTGCTAAAAACATATAAAAATGTAGAGCAGCAATCCACATGTAAGCTTATAAACTCAATCTTTTACTTTGTTTCTGCAGTAAAAGCTTAACAAAATGTAACAGCAATATCTCCAGATCTCACTGGAGCTCTGGCAGGCATTGGTAGAATGAATACACCAAAGGAAACAGACCTCTGTCGATGTCTGTAATCTGAGTGGAGAGTGGACAAATAATTCAATTGATATCTATTTGAAAATTTAGAATACCATTGGCTAAAATCATAACATACCCTTAAAACTCACAAATGAGAACTGAAGAACATTTGATTAGACACATTTAAATGAGTAGAAGACTTCTGTTTTGATTAGGAATAATTACAGCTTTAATATTGCTGTGAGGAGACACCAAACTCTTCTAAAAGAAAACATTTAATGGGGGCTGGCTTACAGTTTATAAGTCTAGTTGATCATTGCTCAGGCAGAAAGCATGGTGGCATGTAGGCAGACAAGGTGCTGGAGAGATGCCTGAGAGTTCAACATCTGGATCAGCAGGCAGCAGGAAGAGACAGTGAGACACTGGGCCTAGATTGAACATCTAAGACCTCAAAGCCCACCCCCAAGTGACATACTTCCGGCAACAAGGCCATGCCCACTCCAATAAGGCCACACCTCCTAATACTGCCATTCCCTATTGGTCTATGGGAGCTATTTTCATTCAAATCACCACACCTTTTTTATGCCCCATAGTAAGTTTACTGAAAGAATTTTATAATACTCTCTCATATAAAGAATTGTACTTAATTAGAGAAAGCTAAATCATTTTTAGGAAGGGGGTTTATCAGCTATGGCTGAATACTTAAGCAAACTTTATTTTTCTCATTAATTAAGCTAATTTACAACTCAGTTAGCATTAAATTTTGCATAATGTCTACATGCACTGTGGAAATTAATTTTTTACTTGAAGTACAATAATCTACACAATGTCACTGATTTTAGAATATGGATTCCAAAGAATCATTATTTTCACTTTGGCTTTTGCAGAAAAAGTGTGTTAATACATATTCCAGGGACACACTCTACTCTCATAGAATTACAGATACTTATTTTTGGAACTTAGCTAACAGTGTCTTTGAAATTTATCTTCTATCCTTTCTTCTCATCATTAGTTTAACTCTTGTATTAGGCCAGTGTTCCTTATGGAATTGGCAAGGGTAATATTTTTACCAATTCGATGATTTCTTAGTCTCTCAACCAGGAAAAGAATCTCAATGTGTATTGTATATACTAGAGAAAATGAACAAACTTTCTGACCTGACTTGTATGACATGAAGTTTGCTTCTGTCATCCTTAGAGCCTTTGACAAAAACAATATGGACTCATAGAAACTGGCCAACTCCAGGGGGAATATTGACTCAGCTGTATGGTAAACTAAAAGGAAGGTATGTACTTGTATATTCAGTTCATTTGTTATTATCTTAAATAGAAAAAAGCCCTCTTACATTTAATTCATGCTGGTATCTAAAAATCAGTGATAGCAAAGAAGATCAATTAGGTCATTTAGCTTCTTCACGAAGTTCCAATTTTCTCATTCAGCATATTAACTTTGGCCTGTCCAAACTGAAGTGGCTAAAGAGATGGGTTTCTACAACTTAACATGGGAGATAGTTCTAAATCAAATTCATCTGTGGCAAAGCATCATTAAAGACTTTGCTATTAGGGTTATACTAAATTGTTCTCTGCTTAATTGCATCTCATTTGTCCTTCATTCCCCTTGGCTACTCAATGCAAACTCTTCTTTTCTCTGACTAGATTTATTTTAGTTCAGATCACCCACATATATTATTGATGAAGGCTATATCATCAAAGACTGTTATTTATTAAACATACCATTGTTTAAATATTTGCAATCCTTGGCTCAGCTATGACAGCTACAAAAACCTTCTGCAATAAAAATAAACTTATTTCACAGGACTGATTCTTACATTCAGACAAGGACCCAATAGGTTCTATAAACATGTTCTAGTTAAATTGTTCAGCATTTTAAACCATAAATTTTCACATTAATTACTATTATATATTAACTTTCTTCCTGATATCAATTTCCCTTTGATGTGCATATATTTTTTTTTTTCTAAAAAAACTCAAGCACAGTAAAACTTTCTTTTTCAGTAACAATGAATGTCTTCCATGGCCTCATTGATTAAATTTAACTCAAACTTCTGATGATGCTAGATTCAAAAGCATAGTTCCCTTCCTGCCCGGTTGATGGATATCCTCTAACATGACCATGAATCCAAAAATGAGCTGATTAAAGAAGTATTAAGAAAATCTATACAGATGACTAAGTCAATCCATCAGTGTTTTGCCTCACTAGGATCAACTTTTTCTCTGTAGAAAGTACCACGGCCAGGAGATAGCAATGAACTCTGACCTCTGAGAGTGTTGCAACAGGAACTAACAGCAAGGGAACATTTACTATTAGAGCAAATAGACTCCTAATCAACACATTATCGATCCGTCATTTTTGTCAAGGTCACTTTATACTTTAAAAAATGATCTTACACTAAGGCTTTAATGGGAAAAGTGGACTAATTTGATTTAAAGAGTAAATGCTATTAATTATGAAAGACAGTCAATAAAATGCTTGTTCTAAACATAAAGGCAAATCTAACAGTGCCTTGATTTATGGTAATGAATAAATTGATGAAATATGTTTACTCCTATCACTTATTCCCATTTCTCCATTCTGCTGTTTCACCTTCTATGCATTACAAAATCCTTGACACAATTCTTGGCAGTTGAAAGCTAATTTTGGTTGAAAATATTTTTTTTAATATTATTATTCTGTTTTTTGCTCATTTATATATTATTTTGAAGTTATTTCTAGGAGACCTATAGGTGACTTTATAACAATTTAATGTAGCTCATTCTAAGCTGATCTACAAATATACCATATGGAGATTGATGTAAACAAGAATAATAATGTTATTAAATTCAGAAAGTAAAATACGTTAGAAAATGACCAAGTCTAAATGTGTACATTCACATCAATAAAATATTTAATGGTATAAATACCAAATAAGTAGTATCTCAGATTCTGAATATTATTGTCTATTGGTATTATTCTTGGTTTTTATTTTACTATTTTATTTTCAATAAATTAAGATATAAATTATTTAAATAGAATAAACTCAGTAAATTTAAAATAAATGAAAAAAATGACTTTATATATAACCCATATAATTACTTATCTCTCCAAGTAAAAGAAAAATACTTTTTCATCTAAAAATGATTCAACATAACCAATGCATGCTACTTCACAGGTCCCTGCAATAAGTAAAATGGCTTGGTTATAAAATATGCATTGGAAGATGTACCTTCAATATAAGTTTTCCCACTGTGAGTCATCAATGTGGGAGCTGAAGTTTGCTGCCCTGGACTGTAATTACGTGACTATGTCACTGGAGGGTAGCAGACCAGGTCAACCTCACATTGTCAGTTAGGATTTGATTTTCTTCCTTTATGAAAGAACTTTATTGGTTAGGAAACAATATATTTTAAATATACTTCCTAAATATAAATAATGAAAATTCACAAACTTTAATCTACCTGTAAATGTTACTCGAAAATACTATGTACTTCTTTTAATTAAGTAAAATATATTTCTTGAAAAAGACAATCATTAAAACGAAATGTCTCATAGTAAACAAAGGGTGCCATCGTTTAGTATGCATTAGATTATGAACACATTATATGAAACAAATATATCAGATCATTTAATTCCAGAAACAGTATCTTGTATGGAGCAAATACCATGCCTCACCATCAAGAACCTCTCTTAAAAAAGCAAATGCCTGTCGGAGCACTTTGATAATTGTGAAGCTTATCCCAAAAGCTGGTTGAAACAAAAGACATTTTAATTTCTTGTTGCATGTGATTCTGTTTCCAAATGTCAGGAGTCATATTACTCTTTGTATTCTTAGCTATGTTCAAAGTTTCCATAAAACTTTGGAATTGAATGAAAAAGTGATTTTCATGTTCACCAATGTAGGAGGAACCCTAGTTCTGTGTGTCCATTGACCAAAAGGCAGCCAGGTCTAAAGCTGCTAATGACACAAAAAGCTTAATCTTCAACAACTGCGATTTCACATAGATCTGTAAAGACAAGCTATTAGAGACAATCAGCATTCTATGTTCAAAATGTTGCACACTTGTGTTGGGGGCAGGGCTTAGTAAAGAGAATGCTTCATCTACAAGCCTGAAAAGTTAAGGTTGAATCCCCAGAACACAAACGAAAGCTGAGTGTGTCCAGACATGCTTGTAACTCCCTGTTAGGTGGAGGGAGGTAATTCTCAGTAGCTGGATAACCACGCCTCAATGGGAAAGGCTGAAGAGTGAAAAAGGGGGATACCTGATGTCCTTCTCTGGCCTTTGAAAACACATGTACAATCATGCACACATGAACACAAGACTGAATTTGCAGTAAACATATTCCAAGCTCTGCATTTAAAATGCTTATAAACATTCTCTTATTAAGGAAATAATATGCTTCTATCAATACCCCACGTCTCTCATAGCTAAGCCTGTTCTGTTATGGAATTGTTCATTGAGTTATGGAACAATGAACCTCTACAGAGCAGGACCATGTAAATGACTACATACAGGCTTTCACTGAGTAAAGAGACATAATGTGGTTACATATTCTCTCTGTTTTCCTAGGCAGATGAAACAGAGTTATTAACAATGAGCTAAGTTTATATATATGTATGTATGTTTAGAACATACTTCCAGGCCATCTGATACCTCTACCCCTGGCACCTTCCCAGATATGTAGAGATATGTAGCATGCGTACATACTCACAAATTAAAGTAATACAAAGAAATCTTTTAAAAAAAATATACAATCAGTGTGACTATGTATCTCATGTGCATGTGTATAAGTGTGTGTGTGTGTGTGAGAGAGAGAGAGAGAGAGACAGAGAGACAGAGAGACAGAGACAGAGAGACAGAGACAGAGAGAGACAGGGATAGGGACAGATAGAAAAACAGAGACAGAGAGGGAGGGAAGAAAGGAGAAAAGAAGGAGAGGAATTAATTTTAACAAAAAGTTTGGGCATGGAAAGCTCTATGAAGTTTAGAATTTCTTGCAAATTTTTATAGATAGACAAGATAAATTTTGTTCTCTCATTATGAGAAAATTTGACAATAAGCATTAACCACTGTCGTCTTCTATACAAATAACTAAGATATCCAATGAGAGGTTTGTTGACATAGAAATGAGCAGTCTAAAACCTGTTTGTGTGCTGGTTATCATTATAATTGGCTTACTTCTGACCTGCAATGTGTTCCTGGAGTGTAAGAAACACTACTTTACATTAGAATTCTCCTCATTTCCATTCTCCCATTTCAAGCGTCTTTTTCACTTAGCTCTTTGCTGTCTTGATATCAGAAACTGCCACATGGGTAGCAGAGTTTTACTGCAGAGACATGTTGGAGTCATCCCACTACAGAGAGCCTAGCCCAATACACTGCTTTTCATGCAATCTGAATCTCTTTATAGCTCCTTTTCTTTAGCATTTCAGAATCACCATATCACCAACTTAATGGTTCATGGGACTCTTCTGTGCTTTGTGTTCTCTCTCTTTTTTAGACAACCTTTCCCTTTGGTTGGACCATGTACTGATTCATGTTCACTTTTTTCCACATTGCTCCTGTCAACTAATTCCAACATCTAGTGCGTGGGTGCTTTCTTATAACAAGTTTAACCTTGGAGTCTTCTGCCTCTAGTGGAGTAATTAATTGTTCTGGAGTGCTCATCAATTCAGCTTTGTTGTCATAGCCTTGGAAGCCTTCTTTCATGCTTGTTTTCTTTCAAGATGAATGAGGCTGACTTTAAATGGCCAAATTTTACTGCAAACTTTGAACATTTAGCCTAAGAATAAACATTGGAACTACTTCAAAGAATGCTTTCTCCATTGGAGAAAATGTGACACCGGCACTGTAAATACTCACCTACTGTAGTTACTTAAATATCTACTTCGATCTCATCTTTATAAATGATTTTGATCAATAAGGACCATTTGGAAAGGTTGTAGACGAGGACAGTGGAAAAAAACAAGTTAAATAGCATTCATTCTGAAAGTTGTGTTAAAATTCAATTAAACACACATAAATAGTCCCTCAGTTTCTTTTAGTTGAGTCCTTAACTGTGTCCTTGTGATTTAAAAAAGAAAATTATGAATATGGACATCTAATAATGACTATCAATATAGACAGGCGGTGGTGGCACACACCTTTAATCCCAGCACTTGGGAGGCAGAGGCAGGCGGAATTCTGAGTTCGAGACCGGCCTGGTCTACAGAGTGAGTTCCAGGACAGCCAGGGCTACACAGAGAAACCCTGTCTGGAAAAAACCAAAAAACCACCAACAACAAAACAAAACAAAACAAAACAAAAAAAACCCCAAGACTATCAATATGATGTGTACTTAGAAACAAAGGCACAATCCTTTTAAAACCCTTTAAAGCTTTAAGCACAAATTTACATCATGATTTCGACTAATTCACACTATCATTTTGAAAAGCTAATAAATTCCACTTTCAAGAAAAGGAACACGGGCTGTCACATGCAAAGATAAACCCTTGAGTTGTTTTCATTATCATTTTGCTTTTTCAAGTGAGCAAATCATCTATAGAAGTGAAAGTCACAGTGAGCATTTGAATCTGATGATTACAATGAGGAGAAGCCAATCAGTGGTGTCTAGAAGCAACACATGGGAATGGGATTAGTGGGGACTGTGGTCAGTGTGTCTTTAAGAGGTATCTATGGAAAACTATAGAGTTCCAGATACCAACACATGATCTGATATTGAAAATAGAGACTGAAAATAGAGTGAGATGTAACAGTGGTTGTTAGGGGAACATTATTTTAAAAGTCTTTAAGGTTTTCAGGTTAGTCAAGTTCATTGAGGCTACCTCAATATAAGAAAGATCTGCAGGCTTCTGGAGGGCAAACCTTTTATATTGAGATAGCCAGGACTCCAAATGTAATAGGCTAAGTGATTCATATTCATCCTCGATGTTCTGGAGGAAAGAAATGGTGAACTCAGAGGCTTGGGGAATGTAAACAAACATGACCAGGAGTGTGTCCTGCAACTTATAAAATGCATAACTATGAGTTATTGCTTTAACTTCTTTACACCTCAGTTGTTCTTTGGTGAAATTCCAATATCACTACTTATAGAACATCAATAGTCTCAAGTATTTTATAATATACTTAAAATATATATCTGAGAGATAAGAGGGATTACTAAGTGGTTAAAATCAGAGAATCCATGAGATTTTTCTGTGTGGATCCACTATATGTATAAAAAAACCTTATTATCTGTAATATTTCAGGTTTATGATGATCTGTAACTCAATATTAATGTGGTAAAACCAAAATATTAATTTGTAGCAGGTAATTAAATTTATATTAATTTATGGAAAATTACATTTTATTATTTAAATTTACTCAAAGTAACTTCAGTTCTATAAAAGTGGTATCTATGTGTAACCAAAACTTCTAAACGGTTTGAATAATTAAGTATTCACATTTGGGATTAGAGAGAATTGACTACTATATGCAATGACTATCTGATATATTTACTTCCATGAAAAATGAATTTTATAGTTGGCTAATGATTAAAGAAAACTTAGAGCTGATAGTGCTGAAATTGAGACAGAGTATGGGACATCATCCAAATTATGTTTCTAGATTGGCAAAGAAAATGTACTTCAACAGGGTGTTCTTTGAAAAAGTCATTTCTCTTGAAGTTCTCTAAAATAGAATAGAGCTCAGAAGATTCTCAAGCCTTTGAATCTAATAAAAATGAAAGAATTTTTAAAAAAACTAATCTTCATAGTCTGCCAGATATCTCACTTTTGATCAGAAAGTTTATGAAGAATCATATTAATGGAATTTGTAGATTATTATGAAAACCAGCATGGATTTTGGCAAGAAAATATAGTTTCTTTCTTAGGGAAGTTCTCCAGTGATTTATCAAACTATCACAAAACATGCCTTTGCACACTGAAGTATGTATAGATAATTGTGAAAATTTCATTTTGAAGTTGCACAACAATCTCTTAGTTTAACAGAAAGTGTGAGGTGAAATTACTCCTCTGGTCTCTGGTGAAGCTGACACCATTGTTGTCCTCTAGTAAATAGAAAAACACACAGATTCCCGTGTGTTACGTTTAATGCTTGTGACTTGTGGAGAAATTAACTGGTAACTCCTTAGAGAACTCACCCAACAACTCCAATTTGAATACTCCAGGGCTCTGCTGCTGCCTCTACTCTAGCCAAGTACAAGCTAATACTCTGCCATTTGGATAGATACTAGTGCCTGTACAGAAAGCACCATATTCTCCAGAGATCTGGCAAGGAACCACCTTCATCTTGCCAGTGTAGAAATAGCATTAGAGCAAGACTAATTGCTGGAAAGCCTGTTCTGAAAAATTTGTCATTCAGGATGGTATAAATAATCCCACTTTTTCAGAGTACATTCAAACTTTTTTTTTATTTCTAGTATTTAATAGAGATCAAAACATTTCCCTTTCTACAACTGAATGTGTTTTATGTAATGCAGCTATTTCCTTTGATTTGAGTTCAAGCAGAGAAGCTGAAGCAAAAAAGAATTCTGTCTAGACATACCATGTTTGTTCCTTTTGTATGTTGTAATTTATCAAGCCTGAAATGTGTCTTAAGGAAGTATTTGTATGTTCCATAAACATCTCATTGAATAGTGGGTGCAACATTGAAAATACATGAGTCTAAGCAAGTTATCATGAGCACCAGTGATTTACAGTATGGAGAGTTTCTAGGAACCTATATTTCAATGTGTCCCTGAATGCCTCCCTGCTCAGTCTGCTATCCTCATCTTCTATCTTTTGAAAATGATCACCAAATATGCTCACTTATATAGATCTGCAGTGGCCAGCACTTCCTATGACATTAACCACCTGATTTTGCCAGCAAAGCATTTCTAATGAAATCCATTGTCTCTGATGCTCTTAATTCTGGTTCAAACCACCCCAGGAATTAAAAGTTATAAGCCAAAATGTTTCTAACCCTCTGAAATTCCAAATAGCCAGGGTGTAATCTAAACAGTGTCCAGACTAAGCTAACTTAGCCACTCTTATTTCATAATAACATGAACATAGTCATTGGACTTTCATCAATGAGAATCTTATGAGGCTGGATGTATCTGCGAGTTGTAACTCCAAAGTGCCAACATCACCACAGTACACACAAACCTGTTATGAGGTTAAGCCATGTGCACTACTTGGCATTCATTCAGTTCACTGTAGCTGAAAAAATAACTGTGAGGCTCCATATCCCATTAACACTGTCTTAATTATTGTCATTGTCCCCGTCAGCAGCTTGTTTACAACAGCTCCGGCTGACAGCAGTGGTGGGATGTTCTGTCAAGGCCATCACCCGATGAGATTTGCATTGGCAAAAGCTCTTTCTTTCCTTTACTCAGCTATCTTGGGGGTTGGGGGGGGGGGCGGTCAGTGCTTCATTAACGTGTGCATAATCATGTATGCAAGAGGCTAGTTTTTAAAAAAAAAAATTTCAAATAGTTGGCCCCACAGTTCTTTTTAGTATTATAGTTAACCAATTCACTCTCTGAAAATAAGAGGCTGTTTAATTTCTACCAGCTGAAAACAACTCCACTCACTAATGTGAAATGTGAAAAAAAAAAGACACTGTCTCACATGTTTATATTTACTTATGCATAAAAAAGTGTTCTTATTGGGACTAAAGTTCTATCTTAAGAAAAAGTAACACAATGCACTCATGCACATCCTTGCACACACACACACACACACACACACACACACACACACACACACACACACCATACACTTTTCAACAATAAGAATCAGTGTCCTTACTGACAGGAGGAAGACTTTTAAATTTCCTTCAGTGAGAAGGAAGCAAGTTGTTTGGAAAGGATTATGCTTTATTTATTCCTTACTCAATATAGGCTCCATGAACATTTACACCCCTTTCACTTCTTTTATGATAGTCAATGTTGATTTTCTGAAATAAAAATCAGTGCTGTTCCTATGATTAAAATAGTTTATTATAGCTTAGCTTGTTATTTTAAAGAAAATGTTTCAAGATAAATTAAAACTAATTTTATAAAACTATTGAACATTCTAAATTAATGATAAAACTTATGTCCCTGCCTAACATTAACACATAATTTCAATTCCATGATCATATTATCATTTTAAGTTTGTCTGTGATGACTTTACTCACTGCTAATAAGGCATCTATGGTGTTACCATAAAAGTTATAAAATACAATTTAAGAATTATAGTTTTTACTCCATGTTAGATCAGTGGGGAGTGTTCCTGGTGGTTTTAAAAGAATTATATTTTTTGCTAATTCATTTTCCTCATTAACATCATGGTAGCAAAACTTCTACCCTGTTTAGCTGTGTCTATATATAGTTTATGATTAAAAGTATGTAAAATACTCATCAAAATGTGAGAGTTCTTATCCATACCACTAGACCTAGTCCCTGAGTAGGTACAGCAAGTATGGATTTCTTATTATATGCTCAGTAAAAGTAACTTACTCAATTATTTGTCCAAACAAAAGACTATACCTTTTGGAAGACAATGTTTTATATACTAGATAAATCTTTAAGTAAGAAGATTATGCAAAACGTTCTCCATAACGATATACATATAGTAGTTCTTAACATAATGGTGGATTGATTCTAGAAGCCCATGAAGATATCAAAATCTGTGTATGACTAAGTTCTATATAAAAGGAATTGCATCTACATATACCATATACTGTATGCTTAATTATCTGTGTACTTAAATGATCTCTGTATTGATAATAATGTATTAACACTATATTTTAAATATATAATGAGAAAAAATTGTATGTGATTACCACAGCTGCTTTCTCTGTGTTTGTGTGTGCGTGTATGTGTGTGTTACTATGTGTGACATACAAGTGCACATTTATGTACAGGTGCACATGAGTGCACTTTGTTCTTTAGGACATGCTCTCTCACTGGCCTTGAACTCTCTGAATATTCTACACTGGCTGGCCAGTGAGCTACAGACATTTATCCATCTCTGACTATACAGCACTAAGATTACAAACATGTGTCACCACATGTGACTTTTGAAAATGTATGTTCTGGGGAGAGAGCTCAGGGTATCATGACAGACTAGAAAGTATTTACCAACTGAAGTCTCTCTCAAGGTTCCAGACACACATTTTTTTTTCTAAGTAGTTTTGTGATCAAGTCTACTAGATACAAAGCGTACATACAAATGAGGATGCCGTTGCATGCCCTGATTTTTGCTTCTCTCAAGAACTCTGATTAATCCAGATAGTATTTGTTGGAAGAAATTATATATCCTGATATCTTTCTCTTAAAAGCTAAATTCAGATTTTCTTCCTTGCTAATAAAGGCCTTGCAGAAGGAACATCTTCTCTCTCCTTGTGTCATAATTATGTTCTGCTCCCAGAGAGTAATAAAATTTTGCTGGCAGATCCTATCTCCTCCTTCCTCTAGTCCTGTACAAGCAGGAGAGTAATTAATCCTCATGCTTACTTGAGTTTGGTTTGGCTTTGGCACAGCATGCTTTCCCTAGCAAACCATAATTGATTCTGAATAATTGATCAGTGACGGACATTCAATTTTCTTTATCTTCTCTTCCTCTCATTCTCCTGTGATGTATATTTTCTTTGGGGAACCATTTTCCACTTTAAAATCAGCCCCAAATGCAAGGCCTTTTAGTGATCAAATCAATTTATGCTCCTTTCTGCCAATCTCGATCAGCAACCTCCCTGTGACTCCTATTGGAGAACTCTTAGGGAACCCTAATTAGGGTCCCACTCTATCCATTAGTTTTCAAAAAGGAAGTAAACTTCTCAAACAAAGATGTCAGAAACTATTTACATGTAACTCCTTGGCCATTTATCTTGCTCCTGCACTAGCATGTTCTCTTGACAAGGGTTGTTCTTGAAACCAGGAACCTTTCTGAGCTATAGAATCAAACTGACAGTCCATGGAACTCATTCTCTGTAATTCTCATTCCAGCCATGTTAACACCCTCAACTGTGGATTTTTTTTTTTTAATTGTTACTTTTCCTTTATATAAAGGCAAGGTCACAATATGCCAGTGTTTCAGTCAATTCGCCATTAGATAAAGCCTCCTACTAAAGCACAACTAAAAGTGCCTTTGAGGAAACTAGTTTTAGAAATTTAATGAACTTATGTCACAGAAAAGCAGGCATTCTTAGAGATAGCCATTGACTAATGGAGGGTGAAGAGATCCTTTCCTCTTCAAATCACAGACAACTGAAGAGTCTCCGATCAGAGAGGGTTAAAAACAGATATTTATATTCTCAGATACATCACACAAGCATCTCAGCTGTTTCAGCTGGAAGTCTTCCTTTTGGAAGCAATGTCAATCTCTCTCATCCTACGGGAAACGGGAAATGTTACACTGGCTCTCTCTTTACCAACTGCCATGTCATTTTTTCCCACAACCTTTTCATTCTGCTGGGAACCAAATACTCAAAACAGCAACAAATCTACAGGGGGACTTCTTCTTGTCCATTTTACCAAAAGAAAATTAGCATACACAGGTGAATACTCATCTTACAATATATTAAAAAAAAAACCAAAACCTTTTAACTCAGTATTCAATTTCATGCAGGTGCATAAAATTAACATTTGTTAAATACTTTTCTATGTGCTGAAAGGTGAGCCTTTGAAGAAAATAGAGCTACAGCCCTACAAGCAAACACGTCAGTAGAGTGGAATCCGAGCCCTTTATCTATACCTTCACCACAATTAGCACGTTTTTCTCTTTTCAATATCCTCAGATTGGAGAAGACAGTCAACATCTATGTATCACAACATTCCTGGAATCAAAAGAGTCCATGTATTGGAAGGTGTGGAAATGAGAGACCATTTGTAGGAGATAATCATTGGAATAAGATGTGAAAGGGAAAGAGTCTTTCTGGCCAAAAGATGAGGAAAGACAGAGAATTGTAATCCAGAAGCACTTTGAAACATAAATAAATTAAAGCAACAAATACTACACTGTCACTTAGGACTTGAGACTAATCTAAACTGGGACTGGTGAAACCTTATACAATTAGTCATTTAAGGAAGTCGCCACTCCCTGTTGCAGGCAGGATCAATATTAGAAAAAATGCTGTGTTTTTTCCATTCTGCTATGTTCTAGAGGCAAAGTCACTCACCAGAACATAGATTTTTAGTTGGTGCATTGAAGAGATATCAGATCCTTCAAAAGGTACAATTTCTATTAAAGACACTGCCTAAGAAATGAGGAAGGGAAGAAATCACCGTGAGTGTCCGGTGAAAAAGTAGCTACAAAGGCCACTGAAAACACTTTCCATACCTCAACTAACTCTTTAGGGAAAGCAAAGAACACATATTTTTATCAGAGCTCAGGTTGGCATAAAATAATATCTGAGGTCATTAAAGGCTAAAATCTTAACACTCGGGTTAAATAATCTCTGTGTAAAATAAATGCCAATAAGTTTAGAAATGCATTTTTGGTCAAATATAGAAAAACACTTTCTGGCCCTAGTACAAAGCATTCGAGAAATCTGGTGGAAAGTTGTAGATCTATGTGCTATCCTTGTCAAAATCACACTTCTTCAAAACTGTATTCTCAAGCCTTACCTAGATTTTTTCAATGATTGTTGCATGTACAAAACCAGAAAGAAATGTCCACAATGTCCCTTACCTGCAACCTACCAAAGGCAAACAAACCTGCAAGTGTTTAGAATGAAGTAAACTGATCCTCTTTGGGACTACCTAGCACTAGGAGTACTGGGCGATTCACAGAGTGGGAGATGGGTCAAAAAAAATAAAGATTTTACTTCCTGCTATTAAGCTAATAATTGTTCCTTTTGAACAATTGATTTAAGTGATGTGAGATATTGTCCATGGGTCTGATTTGGACCTATTCCTTGGTTCTATGATGGGCTTTCTTGGGCCACTCATCTCTGAGTACTTTCCTAAAAGACCTGGGTCCAGAATAAATATTTATTCTATCTGTTCTTGCTTTAGAATCCAGAGCCAGGAAGGCAAATAAAAAATTACTTAGGTGTATTTCTTTTAAAACAAAAACTATTTCTTATGTACTTGTATTTTCTTTGACCAATGTGTTGATATATTCTATGCTATCTTTAGACAAAATGCCCAACAGTGGAGAGATGGAAGCCGAAGAGACCACCTCCAGTAGATAGACAGGGCTTCCAGTGAGGGATGGAGTCACTAACCCACCTTCCAAAATTTTAACCCCCAATTTTTTCTGGCTATAGGAAATAGAGCAGAGATTGAAAGGAAAGTCCCTGAGTTACCAGACCATCTTGCAATCCATCCCATGGGCAAGTACCAAACCCTGACATTTTTACTGATAACATGTTGTGATTGTAGACAGGAGACTAACATGGTTGTTCTCTGAGAGCCTCTACCAGCAGCTGACTGAAAGACAGATGCAGTTACCTACAGTCAACCATTGGACTGAGGTCAGGGCCCCCTGTGGTAGAGTTAGGGGAAGAATAGAAGGAACTGAAGGGGATTGCAACTGCTTAGAAAGACTAAGACTCTCAGGAACTCCCAGAGACTAAGCAACCAAACAAAGAGCATACATGGGCTGGTCCTTGCCCCACCCCCACCCCCACCCACAGCCCCACCCCTATCCACAATCTCTGGCACATATGTAGCAGAGGACTGCCTTATCTGGCCTTAGTGGGTGAGAATTCACCTAATCCTGTAAAAGACTTGATGCCCCAGGGAAGGCAGATATGGGGTTGGTGGTGAAGTGGGGGTGGGTGCATGAGGGGGTTGGAAAGTAGGGGGATAAAGCACAGACTTAAAGGCAAAGAGGAGGGATGATGGGGCCAAGAAGTATTGGAGGGGGAACTGAGAAGTGGGACAACATTTGGAATGTAAATAATAAAACTACTTAACAAAAATTTCTTATGTTTCTTGAGATTATAATTACATCATTTCCCCCTTTCATTTCCTCCCTCCAATCCTTCCCATTTACCACTTCTTGCTCTCTTTCAAGTTTATGGCCTCTTCTTCTATTAATTGTTGTTATATACATACATATGTGTGTGTGTGCATGTATGTGTTTATATGCTTATGCATGTATATACATATAATTTCCTATCTATGTAACATTGTGAATGACAATAAATTAATGGGAAAGCCTAGTTGTAGTGACAAATTAAATGTATAACAAAATTTGTATCTGTAGCTTTTGGACAAGATAAATTGTATGACTCAAATGAAAATTAGACTTTTAGATATTTTTAAGATAATATAATTAAAATTATAGCAATATCTGTGGTTATAGCTATACAGTAAAAAATTCAAATTAAGGTGAAAATAAAGAAGATAAATATTATAAAATTGATGCTTCAGAGATCCTTAAAAACCACTGGTAATGAGTCCAAGGCCTAACAGTGGCAACAAGGAGAACTAGAATAGACAGGATGAGAGGGCAAACATGAGTCTGCTCCCAAGTGTCCCAAAGTACAGTATGGATAAGATGGCAAGGCAGTGTTAAAATAAAAGCCACTTTCTTAATACCTCTAAAACTCAGAGAAGACACTTGAAAGAGGTTTGCTACCACTCATTTAGGATATCACTAAGGTACATTCTATACCATAGATACAAAACAGTAGAGAAATGTAAAATAGTTCCTGATCAAACAACCACAAGCCCCTTTTAGAGTATAACAAATAGCTGCTTGATAGAAATTTGGCCATTAAAGGAATAACTAAAATTTTCACTTTAGAGAGTGACTTTAATAAGACCCAAATATCAACTCAGGTGAAGAGTCTATTGATCATGGAATCTAGAGAAATAAGGAAGTATCTTACATTAATAAGCTCACAATTAAGTGACTCTTTTGCTGCCATGTTTCAGATCTGAGGCTAGAAATGATAAGGATTATGAGATGGTCATGTGAGAAAGGAATCATTTCGATTAGATGAAACAGATTACAGTATTAACGATACTTGGGTTTTGAGTAAATATTCAAGTTCAAATACTTGGGTATTTGAATAATATTCATATTGAGGTGAGGACACATATCATTGCAGGGCTTATATAACAACCTTCAAAATTCAAAGAAAATTACTAAATCTAACCTATTTAATTATCAAACTTTTAATTGATGCTTTTCAATGTACAAAATTTAATGGTTCAAAATTAATATTTCTGTTCTATACTCAATAATTACTGTATATCAAGCATTACAAATAATAAAAAATAAAGTAAAAATAATCCACCATCATGCTTTGAATATCCATGTTCCATATGCATAAGTAATTTCTCTCCATCGATTTTTCTAAACTTTTCTTTATACCATGATTGTTTACATATATACAATCTTTCTATAATTTTCCTTCAGAGTAATTAACATATTTTAAAATTTATAATAAAACCGCATATTTTTATAAAGTCTAGTTCTGTATAACTTTCTATTCATTTTGTTCCAAATTCCTTTCATGTGTACATTCATTCTATTTCCAAAACCTTTTGCTATTCCTATCTCTAAGACATTTTTATGCAGTAAGGCACATCTAAAATAGATTTAATTTACATTCACTTATATAACCAACTATGTTTATATTTGCAAGCACATTTCTTCAGGAATTAGTTAACATTTATCCACCATTAAAATGTTTTCAGAAGTCAAGTCTCAGATGGTAAGAATTGTGATTGGATCAACTTGGCATATAAAAGGGTTAACATGACTATAACATTAAAAGCATACACATAAGTGTTAATAAATAAAACAAAACAAGAAAGGATTTAAGGATAAGTAAATATTTACAACATAAAAGATACATGTTATATGTCTTATAAACAGCAGGTCTGTTCCCTTAATTATATTAAAGAAATTATACCAATAAAAATTGCAAAATGTACAGTTAGATAACTGAAAAAAATATATGAAATTTGACTTTTGCTTAAACATATAGACATTTACTAAACTAAATATACATTTAAATGGTAAAAGTGGTAGTTTTGATTATTGTAATTGTGACTTCAGAGAGAGCCATAGACCAATGGTTATAATGAAATTCTCAGAACATTTGTCAGCACTAATTATGCCTAATATTTAATAAGTCTTTTGGTAATCAGATGTAGGGTATAAATTGTTGATCCATCTGTTGCTTTGGTATCATAGCCTCAGTATTTGTACTATGAATCTTAGTTAACCTTTCTCTGGTGTTAGAATAGATATCTGAATATACTGCTTCAAATAAACAAAATAGTTGATGTGTATCTTAGCATGCTTTCTCTCAAACCATCCCTGCACTGTAGATGAAATCTACTTGGCATGTCATCATTCTCCTCATTTCTCTTTTCTCTTTGGAATTATTATAATACGAACAATGTTTTGGTGTGTGAAAATGTTAAAATAGATATCAAGTCTAAAAGTAAAATAAGAAGGTATTGACTTGATGTGTAAAACTCCTACCATGAAACTATATGACAAGGATATAGAAAAATGAATAAAATTATGTATTAAGAATGGACAACAAGCACTGATATTCCAAGTCAACAAAGGTCATAAAAATGTATGTCTTATTGTCGCAATTTTGTTTACATGTATATATGGAAGGACTTGGTATAAGAGCAGACATTTATGCATCTAAGTCATACCTGTGAATATGCCTGATAATGCATACACACACAGGTGATAAAGTATATACACATGCACACATACACACAAAGAGAGAGAGAGAGACAGAGAGACAGAGAGAGACAGAGAGAGAGACAGAGAAGGAGGGTACACTTGATAAATTCTTACTATATTGCTATTGTATTAAATTTTGTCATTAGAATGGAAAAAAAGAGAAACACAAACTTTTGTTATGTAGCAAATAGTATATAGAAAAGGAGACAATAGTAGAATAAGATCAACCTTTGACTTCAAGTTGCAACTAGAATAATTCTACAATATGTGATGAGAAAGTAGATTACTGGTATACTTCCTCTGCAAAGGAAGCCGTGTCAGGCTTCTCTGCTAAAGATATACACAGACTGAATTCTGAAAGAAGGCACCTGTAAGATGAATAAAAGACTGCTTTTATTGTAAACACAATGAATGTGTTAGGAAGGAATTTATTTCAGAAGTCTAAGACTAACTCCACATTATTCTCATTCAATATTTTAAAGGACCCATTACTAATGATAACAACATTCAGTCCACTTTCAACATATCAGACATCCACTAGATTTATAGGTTTATAATCTTTCAGGATTTGTTCACAACAAGACGTTGCTTGCCCACCAGAACTCCATGCTGAGGACTTTCTGTTGAAGACGGGACACACTTTGGTTGTAAGAGTTAGGGAAACCAAGCTGAATCTGAGCTGGAGACTAATCCTTGATAGATAGTTTTTAAAGTGGCAGATCATATTGGGGCAGCAGTGTAGAAAAGTTATCTGTGTCTTACCCAACTGTAGATCCTGCATGCTACATTACCAGCCTTCCTGACAAGGAGCAACACTGGCAGAACTGTTATTGGACTAACCATTGATTACTAGTTACAGTAGGTAAATTATGATTGGTTCTATATGCAAACACGATCAAAAGGCTGTAGATGGTAAGGAATTTACTGGTGTTGTTTTGTTAAATGGACATGTTGTCAAAGACCTTCTAAATATTTTTATTTACATCTGTACACAAATACTGTTCTCAGTCTTTTTTTTTTTTTTTTTTTTTTTTTTGGTTTTTCGAGACAGGGTTTCTCTGTATAGCCTTGGCTGTCCTGGAACTCACTCGGTAGACCAGGCTGGCCTCGAACTCAGAAATCCGCCTGCCTCTGCCTCCCAAGTGCTGGGATTAAAGGCGTGTGCCACCACCGCCCAGCTCTCAGTCTTGATTAAAGAGACTTCTGCAGTGAGTAGTAGTTAATAAACTATCCTGTGCCTCCCTAATGTACTGAAAATGGGTGACTGTTATGTACTAAGTCCTATAGGGGAAATCAATCTTAACCCCTCCAAGGTTTGGGGCCATTGCAGAAAACGATGAGGCAAAAATATTAAGAACCAGATAATGGGAGTAAAGCTAAAGAATTCTGTATTCCAGAAAAGACATGACCGTTACAATGCTGAATTTAAAGCAACGGTGGCTGCCTGTGCATGAAAGTAGTCATGCAAGCTTGAATCATGGACGAGGAGGGACTCTCTGGAGAACTAAGGGCTGTGGATGGGTGTTGGGGAGAAGGAGTCATCTGCCTCAGCATAGTGAGTCTCCCATGCTAAGAAAGATAATGTTACACCCTTGCTCATGAAGCAGGTCCTTATTAAACACAATGGCTCTCAAAATAAAAACAAGAATGAATTAAAAGACAAAAAAGTGAGATCGAAACTTGTGTGGCAATAGGAGGAGTGGCAAAGGATAAAAGGGGGATAAGAGGAAGTGGGAGAGTGAGTTTGATTAGAGTATATTTTATAGAGGGCCAAGATTGCGAAAATAGTGAATTTAATTTAAAAATTTAGAAGAGAAAAGGAATAAGTGATTTCAAATAATAGAAGGGATTGTTGATGTTTATATCAACAAAAAAAAAAAATGAAGTAAGCACAATAGAGTAAGATGTGTACCCTTTCTACATGTCTGGAGCTCAGAACATGAAAACTCACCAGAAATGACTAGAGAGGTGTACGTCAGAGATAAGTAAGGCTTAGGGACCTGAAGGCGGTAGGTAACATTTAACAAAGGCAGTCTTTGGGGTGATATAAGAATATTTTTAAACAATTAAATATTTCACCCTGAGGTGAAAAGAACTCTGTGGTATTAGGGACAATATTTAATATAATGTGGCACACAGATTGTCCCAGAGATGGTGTAATACCATGGCTTTAAAAAAAAAAAATCCTCTCCAAGGAGTCAGTCAGAGGGTTTGGTGCTATCGCTGTTAGTAATAAAGTGAACTGTTGTTTAATTTACTCATATTCTAGTGTGGTACAATGTGTACTTAAAGAGCATTCTTGTCTCATCTGTTAGGCTTTTAGAACATTAAAAATTCTGTAGATTTCCAAAAGAAGATGAAAGATATCAATAAGAAAAAATATTGATTTAACCTTCAGTTTCTGTTTAACTTTTTATTGCAGGTCTCTGTAAATGGGATAAAAGTGCCACACATTGCTTGACTGACTACTAAATGGATTGGCAGGGGTGTGAAATGACATTTTACAGCCAGGGAGATGTGTGAAGACCACTTAACATTTCTGACAAGCTGAATCAGTTGACATTATCTCCTGTGTAACTTCTTTATTAAAACCTTATCTTGTACACTCATAATTTCTACCAGCTGTATAAAATTTAAACACCCTGATGAAATTGGCTAATGATTTTGAGACTCTTTGATGTCATCTATGCTTAAAAAATTAGTGTCAGTACAGAATAATTGATCTAGAAGTCAAAGACAATAGGCTAAAATACATAGAAAATGATACATATACAAAATGATTATACGTAAAGATATTTCTGATCCCTTTGCATAAGCCTGTTTTCTGGTTTATGTTAAAATTAGCTTGGACTTCTGCATTGCAGCAATAATTAAGACTGAGTCAAATGATATACATGAATTTTTAATTACGCTTTGCTTTGATTATATTTCATCTAAGTGAATAAAAGTCTATGATGTTGCTTCTCAGATATGCTTTGTAGCATGGAGATGAATTTTAAGGTTTTACGATGTAAGGGAGGTCACTAATTCTCAACTTTGCAAAATACAAGCAGTGTATAAATGAGATGCGTCTAATCTTCCTTCCTGTTTAGGATCCTGGCCACAAGTTTACCAGTGACTTCAAAACCTTCCATTAACTTTGTTTATTTATACAAGTAGTTAATTAAGAAATATCTGAAGATCTTGTCCATTATGCAGAGTGTGACAATAAAAACATCTGATAACATCCTGCTTTAGACACTTGAGCTAAGTTGGTATGTTTCTTAGTTTACATTTTTTCATATCATTAGACTTACAGATAAGAAAAAATGCTTAAAGTATGTAATATATAAATCAAATCTGTGATAACTTTCCTTAATCCCTGGTAAAGATGAGACCAAACCTTTGTGTCTGACAGCTTATCAGAAACTTCTATTCCACTGTAGCATTAAATCCTATTTTTCAATATTTTCTGTGTATGGTGGTCCTATGGAAAGCTCTTAGATTATTTCCAATGATGGTGATGAGTCCATGCTTTCACCAGGCAGCATTTGTTAAGACATTTTTCCTCTCTTAAATAGGTGCCCTGATGCTATTGAGTTCTAAGAATTCCTATAGTCACTGCTGGTTAATGAACATAGATATCCAATGGAAAGAAGACCACAAATATATCACAGTACTTCTTTTGTATTTAATTACTTTGTGACCTTGAGAAAGAGGCTTTATTTTTGATAATATCTAAGTGCTTTGTAAACTTCATTTTCCTTGGATGTTTTAGGGTGCTATAATTACAGTTAATTCCAAAATTTCAAAGATTTTGCTTTAAGCTCACTTTGAGATTTCTCTATGCATATACTACAGAAGAATAAGAAATAAACTGTGAACAATTAAATAAGAAATTTTCACCTTTACATAAAACACAAAACAAAACACAAGAAGCAGATTTTCTGGAATATTTACTTAAACTCTGAACATTTTGAATGGCAAGCACTGTCAGAGTTCTGAGGAATCATCTGATTCAGAATAGTACTGCAGATCACAAATAATTTCATTTTTAATCTCTGCTGTAAAAATTCTTCTTGAACCTAAGTAGAAAACATTGGTAAATAACACTTAAAATGATTACAGATCATTTATACAATTTAAGGGCTCTTCCAAAAACAAATCTCCAGTTCTACTTTCTTAAATATTTGTACCAGAATGTCAAAATTAGAGAATATGCATTGTCTCAGGTAATATTTTACTTTTAAATTTGCATACAACATACTTAAAATGGTATTAGTTCTAGTGGATAATGAAAAGTGAACTCTAGGAGACATTTTTGTCTGGCATTTTGTAAAAGACTATTGTCTGAATGGCTGTGTCTCGAGGACATTTGAGAAAAAGCTCTTTCTGAGGAGAAAAGAAATATAATCCTTTTACACCCCGTTTCACAGTTTGGATGGAAAACTTTTTGGCTATATTATGTGCTTATTTATTTAAAAGAGAATGTGAGGGAGTGAGAAATACAAGTGTGCATAGGCATGGTGAAACCAATGCCATCTTTGGCTTTTGACTGACTGTAGCTTTCTGTTACAGAGTAGAGGGTAAGACTTTCTGTAGACTTCTATATATCCTCATTCCATAGGCTCAGAATTTAATGTTTCTAGAGTAACTGTTTTGCCTGCAATTATATAAATATATACATATTATACATATTTAAGCCTTAAGTCATACATACTATACATAATATATGTATTATACATATAAATATTTAAGCCTTAAGTCAGACACAAAGGTTGCTTCTTAAAAGACCAGCATGTGCAGGCATTCATAATATTCCAGGCCATGTATTCTGCATATCAAATAATGTGGACAAAACTTAGTTCTACTGAGCTCCTCATTTTATGTGTTTTGTACCTGAAACCTGAGAGGTATATTAGACACCTTACTATGGGACAAGAAAATGTCTATACTATAAAAACTCCTTACATACTTATAGTCAAGAATTTTACTGAAAATGTAGTATTTTTAATACACCCTTCTGAAAAACTATTTCTCCTATGGTAAAATAGTAGAGGGAGAAAGTAATCTGAGTAGGTTCTCTTAGTGTGACCTATATTAGTTGAGAACACATAAAAATGATTTAAGCTATGTATACAAAATTTTACCGGGACACACACATGTGAAGAGGTTGCGTATTTCTTTGCTTTCCCTCAGTTAACTGTAAAACTAATTTTTTTCAGTTATACAGAATTTGAGTTTTATAAATGCTTCAATTATCATTATAATGGTGGTCATCTGACTATATATGTTGTGTGGCAGAAGAACACATAAACAAGTATTCCATGAGTCTCCCTTGTTAGTGTTTTAGCTCATTTGAAATTATTCAAGGTCAAGGTGCTTAGTTAGATTAGTCATGCTCAAACAGAAAGCAAGGCTTCCACCTACTGTAAACCTAGCCAAGTGCTTTTGGCTGGTGAGGTCATGAGTCCTACAGAACTGACTGCTGCTCTTTTCCTCAACCAGTATAATTTTAACGATATTTAAATACTTAGTTTGTGCAGCTCTCACTTCTCATGAAAGATGCTCCTTTTCGCGACAAATAAAGACTATTAAAAATCTGGCATGCAGGCAGGACTTCCAGTGGAGGGATAAGTACACTAACCTACCGATAAAAGCTTCCATCAAAAGCTTGTGCTGCCTACTTGAATTGCAGGGACAAGGATGGAGTAGAGACTGGGGGAATGGCCAACTAATGAACAAGCCCAACTTGAGATCCATTCCATTCATGAGAACCAGTCCCTTAGACTATTAGTGATACTCTGTTGTGTTTACAAACAGGAGTCTAGCATAACTGTCCTCTGAGAGGCTCCACCCAGAATCTGACTGAAAGAAATACACAGATTCGCAGCAAACCATTCGGTCATGTTGGGAAAGTCTTCTGGAATAGTTGGGGGGAAGAATTGAGGAACAGGGAGGGGATAGGGACTCTACAAGAAGACCAACTGAGTTAACAAACGTGGACCTTTGGGGGCTTATATTGCTTGATCCATCAACCAAAGACCATATATGGTCTGGACCTAGGCCTCACGTATATATTTAGCAGATATGCAGCTTTGTCTTCATGTGGGTCCCCTAACACATGGACAGGGCACTTCCTCTGACAGTTGTCTGCCTGTGGAGACTGTTCCTCTAACTGGGCTGCCTTGTCTGGCCTCAGTAGAAAAGGATGTGCCTAGTACATGAGTGATTTGAGGTGTCAGGGTGGGTTGGTAGCATGGGAAGGCCTTTCACTTCTCATAAGAGAAGGAAAGGGGAGAGGGATTGTGAGGAGAGGAGGACTGTGAACGGTATGTAAAGTGAATAAACAAATTAATTAATAGAAAAAAGTCTGGCATGTAGTTCCTGCTCAAATGACAGGTTAGCAAGGTTTCTGTTCTCCTTTCATCATAACGTCTTCCAGGTCTATGTTGTCTTGGGTTTGCACTGAAACATGTAGATTTGAGGAAGAGGTGATCTTTAGCTCTCCTTAGTTTTCTACTGAGCTCAGGATCAAATCTAGAAGCCCTGGTTCCCCTGGATATTATTGCAGATATGAACTGTCACTCTGCATCACTGATTGCAAACTCACTGAAATTTTTCACTGAGAATCTTAGGCACTTAATTGAAACATTTAAGTAATTAAATACTCTCTACCTGATAACTGTTCTTTTTTTTTTTTTAGTGATCTTACTTTATAAATCTGCTGATTTTAGTATATAAAGAAGTTAGTTTCAGAATTCAACTATTGAAAAAGTTGCACTGTGTCATAAAAAGCTCCTGCTGTTCTAAAGAACAGAGGGTTGGATATACAAATAGTGTCAGAACAGGCAAGCCGTGCACTCATCATTTACCAGCTGTTTCAATATAAACAAAATGATTTTCACCATTTCTAGTTGATAAACACTGAGAACCATAAAGAAATTACAACTCACAGTTTTGCTCAGAATTAAAATATTTCATCTAAAAACACAAAGTAACTTATGTGCTCTTATAATAATGTATTTGCTTATTCTAATTAGTGATAAATATAGTTTTATGCTTAGATAAGGCAGATTAACACTTTCTCTAAAATAAGTTACTCAAATGTCTTTAGCCATTAATTTCTAGAATTTCTCATCTCAAAGGAAGAAAATGTATTGCCATATAACTTCCATCAGTGAAAAACTTAATCCTAAATACAATTTCTATGGACATTTTATCGTGTGTGGGTTCTTAAAAATTCTCAAATAGAAATAGGAGGATAATGGAGAATAGTATTTAGTACTGACATTGAGCAAACATACAGCACATTGTTGAAATGAGCTGTACTTTGAGATGTAGCTAAAGAAAATACACCTCTGGGAGATACCCTAACTGCTGTTACTATTTTCAAACAAATATGGGACTCAGAAGTTTCTATTTAAGTGCTGATATTAAATGCCCTATCATCTTTCCATTCTAAACCCTTCTTTTAGGAGTTTATAAGTAGGTCATAAAATTTTACTTCAAACACTCTTTACCATCTAGAAAAGCTATTATAGCCCCCCCAGGAAAATTATAAGCATATTTATAGAAACTTTATATAAATTATTGATATATAATGTTCACCTATTTTTAAAAGTGCACTTGTGATGACTAATCTCCTTTATCAATTTGCTGACTCATATTACCTTCCTCATTTCCATTAACCTAAAAGGAAAGTAACAACTAAATCCAATCCCTTTCAACTGTTTCTAAATATGATTCATCTATTTTCAACAAATATCACTGTACTTTGTGCTGTTTTTTTGGCCTTTGAAATGTCACAAGAGGCTTTTGTCGTTTTTTAATAAAAATAAATATATATTTTACTGAAGTTTGGTTTTGTATTGTTATTATTCTGAAAGACTATACCCAAAATAATTGAGTACAATAAAAATATCTGTTACTAAATCAAATAGGAGACATTGATCTATGGTCACTTCATTAAAAATATGCAACATTTCCCCAGTTAACTTTACAAAGTATCAAGATAATAAGGAGACCTCCAAGATGTTACTAGCTTCAAATACTTAAGAACTCTAGGAAAGACATACTTTTCTGTTTTATTTGTTTTACTTTTTATTTTAATACAGATCTTCCATTGTAACCCAGGCTGGTTGTGGATTCCTAATGCTACTGTCTCAGCCTAAAATTAGGTTTGTTGTAGTTTACTTGATAGTAATGTCTTAAGATTTTATTTCTCTTACAGGATAATTGTGTTTTGTTTTAGCCTTTGAAAAATTCTCTTTTAAAAGACATTTTCATATTCTCTATAAATATGCTTATTTACAAAGTTTCTATAAATATGCTTATTAATCTTGTGATTGCTAAATATGAGAGTGGGCACCAAATTAATTTTCACTATTAAAACACTACAGGTAGAACAAGTTCTTCAAAGTTTATCATAATATTGTAATATAAGTACAAGGGTAAAGCAAGGGCAAAGCATATAAACATTCTTTGGAGTATGTCCTGACTCTCCAGAGTGGCCCTCAGAGACTATGTTTGTGTGTGTGTGTGCGTGTGTGTGTGTGTGTGTGTGTGTGTGTGTGTGTGTGTAGTTTTGGGCAGGGTCTAATTCTATCTGAACATGATGACTTTATTTTTTTTTACAATTTAGTTATTTATTCTTCTCTCATATATGACATTCTGACCACAGTTTCCTCTCTCTCCTTTCTTTCCAGTCTCTACAATCCCACTTTTTACCCATCTATTCGTCCATGTTTCTTCAGAAATGGACAGGTATCCTGTGGATATTAACATGGCACATCCAATTGCAATAAGACTAGACACATCCCCTCATTTTAAGGCTAGACAAGGCAATTCAGTATGAAGGAAAGGTTTCTCTTTGTAGGCTAAAGATTCAGAGACATCCCCTGCTCTTACTGTTAGGAATTCCAGAAGAAGACCAAGCTAGACAACTGTAACCTATCTTCAGGGAACCTAGGCTAGACCTATGCATGGTCCTTAGTTGTTGGTTCAGTCTTTATGGGCCTGTATGAACCCAGGTAAGTTGATTCTGTCTTTTAATGTCATGTCAGGTGGGTGGGGGTGAGAAAGAAGAGAGAGAGAGAGAGAGAGAGAGAGAGAGAGAGAGAGAGAGAGAGAAGAGAGAAAGGAGAGAGAGAGAGCTAGAAGAGACACCTGGAATTGGGAGAGATCTCAGAGTCTAGCTAAAAACCTAGTGCAATGGAAACTCCCAGGAATTGATGAGGGTGGACTAGCTAAGACGCTTAGCAGTGGGGGACATGGAGCTTGAAGAGATGGTTACAGCCATCTCTTGTAACCATGTGAAACTCCAAGTGGAGTGATTGTGATACCAACCCAGCCACAAAACTTTTGACCTACAGTGTTTCCTGCCTGCAAGATGTGCTGAGGCAAAGGTGGTACAGAAATTGTGGGAGTGTCCAACCAATAACTGGTCCAGACTGATACCCATACCATGACACTGCCTGGAGAGACAGGACCCAGAGATAGTCCAGAGACCTAGTACCAAATCAAACATAACTGGAAAAAAAAAGACAATGAAATTACTCATAATGATATTCTGCTATTGTCATAGATTGGTACCTAGCCCAGATGTCATCAGAGAGGCTTCATATAGCAACTAATGGAAAGAGATGCAGAGACCCACAGCAAACATTAGGTGAAGCTCAGGAATCTTTCAGAAGAGGAGGAGAAAGGATTGTAGGAGCCAAGGTCAAGGGTACAATTATCTAGTGTATCTTATAAACAAGCTCCAAGGATCTTTCTACTTTATAGGAAGTCGTGATTTTGTTAGATTTAATTTGCTAACAGAAAAAGAATACATGATTGAAGTTTTAGATAGAAAACTACAAAATTAAGATTGCTATATTGCTGGATAGTAAAATGAATGAGAATAAACTGTCATATGTATTATATATTCTTAATTTCAGAATATAACTTTGCTATACTAAAAGTGTGTTTTGAAGTTTTCTACATACTCTAATTGTGTATGTAAAGAAAAATATTTGACCTATCATTAAAGATTACTCTCAAAAGAATAATGGTATTTATATTTCCAAATCTTCAACAGAATATTAATTATGTGAAAGCTAATAAAATCATCTGACATTTAAGAAGTTTTAAGTAGTCTCCTAAACAGTGAAAGATACTTCTAGACTTAAAAAAAAAAAAAACAGGTTTCAAATATCATCTGGCCCATAATTTGTATTAAAACAATCATCGAATGTAGAGAAGATAGACTTTTTTTTTAAACTTAACTGTATAATTACTGCTTACCAGTATATAAAACTGTGTTTGATGCAATTGAAGAGGCTTGGCACCGGCTTCCTCACCCCTTAACTCAGGAAAGTGTGATTCAATATAAAGTTACATGAAGAATCAGAACAGGAGTATTTCTACATAAAAAAAATTAACTGAAATCATTGACATTTAACACAATGATGATTACATTAAAACTATTGACTCACAGTTAACATTTAGAATGAAGCTAACCTTTCAATTTGGTTACTGGCAATTTATTGAAACCGAAACTCCTAAGCTCCAGTCTACCAATCTTCCTTGCCCATGCTCTTTTTCTTTCAGTAAACAACCTCTGTTGTTGCCCAGATCTAAGTCTTCCACATTTTATTACTTCTTTCTTAAATCCCATATAAAACCAATCATCAAATTTCATCCCTATTTCTTTCAAAATGTGGCCAGAATTCAGTCATGTTTTGTCAGCCACGTGTCTGGTGCTGCCAGTATCATTCTTAGCTAGACATGGGCAATTGTTTCCTAACTGGTCCTACCTCTTTCTTATTAATGCTCATTCACTGAAGTATTAATGGAGTGACCCTATACATTGTTTCTAGTCCTACTATTTAATAGTACCTACTCTTACTACCATTTCTGAGGCCATGTATGATAAGGACATCTTATTTTAAATTTTTCATTCTGCATGTCTTATTTTTCCTTTCAGTCACTATGTTCCTGTTTCTGTTTTAGTTTGTATGACTAAGTTCATGTAACTCAGGGTGACCTTCAACTCATGATTTTCCCTCTTTCACCTCAAAGTGCTAGGATCACAGGCTTATGCTCCCATAGACAATGCCATATTGAGCCCCACATCTGCTTTAGAAACATAGACCAAGCCCTGAGACCGTATTTATTCTATCTCCCATTCAAAATATTATTCCTACAGTTGTCTATTATATGCTTTAATTTTTAATGTATTCAACTATTACTTGATAAAACATTTTTCACCACACTATGGATAATTAAAATGAGTTATCCATATCATGTCTTCTAACCTTTGTTACATTACAATAGTCATCACTTGTAGACACTCTGCTAAATGCATTATCTTTGATATTTCTTAATACTCAAACCAATTCTATAAAATGTTTTTCTATTTCTAAATTTTTACTTGATTTCCAGGTAAGTTATCACTTGCCCTTTATTAGTCAACTTTTCTGCATAATTATGATAATTTTGCAAATAGAAAATGTGGAGCCAAAGGGTTTTAAACAATGACTAAGCACACATAGCAAAAAGAAAAAAAAAAGATTATTTGCACAAATCTGCTGATTCTTCCTACGCAAGAACTGATGCTCCTGTACCACAAATGAGGCCTGTGCAACTCCCCACATATTTTAAGTCTCTGTTTTTACTCAGGCACCAAGTTATTATGAATCAATACTTACATCTTACCTAATAAATACCATAAAATATACGTAGAATAGCATTACCTGAAATTACATTAGCCTAGCAAGTACTTAAGTTAAACTTAAGATTTATATAATTTTAAATAATTTTCAGTGTTTTATTTGCTAACATTTATACCTCTTCATAATGCTAAACTTCTCATTGTTTGCTATCCATACTTTAATTAAAAATAACTCTCAAATAATAGCTAGTGCATGTCATAAAAGCATATTTATTCAGAAGCTTTGTAATATATTTTGTCACCAAGGTCATGATAAATAAAACCACCTATTCACTATGCACATATTTAGAGAAAAGTAAAGATATGTTTAAGTGTAGATATATTTTATAAAGACAACAGCCTGTACCATCTAAATCAATTAATAATTTATGGCTGAAGACTGCCATTGACATACTTAAATTAAAAATAATCCTGACACAAAGTACATATACTTTAGAACACATGAAAGTATATATCAAACTATTACTGGTCTACCAATATCCAATGCATAGAGCATATAAACTAAAAGCCACAATCCAATAGTCATTAAAGTGGGTCATTAAACAGAAAGTCACTGAAATGGTTGTTGATTACCACAGCACTGTAATATTCTTGGCAATTAAGCACTTTGGTTTGTTCCAGTATTTATACAATAGGAAAGAGAAGAGAAGTCATCTAGTTTTAACATCCTACAGTAAGTCATGAACATTATTATGCAATTACATAGGCATTAAAGATGATTAATGGTAGTTTTTTGCTTAATTAATGTAATCCCATATATTTATATAAAAAATGAGCATGTTAAATCTCTGAAATCAGTATTAGTAAGAACAGATTTATTCTAGTCCCAGAAAAGTCATCTTAAGTCAACAACAAAATGTTTCACCCAAATTTTAGGGAGATATTTTGAGAAGAAAAGCCACAGGAATTCAGATTACTGCCAGTATACTGTAATCTCTATTCAACCTCATGTTTCTTGTTTTGTTTTAAATATAGATGTAAACCATTATGGTTACTATAAACTAAAAATGACACTATTTAATAGAAAATTAAAAATATTTTCTTCTAAGATAAATTTATTATCAGTTAGATTTATATGTAGTCAAACTAACTTTTATGAAATAGATGGGGAAATTACTGGTAGGTCAGAGGGAAGGCAAGTCTGTCAACTACACAAGATTACTGCAAAGAATCTTGCTAATTCTTCCCAATGGGAAACAGAACCCTTCACAATAGCCACAAACAATATAAAATATTTTGGTATAACTCTAGCCAAGCAAATAAAACACTTATATGTCAAGAACTTAAAGTCTCTGGGGAAAGAAATTGAGGAAGATATCAGAAGACAGAAAATTTCCCATGCTCATAGATCATTAAGATTAAAATAATGAAAATGGCCATCTTACCCAAAGCAATCTACAGATTCAATGCAATTCTCATCAAAATTCTAAAAATTGTTTACAGGACCTTTAAGAACAACTCTCAACTTCATATGGAAAAACACCACCACCACCACTGCCACTAATACCATCACCAATGCCACTAATACCATTACAACCACCACTATCACCACCACCACCACCAACAACAAGACACAAGGATAGGTTAAACAATCCTGAACAATAAAGGAACTTCTACAGGTATCACCATCCCTGACCTCAAGTTGTACTATTGCACAAGCAATAATAATAAAAACTGCATGATATTGGTATAGGAACAGACAGATTGATCAATGAATGGAATCAAATTGAAATTCCGGAAATAAACTCACACACCTATGGATACTTGTTTTTTGTTCTTTTGTTTTTGATTTTTTTTTCTGACAAAGAAGCCAAAGCAATAGATTGGGAAAAAAGGAAAGAAAGAAAGAAAGAAAGAAAGAAAGAAAGAAAGAAAGAAAGAAAAGAAAAGAAAGCATCTTCAAAAAATGGTGATAGTCTAACTTGATATCTGCATGTAGAATATAAATAGATCCATATTTATCACCCTGCACAAATTCCAGTGAATCAAGAACCTAAATATAAAACCAGATACACTGAATCTAATGGGGCAGGGAGTGAGGAATAGCCTTGAACACATTGATACAGAAGACAACTGTCTGAACAGAACACCAATGGCTTAGTCTCCAAGATCTGGAAATGATAAATGGAACCTTATGAAACTGAATAGCTTCTGTAAGGCAAAGGACACTATCAATATGACAAAATGGCCACCTACAGATTGGGAAGGAATCTTTATCAAATTTACATGAGACATAGGGCTAATATCCAAAATTTATAATGAACTCAAGAAATTAGACAGCAACATTCCAAGCAACCAGATTAAAAAATAGCATATAGAGCTAAAAAGAGCACTTAAAGAAATGTTCAACATCCTTAGTCATCAGGGAAATCCAACATAAAACAAACCTGAGATTTTATCTTAACCTGTCAGGATGGCTAAAAAAAAAAACCTCAAGTGATAGCACATACTTGTAAGGATGTGGAGCCTGGGGCACACTCCTCCATTGCTAGTTGGAGGAAACTTGCACACCCCTTTGGAAATCAATTTAGCAGTTTCTCCACAAACTAAGATTAGTTCTACCCCAAGTCTCAGCTACACCACTCCTGGGCATGTACTGAAAAGATGCTCCACTGTACCACAGGGATACCTGTTCAACTATGTTCATAGCAGCTTTACTTGTAATTATCAGAAACTAGAAACAACCTATATGTTCTATAACTGACATTTGATAAAGAAAATGTGGTACATCTACGCAATGGAATACTATTCATCAATTAAAAACAAAAACATCATGAATTTTGCAGGCAAATTAATAGAACTTGAGAACATCATTCTGAATGAGGTAACCCAGAGATAGCCAAATATGTTATTGTATGTACTAATTTATAAGTGAATATTAGATATACAGTGCAGGAAAACTATGCTATGATCCATACACCCAAAAATGAAACTGGGTAATAAGGAGGTACCAAGAGAGCATCTCACTCCAAAGTGGAAACTAAATATTCATCGGAAGTGGATGGAGAGAGGGAACTGGGTAGAAAATGTGGGAATGGGGCATTGTGATCATGTGTGGGAAGAGGGAAAATGAGAGAGGGCTGGAAGTAAGAATGGAAATTACTGGGAGGTAGGGCATCTCTGGTTACGAGCTGGAGGCTTGGCACAGGAGAGGATACAGAGAGTCTATAGGGGCGACTCTAGCCTAGATTCCTACTATAGGAGGATACAGAGAATGAAGTGGTCACATCCAGTAGACAGGAAGGGCTTTTAGAGAAGGCAGAGTGACATCAGTCTACCCTCAAAATCTTCAACTCAAAATTTGTCTTGCCTGCAAAACATTCAGGAACAAAGATGGAGCAGAGACTGAGGGAATGGCCAACCAACTTGGGACCCATCCTATGTGCGAAAGCCAACCCGTCTCACTATTATGATACTTTGTTAGACTTGTAGACAGGATTTAGCATAACGGTCTCCCGAGAGCCCTCATCTATCAGCAAATGGAGGCAGATGCAGAGACCCAGCCTAATATCAGGCAGCGCCTCCAGAGTCTTAGAAGAGTGGAGGATAGAAGTAAGCACATCAGAGCAGTCAAGGATACCACAAGAAGATTCATAGAGTCAACTAACCTGGTAGCACCAGGGTTCACGGAGCTTGAGCCACCAACCAGGAAATATGGAGGGACTGGACCTAGATCTCTACAACTTTGTAGCAAATGTGCAGCTTGGTGTTCATATGGTTCCTCTAATAAGTGGTATGGGGTTTGTCTTAAGTTCTGTTTCTGCCATTGGATCCCCTCCCCCCTCCACTTGAAGTGCCAGGTTGGGCCTCAATAGGAAAAGATGTGCCTAGACCTACTGGACTAGATGCCCCAGGGTGGGGTGGTGCTCAAGAAGGACTCCCCTTTCTAAGCAGAAAGGGAGAGGATAATGTGGGGAAGGAATTGTAAAGGTGGGACTGGTAAGAGGGGAGGGAAGGGGTCTGTGATCGGGATGTAGAGTGAATACAAAAATTAAACAAAGAAGTAGTTAAAGCATGTCAGCATTGAGAAGATGAATACATACTAAAAAATCAGAGTATTTGATATTAATTAATCAATGGAATGGAGAAAAGAAATATGTTTCATATATATCTGTGTTTTAAGGAGGACCTGTCATGCTTTTTTTGTTCTTTGTCTTGTTTAATCTGTTGTTCTCTTCATTTTACTTTACATTCATAGTTTACAAAAAAAAACCCCAAAAAACTATTTTTTCCCAATTTATAAGCTTTGATATGTACAAAGAGAAAAAATATCTGAGCCTTCTACTTTGTTACTACTCACTGTCTTTTTGATGTTCTAGACAAATCTAGCTCCTGAGCCAGATTTTAACTCCCTTTTCAGCTTCATTTTAAATTAATTTTTCTTCTAAACTTCTACTAAAATAAGGATTGCTTTCATTGCCGTTTTATAAGCATCATTTGTTTATTTTATAGCAAAAACGATTGCATGGTGATTAAAAGCCCTTTGGTATTAAAATATAATAAAACAATTCCTTTTTTGACATATGAAAATGTTTGGGATACGGTTGCAATATAAATTTAAATAACTGGAGTGCATTACACCTTCATTCAGTTCAGGATGATGACCTATTGAATGACCTACTTAACGTTCAGGTAGGTCTTCTCACCACAGTTAATCTAATTTATATAATTTCTCACAGGGGTGCCCAGAAACTAACCTAATCGCTGTAATTTCTAAAGGCATACTGGAGACATTTCTAGTTATTACAAATCTGGAATTCAGTAGCTGCCTCCCATTTTGTTCAATATCTAAAACTGGGAAATTTATTTAAGTAATTCTCAGTGCTCTCATCTGGGCAACCAAGATTGTCTTAACATTTTAACACAAGATGATGTAATTATACTAAAACAACATGAGCTAAGAAATTAAAAAACTTCAATAATATTTTATTTAATATTTGTACTGAAAGAACCAACAACATTAATGTTCTAAAACAGCTATCAATCTCATATTCAATGTCGTGTCATTTTCAGGTGTTTGTTATTCTTGTCTCTTGTTTCTTTGTTTCTTCATGAAACAATCTTTAATAAAAAATTAAAATGTTGACTTTAGCTATCTAAAGTCAACATTTAGTACCTAAATATGTATCACAAATATGCCTGAATAGGTTTTATGAGTTGTTATCTATAGTAGCTATTTCTGCTATCCTAATAATTGTTTACTATTTTTCACTATGGGCAGAAATTAGACAACCCTTTTCTTTCAAATGCAGAATTCAAATACTTTTCTAATAGGTTATGATTTCCAGTAGCATGTATACTAGTTAGCACCAACTATCAGCTTGACCCCACAAGAGATTAAAGGCAGAGAGTTTTAATGAGATGGTACATGGATGAACTTGATATGTGGGCATATATATTGGGAATTGTCTTGACTGTTAATTGAGTAAGTAGACGCTAAACGTTTTGAGCAAAATTATCTCATGCACTGGTCCCTGGACTGAATTGGTGTAGAGGAAGCTAGCTGTGTACTAACAAAGCAATCAAAGACACACAACTTTGTTCTTGCTTTGCTCCATGCCTTGACTCCTCCACGGTGATTTAGTCTGCAGTTAGATATAAGCCAAGGCTCCATGTTGCTTTTTTATCAAGGTATTTGTCAGAGCAACAAATGAAACTAGGACAGTATCCTAGGAAAGTTCAACAGAAAGGTATCTTTCTTCTCAAACAAAAGGCTTCAAAGGGAATTCAATGCCTTTTAATTTTAACCACTGCCTCTATTGGCATATTTACTAAGAAAGTGCACCCCTCTATCATGCAAAAGGAAGAAGTCCCAGACTGTAAGTTTCTTTACAATTAGTAACTATTTCTTATACACTTAACATATGTTGAGGGACAAACTCACACAATGTCACACTGCAACAGAAAACAAAATAAAATAAGTTGTTGAATTTTACTTAAGATTTAATTGCTGATAACAGTTATTATTGCTGGTGTAGGGAGAAGTTTACTCTATTGTCCAGGTTGGTGTTGAAATTGTGGTTGTTCTTCATCCCCAGTCTCCTGGGTGCTAAGATGATAGATGTGACCCACCACATCTGGCTTCCCTACTTTGTTTTGCCACTTTGTTTTAAATCTAAATATATTACTGTGGTTATTAAATGCTACTGAATTCTCCTTTCTGGTTCATTTCACTTTCAGTGATTTTCTAGTGCTTTCTTAATAAGATGCTCAACTTATTTCTAACCACAAAATTCACTAAACCTGGTTCAGGCTTAGCTCCGATTCTACTCTGCTGACCTTTGTTTTAATCAGCAGAGTTGCCATGCATTACAAGTAAGAGTACTGGAACTCCAAAGAAAGAGCATCCTCCTCACAAATACTTTCTGTAATGAACCTCGGAGTGAAACTCCTAAACTTACATGAACTATTAAAAGCTACATCAGTACTAACTTAATTTCATAGTATCCATTAATTAACTCAATTAATTTTGCCCTGTTTAATGAACTTACTTGAATTGACACTTGTGTCCTTTTATTTTTCCTTTTGGATTTCTTTATGCTTATTTATGTGTTTTAGTAAAAAAAAAAAAAAAAGCAAGCTCAGCAAACCATAAATTTTATTTTTTATACACAAAATATATTTCTGGAAGCCAAGACTTAATGATTTATGAAGATGCACTTCATTTTTAAATATATGGAGGAACTGATAAACTCACAAGAGAAACGTGGAGGTTTAAAAAAAATAACAATTAAAAATTAACTGAAGTTAATGTCCAGTAGCCAGTTCCAGGAGACTAACATTTCAACCTTACCATTATTTAGTAAAAGATAATTAAAATAAAATTATTTGGGTTATTTTAAGTGTGTCATACTTTATACTGATAAATAGTTTACTTTTATATTGCATTTCCTAAATGCTTTGTTTATTGGACTCTGGAACTGTAGAATTAAACTCCAAACTGAGGAGCTATATTGACTCAATTAGAAATGTGTTACACTTTTAAAAGTATCCTAAATCCATTCTTTTAAGTGTCTCATTAGAGATTATTCACTTACTACATATGTTCACATGGGCTAGTTTTATTTGATGATTTGCTATTTTGATTGTATATCTTCACTACATGATTTGAATGAAGATAATTGTGTCAGTTTTGTTTTTGAAAGATCTCTCAAGATAAAATTGCCTCACTGGTAGTCTTTAGTCAATTAAAAGTATTGTCAATGATTCATCATTAGATATTAAAAATAATTTTTTATTCACACTGCAACCTCCAAACTTGACTATAGGTTTCTACTTAAACCCCTCCAGAAATGTGATAAAAATGTGTATTGTAGAGAATTTCAGGGTTAAGATTTATATATACTTTATCGCTTGTTATATAACTTAAAAATAAGAAAGAAATTAAAATTTAATATTTTCCTCTAAGCATAAAAATGTCAAAACTACAAAATCAATCCATCAATTGGTCTGTTTTTTTCTTGTAGGGCTGTCAAATGATCAAAACCATTAATCTCTTACAGTCCCTACATCGATAAGTCTTATGAACGATATTGAAGCTTGGGAAATTATGAAGTTACTAAACAAGCCCCACCATCCCCAACCCCACCATGAGTATCTATCTAAAGGAAGTAAAAACTAAGGGTTACTAGGACAAGTTAATTTGAATGTGACATATTGCTGATTAGTCAGACTTAAGACCCTAGGACTGGCTTTTTCTGTCTCATTAGCAGTTTGTAGGTTGTCACTGTTTCTCTGTGTGCTTGATGGAGTTGCATTAGCAGATCAAAAGAGCAAAGACAAGCTGGATTTTTTACCATTCTACCAAGCTCATGACATTTGGAGAAAAACTCTATACAGAAAGCCCCAGAAACTCTGGTTATCTTTGTACTCATATTCTAAGAAGAAAAACAATTTAAAACCCCCCCCCCACACACACACACACAATTGAAATAATAGTGCAGAACCTCCCTCATTAAAGAAATATTATTCACTGAGATTTCTATTCAGGTATTTACTGAGAACTATTTGCTACCCAAACCTCTCTTCTGCTGTTAATGTCATCATTTAAATAAAACCTGAAGGAAAAGTGCTGCGAATCTTCCTTCCTGGAGGACGGAGGTTGGAACACAGGTGAGATTTCAATGAACCATGCTCTGAGTGGCTGTGAATTAGAGATGACAGCACAGTTACATACACTGCTTTATCTCAAATTAGAGCCAGACACTGTGAAGCAAGATGTCCTTAAAGTAGCCTTAGTGAGTGGTGAGTGGTGGTGGCAAGATTAAGTTTTAGTCCAGCCAATTTTCTTTAAAGAAACAGATAATTAAATATCACCAATTTTATACCCTTAGAAAGGTTAACACTTCCAAGTTTGTTTTTTTTTATTATTTTGTTTGTTTTTATTTTTAATGTAGTGACATGAGTGATAGCCTCCCTGTATAAATTTCAGAGTTTTTTTTCCATTTCAAATTCTATATTAGTGTGAAAATTATAATTACATAATAAGAGAGAATAGTTTTTTTTTTTTTTTTTTAGTTTGTTTTCTTGGCTTTTATGAAGGCAAGAATGTCTGAATTTCATATAAATTCACAAAGAAGAGTCACTTACCAATATGTCTTTAAGGGAGAATGAAAGATAAAGAAGCACCCAGGACAGGAATTCCCTGTGGAATCTTGTGTTCATTCCTCAGGGACTACTGTCCCAACTGTCACACTTGCATTTCCTGTGCACTGCAGTAGTTTCTGATATAAAAGGTGTATTCTTCATATCAATTTCAGACTAAAACATTTTGACTTTGGTATTATTCTTACATTAAAAAGTATACTTACCACTTTCATTATAGTCAACTTGTTAAAGACTATTATACATAAATCACACACGCACACTCACACATCTATCTTTTATTCTCAATATGCTAAAAATTTTATCAAGAATTGTAAGCTTAGATTTTTCAAAACCTGCTTTAATAAGTCTTCTCAAATACGTTGATTCCCTCACCTACACGTTAACTCACCATCAAAAGGTAGGAGAGAAAAGATATAAATAGGATAAGGGGATATTGACCTTTGTAGAAGTAGGGTTTTTGTTGTTGTTGTTGTTTTGTTTTGTTTTTGTTTTGTTTTTGTTATTCCAATCTCTTTTTGTCAGGATACCAGCAGCTTAGTTAGTAATGAGAGGATATAAAGTGTTCAAGAGTGTCACCAAACACAAATCAGTGGTGGTGGCACTACCCAGCTGAAACCGCCAGGCTTCCCACGATAAATGTGCATGCGTCAGCAGGAGCAAGCAGAAACAGATCAGATGCCAGGATAAGCTCTCTGCCATGCCTCTCTCAACAAAGTGAAGAAATATTGTAAAGCTAGCTATGCAAGTGCCCAGTCACTGTCCATTGACTCCTAATTGTACTCTCTCCAATCACCACTTGAGGTTGCCTCAGCAAGACACATCGTGAATCTGCATCACATGATGCAACCAGTAACTTCCACTTCAAACAACAAATATTGAATTTTATTTATTGCCATTCCTTTTGCTTTTAACTAACTACTTATGAAATAGTTCTTCTTTAATAAAATTCTGATACTGAATCATCCTTGAGTTTGGGAACACAATCCAAATCTGTCATGATGGAATTGGTGTAAATAGAGAATGAAAGTCTGTGGATAAGAAGGGAGTATCTACAAGTCCTAACATATATCTACAGCCGTTGATTCTTCAACAAAGGAATATTCAAAGAATAGTCACGGGAAAAACAACAATTTTTCAGTAAATGGTGCTGGAGAATCTGGACTAAATTATACAGAGGAATAAAAGCAGATATCTATATCTTATCACCTGGAAAAATAAAATCAATGGAATTAAAGACATCAAATAAGACATGATACTGTGGAAAAGCTACAGGAAAAAAAGAGGAAAGAGGTAGTGAGATGCTCCCAAAGCACATGTCATGAAAGCAAACATGTACTACCATATGATCCAGCAACCCCTCTACTAGCTAAGTATGCAAATGCAGTGATACCTGCTTAGTGAGACATCTGTGTGGCTGTTGTTATTGCAGTACTATCAAAATTGCCAAGAAACAGGGACAAGAGTTGTATCCATCAAGTGATTAATGAGAAAATAAAAATGTGGAACATACATGCTATCAGATATTAATCTGCCATAAATAATTCAATGTTGTCATCTGTGACAACATTAGACAGAGCTCAGCTTCATATGTTAAGTGAATGAAACCAGTTTTAGAAGGACAAGCACTGTATGGTTTCACTGGTGTGTAGAATCTAAAAGCAGTACTCTGCTGGGATTTGAGAATTGAATAGTGCACACCAGAGGCTGCAGATTCAAGATGAACCAAAGAAAAAGGAAATAGGATGACCAGCCCTATGCTAAATTATCAATACGTAATGATAAAGAAGTTTGATTTGCTATTGCGAGTCAAGGTGACTTGGGATGACAAGTATGTTTCACAAACTTTAGAAAAGTAGAAGAAAATATTCTAAATGTCTTTACCACAAAGAAATGAATATTTGAGGAGATAGCTATTTTAATAAGATTTAAAAAGTACACAATGATACATGCATTAAAAATATCACATGGAACTCTCTAAATATGTATAAATGATTTTTATGTTTTATGTATCAGTTAAAAATAAATTTAGATAAAATATTCAACAGGAATACAAAATAGAATTGTTATTTCTCAAAAATGATACCCATCAATGACAGGAAATTTTATAACTTCAAAATTATATTTCATAAATGCTAGATCACAGAGTAGCACATACTGGGGAGTAATTTGCCACTAACTAGTAAGCATTTTGGTTCAATTTAATATATATATTTTTATTTTTTTAGAGTTCTGTACACCATAATATATGATCATATATGTATTTTCAATTCTTTCATATTATCCAAACATGCATCTCTTTCCACTTAATCTTTTGGGGGACAGTATATTGCTAAGTTACATAGACTGGCCTCAAACATATCACCCCTCTGCTTCTATTACATGAGTAACTAGGGTTACAGATGTGCCTATAACAAGATCTGTTAGGTATCAGTATAAACTCTTGAAATAGCTTGAGTAATATTTTTCCTAATTTGAAAATTATAGCTGTGGGTGGTGAGTATAACCAAATGTTAAATTGGATATTGTGGACCATAGTTTTGCTATATTCTTTTTTTTTTCACATGGAATTGAATCTCTGTTTATGTGCCATAGCATCTTACATATTCCTTGCAGACAAAACTGTGGCTTTATGAATTGTCTATGAGTGTCTGAGATATAAATTTCAGGTTATTTTGAAGTTGTGCCTGTTTGTATCATTCGCCCACTCAAGACATCACACATTCTTCAACCACCCCTACACTTGGAACAGACACCCAATTAATACATGCCAGGCAGGCCACCTTGCTCTTCTCCTTCAAAAACTCCGAAAAAACCATCTGCTCTGGGAGGCTTTCCAGCTCCAATAACCACCTACTACTTTCCATTGCCTATAATATCTGCATCATTTTTTTTTGAGCACTGCTTAGATAGTTTGCCATTACAAAATCTATAAGATATTTTCTAAATACCATATACTGGCATTTAACCTCCTTTCAAACATATACATCCTCTTAGAATAATAGCATATTCCTACAAGCTTTCCTTCCATGACAGAATAGGAAAATAAAAGTGAGCTTTTAAATAGTAAGAGACTTCACATTGATCTTGGAGCAAGATTTTATCCAAACCAGCTAGGTGTACCAATTAGTGTACTGTGTCAAATTCTAATAGAAATTTTTTTATTGAAACTGTCTCACTGGGTTCTTGTGAACATACTATCTTACAGAACATAAACAATGAAATACATTGTTTTTAAATAAGCATACTTTCAATTTGAAATTTTACTGCAAATGTCTTGCTAGGCAACAACAGTTAATTTTGATCTCATGACATTTTGACAAATTATTCCGTGGAGAGAAACTGTAAAGTACAAGTTGTTTTATCATGAAAATAAAAATAAAAAATGAGAACCTGATTTTTTTCTGGAATTTTAAAGTTATATGTATGATTGTGGTGGATAATAAGAAATCTTGAAACTCTGTGAACCTCCTCCATGTCAATGACATGCTCATTTTCTATGAGGCTGTCACTGTCCAGATAGAAAGCTAAAGCATCTCTTTCTGACTCATGTCAATGTCAAGAGTTTTACTTTTGTATTTTCACAGTAGGTGTTGCAAATCATGAGGCAGTGCCAGAGACTGAGGATTGATTGAAGAATTTATACATTGATGCTACACTCTAAGGAGATACTGTGGGATACATCTCCTGGGCTAGGAAGGCAAAGCCCTCTGTAGGGATATTGGGTGGCAGGATGAAATCCAAATCATAAAAATATAGAAGGAAGAGTTTTGAAACAGATGTTAGTCTTCTCATTCATTAAATCAAAGCAGGAAAAAATATGGAATAAGGTGAGCTTATCAAAGAATCTAAAAAGTAGCCATGGAAGAAGCTCTTATGACCCAGGAAGACAGTGTTGTTTTAATCACTTGTACTCTACATGAATAGTAAAACAGCAATGGCTCAAACTGCTTCCAGGTCCAGTGGATCCAAGGCAGGTAGTAGCTTGGGAACATACACTTCAGACTTTGCCACAAGTAAGCACTCAGGATTGCTGAGAGTGAAATAGGAGGAAGTGAGGGTTAGGACAAATAAATGGTCATTTGGATTCTCTCTATCCAGTTCTGTTTCTCTGGAAGATACTAGGGTATCTGTATTAAGAGGAAATACAAGTCCTTTGTCCCTAAGTATTGTTATGGAAAGAAGGGAAGTAAGGTGAAGGACAGTGGAGAGAGAAAGACAAGGGAAAGCTGTGTAGCTACATGGGTGAGAAAATGTGTAAAAGCAGAAAGACTAGAATATTTGATAGACTAGTTGTTAGTACATCAATGGGAATGAAGACTCAAAGTCAAAAGGAAGTCACTTGTAGACATTAAAAAAACTAGTCTCTTGCAAAACATGTAACTGTTGTTTATAATGTATATCTTATTGCTTATACCAACATAGTTATTGCAAAATATATATAATTAACTCAGTGGTTATCACCATTATCTCCACTTTACAATCACATAGAAACATAAGATCACTGAAAAGTTTAACTATACAACATTTAATGACTATTAACTGCCTACTGCTCACAATTGACAAGGCAAGCAAAGGATACATGAGGAAAATATCACATCATTTATACCATGCCTTTAAAAGTTAAACATAACAATTGACATCAATAATCATTCCTGTTTGAAACTTCTGAGATCATTTTTACTCACCCTCTTTAAAAAAAAAAAAGTCATTCAACAAATTTGCTTTGAATTTTATTTGGAAAGGTACACCTGTTTTTGACTGTTTAGAAAATATTAATTATCACCATCAATATGCTTGCGATATTTCCTGCCAAGTAGAAAAGAGCAGGCATGGCATACATCTCTGGGGACAAACATTTCAAGCTCACATGACATATTTTACATAAGTGCAGATCTAAAGCCTTAAGTGAGTATGTATATACTGCTTCTTTCTTTACACAACAATGGTAAAGGTCAACAGCTTCTTAGGATGTAAAACCAGTGAGGAAACTCTGTTCACAATGTTCTCATATGAATTCTAAAGCATCTCCAACCATCTTCAAAATGCTATCCACCCTGAAAGCAAGGAGCCGTCTATGAGCCTAGGATTTGTATTTCTCCTTTCTTGGGAAGTACTGACACTTCTTTCTCCTACGCAGGCACAGAAGAAATAGACATATCCTGAAAAGGATTTGGTATCTATTATTTGCCAATCACTTATAGTACAGGTGTATCTTCCTTAGGACATTTCTTATCTGAAGTTTGTGGATAAAATTCTCTGAGGGGGAACTTAATGTAGAACTCCATCCATAAAGACAAATGACAAAGCGAAGCAGAATGCCCTCATACCATGCAGGGAAATGCCTAGTTAGTATCTGAAAATGAAAAAAAGCTAACATAAGAGAACACAACCGCCTGTGGAGAAAACAATAGCTGTGGTTCACATATCTGCTATTACTATATGCCAGGAACCCTTCTCAGCTTCTATTTTAATTAACTTATTCATTCACTTATACGCCATAGCAGCAGTTCTCAACCTGTGGGTCATGACTTTTTTTTGCAGGAAGGGTGGGAGCAAGGGGGCGTGGAATCTTACGCAGGGGTCACCTCAAATCATCAAACCATTGGAAAAACACAAATAATTCACATTACAATTCCCAGCAGCAGCAACAAGATTAAGTGCATGGATTGGGGTCCCCACAACCCATAGAACTGCATTAAAGGGTTGCAGCATTAGGCAGATTGAGAACTACTGCTCAATAGGGAAAGAACAATGACTATGACATTTTTCAAAGTAGCATGTACCAGGGCCACTGGGCTGGTAAGCAAAGGAGCCTGAAGTTAGATTGGAATGTGGCAGAGTGTGCACTGTTTCTGATGGACATCAGACTCTCTGCTGGAAATTCCAACACTGCTCCAGAGTAGGACTGGACATTACTTATACGCTTCTCTTCATGCCCATGTCTACTGTATGGATGGCAAACCAGAAAGCCTGCCGTTGCTCCTCCCTTCACCAGCTCTGAGATTCATCCTCAGCCTTTGAACACTTTCTCTCACAGTTAGAGAATCCCATCTGTTATGAGGGTGACACACATTCTCTGATAGTAAATATTTTCAGCCATGTGGGTCATATGGTCTCTGTCATAACTCAGCTCTGCCCTTTGGGTTTAAATATGGTCATAAGACATAGAAACCAGTAACCTTGGCTATGTGCCAACAATTAAAAAAAAAAAAAACAACTCCAAAGCAGAAGCCTGAAACTGAAATGTGTGGCCTTGTTTGCCAACCTCGATCTATCTTGTATAAAACAGAGAAAGTTTTTATTTTGTTTTGCCTTATAAAAAGAAGTATAGCTATTTGAGACCTTGTCTCCACCCTTACAAGGCCACTAAATCCCAGCATCTCCTGTATCTCTCAAAGAGGTTTTCTCATCTTAATTGGAATTTTGGACAAGACAAACATTTAAAGCCAACTCTTATGTGTCATGTGTTTCCGTAAACTATTGTCTATTGGGTCTAATTGCTACAACAGTTCTGTGGGTTCATCTTTAGGCAGCCAGGGCTACACAAAGAAATTCCGTATCAAAACAAATAAACAAACAAACAAACCCCAAAAGCAAAACAAAAAACAAAACATTTTTTCCAATGTACAAAGGATGTAGCTTTTAAACTTTTACAATTAGAAAGTATAATACTTCTTCCTAGTCCAATGTTGTCATCATCACCACCACCACCACCACCACCACCACCACCACCACCACCACCATCACCATCATCATCATCATCACATAGTCTTTGTGTCCCAAGAAATATCATGGCAGATCACTATAAGATATATGCAAAGTCTTAATTTCTAAAGTTTGCAAATACTTCCAACTCTAATTTTAATTCTCTTGGAATTACCTAATATTTCAGTCATAACTTCCTATGTTTTAGAGTAGTAGTTCTCCAGCTTCCTAATGCTGTGGCCCTTTAATACACTTCCTCACGTTGTGGCAATACCCAATCATAAAATTACCTTGTTGCTACTTCATAAGTATACTTTTGCTCCTGTTATGAATATGTAAGTATTTGATATTAAGGATACCTAAAGGGGTTGCAGCCCACATGTTGAGAACCATGGTTTAGAGGATCTATGTGCTCTTTGTGACAGCATTAGTATTTCCCATTCAAAGGAGTCAGATACCAGGTTTTTCCTTGTGTGACTTCTTTGGGTCTGTTTTTGACATATGAGTTCATGTTGTCCAGTCTTGCCTTGAATTCATATATAGCTTTGGATGGCCTTGAACTACTAAGTTTCCTGCCTCTGCCTCTTGAGTGCTAGGATTACAAATGGCAGCCACCATAGTAGCAAATGGTGGTTAATATGGCAAATTCCTGTGAAAATAAAAGAGGAAGGGAGATGGTAATAGTTTTATCTCGAATACACTATTTATTTAAGTTTACCATAGCAACAGCAAGGACTGAGGATTACAGTGTTGTTCCTGTGATGAACTCCTAAATAGCAAATAATTTGCCCAAAGTTTTACAGCAGCTAAGAAGCAGAATTAGAATCCCACAAAGACAAGAATTGAAAGCTTGTGGTTTTTTTTTATTTGACATTATGAAGTGTTTTGAGGAGAAGTTATCTATGAAACTAAATATCATGTTCACATTTCTAAACCATCAATACCATCTTGGTTTCTATATACTCTGATTAGAATTCTGCTTATTTCTCAGAGAGCAGCAGGACAACATGGCTGCATACATTGAACAGCGAAGTTAAAACCTGCAGAAATAACAGAAGTCTGAGTTGTATTGCCGTTTATGTGCCGCAGAACTCGGAAGATTCTGAATGAAATGAAAATGCATTCCACTGGTGTGGAATCAGGAACGTTTGTCAAAATTGTTTTGTACAACACTCCCTCGCTTTTCACAGCTGTATAAATGCTCCCGCAAAGAAACGAGCACTGAGTGAATAAAAACAGATGTAGCATTTTGCGTATTATCAACAAAATCTCTCCTGTTTTCATCTTCCCAATGTCTTACCATAACTTCATTTATGACATAATTCTGTACATAAAAACGCAGGGAAAGTACTTGATCTTGGCATACCCCACAATCGCCTTCAGTATAGTCTTGTGGTTACTTATATTTCTCTAGAGATAACCTTTGCACTGAAACTAATTTTCTAACTAAAAAACCCCAACCTTTCATGCAGTGCACTCGAAAGCGACACCAAGCATTCTCCGCCCACTGAATGTAATTGAGTCAGAACATTTAAAAGGCACCTGAAATGAATGTGCACTGAACAGTCTCCGTTTTGGTTCAGGAAATGGATTTAGGGAATTTTTCAATACCCTGTAAATTTGAAGGAGAGGAAATTACCTTTGGTTATTTAAAATGAGAGAAGCCGTGCTCAGTGCCTTAGGCCAATGTGTTATCATCAAGCCCAAGCTAGTTGAAGAAGTCTGCCTCTGGAAAGTCACTAGTGGCTCTGCTCTATAAGCTTCGTTTTTGCAGCTCATGTTAAAAATGCCAAACAGAGGATATTCCAGCAAAACCCCACAAGGGTGCTCATCTTGCAAAGTTAACTGTTTTTTTACTCTGTTTTCCCAATCGTTAGCCTTCCAGAGGGAGCCATGTCAGTCTTAGGTTAACTTGGTATAACAGCTCCAGTCACTTTAAGAGTTCACATACAAATATATTTTACAGCTTTTAATTGTTTCAGATTTCTATGAGGATGGAATATATTTGAACAGACATCTCCATAAGTGTCATGATTATTTTATTCTAATCTGAAAACCCAATTATCACCTTGTTTCGGAAGACAACGAACAGCTTTAGAGGCAAACTAATATAACCTATCAGTGGGACAGTTTGTCACTTTTGAAATAATAGTCATCTTTGCAAATAAAATTGTTATAAAGCCTTATTGAATGAAGACGAGACATGGAACCCCCTCATGCTGTAACACATTAAAATTAACTTCCCACAGGTTTTTAAACTGTTTACTACATGCTCAGTGTGTTGGATCATAAAGGAATGTGACAGCATTGACATCACCGAAGATCAAAAGCAAATGGGCTTCCTATCAGCTTTTTAAAGTAAGCAGACTTCACACACCACATAGATACATCATACGTGCAAGTGCACACAAGTGGAAGAGCATGTTGTGTGCCACAGGAAGGAGAGATCACAGCACACTGATAAATGGTAGGAAAAGAACCGGCATTGTTAAAACAATGGTATTTTAATCATCTCAAATGAACAGTAGCCAACAGTCTCTGTTTGCTCGTAGCTTGCTTGTGTGTTAAAATTTTTTTACTTGCTTTCTTAGTGGCTATACATGATGAATTGTAATAAGAAACATATCAAAGATACAAAAAGTAAAAACATATTTAAATAAGTTAGCCTTTATTTTGTTATTAAAATCTGGAAAATATTATTCTAAAATCATAATTACATTGGAAATAAAACGAGCGATGTAGAGTGTCACTGAAATGCTATGATATAGATAATTTCTCCATACTTTTACTTACAAAGAATAAGGAACATTTTAAGAATGCACTTTGTTCCCATTAGAAAATAATCTCAGAGTTTGGCTTTTTCTATAGTTAGTAATGTTACAATTAAGTCATAGTATCAACCCTAAGACTTTCAGTTTGAGTGCAGCAAAGCTCCTTCCACATAGGGTTAAGGCTAGATTTTTCACCCAATGTGATCAAAGCTCTTTAATTAGTCAATGGGATGGGGTGCATTGATGTCCTTTGCCCTCCTGCTGCACACTGCTGAGACTTTGGCGCTTTATAACAGATTCTCAAGCGCACTGGCTGACATTCAAACGCAACTCAGATTACACTTCGTTAGAAGAGCTGCATACTTCCGCATGAGAAGGACTACTGATGTAAATAATCTAAGTCCTGGCAACGCAACAACCAAACAATGACTTTGCCAGTGAGCATACTCAGCAAGGACTCATCCAATGTTCTCTAGAAGGCTGAACTGCTGCAAAGCTGAGTACACATGCGCTCGCGCCCTCTGCTGGCTGGATTCTACAACTTTGTCAAAGTATTAAAAATCTTTTAGAGACTTTTAAAATTGACTTCCTTCCTTCTTTTCTTCCTTTCTTCCTTTCTTCCTCCCTCCCTCCCTCCCTCCCTCCCTCCCTCCCTTTCTTCCTTCCTTTCTGATATCCTCACTCTCTCTCTCTTTGATATTTTGGGAACATACTAGGAACATATACCTTAAATTGAATCCCAAAATTTGCATACAATTACATCGTGAAGATTATAGTTAAATTACATCCCTACATTAATTATACTAAAATAAGAAAAAAATGATTAATTTTATTCTTTATTAATAAGAAGTTCTTTAAAATAAATTATAACAAAATAATTCAAACAAATTGTGTTTGATATGTCAACTAAAAATGAACAATCACAAAGTAAGCTTAATAATTTTTCTCAATAGGTATGGAATATAATTTAACAATAATTTAATTGAATAATTTGAATATAACACATCAATTATATTTAAAATTACCGAATTCAGTTAAGTAACCTAGACCATACAACTTGGAATCATTCCAGTTTTGCTGGACAAATAACGGGACAAAAGTGACCCCATTATGGCAGTAGATGATCGGCTCCAGCATGCAGTTACTTAATGACTGTTCAATAAGGCTTGCTGTTCATGGCACTGGATGGATAGTGCATCGATATCTCATATCCAACAGATAGGAAACTGGTTTTGTCATTGTCATCATCACCCCATAGGGAACCTTTCATCTGTATTGACCTATTTCTTGGCATTGCTTTCATCCATCCCACATGCATATACTTTCAATTCCAGACTGTTGCTTTTTTCACATACTTAAAAGCTTCGGCTTTTAAGCAAGGCAACAGTCAAAACTTTTCTTCCAGAAGTATATTTTCTTAGTCTTACTGCTGTTTTCATAACACTTAAATAATGAAGATATGTGTGTGTTTGTTTGTGTGTGTGTATCATCACTAATACATATATACATACATATATGTATATACATGTAGACACATAGACATACATACATCACACACATATACAGATATGCATATGCATGTCCATTCATGTATATGTACACATACTGGTTTGGGTTTGAAGTCTTATATACTTGAGGATGACCTTGATCTTATGACCCTCAAGTGTAGGAATTACAGACATGCACCATCACACCTAGTTATACTCGGATACAGATCAAATCCTGGGCTTTATGCTCGCTAGCCAGGCACTTCAACAACTGAGCAGTACTCCAAGCCATCAGTTGTAATATATTAAGGAAAAAAGTAAAGATCTGCTGTCTGCTTTAAGCCTTTTGTCAGTACAGGATCGACGAGCTCTGGGGTTCAAGCACCTGGGAATAAGTTAGCTTGAGTGGGGGCATCCCACTCTAGAGTTTCTGCTTTGTACTTTTCACCAAGATAATTATAAGTGTGGTTCTAATAATTAGCTCAGGTTTTCCAATGACAGTTACAGAAGTAGGATGAGGAAAGCCTGGGAAAATCAGAGAAACCTGGGAACAAAAACGGATGCATTAGAGGAATCTGGTGGAACTGAGAATATGGTGAATGGTGACTACAATACATACTGGTTACTCACTATTTGGTAATCACTATTAAAGAGTTCTTACTAGAGGGCAAACTCGGAAGGAAGTTGGATCCTCCTGAGAAACTGGAAAATGATATTGACATTTCTATTTATGTTTTATACTTTTAACTTCTAAATCTTTCCAGATATTTTAGCCATTAAAGAAATGCTTTTTTTTTTTTTTTTTTTTTTTTTTTGGTTGGTGGCTTAGTCTCTTGGAGCTCCCAGGGGTGCAGGTTAGTTGAAACTGTTGGTCTTCCTAGGGGGTTGCCATCTCTTTCCATTCCTTCAGTCTCTCCCCTAACTTTTCCATAGGGGTCCCAGACCTCATTCCAATGATTGGCTGTGAGTATCTGCATCAGTCTCAGTCAGCTGCTGGTAGAGCTTCTCAGAGGACAGCCATGTTAGGCTCCTGTCTGCCAGCACAAAATAGCTTCAGAACACACATGAACTGCACCAAGGCCCCCAGCAGAAATGTAGCAAATGACTGCCTTGTTTGGCTTCAGTGGAAGAAGAGGTGCCTGAGTCTGTAGAGAATGCCTGGGGGTGGAGGGAGAGGTATGGGGAGAAGAACTCTGCAAAGGGAGACAGGATAGCGAGTAACGATTGGGATGTAAATAAATAAACTAATTGACAATGATGATAATAATGATTATGATAATAATAATAAAGAATTAACTTCAAAAATAATGTTTTCTTTCAGTTTTAGGACTAATTCCAATCAGTTCATAGAAGTATGAGGGTTACTTGGGTATAGTCCCTACTTCATTTGCATATGGTTCATGTAAAGTACAGAAAAGAAAATATAAACTAGAAAATGCTACATCCATGAATATTTTTCTATTCAGAGAACAAATCTGTGAGGGAATCTTTTCTTCCACCCCCCCCAAAAAAAAAAAACCCCAGGCTTTCCAAGTTAATATTTTAGAATTAACTATGTTCAGACCGTAAATGATGCTTCACATGCCTGTGTAACTACATATTTTCTAAAAGAAATGTATTAGTAAGTAACGCTTAGGTGACGCCAGAAGCAGCCCAGAGCATCTAATTAGTTCCAATTAGCCATGTCAGGGGATTACTGTCTAGGTAAAATTACCTTATAATGAGGTGATTAACCTCTTTGGAAATGGTTCAGGATAGACTTATTTTACATTTAATATGCCCTATAAAGAACCATTACAACAGGGGTCCTCAAATTTTTCCCTGGGATAATATCTATGAAGTATCAGTTGAACTTATTCCTGAAAAGCTACATGACACTTTCATTATACTATTGATCTAGTTAGTGAGTTCTAGTGCATCTAGAGATGAGAAATCAGGTAAGCTTCATGTCAAATCAACTCACTTAGATCACATACATTAAGATTATATACATTAAGATTATTTATACTATTGATCTAGTTAGTGAGTTCTAGTGCATCTAGAGATGAGAAATCAGGTAAGCTGCATGTCAAATCAACTCACTTAGATCACATACATTAAGATTATATACATTAAGAATAAAGAATTGAACTCTAATCAATTACAAAGGATGGCTCTAGACTATCCAGGAAAAAAAGGAAACAATATTGCTATCAATTTCCAACAAGAAATATAATCATTTTTCAAAGCTGATTGTCCATTGTGTATTAGTTTAGAGAATCTCTTCCATGTCCAGAACACACTTTGATCTTGTCAGAACACAAGGAGGACTAAATTCTGTGACATTAGCACTGAAAATAGTTGATAAATTGGGGTAAGGGTAACTGAAAAGTGTAGTTTTATTGCTGCCTAAATTCATATCTTTTTTTTTTCAGTTTAGGAGCCAATTTACTATAGAAGACTATATATATATATATATATATATATATATATATATATATAAAATTTATATTTACAGTAATATATGTATGTATATTACATGTTTGCTGCCATGCAGTTTGGAACAAGATTTTATTTACTTTCTGTCTTCACTTGATAAACATTTTTCAAAAATTAACTTGTGGTTATAGAAAATATGGGTCTGAGTAGTTTTTTTTTTTTCTTTTTAAAACTGCTAGTAGTGGTTAAACAGTTAAACACTTAAGGAATTACTGAGATAATTCTTGTGGGTTTTGGGAGGACATCTCTGAATTAGCTATTTCTATTTTTTAAATCTTGTCTCCATGTTTTCTTAAGAAGTGAATTAGTAAAATTTTTTCATAGTCCCATGCAAATTATGTAAAATTAAATATAAACAGTAGGAATAGAACGAGAAAATCAAGGAAAATATCTAAAATATGTTCAAAGCAACTATATACATTAAATCTAAGTATCTTGCAAACAGAGCCCAGAAATAAATATTTTTATCCTTACCAGGAGAATGTATAAATATAAACAACCCCTATTTTGTTGACATTCTTTAGTTTTCTATATGTACCTTAACTTGGGACTTCATAACATACATTCTTTTGTACAGTGCCAAAACAGAATTCCCTGTAGTTCATTTTTTTTCTTGGAATATCTGACTAATTTCTCTTCATAACCTTATGTTCAGATTTCCATTTGCTTATTGATTCTACAGACTTATTATCTAGTTGGACAACGAACATTAAAATAAGAAACATTAATCATGGAAAAGTAAGTCAGATCAACAGCAACATATTATCCAAAATGAGGTTGTTCACTCTATTTTCTTCCCCATGGTTTGCTGCAAGATAAGAGGAAAGGAGTGCACAGGGAAAGAAGAGGAAGAGAGGGGTAAGAAACAAAGAAGGAAGAAAAACTACTAAATCTCATCCTTACACATACCCTAGCTCTACAGACTCCATTCAAAGTATTTGTCTCACAATCAAGCTTTTCAAAAGCCAGGACAGAGAAGTTTCTATTCAGGGGTAATGACATCAGGAACCAATAGTGGAGACTGTAGGGAATCAGAGACCCTGAACTACTGAGTCCAGAACTCTATTACTGAGTTACCACCCACTTTCAAATTTGCTCATCTCAAACCCATTATCTATACTCACCATATACAAATGAAAACCTATGAAGAGAACAGCATAGTTTTTTATCCTAAGATTGTTATATTAGAAATATAGTAATTCTGAAAATTTTTACCATAAATATGACGATATGAATTTAGGATATCTTAGAAAATATGTGTATGGAAAATAAACATCCATGCATTATGTTCTATATAAATACATACAACTATATCAACTTATCTTCTATCTACATACCTATCATCGATTGCAAGCAAGATATGATACATCTACAAAAGCTGAATTTATAATAATGCTTATTTAGAGCATGTCCAAAGGGTTTCATATGGAAGATAAAATTAAATAATTGTGCAAAGTAAGAATAAGAAATAAGTATGTGTTTTCCTAAGAAAGACTAGAGGGTACTAGTAGGCAGAAAATACACACACAAAAGAACTTAAGTTACAGAATTCTCATGAGAATATAATTGTGTCAAATGGTCCCTGTGAGGTGCTTATAATTCTAATGAGAAAATACTGTGGTAAAAGTTCTTAAGCTTTTACAAAAGTTTTAAACAGATAGAAAAAAAACCCGCATGTTGAAAATTTTCACAGAATATCCCAGCCTACAACATCTACAGAAGCCCTGTGCTCTACCAGAGACTATGTCCGTATCCCAAGTAGGACCTTCCCACTGCTCAGCAACACTTCTCGGAGCCCACCCAGATTTCCACCAATAGCACTTCCTCATCTCCATATCCTGGCCCACAACTCCAGAAGAAACTGTGCTACCAGAGGCTAAACCAGTATCTGGAACCCCTAAAGTTCCCTGTTCTACTAGAGGCCACCCCAGTGCCCTGAACCCCAGAGCCACAGAGGCAATGCTATCACTCAAAACTCCAGAGGTTCCTCAGGCTGCCAAAATCCCAGATGGGAAATGTGACAGGACTAGAGGACTCACCAGAACCACAGAGTGCTTAGGCCAGAAGAACAGAGAGAAAACAAAAATCAAGAAGAAGGAATTCAACAAAGGTAAACTCATAAATGAGTACATAAACCAATAATTACCCAAAACCCAGTCTACAGATCTATAGTAATAAAACCACATGGTATTGGGGAACAAAAACCATACAGGTTGATCATTATATGGAAACAAGGACATAAAAGTAAATCTACACACTTATGAACAACTTATTTTGATAAAGATGCCAAATATATATATATATATATATATATATATATATATATATATATATAATGGAAAAAAAGAAAGCATCTACAACATATGGTGCTGGACTAACTGGATGTCTGAATGTAGAAAATGCAAATAGATCCATATTTATTACCCTAAGCAAAAGTTAAGTCCAAGTGAATCAAAGACCTCAACAAAAAACTAGATACAGTAACCTGATAGAAGAGAAGGTGGGGAGTAGCCTTGAATTTATTGACACAGAGACAACTTTCTAAACAGAACACAAATCATACAAAGATTGTGGTTGATAATTAATAAATGGGACCTCATGTAATTGAAAAGCTCTTGAAAGACAAAAAACACTGTCAATAGAACACTGTCCTTTTTTGACACTGTCAAAACACAGTCTATAGAATGTGAAAAAAAATTACCAACTCGACTTCTGACAGAGGGCTAATATATAAAATATATAAAGAACTCAAGAAAGTAGACATTAACAAACCAAATAATCCAATTAAGAAAGAGGTACAGATCTAATCGAATCAGAGGAAAGTCAAATAGCTGAGAGACATTTAAAGAAATGTTTGTCATCCTTAGCTATCAGGGAAATGCAAATAAAAATGACTCTGTAATTCCATCTTACACCTATTAGTATGGCTAAATCAAAATCACAAGTGACAGTTCATACTGGCCAGGATGGGGCAAGGGAAGCACTCCTCCATTGTTGGTGGGAGTGCCAAGTTGTACAATTACTTTGGCAATCAATATGGTTTTTCCCAGTATTCAGAGAATTGGGAATTGATCTACATCAAGACTCAGCTATACCACTCCTCATTCCTTATACCCATAAGTTCCTCCATCCTACTCCAAGGACATTTGCTCAGCTATGTTCATCACAGTTTTATTTGTAATGTCCAGAATAAAAAAAAAAGTGGCACATTTACACATTAGAGTATTACTCACTGTTAAAAGCAATAATATAATGAAATTTTCAGACAAATGGATGGAACTAGAAAAAACAATCCTGAGTGAGGTAACCCAGATTCTTAAAGACAATGATGGTATGTACTCACTAATAAGTAGCTATTGGAAGCAAAGATAATCACGCTACAATTCACAGAAGCAGAGATACTAAGTAAGAAGGAGGGCTTCAGTGGGGTCACATGCATCTCACTATGAATGGAAAACAGAATAGAGATTGTGGATGGACTGGATGCAGGTATGGACTAGAACAGGAGTGGTCAGTTCAGAGGAGGATGGATGGAGAGAGTTCTGGAAGAGATTACTAGGATTGGGGTATGTACTGGGGGGAAAAGAGACACTTAGTGCAGTTGAAACTCCCAATAATCTATAAGGGTGACTGTAGTAAAGACTCTTAGTGATGGGAAGTAAAGAACCTGAAGTGTCTATTGCCTCTAACCTGGCAAGGCTTCTACTGAAGTACCAGCCCAGCTGCCTTAGTTAGTTGGTGTTCATTGCTGTGAATAGATACCATGACCAAGACAACTCTTATAAAGGCAAACATTTAATTGGGGGCTGGCTTACAGTGTCAGAGGCTTAGTCCATTTTCATCATTGAGGGAAGCATGGGAGTGTGCAGGCAGACATGGGGCTGAAGAAGCCAAGAATTCGACATCTTGATCAGAGTACAGCCAGGAGGCTCTGCAGTCTACTGGCTAGACTTTAACTTATATATATGAGATTTCAAAGCATCATCTCCACAGTGGCAAACTTACTCTAACAAGACCACATCTTCCCCAGAAAGGCCACAACTCTTAATAATGGCACTTAACATGAATCAAGCATATTCAAACCACCCACAAGCTACAGAATCTTTGACATACAAGTCATGTCTGCAAGATGTGCTGGAGTAAAGGTAGTGCAGAACTTGTGGCAGTGAGCAACCAAAGACTGGTCCAGCTTGAGACTGATGCCAAAAGAGGAATCCAACTTCTGACATTGCCTAGAGGCCAGGAACCATATGCTGTATAGCCCAGAGACCAAAGATAGGTCTAAACAAAGCCATAAAAAAATCAATGAAATGGTTCTTATTGATATTCTGGTGTACTCATTGACTAGAGCCAGCATAACTGTCATCTAGAGGCTTCATTCGGGAACATAGGGAAGCAGATTGCAGAGGCCCCACAGCCAAACATTAGGTGGATCTTAGAGAATCCAGTGGAAGATTGGAAGGAAGAATTGTAGGAACCAGAGGGGTCCAAGACACCAGAAGAAAATCCAAATGTATACAAATCCAATTATGTACAAAATTGTGTATATAAATACATGAACATAATATTAATGAAAAAACTTGAATACTTCCTAATTGTTTCAGAATTTATTGAATCAAATTCAGAGGAATAACTTTTTAACCATATGTTACTGTACAGAATTACTTGACTGTGCTACATTAGCTTGACATAATCAATTAATCTGGGCTCAAAGATACTAATAGAGACTGAACTGACAATCTGGAAGCCTGCATAGATCTGACCTGGGCTCTCTGAATATATGATATGGTTGTGTAGCTTGGTCTTCTTGTGGAACTCCTAAGAGTTGGTGCAGGGGCTATTTATGACCCTTTTGCCTGCTTTTGGGATCTTTTATTCCTACTAGGTTGCTTCATACAGCACTAATATGAGGGCAGTGTGCCTAGTCTTATTTCAACTTAGTGTGCCATGTTTGTTTGATATTCCTGTGTGGCCTGCCGCTTTCTGAAAGGAAATTGGCAAAGAGTGTATTTGGGGGAAGAAGAGGTGAGGAAGGACTGGGAGGAGAAAAGAAGAGGAAACTGTGGTCTAGACATAATTTATTAGAGAAGAAAAGATAAAAAAATCTTTACAGAAAGAAGTACACAGAAAAATATCTGAAAAGCTTTGTTATTTGCTACATATAAAATATCAGAATCAAAATATATTTAAGATATGTAAGAAAAATTAGATGTCAATTATTGACCTTTACTAAGCATGAAATAAATATGAAAAATAAATATGTATAAATACATAATATATTAAGAAAAAAACTTGAATACTTCTTTAATATTTCAAGATGTATTTAATCAAATTCAATAAACCAACTTTTCAATGGTGTGTTACAGTATAGAATTAATTGATGGTGTTTAGTTTTGAGATTACTAAAACTTTTTTTTTCTCAGTGCTAAGAATCAACTGGTAGTAGTAGCTGTGTGCATGCTAGGCTAGCACACTATACCACCATGTCACCCCCAATTCACTAAAGCTTTCCATTGTTTTAAATCCACATTTATTGGAAAAATCTCACCTAGGTATTTTTTCTGTTTAAATAAGAAATAATAATCTTCTATCGTATTATTTTTTCTTTGCATTTTTTATCTACAGCAAAGAAGAAAGTTTCAGATAGATTTTGTTTTCCTGTTCTTAACCTGGACATTATAATTTTCAATATTTATTGGGATATAGAATGTACAGAATAATGTTCTTTCTCAGTTAAGTCTAGATAAGCATTATCCAAACAGTTCAAAGAATGCATAGCTCTAATTTGGCAGTTTAATAATCAATAAGTATTATTTATGAGTTATTTATTTGACTAATTAAATATCGCTTCAGTAATATATCTTTTCAGATGGATAATATTTAAAGTTAAAATTTGCTGGGTTTTGAATTTAGATGAATACTGTATTATTCAGTTCACAAAATGAAAACATACACATATGTAGATGTGTTTTTATAGCATATAGAGGATGATACTTTGTATATTAATATCATAACACATTAGAATTAGTAGGTATCTGATAATTACTCATTGTTGTCCAACTAAATTTAGAATAAGTACAAACTAATCTCTAAATGTGAAATAGTTCCTCCCCTAGATGCCGTAAAATAATTCATGAAAAGATACAACTTAAGGTAGAGTTTCTTTAGTTTATCCTAGAAGGGAATACTTCAATACTGGGAAGGCCTATCAGCAAGGATATAATACACCTGGACAAATTAAGTCTGTAGTTAGGAAGCAGAAAGTAATGAAGGCTAACAGTCTCTTTTTTCTGTAGTGTGAGAGTTTGACCAGTAGAATCTTACTACCTGAGTTTAGGCTTCCCACTTTGCTTACCAATATGGTAAATCCCTCATGGACATGCCCAGAGATTCATCTCTAATTTGGTTATTGTTATCACCAAATTAGTAATTAATAAAAACTATCATAGGTTCAACACTTGTCAACTTGATAGTTCCCTTCAGGACTTTTAGGCTGGAAGTATCCACTCATAGGCTCCTGATTATTGTATAATGCAAGCTCCATCCACTCAAACTTAAAGTACTCACGCTCTTTAACAATTCCAACACTGTTAAAAAAGGAAGTGTATAATTTCTTCTGAGACTCAGGCAATCCCTTAGCTGAGCATCTGCCTAATAAAATAGGCTACATATTTTCAACATGCACTTGCACAGAATAATCAATCTTATTCTAAAAAGAATGAAGGGAGGCATATGAAAAAAAGATCAGACCAAAGAAAGACTGAAACCAAGTAGTGAAATCAACAAAACTGTATCTCCTAGTCAGGTACCTGGGGTGGGGTGAGGGTGGGGGCTCATGATAGAATTGTTTGGACCCAGAAGGGCTTAAGTTGTCCCAGATTATTGGCTTTGTTGCCTGAAGCACATGTAGACCTTTTTTGGGGTTATATCAAACTGTGTTTGTAACTTTCTTTGGAAGACATGTGATGCTTTCTCCTCAATGTATTGGACATTCCACTACAAGACAAGATTCATTGTTGTGGCTTTACATAATGGTCTCTCAGGCCTTTACTGTAGGGACTAAACCTGCCAATCATCACCAGGTGTTAGGGCCTCTCAGAAACCATGGATCAACTCAGGTTTCATGATTTTAGAGCTTCTTTAGCAGCTGCCAACTCTTCAATACCAAACCAGCTCCAAAGACTGAAGTACAATATGGTCAGGTTTATCAGAGAAGTGGCTCCATTCTCATTATCTGTAGTTTACAGTATTTTGTGACAGAATGTGACAGTATTATTTGTAGTTTACAGTATTAATGTGACAGAATGCCTGCCAAAAAGCATTTTTAAGGAATAAGGGTTAATTTTGCTGTACGGTTCAATCGAATACAGAACATAAGGACATGGGAGGCATAGGTGAGACAGCTTGTCACATTGAATCTGCAGTTAGGAAGCAGAAAGGTGAAAGCTGGTACTCAACTAGGTTTCTTTTTATGTAGTCTTGGAAATCACCACTTTGAATGATGTCACTTAAATTTGTATGAAACTTTGCAGGCCATTATCCTAATCTAGAAAATTTCTTGCAGATATGCTAATAAATTTGTCTTCAGGACAATTCTAGATTCTGTAAAGTTAAGAAAACTATGGCTCATTGTATAAATCAGAGACCAGATACTTTCAAGGTTCAGTGTGTGAGTAAAACAATTATACCATTATAATCACTTATCATCTTTTTTTAAACTGGTTCCTTTAGTTCATGCCAAAAAAGTATTTTAGATATAATGTATTAATAATGTGAATTAAAACACTTCTGGTGAATTAATTCTATGAACTCAAGTGATAAGAAATGTCTGATATGTAACCAAAACTTCTGGCATAGAAAATACCACCTGAATTGTTATTTATCATTGTTCAGTAATCTTGCTTCTGGAACTTAAAATAGTTTTCTGAAAATATTAGATCCATATAATTATCATTTTAATGGAAGCACACTTTATAGTGACTATTGAACAACTAATAAAAAGAATTCTTAAGAACAAGTATTTAAAGAACTCTAAATATAACCCGAAGAGGTGAACTATATGTGAAATCACAACAGCTTGAAAATGATTGTAGACGCTAACAGTCAAGTTATATTTATATTTTAAATACCAATATTATATAACATATGGTTTCAAATTGTATTAACATGTGTACTTCAAACATTATTTTGCCATGAGTTTAAATCTGAGAAGTCTTTATATATTTTCAGTTTTATTTTAAACTTTAGAAAGACAGACAGTGTGTTATATTTTAACGGTTAACTTAGATCTATCTAGGAACTTGGAAAGAATAAGATATAAACCTTGCAAAGTACACTTTTTTAAGCAGCAGCAAATTATCTTTTCAAATTATTTTGATTCCTAGCATAAGAAACATAGGTAATGCAAATTATATATCTATAATCTCTGTCTCTTTCTATAGCTATATCTATTCATCTATATCTAATCTATATCTATATCATCTATCTATATCTATCTTTCTCTATCTCTGTCTATAGCTATACCTAATCATCTATATCTGTATCTAAATCTATATCTAAATCTAAATCTATAATTATATCTATATCTAATTATTTTCCTTAATATAATTTTAGAAATATAATGTTCTATACAACAAATATATTTCAAGGCGAGTATGCTAGAGTATGGCATTAATGGTAGACAACTTATTGTGACAAGAGCTTTGATATAAAATACTTTTACTAGTATCACTTCTAAAAGCTCGTTTGCAAATTCTTGAAAATATTAAAGTATACTGTGGCTGATCTTGCCTCAGTGCTGAAATTGGATATCTGCCCTGTCACATTTAATTGTTTTATATATAATTTACTTTCTCAGAAAAAAACGTTAATGTCTTAAATTTTTGTCTTATTGTTTCAAGAGATGCCTAAACACTTGGGACTTTAAATTAAAAAAAAATCTACAAAATTATAGGCTGGAATATTGACTTGATTTGAAGCTGTAGAGATGGTTATCTATGATAAAGCATTTTATTAATTGTATATCCAGATCTTTACACCTAGGATTCATCTACATTTTTCAAATTTTGGTCTTTGAATTGAAGAAACATAATGAAACTGAAATAAATACACAAATAAAAGCTTTAAAGAATACACTAACAATAATTTTATAGTAGATATACATAATAAAATATTTTTAAAACAAAAGCTAGTAAGGAATACACCAGAGTACATGTCTTGTTTTATCACCTTTCTGACAGGAAGTTTCTGGTTCTTATCTTCACAGACCTTTGGAATTATCTATAAACAGTTTCCTTTACTAACTCATGACTTCTTTAAAGGCAAGAACCTGTTGAGACACTACTGTACAGCAGCACACAACTAGAAAATATGTATCTTCTGGTTCATCTTTATATGTCATTCATTATAACAAATGATAAGTTTTATAGCAGGGTGGTAGCTGAGTCAGTAAATGCTCTTCATAATAGCATAAGAACCTTGTGTTTAGATCCAATGTGAAAGAGAAAAAGATGGGCGTTGTTGCATGTGCCTATAAATGCAGTGCTGAAAGGAATGGAGGCAGGCCACCCAATGAGCTTAACATGCAGGCAATTTAGCCAGTCAGTGATCTCCAGGTTCAATGAGTAATACTGAAGACTTTACATATAGATACAGGAGACATCAAGGAGAAGCTAAAAAGTAGCAGGTGATATTCCTGAGATGGTTTTGCATGGACTATACAATTAATGACCGATTTGTTTCTGCAGTCAAGACCCAGTAGAATTTTATTTCAGAAATTATTCCTGCTATTTATATGCTTTTCCTGTTATTATTGAATACACATAACAATCATTAGGTATTAGCCCATCCTTTTGAACAGATTTCTGCACAGATACACTGTCCTATAGTGATGCTATATAGAAGAATAGATGACTTCTTAATTCTTAATGATTACCCTATAAGGATTCCTAAAATTATATTAATAATTATTCATTTCTTTCATAACAGGACTGCTATTAAATCCCTTTTGATATCAAAAACTTTGAGAACTCTGCCAGGCTTCAAGTGTTACTAGTTAATTGGTTCTGAGATAGCAAACAGGCATTTACAACTTAGAGCACATTATAAGAGGTTGTGAAACCTTTAACCAAAGGTCATAAAGAAGAAACTGAGAATTTATATAGGTGCAAGGACACCTATAGTACAGTATAGGTGCAAGATAAAATATTAATAAAATATTTTAATATCAATGGATAACTTCACTAATAACTTAGTCACAAAATTTATAATTTTTAACTCTCCATGAACCTGTAGAGCTAGTGACAAATGATAAACGTTAAGCCAGATAATTACTCTTATTCAATTTATGATTTAAATTTATGTGTAAACTTGTGATAAACTGTTTTACCATGTGATCATGTATTCTGAACGATGTCTGAGTGTTGAGGACAAAGAGAGAAAAAAACTTTTTAGACAGAAGTGAACTCAAGAAGATCTTAGAAGTAAAGACATCGAGAAGAAGAACATTGTTACATTGGAGCAGAAGGAGAGAACAAAATTAGAAGGAGAATACAGACTAGAATAACTTAGAAACTATAAGGCAACTTAGTTAGGAGAGCAATATACAGAATACAGAAAGAAAGAGAAAAAACAAAGACGTTACAGAGAGAAGAGAAGGAACAGACATGGCACAGAAGATGTCTTTTCTTAGTAGCAAGGGAGGCTTAGTCTTACTAAAGAGAACAAAGCTTTCTTCTTACAGACTTGGTTTTGTTCATTTAGCAATAAAAGTGTAGAAGCTTTTTCTATCTCTATACAATAAAGATTGGAACTCATTTTTCAACCAGAATGAGTTAATTCTTTCTTCACTGGAGCTTGGTCTTTTGTTCCATATACATATGTCAGTATAAATGTATGTGTTTATCAGAAGAGAAACTATAGAGGCCTAACACCTTATCTAAACCTAATAGTCTCTCTTCATTTAATTTCTTGTCATGTAAAATGCAGATATGAAAGCAAAAGCTAAATATTGATGTTTGGGACACACAAATTTGCTGACACTTGAGGAGGGGGGACATAAATGTCATCAGTCTTACCTATGTATTATCAAATTTGATTGCAATATAAACACTTTGATATTACTCTACATATGTAATACTCTCTCACACACTCTCATTTCTTCTCGCTGAATACATCTGTGGAGTTAATGCCGTATATAATGGCTATCCCCTTACACTGATGCATTTCTTGAGCCTTTAATGGTGTTTGTACTTCATGAAACATTGAAGCCAGTGTGGTACCTGCTTCATCTTCCAAGAAGGCTTCCTTTGGACACAATATCTCTTTTAATACATTGACATAAACTCATGGATGCTCTTTGGACTGATATTTGAAAAATTATATCTTACCTTATATAGTATAAAAGAATAAGATGAAAAACATGAATTCATATAGTGCACAAAAATGGCTGGAGTATTCAAGACTAAGAGAGTTTAAAGCTAGGAGTGATATGAAACAGACCTTCTCTCCTTTTTTTCTAATATGAACAAGAATTCTTTAATAAACATTCAGTTTCTACTCTGCTTTATTTCTACCAGGTAAGCAGAATCAGAAGTCTCTAGAAAGGGGAGAGCATTCAGGCAGTGTTTGAGACTCTATAAGGGCTCTAGATTGATTTTAAATTTTCATTTGGGATTCAACTATGCCTCTCAATTTTCCTGTCTATAAAAATATGTACAATAACAGGTAAGATTGTTTTCAAAATATGCAAGGTATATTATCAAGTGATGCAATCTACAGTGTGAATTTAGTTTTGTATTATATCATTATTGTTTTTAAATTATCATACAAAAGTAAGTTTTATAATAGTGCCTTTATGCATTTATGACATACTAATTTGTATTTATCTATCTTTTCCATGTGCTTAGATACACACATTTATATTTAGAATTTTCAGAATCTTTATATAAGAAAAAGGCATAGTATTTGACTTGTCTTTCTGACTTTTGTCTACTTTTCTTAATGCAAGAATTTCCAGTTATATCTACTTTCCTGAAAGTGCCATCATGACTTATGAATTAGATTTTTAAATGTCTGAATGGACTTCTATTGTTCATATATACATTTTGTATATACAAAATGTACAATAGAAGTCCATTCAGATAGGTTCATTTTATCTATGTATCTCTTGATAAGCATCTGGGTTTATTTCATTTCTTAGCCACTCTGAATAACTAAACCATAAACAGAGATGTGCAAGTGTGCCCATGCTGTGTTACATTCGAGGCTGCTAGCATAAGCTCAAAAGCTGGAACAACTGAGTCCTATGAAAATTGCAATACTAAATTGGTGAAGAATGTTCAAACCAATTTTTAAAGTGGTTTGCTAGTTTATGTTCTCACAAGCAGTAACTAATAGTTCATCTTTCCTTACATCTTCCCCAGCATTCTTTATGGTTTGTTTTCTTAACAATATTCATTTTTACTGGATGATAGAATTACAGTTATGAGATAGCCTCATTGCTCTTTGGGTGGGTGGAAGTCCAGTCTTCCCAGTAACTTTTGCTAAAGACTTTTTTCTCAGTAGACTTTTCAGATTGTTTTGTCAAACATTAGTAGGCTACAGCAGTATTTATCTTTCCTTTCTTTTCTTTTTTCTTTTTTCTTTTTTTTCATTTTTTTTCGAGACAGGGTTTCTCTGTGTAGTCCTGGCTATCCTGGAACTCACTCTGTAGACCAGGCTGGCCTCAAACTCAGAAATCCACCTTCCTCTGCCTCCCAAGTGCTGGGATTAAAGGCGTGCACCACCACTACCTGGGGTCTTTTCTTTTTTCCTTTTTCCTTTCATTTTCTTCCTTCCTTCCTTCCTTCCTTCCTTCCTTTCTTTCTTTCTTTCTTCCCTTCCTTTCTTCCTTTCTATATTTTTTGTTTGTTTCAGGTTGTCTTTTATTTTTTATTTTTGAATTCACTTTTTTGTTGGTGATGGTTTTATAACTATACTTCTGTAGTATAGTTTGAGATCAGGTACTGTGGTGCCTCCAGTATTGCTGGTTTTTCTTAATATTATTTTGGCAGTTTAATACACTTCTGTACTGCAATATAAACTGTAGAATGCAATTCTACATTCTCAGTTCTGCAAAGAAGTTCATTGCAATTTTGATGGAGATAGGATTAAACTGTAGATCATTTGGTAATACAGGTACTTTTAAATTACTGACTTTTTCAAATCCATGGGCATGTGAGGCCTTTTCACCATCTCGTGTTTCTCATTCTCTTGCTCTGGTGTATAGAGGGCTTTCATATCATCAGGTAGAGTTTTTTCCTAAGGATTTTTGTATTTATTTTGAAGCTAACATGAATATGGTTTTATTCCATTGGCTTTCTTTATTATTGTTATACAAAAAGCTTATTATTGTTATACAAAAAGTTTTGGATTTCTGTGTTGACTTTGTGTACTGCTACTTTATTCGACCAGAGAATGTTCTGATGATATCATTTTGATCTTTGAAGTATAAGATACTTTAAAAACTTATATTCTAATTTTTAAAAGTTAGGAGAAATGAATAAATTCTCAGACACATATGACTTACCAAAATTAAATCAATGACCTATAAATACCAGAAGAGATGTACAATCAGCAATGGATTTGAAGTAGTATAAGCTTTCTTAGGACCGTACGGATGCGCAGCAGAATTCTTCTAAAACTTCAAGAAATGCTCATACCAAAAGGCCTCAAAGTATTCCTCTAAATGTGGAAGAAATACTCCCAATCTCATTTACAAAGCTAGTATTTCCCTAGCACCAAAAACAAACTAAGCATGTAATTACCACAATAAAAGAAAACAATAGAAACTTTTATAAGTTACTGATAGTAGATAGAAGAAAATGCTTGCTATAAGCTCATAAATTGTTATTTTTAGTACAAGACACATCTTAAGAAAATACCTGAGATGGGTATTAGTATTAATATTTAAATGAAGTTAATAAAATTAGATAGGACATGACTAATTATGAAGCTGTTTAGTAAGATTATTCAATACACAGAACCCTTAAGTCTACAGTTTAGGGAGGTTTAATTTTTGAAATATTTTTATAACATTTGTTTTATAAACTTGTTTACATGCAAAAAATTATGTCATCTATGAGTATATGATGAAATTAGCATAGACACAAGAACTTTCAGGAATTTTTACAAAGTTACATGTATTCATGGACAGTTATCAGCTTAGCCAATACAGAGAATGCTAATATGTAAAGCAATAAAATGCCTACGCAGCCAAACAGATTATCATTTTTACACTTGAAGAAATACCAAGTGAAAATGAGTATGACAAAAACTGAATGTGATTCATCACTTTTGTCCCATCCGTCTAGGGTAGAGGCTAGACTGCCCCCCAAAGAGTAAAAACTAAAGTGACAGGCTTTTCCTGTTTCCCTGTGTAAAGACAAAAGTCACAGTCTACAATTTAGAGCAGCAATATTTTCCTACTGATTATTGGAAAGGCAATTTCTACTGGCATTTACTTGAAGCAAACATGGGGTCGTAGTCCAGAGGGTAGATGCCTGAAATACATATGTAAATGAAAACATTGAAAGTTACCAAATCAAAGCTTCATGTTTTCCCTTGGAATAAAGGGTGATCAGCATTCACATACTATGCGGTGTGTTATTGACTGTAACTTCCAACATATACCAGCAGTGTCAATTAATCTGAACCTCCAAGATCTCTCAAACACTTGACCACCAAAAAGGTAGCATGTACTAGCTGATATGAGGCCCCCAACACATACACAGCAGAGGACAGCCGGGTCTATGTTCAGTCGGAGATGATGCAGTTAACCCTCAAGAGACTGGAAGACCCAGGGAGTTTAGAGGTCAGGTGGGATGAGGAATGGGGGATGGGGGTGGCGAAACAGCCCCATGGAGACAGGGGTGTGGGTTAGAAGTATGAAATGTGGATTAGTAGGAGAAAGGATGGGGGTGGGGAGAGAAATAAAATCTGGAGTGTAATAAATAAATAAATAAAGCAAGCAAGCACGTGAAATTGAAAGAAACACGATGCCCACGGCACTCTGCATTATAGCCCCATTAAAACCAAAGAAGAAAAACTGATTTATTTATACTTTCATCTTAATGTGAACATCTATACTGAACTTACATAGAAAGGGTCTAATGCACACAGTGATCTTCTGTAATAACATAGTTATCCATAGCAATCATAATTAAAAATCCATCATTCGTTGCCTTACCGGCTGTTGAACTTCTCTGGGTGCTTTTCTCTCATGATGTGGAATCTGTGCGCAATGGAAGCATCCTAAAAGAAGAAATGGAGGAGTGATATTGGTGATTTCACTATTTTGTAGAAATATAAATTATCAAACAAGATTTTATATCAATTCGTTCTTTACAATATTGTTGACAAGAAGACATTCTGAGATTAGATGTAAAGTCTAGGAGAGTATGACTACATAATCTTGCCAAAACCTTTCAGTTATATTTATATAAGAAATTAATTTTTATTTAAATTGTATATCTTTTAATTCCTGGTATTTGTCCAGTGCTTAGATTCTGCTTAAAGGAATATATTTTGTCATAATGTCAAAGAGTAGTTGAACATATTCCCAAATAAGAGTAAAAAGGTTGGCTTAAGTAGAAAAATTATCACATCGAGATGTTTTTTCTCCTTTGAGATTGATTGTACGTAAAAGGACAATGAGAGTCGGGTGATCTAAGAAACTGAAATCATTGGTTTCAGACTTTGCTCAGCATGCCCTGATGTGCAATTACTAACTGTAATAACACACACAGTTTTCTGATCCATCTTCTGTAGTGTAGGAAACCAACAGACAGAAGGTCACAAAGACGCCTTGGTGACAAATATAACTCTCAAAGGCTAAATACAGGTTCTGTAGCCTAATGGTGCCACTTCCTTTTTGGTAGTCCAGCCAGAGTTTCTCTTTAATAGAAGAATCAAACTGAATGTTTGATATTGGTGGAGGGCTGGGACTCAAGCTTTTAGGGCATAGACCACTGAATCCAATATTAAGCAGCTTCATTATTTCAAGTGAGGATATCATTTCCCATTTTCAGCTACACATAATTAATCACTCAATTGTGAAACTAATATATTTACCCATCATCGTAATAGAAAAAGAACGTTTGTGATTGAATGATAAGTTTGTTTCAGTCTGAAGACAAAAGGAAAAATAAAACTAACTCAAAAGAAGTAAAGAAGTTGTGGATTTGAAAGAATCTTGAAAACACTAATCAAGCATTAAGAGTCTAATGAATGAAATGAAAAGGCTAATGTGTTTGCTCATGCATAACAAAACACAAGGACTAACAAGCGGGACCAAGAGCTGCAGATGGCAAAGACACTCTCTCTGCAAGACAGAGCAAGCTGCAGCTATTTATGGAAATTTTACACACTATCAATTGTCAAGTAATTGAGTTATTTTGCAAAAAAACGGACACAACTGTATAGATAAAATAATGTAGAAACATCATTTATAATAAAATTTACTCATAACATTCTCCACAAATTGATGTTTCTAACATGCAATTTTAAAACAAAAATAAAACATGGTCAGTATAGTTGACTTTTCTTGGTCTAATAGCTTGTATATTTTGTCACAAGTATTATAAATACTAAGAAGTCAATGTAACATTAAAATTACATACTTTTCTTATAGTGCTATACAATTATACAGAAATTTAAAGCAACTTATTGGTGTGATACAAGTTACTTGATCTGTAATTGTTTTAAAAAAGCATCAGCCTTAATTTTATTTCTACTAATACAACATAAACTTGGAGTATCAACCAACTGTGTAAACCCAGCAAACAATTACACAAAAGCAGAGGAAGGAGACTCAATGCCTAATAGAGTGAAGAGCCAATACTTCTTGTCCATATGGAGAGTATCATTGAATTATTTTTCCTTGAATTATTTGTTTCTTCCAGTTATAGCTCACATAGAACGATTTTCTTTAAAGTATATACGTTTGTAATAAAAATTTGTCCTGGAAATACAAGATAAGCTAGGTAGAGAAAGAGAAATGGGAAGAAATGGAAACCAAAGAATATTTAAACAGATAGGAATATATTTGAGGAAACTATGCAAAGCATGACCAAGCCCACTAGCCAATGATAAACTTACTATTATCTCTATCTCCAAGATACTCTGAAAATTGAAAAGAAGAGGGAAATAAAGCCAGGGTGGAACACTGGCAAGCCTTTTCCCTTTCAATGGATTCCACTGCAGAGAGAGGTGACCTTGTGAGTGCAGGGTTGACACTGGACAATGACAGCAGTTATTCATTTGGAGGAGAATTCAGAGGAAATTTGCTAAGGACCCTCTCCCTCTGGCACTATCCGATGGGGGCTGAAGAAGTACTGCCAGCTGCTGCCAACTTGCTTACGAGCCATTGTTTTAGAAATACTTAAGATTCTCTAAGGCGAGATCACATAAGAAAATCCAAACAGGGTATTTTAATTTTAGCCTTTCTACCTCTATGTAATGTAGTTCTTAGGGAACAAAAAATGAATCAGCTTAATGTCAACTTTCTAGCATACATAAACTGAATCCAGATCAGTCTCTGAGTTCCAGGCCATGAACTTGTTAACAAGTTGGTTTTTCACCTAGATTTAAAATTTCCTTATGTTTAAAGAAAATATATCCACTCTGTTGTGATAGTGATTAAACACAGTGATTCTATATAACATAATTTATTTACAAAGGATGCTCATGTGGTTCACAAACATGCTCGAATGTTCCTGAAAGTAAATTGGATACTAAATATGGTTAATGTTGCATAATTTTTAAGTATAGATTTTTGTCTTTTAAGTTGGTTTTATTATTTCCTTAACTTATAAAAAGTTTTATATTAAATTAATTGAATTTAAGAGGTAAAAATAGAAATATATTAACTCCATTAAAGCAAAATAAATTTAAGTTTCACAGTTTTATTTAAAAATTAGTGTCTATGTGATTTTGGATAGATGTAGTTACAGCTTTATATGTGTATATAAAGTGAAAGAATCGCTGTTTATGAATCAGCTATGTACGATTCTAGCTATATCCATCTTAACTATTCTTTCCTTTATGTTCTTCGACAGTATTAATTCTGTTCTTATGTTGTCCCTATTGTTACAAAATTACCCTAATTTAGTGAGTACTTTGTATAAGATGATGGTAAATTAATACTAAGATTTCATTATTTTCAATATTGTAATTTACCGTAATTTGGTCAGTTCAGTAAAGTTGGTACATCCATGTCATTCTCTGTTACGATGTTACAGAACAAAGTGACTCTTATATGTGAGATAAGAACTACATGTAACTTAAATCAGGACATTTCATCACCTCCCTAAATCAACCTTTTTGTGACGAGCCCCCTTTAGGAAAGCGATCACTATATACTGAGAGAAAGGAACGCTTTATTATGAGATCACTGAAAATGAAGATATTCTTGAATTCAAGTACTTTCATCACTGAAATTAGGGAAAAAATAACTTTGTAAGGATGATTAGGGAAAATTATATATGATATGCCAAACACTGGAGTATGTAACTGAGGCTTATTGATACTCAAGTCTATAGGTAAAATGTCAGGGGTTGGTTACCAGACATAGCAGAGAAAGTAATATATACCCGAGATGATTATAACATTAATTTTTAACTTCCATATTTTGTATCTCCTGCTGATAATTTGGTTGACTAGTTCAACTAGAAACAAGAAAACAAAAAAACTATTATGTCTTCTGTGGTGGCTTGAAAAAGAATGGCCCTCATAAGCTCATATAGTTGAATATTGGTCCCCAGTTGGTAGAACTATTTGGGAATGATTAGGTGATATGGCTTTGTTTGACAAGGTGTTTTATTAGAGGTAAGCTTTGAGATTTAAAATACCCATTACATTCACAATTATCTATCTTTGCCTTGTGGTTGTGTCTCAAGATATAAGCTCCCAGCTACTGCCTCAGCACCATGCCTTTTTGCCTACTGCCAGAATTCTTGAGTATATGATTGTGGGCCCATCCTCCGAAACAGTAAGCCTGCAATTGCTATAACTTGCCTTGTTCATGGTGTCTTATCACAGAAATTTAAAAGTCACTAAGTTATACTCTATACAGGACACTTCCCCCAGGTCAAGAACAAGATGGAGAAAGGCAGAAAGATATAAGGATAAAAAGACAAAACCTGGAGTAGAAGAATGATGGCTCAACACATATAAAATAGAAAATCTGTGTGTGTTTACATAAGCATCAGCATAAGACTATGAGAACAAAGTGACTCTACTGTTAAGACAGTGAGTGTAGTATTAAGAATAAGAATAAAATATATATATTACTTTAAATGAGTGATACAAGATAGTAAATATATATTACATAGTATATACATAATATATACATTTATAATAATATATAATATTATTATTTAAGGTATACATATATATGCATAAGTGCATATAATACATATAGTATATATTATGCTATATATATAACAAATAGTATACAATGTATAGTATGTTCATTATATAAAGTATATACATAATACATTAAAGAAGTTATATAAAATAGTTATTGCATAGTATCTGAAAATTTTTCTAACTGAGAAAACAAAACAAAACATGTTTGCATTCAGTTGTGCGCATGCCATGAGGAAGATTCTGTTTAATGTTGTGAATCTTCACTAGTCACTCTTCCACTTTATTCTTTGAGGCATCGTTTCTCAGTCAAACACATATTGTTTTATCTGATCCAGTGATCCCCTGTCTCTGATTTCCAAAACTGAATAAAGACAAGCTACCAGACACATCTTGCATACACAAGGGATTTTGCAAGCAAAATTCCAACTTTCATCAGTGCATCAATTGATTTAATACCAAGCCTTCTCTGTAACAGCTTGAATATACATTTGATGGTGTGATCAGCAGATCCCTTTCTATACGATGTCAGGTGATGAAGAATGTATTATTTATATCATCAACACATGAATTGAAGCTTCAGTAACAAAGAAACAGTTATATTGTACCTGGTACTGAAAAAACATCTCATAATTAATTTTTGATGGACCTGGCCAAGAAATTAAATTCAGTCCAAAACCTGTCATAGTGTTGTGTATATCATATTACTCGGTTTGTAAAATACATGTGATTAAACTTCTGTATGCTATAGTTAGTTTGTCAGTTGCTATGGTAAACATCATGACAAAAAGCAACTTGGGAGAAAGGTTTCTAATAGGTTCCCGTCTGTTCTAGACAGAAGCCAGGGAAAGAGTTCAGGAGAAGAACTTGAAGGCAGTAACTGAAGCAGAGACCATAGAGAATGCTGCTTGCTGACTTGTTTTCCTTGACTTGCTCAGCTAGCATTCTTAGATAGTCTAAGCACACCTGCCTAGTGACTGCACTGTTCACTGTGGTCTGGGACCTCCTGCATCAATTAAAAATTAAGAAAATGCCTTACAGATAACACCACACGCCAGCTTTTTGGAGCTAATTCTTCAATTGAGGTTGCCTTTTTCTAGGTGTGTTAAATTGGCAGCAAAGTTACACCACCACACCACCGAAGACTACTATTATTCCACCTGGGATGTGAATGACGACAATGTGAGCAGTAACCAATAATTTGGGATGTAGAGAAGAAATACATGGAGGAAGGGAAACAGACAACAGTAAACATAAAGGAGGTGAGGAAATAAACTCTAAAAACGATACAAAATTATTCATAGAGCAGCAATGAACATGGTTGAGCAAATGTGTCTAAGGTAGGATGAATCATCTTGGAGCATCCTAGAAGATTCACTGCACTCAGAGCATTTGGTAAGAATCCTCCCGAAGTCCCACAGCTGCCAATGGGAGCCCAGTGGACTTAGGGACCCGTCATGGATATTGGCAACTAGAGTGAATAGATCAAGTAGAGTGGGAAAGGAGGAAGGGGACAGAGGAGGAAATATAGGGAGAGACAGGTCTATTTGAGGGTTTGTATGGAAATGTAATACCGTAGAAGCTTTGTAAAATTATATATATATATGAAGATCTAAATGAAATCACCAAATAATATGAAAGAAAGTCTCAACTGGATATCTCTTATACCTCCAGTCCTGGATTGGGTATATCTACTTGAGTTTTTTTTCCAGTCCCATGGGAATCCACAAACATTCCAAGCTGTTGCCAAAACCAAATAGTTTGCTGTATTGCATTGATGGAATGGCTTCATTACTGAAGACAAAATCATAGACAACTCATTGAACATGGAGAAATCAAATTGGTGCCTACATTGAACTGTTACCTCTATATTCTAGTGTTTGTTGTAATGAAAGGTACTATGAATGCTGCTAAAAGAGAATCAAAAATACCTACCTAACCAAAAACTTTTAAACACAATGATTTTCTCCTGTTTAAAACTTATGGTAAAAAAAAAAATGATGGCACAAAGCTTGTAAGTGTAACCAAATAATATCGATTTGAATAAGAGCCACTCTACCAGATGTAACCCATTTCAACACTGCTTGAGTGACCAAGAGATTGAGAGTAGATAGTCCATAGACCTAGAATAAAACTAGATACTGTTCTCATAAAATGCAACAAACAATCAAACAAATACACAAAATGTAGTAAAAAATATAACTCCTAGTGACAGTCTCTATATTCACAAATCACTGCCTTACTCAGTTATTATCAGAGATGCTTCACCTTGTAGTAGATAGAGAAATAATACAGAGATTCACAGCCAGACATAAGGCAAAGAAGAAGAGTCCATTGAACATTTAGTTCTACTTGGAAGACTCCATCAAAGCCATCTCCTCAGGTTTCAGGGATCTTCATGAATTAGGAGATAGAAACAGTATAATATCCAATAAGATAAGCAGTTCCATAACCCCTAAGGAAATAAAAATAAAACCTTCAAACCAAAAAGAAAAAAAAAAAGAAACAGAAAAGAAGCTCATGGTTTTAGTGAAGAATTCTACCAGACCATCAAAGAAAAACTAATACCAATATTTCTCAAAATATTACACATAATAGAAACAGAAGGAACATTACGTAATTCAGGCTATGAAGCCACAGTTACTCTGATACCAAATCTACACCAAGACCCAACAAAGACAAAGAACTTCAGACTAATATTGCTTATGAATATTGACACAGTAGTACTTAATAATATTCTTGAAAACTGAATCCAAGTACACATAAAAACCACCATTCACCACAATCAAGTAGGTATCATCACAGGAATGCAGAGATGGTATGATATATGAAAATTCATCATCATAATGCACTATATAAACAAAAAGTCATATGATCATCTCACTAGATGCTAAAAAAGCATTTGACAAAATACAACACCCCTTCATTTTAAAAGTCTTGGAGAGATCAGAAATTCATGGCACATACCTAAACAAAGTAAAAGCTATATAATGCAAATGAACAGCCAACATCAAATTAAATAGAGAGAAACTAGAAGCAATCTCACTAACATCTGGGACAACACGAGTTTGCTCACTCTTTATCTATCTAATATAGTACTCAAAGGTCTAACCATAGTAATTAGAAAACAAAAGGCCAAACAGTGGTGGCGCATGCCTTTAATCCCAGCACTTGGTAGGCAGAGGCAGGAAGATTTCTGAGTCTTCAGAGTGGTCTACAGAGTGAGTTCCAGACAACCAGGACTACACAGAGAAACCTTGTCTCGAAAAACCAAAAAAAAAAAAAAAAAAAAAAAAAAAAAAGAAAGAAAACAAAAGGAGATCAGGTGGATACAAATTGGAAAGGAAGAAGTCAAAGTATCACTATTTGCAGATAATATAATAGTTTACATAAGTGACCCCCAGATTCTACCAGAGAACCCCCAAATCTGATAAACAACTTCATCAAAGTGGCAGGATATAATGTTTACTAAATCAAATCAGTGGCTTTCCTTTAAACAAATGATAAACAGGCTGGGAAAAGTGTTAGGCTTACAACACCCTTCACAATAGCCACAAATATTTTAAAATATCTTGGTTTAACTCTAACTAAGCAAGTGAAAGATCTGTATGAAGAGAACTTCAAATTCATAAAAAGAAAGAAAGAAAGAAAGAAAGAAAGAAAGAAAGAAAGAAAGAAAGAAAGAAAGAAAGAAAGGAAAAAAAGAAATTGAAGAAGACCTCAGAAGATGGAAAGATCTCTCATGCTAATAAATTGATAGAATTTACATAGTGAAAATGGCCATCTTACCAAAAGCAATCTACAGATTCAATACAATCCCCATCAAAATACCAACACAATTCTTCACAAATATGGAAAGAGAAATTTTCACCTTCATATAGAAAAACAAAATCCCAGGATAGCCAAAACAATCCTAACAATAAAAGAACTTCCTGGGCAATCACCATCCCTGACACCGAGCTATACTGCAAAGCATGCTGTACAAACTGCATGATATTGGTACAGAAACAGACAGCTCAATCAATGGAATATAACTGGAGAACCAGAAGTAAAGCCACACACCTGTAGATATTTGATATTTTATAACAAAGCCAAAAAACATACAGTGAAGAAAGAAAGCATCTTTAATATATGGTGCTGGTCTAACTGGCAGTCTATAGGTAGGAGAGTGAAAATAGATACATATTTGTCACCTTGCACAAAGCTCTAGAACAAGTGGATCAAGGACCTCAACATAAAACCAAATACACTGAATCTAATAGTAGAGAACATGAGAAAATGCTGTAAACTCATTGGAACAGGGGGAAATTTTCTGAACAGAACACCAACGGCTCAGGCTCTAAGATCAACAATTGATAAATGAGACCTCAAGAATCTTCTGTGAGGCAAAAGACACCATCAATAGGACAAATAAGCAAACTACAGATTGAGAAAATATCTTCACTAATCCTACATCTGACAAAGGGCACATATCTGAAATATATAAAGAACTTAAGAAGTTAACCACCTAAAAAGCAAATAACCCAGTTAAAAATGGGATATAGAATTTTACAGAAAATTCACAACAAAAGAATCTTGAATGTCTGAGAAGCACTTGAGAAATGCTTAAGTCCTTAGTCATCAAAAAAAAAAAAAAAAAAAAAAAAAAAAAAAAAAAAAAACCAAATGAAAACAACCCTAAGATTCCACATCTCACCAGTCAGAATGACTAAGATCAAAACCTCAAGTGATAGCACATACTGTTAAAGATGCAGAGAAGGAAGAGCACTCCTCCACTGCTGGTGGGATTGCAAGCTGGTACAACCACTCTGGAAATCAATTTGGCAGTTCCTCAGAAAGTTTGGAATGGCTCTACTTGAAGATGGAGCTATATGAATTTTGGGTATATACCCAAAAGACACCCCACCATACAACAAGAACATGTGCTCCACTATGTTTATAGCAGTCTTATTTGTAATTATCCAGAAGCTAGAAATAAACCCAGATGTCCCTCAACTACAGAATGGATTTAGAAAATGTGGTTCATTTACACAATGGCATACCATTCAGCTGTTAAAAAATGAGGACATCATGAATTTTGCAGGACAATGGATGGAACTAGGAAATATTATCCTCAGTGAAGTAACTCAGACCCAGAAAGACATATGAACTCACTGATTAGTGGATATTAGTCAAAAAAGTACAAAATACTTGGGATACAACCCACAAACTGTAAGAAGCATAACATGTAGAAAGGGCCAAGTAAGGGTGTTTCAATTCTATTTAGAAGGGGGAAGAAAATAATCTCTGTAGGTAGACAGAGGGAGGGAACTGAATGTGAGAGGGGTGGGGGAGTGGAAAAGGAGAACAGGTGTAGGTAGAGAACAGGAGAGAAGCCCAGAGGCCAGGAGAACCAATGGAAATAAGCATCCTTACTGGTGTGGGGATCGGGGGGAGGCCCTCTACAAATTGCCAATAATACAGGAGGTAAGAGACTCTATGTACTCAATGGGGGGTGACCTTAGCCAAAATTCCCAACACTGGGGAAAGGGAACTCAGAGTCCACTTCCAATAAGAAGACAGGGCCTCAAGCAAAGGGACAGGGTTACTAGCCTAACCCACAGCAAAATTTCTAACACAGAACTGCTCCTGTCTAAAAGAACTGCAGAAACAAAAATGGATATGAGACTGAAGGGAAGGGGGTCCAATGACAGGGCAAACGTGGGATCCAGCTCATGGGAGGCACCAAGGCCTAACACAATTACTGTTGTTGTGGTGTGCTTAAAACAGAGGCTGGCATGGCTGTCCCCTGAGAGTTCCTCCCGCAGCTGCCTGAGACAGATTCAGACACATATATCCAACCATTGAACTGAAGAAGAGGATCCCTGTGGTTAATTAGGGGAAGGATTGGAGAAGATTAACGGGAAAGTAACCATATAGGAAGACCAGCAGTCTCAACTAACACAGACCCAAGGGAGCTCCCAGAGACTGAACTACCAACTAGGAGCATAGGCCCCTGGCACAAATATAACAAAGGTCTGCCTGTTCAAGCTTTAGTGGAAGATGTGCTTAATTTTCGAGAGACTTGATGCCCCAGGGAAGGGGGAGGCTTTGTGGTGGGGGGAACACCCTCTCGGAGGCATGGGAGGAAGAGGAATTGGATAAGGAACTGTGGGAGAGGGCAAAGACTGGAATGTAAATAAATAAAAATAAAAAAAAAATTATTTTAATTATGCTTTCATGTTATCATACTCTTAAGAAAGAAGCTAATCAGTATATCCATGTTTGGAGACTATCATCAAAGACTGTCATCCAAATTAATTTGGAAGAGTTGGATTCAATCTTTCTCAGAAAATACATCATACTTTGTATCATAAAAAGGAACTACAGAACTCCCACATTGAAGCAGAATATAGATATGTAGTCATCTTCATATGAATAAGATTAAAATCACAGAAGTCTGAAGAGACAAGATTATTTGCTTCTAACATAATGCAAAATTTAAACCTATGCTTGTGTGTCTATTAAAAAAAATAGGAAGTCAGAAGGGAAATACCTTGCTAATCTTAGCTTTTGATGCCAAACAGAATCATGTGCAGCCTGCTGTAGACTTTTCACCCTGGACAGAACCAGAGACACAGTGTGATTATGCATTGGCGAAAGAAGCAGCTTTTGAAGGAGAACACAGTGTCAATTTAGGCAGCAAGCCATGGCTGGAGTTGTAATAATAAAGGGAAATAGAAAACTAACAATGGAATAGCATACACTGTGCATTGTCTGGGTAATATTTGAAATGTATGCTTTAATATTTTCATCACAAAGGAAAGTTTTAGTCATGATAATAGGGAAAAATCACTTAAAATGCTCACAGGCTTAAAGGTAAGTATTGCTGCACTTGCTCAATGTAATACAGGTTATGGAGATGCACAATAGAAATGTTAATCTTTGGATTAAATAAATAATGGAAAGTCCAACACCATAAATTCTGAGACGTGTATGGGAGAGGTGTGGCTATTTTTAAAAAAGTAACAAGCAACTACATCCTACCCACAGCAATTGCAAATCCTTTGTGTTGTACAAAGGATCAGTGTTAGTTACAAACTATGGTCAGGTAAAACTCTTCCTGCTGTGATATCTACAGTTCAATTTGTGGTAAGTCAGAGAGGGCCAGTTTATTATCCACAACTCCCCCCGATGCTTCCTTTTTCCAACAAACTTTGCCCTCTCTGTATTCTGCACTTTTAGAATGATTTTCTGGAATAGTTTCCAATGATCTATGAAAAAGAGATGCAGGAGATTGGGCTAGAGCCTAGAGGGGCTAAAGACTGGACAGGAGAAGAAAGGTCTACATAACAGTGTGTGTGTGTGTGTATATATATATATATATATATATATATATATATATATATATAATTTGAGATATAAACACTAGGTTTAATGATTGGTTAGATAGTGACTGATTTGAGTCACCAGGAATCAGATATGTCACTCTAATTTTTAGCATGGACAACCAAAATGATATCATGAATCCAACTTAAGTAGAAAATCAGAAATTTCAGCAAATATGATAAAATCCTCTTTGATTGTATTGAAGGTTTTTATTTGCTTAGTTTTATTCAAGTATAGAATATGAGTATTTTTTAATTAATTTTTTATTGGGTATTTTATTTACATTTTAGATGTTATTCCCTTACCCCATATCCCCCCTGCCCAGGAATCCCTTATCCTATCCCCCCTCCTGCTTCTATGAGGATGTGCCCCCACCTATGCCTCCACTTCCACCTCCCCACCCTCAAATTCCTCCACACTGGGTGTCTAGCTTTCATGGGACCAAGGATCTCCTCTCCCACCTGTGCCCAACAAGACCATCCTTGCCTACATATATAGCTGGAGCCTTGGATCCATCCCTATTTGCTCCCTGGCTAGTGGTTTAGACCCTGGAGAGCTCTGGTTGCTTTGTATTGTTGCTCTCCTTATGGGGCCACAAATCCTTTCAGCTCCTTCAGCTCCTTCTCTCTAACTCCTCTATTGGGAACCCCTTGATCAGTCCAATGATTAGCTGTGAGCATCTGCCTCTAAATATGTCAGACTCTGGCAGACCTCTAAGGAGAGAGCTATATCAGGCTCCTGTCAGCATGTACTTTCTGACATCCACATCAGCGTCTACCTTTGTTGACTGCATATGGGATGAATACCCAGGTGGAATGGTCTCCAGATGGACCCTCGATGTTCTGACATATAACAAGGACCTATGCTCCACTATGTTCATAGCAGCCTTATTTATAATAGCCAGAAGCTGGAAAGAACCCAGATGTCCTTCAACAGAGAAATGGATACAAAAAATGTGGTACATTTATGCAATAGAGTATTACTCGGCTATTACAATCAATGAATTTGAGAAATTCGTAGGTAAATGGATGGAACTAAAAAATATTATCCTGAGTGATGTAACCCAATTACAAAACAACATACATGGTATTCACTCACTGATAATTGGATATTAGCCCAGAAGCTTGAAATACCCAAGATTCAACTCACAGACCACATGAAGCTCACAAAGAAGGAAGACCAAGTGTGGGTGCTTCAGTCCTTCTTAGAAAAAGTAACAAAATACTTAAGGGAGTAAATATGGAGACAAAGTGTGGGACAGAAAGTAAATGAGTATTTTCAAAATGGTATAAAATGCTACTATACTACCTCTGTGTAAGTAAAATAAAATCCAAATTTGCAGGAGGTGCTTTTGGACATGAGATGCTGAGTGATAATCTTATAGCATTGTCTAGTGAGTCATGACTTGAGTATTTGTCATATGTGAAAGGCACAAACTCATAAGCAAAAATAATAATCTTGGCCCAAAATTAAAAAAAAAAATCAGCTTACCTGTACCTCTTTTCAAATTGTTTGAACTGTAGAGAATTGGTAAAGTCTTATTGAAAGCAGTTTGACACATAAATTTATATTAACCTAGAGATTTGTGATTACATATATACATTTAAATTACTAAACAAAAGGAATAGATTAATGGTTTATGGAGATATTGGTAAGTGTACAACGTAGAGGATAAATATTCAAAAATCAAATGACACTCTATAGGAAATGTCACTACAATATTATTGCAGTAATTTCCTTCCTGATTTCATTGTCCTTTCATGAGTTACCAATATTAATCTGTTTAGGAAAAAAATTAATTTCAGAGTATGAAAAGATACAGAATTCTTGCAAGTTATAGTGAATGGTTCAGGATTTTCTGCTTCATTTGTCCAAATTATTAGTTCTTTAATTTGTGAAATTTAAATAACTAATGAGTATTCTATTATGTAGAAAACGAGCAAACTGCAAACTAGTGTTTCAGTATAAAGAAAGGTTCTCTTTCAATTTGTTCCCTGTACTTTTCCAGCAAAGACTTCTGGAAACCTCTTTCCTCAGAGGTAATTGTAAGAATTAATGGAAGGAGGATGGTGAAAGACTCGAGCAAACGCAGCCATGTAAAGAACATTCAATAATAGTTAAGCTCTGCCTTGGGATCTATCCCATGTGTAGGCACCAAACCCTGACACTAATACTAATACCATGTTGTGCTTTAAAACAAGAGCTTAACATGGTTGTCCTCTGAGAGGCTCTACCAGCATCTGGCTGAGACAGATGCAGATACTTAGAGCCAACCATGGGTCTGAGGTTAGGGACCCTTACAGAAGAGTTAGGAAAAAGATTGAAGGAACTGAAGGGCATGGCAGCCCCATAGAAAGACCAACAATATCAAGTAACCCAGACCCCTAAAAGCTCCCAGAGACTAAGCCACAGAACAAATAGCATACATGGGCTGGCCTCTGGTCCCTGGCACATATGTAGAGAGGACTGCTTTATCTGACCTCAGTGGGAGAGGATGCATGTAGAGATCTGATGCCCTGGGAAGGGGGATGAGTAGGGTTGAGGTGAGGAAGAGGGTGGATGAGTAGGTGGGTAAAGAAGCACCTCTTTAGAGGCAAAGTGGTTGGAGACTGGGGTGAACGTCTCTTAGAGGGTGGACCAGGAAGGGAGCAACATTTAGAATGTAAAGAAATAAAACAACTAAAAATAAATATTCAATGTTTATAACATTCAATAGTGATAGATTTTACTATATTCATTACCATTGCATTTGCTAACATAAAGTTTTTATATTATATATAATATATTATATATTATACCACACTTTCTAAGAAGAGTGTAAGATTTATAACTTCACTCATCATGATATTTTTAGGTATTAAGCTGTGTTGTGTTCTCAAAATAGCAACTTTAAAGACAATGTTTGCTTGCTGCTGCATACAATATAAAGGCTTATTTTTTTAAAAACCAAAATCCTAAGTTTGCTATATCTAATTGTACCAGTGTTCTGCAGCCTCTGTGGGAGAAAAGACAAAAATGGTTTCCCTGAGCACTGGACATTGCATGCTCAAAGACTAACCTACTAGGCAAGATGTGCCCATTGATACCAAAGTGCAATAGTGGCTTCTACGTAGCAAAGTGCTTCATGACTAGATTCAAAGAAGGAAACTCTATGAGAAAGAATGCCCTGCCTGTTCCATGTACCACGGCTGGGGTCATCATGGTCCCTAAAAGGTAACCTTCTATGTTATTTTGCTACATTGTCAAATTGCTTTCTAAATGTCTATGTTTATCCCCATAAACTTCTCTTATCTATGACCATATAAAATACTCCATGCCATAAAATGTTACACTCAAAGTCACTCCTTACAAAAGGACTCTCCACCATTCAGCCACTCTACACATTCTTATAACACACACACACACACACACACACACACACACACACACACACACACGTCAAGGAACCTACTACTGTTTAAACATCTTTAAGAGCATTTATTTACTCTCTGTTTTCATAATCACTTATTTTCAATTTCTGAATACATAAGTAATTTCATATTAAAGTAATTACACTAGTAACTCCAAAATAAGAATCAGTGGTTACTATAAAAAATGAAAATCATTTTGATAGTCTATATGCAATAACAGTAAATAAAAAACTTATTAGGATCACAAAGCAAGAGTTAATCTTGTATAGAATTAAAAAGATAATTTTATTTTTGTTGATATACAAGTATAGTATATTGTATAAACTGTAGTCAAAATTTGCAAAAGTTGAACCATTTGTGTATATTTGTGTAGTCATGATCATTTTTAACAAATATATTTTGTTTATCCTATGCAAATTTTAAAGGCATATTTATCTACTTTGATAAGAGTTTCATATTAGATTTTGCAATGTAGTTTTAAAATTTGGTTCAATTTGTATTAAATTGTTTATTTAAAGGAATTTAGAAATATAAATAGACTTTTATGTTCTATATTTCTATTTGAAGAGATAAGAAAAAGATATTAATTCAACACTTGACATATTAATCCATGCTGAAAATATAAAGCCTTAGAAAATTCAGAAGTCTTCAATATAAAATCTTCTTAGACAACTCTAAGAATCAAAATATCAGCATTTCACTACATGCCAACCTACAGACTAGACTGAATTGCTACATTAGACCCATTCCATCATCCAGTATAGTATATGTAAATGTATATATTGCTTAAATGTTAATTTAGCACAAAAACGAGCTTCAATGTTTAATGGTCTTTGAAATTTTAAAATATGTTAAAATACTATTTATACAAATTTATAAGGACCTGACCACTTGTTTGGAGCAGTATAGAAATAAAATATGGTGGCCTCTCAAATTTTGTCTTTAAAATATATTTTTGTTATACTAATTTATTTATTATCTATTAATTTAGTATTTTACAAACTGGCCAGAAATTTGATGTTTGACTCAAAACATATGAATGGACAGTCTCAATTTAATATTTGAAATGCAGTTTTTTTTCTGGTGTTTGATGATTGTAATTGAAACTTCCACTGCTCTTAAGATCAAAATAATCTGTTTGTATACATATAAAAATGTAAAAATTAACTTAAGCATTTATCTTTTACATTTGTCAACTTAGCAATACCCCTAACACAATGACTTTTCCTTAAGAAGTACAGCTGCCTTTTACTAGTTTCACAAACAAACTGTTATGGGATGAGTCAGATTGAAATACTTTGCCAAACAAAGTATCAATCACTTTCTGACACCAAATATGCAAAACAAGCAGTAAGATGAAAGCTCTTAAGAGTTTTGCAGATTTTCAAAATGACACATCTGTAAAGCACTGCTTTGCTTCCATGACTTAAATTATTTTCTACTTGTAAACTGTCTACTGTTCTTTTCCTCTAATCTGAAAGAAGGAAAAATGGACACCCAGAATATAAGACCACTAGCTTTTGAAAGCTTAATGGATGTATGATTCATGATTTAAATTCAACAGTAGCTACACTTGATTAGTAATAGTGGTAAAATTCTTTGAAGAAAGCGCAGCTGGTGATGGGTATTTTAAATTAAATTGATAGCATTGTTGACATTATCAGAATTAAATTATCTGTTCCTTAAAATCTAAAAGAAAACCTCAAATACATCCCTGATGTGTTTCAAGTTGACCCATGAGGTTTAGATGCAATGTTCACTAATCAGTGGCACCATGGAATTCAGAGACAAATTCTTCCTGGGGCACACAATGGGGACCCTTTAATAAATGAACACATACGAGTCTATAATAACATTACACAAAAAGAACCACAATAATGGTCAACACATGGCTTTTTAAAATGCATTATTTGTCACTAAATAGAATGCCATTATAACAAGAAACCTTTTGTGCTTTAAAAGGGTATATTTCTCAGTAAAATATTTATGCTTCTAGAAATTACCAGACTGTATAGCTCATCCACAACAATTTCACTTTTATTACATATAAATTGTAAATTATTTCTTTTAAATTATTAATGCAATTGAAAAGAGAATTGTTCAGGCATACACTCTTCTGAAAGGACTGAAAATAGATGAAACAAAACCAAGATAACAATTTCAGCATTTAAAACATACACATGATAAATCAAACAAATGTTATGACATTTAAGATAATGAAGCCCTCCATTTATTCTACTATCTGGGATGAGTTTTATTTCACATATACAGAGTCAGAACAGATGTCCAAATATTGTAATGCCAAAAAGAAAGTTAGGGCATGTCTTCATTAGTACCCTCTGAGCAGCCTGCGGACTCTCTTTAAAACTGGCATGCAGTACTTGCAAACAGCTATTCACAACTGATTTTTATGAAACACAGCTAGACAAAGCAGTCTCCAGACAAAAATTGAAAACAACGCTTGGAGAGAGAGCCTTTGAGCCATGTGAGTTACATGACATTGACATACCTAATTTCTGCAATCACAAAACAATAATTGCAGATTTTGAGAAAATATCCTCCTCTTCAAGAGAAAAACAAGGTTGGGTAATTGTTAAAGAGAAAAACTGATATTAAGCATTACTGGAGACTTTTTGTAATAAATTAATTTTAATCAATATGCTTATTGACTAAACAGTGAACTAATGACTTCCTTAAATAACATGGGTACACATTATTGTTGACATTCAAATTAATATTTAACCTAATGACTAGCATGCATTTTAAAATTTTACTGAAGTAGCATTTTCTTGTCTTTCCTTTAAATACAGAGCCTGTGATTTATTAAACACACACATGCTGTTTCTTTCTCTATTTACAATGTAAATTGTAGAGGCAATGTCCATATGGTCAAACATTTAATAACTGCTGGATCAGTTTGTATATGGATTTATGAAGCATAACCTAGTAGCACATAAAATAAGGGAAGCTATGAATGGGTGCAAGTACCTTCTACTTACATATCAAAATGTGCTTTGGGGTTCTCTTATACAGAAGAGTGATTAAGTAATAAAAATTTAAAATCAGTTCTAAAATTGCAAGATACAATGGTTAAAAACAATCATTTTTGTTAAATTGAAATTATTCCCTCACAAATGTTTAATAACTACCTACTCCATGCCACATAGCAAACTAGAGTCTTAGGTGATATAATTATGTCTAATTTAGATCTGTGCATAGGAAAGCCATAATATATATAAAGCTTCTCATTCTCTTTAATGTATCAGTCTAGTCTTCATAAAACTTCCTGGAAATTTATCAGTGAGTGTAAAACATGAATATAATTCTGAAATTCTTAAAAGCAGATGTAGTTTTCTTTCATGTTAAAGCTGAAAAATGAAGAAAAGAGAAACAATCCTTTAAATATTTAGCATAATTTGATAACTAATACATTGTTTTGTTTATTTGAGACTCATATATAGGAAATAAAAGTCATCATATTAGTAGAAATACATTTTAAACACATGTGAGAAAGCTCCCAGATACACTGCAGAAGGCAAATGGTATGACCATGACAATCTTTGGTTTCACCATTTCAAGAATGAGGTTGGTAAACCATAGATAACTTTTACATGACTCTAAAAATCTATGTTCCATTTCACAAGAGAGGTCTGCTTTAGTTAGATTTATACTCTGAGCTCTTCCAATAGGCATCAAACAGAATGGATCAATATATTGCTCAGTATAGTGCATCTAGGCAACAGACAGCATCAACAGAATCCACTCTGTAATGGAGAGTGCAACACAGAAGGGAATTCCTAAACAGGAAGTAGAGGTTTACTGTGCCACTCTGTAGAGACATCACTCACCGACTTCCTGAAGGTTGCTATTGCTATTCATTTGCTGAAGAGTGATCCATGTTGGGTGCAATAGTCCAAAACCACCTGGTAATCTGAACAGTTCAATTGCCTCCTTCAATTCTTGATCACAGACAACATCATTTTCCTAATACTAGTAGAGTTTGAAACATTTACTGCAGTTACTAACTCTCATTTATAGAAGACCATTGGTATTCTAATATTACTACAATCTAATAGAGGCTGTCTTAGTCAGGGTTTGTATTCCTGAACACAACATCATGACCAAGAAGCAAGTTGGGAAGGAAAGGGTTATTCAGCTTACACTTTCACATTGCTGTTCATCAACAAAGGAAGTCAGGAAAGGAACTCACACAAGGTAAAAACTGGCAGGCAGGAGCTGATGCAGAGGCCTTGGAGGGGTCCTGCTTACTGGCTTGCTTCCACTGGCTTGCTCAGCTTGCTTTCTTATAGAATCTAGGACTATCAGCCCAGGGATGTCACTACCCACAATGGGCTCTTCCACCTTGATCACTAATAGAAAATTTGCCTTACAGCTGGATCTCATGGAGGCATTTCCTCAACGGAGGCTCCTTTCTCTGTGATAACTCTAGCTTCTCTCAAGTTGACACACAACACCAGCCGGTACAGAGGCAAAGATGGCTTATTAGGCAAAGGAGCACACTACTAAGCATGATTACCTGAATTCAAACCCTAAGACTCACATTGTGAAATAAAAAGAGATCTATATGTTTTCTTATGATCTGCACATTTGTGCCAAGACACACACATACCTGCCCCAATAATTATATTCAGAAATAAATTCATAAATATAAGAACTCTAAATATAAGATTTGTTGTACATTTATTTTAATGAATATCAACATGTATTTGGAAAACCTTTAACTATTGAGCTGTTTTGCATAATTTTTCTCATTAAGTTCTTCTAAATTAAAAAAATATGTGATAAATAGCTACCTTTCTTCTAGCTTTGAATAGAACATTAATTCTTCTTTAATTTGAGACAAGTATCTTTTACATCAAATAAACAGTTTGAGAGAAGCAAATTTGTCTTCATAAACATTCCCTTAATAATAATCTCTTAAAAATGCTGGCTTTGCTTAAATTTGTTTAAATCTCATTAAAGGATATTCATAAATGTAAGTGTTCCATTTCTTTAATTGCTCTTTTAAAAGTACATTATGATAGCCATCTTAATTAATAAGCAATGTTATATAGTCATACTGATAACCTTTTCATATTAGGATATATAACAAAACATGGATTTTGAAAACCTTAAAAAGTACTTAGAAATTCAAGCTCACAAATTGAGAAAATAAATATAACTTGCCCAGAGTTACAATGGACATAAGAGTTGAGTAAAAGACTTTTTATTCAAGTACATGCAGTTTTTTATGTATGATGATAATTTATTTGATTGAGGTTTATTAAAGCCATTTTCAGGAAATGTCAGTTTAATGAGTGTTTTCCTTGAAATGTATACCGTTCTTTCAATTGCATGCTAGAATTTTTCTACAAACTAATAAACTTTTTACCAGTTTAAAAAAAAAGGAAAAGAAATTATACAGCCAATTTAATCTGGACTTGGTCAGACAATATGAATTCCTACTGGCAAAATTTACTCATAATCTTATATAGTGGTACACGTTCTTCACTCATATTAAGGGGACACATTGTGATTGGTGGGTTAGGCAGGAAATCCCCTGGAGATAAAAATGGAAACTACATGATCAGGTATAGGCAGTGGGAGTGATGGAAGACAGGAGAGAAGCCCTAAAAGCCAGCAGAATGAATGGAAATCTGCAACCTGGGGGGGGGGGTGCGGGGGGTGCGGGGAAGTTGGGCATGGGGAACCCTCTTGAAAGTAACAGAAAGGAAAGGTGAGAGACTCTCAGAACTCAAAAAGAGATTCCTTAGATGAAATGTCGAACAGTGGGGAGAGGGAACTCTTATTAGAGTCTGCTTCTAGTAAAACAAAAACAAACAAACAAACAAACAAACAACAGGGCATCAAGTGGAGGGATGGGGTTGATATCCTACCTACAGTCGAAAACTCTGACCCAGAATTCTTCCTGTCTCAAACAACTGCAGGGACAAAATATGGAGAAGATACTGAGGCAGTCCAGTGACTGGCCCAAGTTAAGATACATCTCAAGGAGAGGCTCCAAGGCCTAATACTATTACTGATTTTATGGTGTGCTTACAGACAGGAGTCTAGCACAGCTACCTTCTGAGAGGCCCAACAAGCAGCTGACTGACACAAAAACAGATACTTAACAACCAACCAATGGACAGAAAGAAGCCCGGGACCCCTGTGGTTGAAATAGGGAAATGCTGGAAGAACCTAAAAAGGAGGTCGACCCCATAGGAAGACCAGCAATCTCAACTAACTCTGAGATCTCTCAGACAATGATCCATTAACCAGGCACAATACTGAAGCTGATCCGAAGGCCCTGACACAAACACATCAGAGCACTGCCTGGTCTGGCCCCAGTGGGAGAAGATCCACCGTAACCCTTGAGAAATTTGAGGCCCTCAGGAGTGGGAATGCTTGGCAGGGGTGGGGGTGGGGGTGGGGGTGGGGGTCAGGGGGTACATCCTCTTGGAGACAGTGGGGAGGAAAAAAGGGATGAATAATTGTGGGAGAGTGGACCTGGCATGGCAGGAGGGGAGGGGAGGGGAGGCGGTGCAGGACTATGTCTTCAGAACAGAGTAAAAGTAAAACAAAACAAAAGAAACAAAACAAACCACATGGTTTTCGGAAAGTAAAAGTAAATATTAAGAGTTGTTCAATGACTGTCTCAGTGTAATAGGACAAAGGTCCAAATGACTATATTTTCTACATGGTAAAAATGGTAGACATAAGTGATGTAATACTGAGTTTGATCTATGATACATGACACTGAAGAGAGGATGTTTCTTTTTCCATAGGTCACCTCTGGACATTCGAAAGTTAAATGTCTTTAACCAAAACTCTGTCCCCCAAACCATCTGCCAGCCCTTCAAGAATTATTCACAATAATAAAATTACGTGCTTCTTTGTTCTCATTTTAAATGGTTCACATCATAAAATTTTAGTGTACACTTTTATTTGTTGTAAATTAATACTTTTAGAAAACAAACATGGACATCTTTATTTTATTTTGGAATTTATTAATATATTGTCGTTTAATTGTATTGACCTAGTCTGTAAGCTCTGATAAAAAAAAATTGTGAAGTTTCTCATATTGTATTTGTGAAACTTTCAACTAAAATTACATTTGATATTCTTAGCACTTAAATTGATCATTTTCTTATTACTAATTTATTTATTCATTACATGGTTGCTCCATATTGAGTATTAGACAATTTTTCTTTTAATATTTCAGCAAACGATTGTTTATGTAACTATGTCTGTGTGGGTGTGTACCACATGAATACCCCCTGAAGCCAGCAGAGGGAATCAGATCTGCTTGAACTAGAATGATCAGCTTTTTGTGAGATGTCTGACAGGTATGCTGTGAATCAAACCAGAGTCTTCCATAAGAGCAGCAGGCACTGTGAACACATGCTCCATTCATCTAGCCCCTTCAGTAGAGATTCAATCATAAAATCTTTTCATTTTATTTAGCTACCATGTTCTTAAAAGTAGATTGGATATACAATCTACTTTATATTCCAAGTAATATTTCCATATATCTTGCAAAAAGATCTCATCTTTTAAACTTACATACCATCATTGACAATGTCAATGTACCTAGTGGTGATGTGATTACGGTGCCTCATTGTTGGGTGTAGCTTAGTTAGGAGACTTTGTTGATGGAAAGATACTCGAGAAATTTGTGAGCTATTAGGCAGCTGGCGAAAAGCATTACCCTATAACAATCAGATGAAATGTTTACCAACATTTTTTTCCTAATATATGAAAACAAGGAAAGGCATGTGATGAAGCACTGGAAATTTCTAACCAAAATACAGAAATGGGTTAACTCACAGATTCTGTCTATAATAAAACGCAAAAGGGGGGGAATCAAAGTGAATCTCAGTCTTTAAGGTACATAGAGAAATATTAGTGAGTCAAAGCTAATGAACTAGAAAAATCAAATTATTTTCCTTCCCCAGTTTTCCTCCAGCAAGGAGTCCTAAAGACACAAAACCCAACTTCAGAGAAAGAACTAATCCAGTGCACCCCAATAACATAGGGACTAAGAAAGACAGAAGGGAGTGAGGCTATACACATAAAATCTTTTCTTTAGGGCTCAATATTTAGTTAAGGAGTTTCTAAATCTCACAGTGTGGTCTGGAAATGGAACTCATACAAGGCAAATACTCTCATGACCAAGCTATCTTTTTATCCTTTATTTGAATCAGTTTTGTTGTTTGTTTCCTTGTTTGATTGTTTTTAAGAATCTCAACTGAATTGTTGCACAGAAACCACATGGGCAGGCTCAAATAGAGACGTTTCTATTCGGAAGAGAAAAGTGTTGGAGTTACTGTCTAATGAGTGTATTTCTAGTTTCACACATAGGAGGCACGGATGATTTCAAAGAAGTTCTTCTCATTTGGCTAAAATGGGTAGAGATAATATAAAATGGCAAAGATTGTGGAAACCCTAGCCCATTACAGGAAGATAGCAAGCAAGGGAACTCCTGAAGAAAATACTGTTTTCTTTTGTCTTTTCTACAGCGAATTACAGACTCACAAAATAGAACCAAGAATTGAAGGAATTGTGTCCAAAAATCCAAACGGTATTGTTAAAGCAACAACTGTGAAAAAACTATCTGTCAATATGTGTTCTCCCAGTTAGGGATTTACCAACTTCATTGGATTAAAGAGTTCCAAAAAGATAAGTGAGTTACATGAACACCTGGATAGGATTATGAGGACTTTTGTGAAGAAAATATATTTGTGTAGGGCAAAGGTTGGTTTAGCATTATTGTATAGACTGAGTACTACCCCCACAGATGAAAAGGGAAAAAAAAGCAAGTTAGCTGAGTGCTGGTATTTTCTCTACCATTTTATGTCTGGCCTCTGAGTGACTAGATTGTCACATATAACTATGGTCAAGCACATGAGAACTTAAGAATATTAACAAACTTATCGAGAGAGAGAGAGAGAGAGAGAGAGAGAGAGAGAGAGAGAGAGAGAGAGAGAGAGAGAGAACACATAGTAGAGAAAAACTAGCCAAGAACAAAGGTGCCAGGCATACTGGTGAAGAAACTATTTTGAGAATAAATTATCTAAATTATAACTACTAGAAATGATGTCCTTGATTCAAACAAAACAAAACAAAACAAAATGAAAGCACACAGAAAAATCAAGCTGAGTACTTTCTAATTCTTACCTTCTAAACTTCTTTACAGAATAATGTGGCACCTTTAAGCCATTGCATTTGCTGTTGTATATTACACATCAGGTAATATTATTAAACAAGAAAACCACAACTGTATTACCATTTGTTATTCATTCAGGATTTTGAAATATTGCTGGAAATAGTATTTTTCTAGTAATGAAATGTTGTGTACAGATAATGAAATGTTGAATATACTTTGCATAAATACAACAAATGGTAATTTTAACTAGGTTGAAAATATGGTAAGATGATGGATTTTCTTATCTTGGGTTTTATATATAATTCCAGTTATAATTTTAAATAACTACAAACTTTTCTTGCTGCCTACTTCATTTATTCAAACCTCAGGATATTTTCTTCCTTTGTAGAAAACAAAAAAAAATCATGTCTAGTATGATAAATCTCAGCATTTCTTTCTCTCTCTCCTGGGAGTTTCTTCTTACCTCAACTTGAATATGCCTCAGTCTTTCCAACAGAGAGAAATCTACTTGCAGAAAACTGAAATCAACAGGAGAACCTTCATATTTGAAAGGCTCGATCTCTTCTTCTTCTTCTTCTTCTTCTTCTTCTTCTTCTTCTTCTTCTTCTTCTTCTTCTTCTTCTTCTTCTTCTTCTTCTTCTTTTGTGGCTTTTAACATTGACTTCACTAATTTACTAACTCAGTACTTCTCTATGCCAATGGTTGGTTGAGATGTGCTTACTACTGAACCTCTTTGATTTTGTTCCTGATGCTAAGACATACTTCTTAAAAATCTCATAGAAAAAGCATCCTCTCCAGGTACTGATGCATGCTTACCTAGAGAACTGGTTTGTCAAGGTGCCTCTGAGTTACAACTTTAGTTCATTGTTATCACCACATATATGACTTAGATGCTCTTGAGATATATTGACATGTAAATAATGACTCATTTTAATTTATCGCCAAAGATAACTCCCTTCCTGGAAGCATCCTTGAGGCAAAAAGCAACTACTATACTTTCTATCCTTATTACAAAAGTGGTTTGAAATGGTTAATATGGCTAACCATAGCTCTTAGACCTATTTGAAGCCTCTGCAATGGGGTTTAGACTTACTTTCCACCTGCTTCTGGGTTCCAGTTATTTCTAGTAAAGGAAATGCAGCCAGATCCCACTAGGAAACATTGCTGCAGAGAACTGGAATGTGATTCAAGATTCTTGTCATATAGAATCACATGCCGGGAAATCAGAGAGCCAAGTCCTCTTAGAAAATGTTTGTAGAAGTCCAAAACAATGCTACCAGAGGCCCGATCTAGGCAGTGAGTGCCATTAGGAGTACAGAACAGGGGACAGATGTGAGCTAAACTAGCTATTAAGAAGTTCCCCAAACTGCTTTCTATTAAAGTTGCCTTGGAAAATGAAAATGCACTGTTGTAAGCACTAAAACAAACACAACCAAAAAGATGTTTTCTTAACTGGGAAATTATGATGTGCAGTTATGTTTGGTATCTAAATGCAAATTTTGCATGTAGGCTGCATTTATGGAGGAACTGAAAACAACCACAATATACTATATCATAGCAACAACAAAACAAACTAGCTGCACTTGGCATAGTAATGATAAGCCCTTTAAATTAAATCTTTATGCAGATTCTATTTTATGCTCCAAACTTTTCACGGAGCCTGTGTAATTCTGATGTGTAAACCAACAAATGGATATTCTGCGTGCATGGAGTACTGGTTTGGATACCAGCTGGCTTGGCTGCACGCCTTTCTAATGGTAATGAAGTCACACAGCTGCTAGGACAATCAGCTGGAGTTCAGATTATCACTAGCTAAATGGATATCCATTGACTGGTTTCTTATCCGGGACTCATTAAAGTTCAGTATTGACAAATGCGAAGTGGTTCAAGGTTTACAGTAAAGAAATATCTCAAATTGAACTTGTCTTTCCCCCCTATTTCAAACAATATTATTCATCTACTTGGACTATATGATTGTTAATTCAGTGTAAAATTCTAATCACTTCTTTATATAGATTTCCCAATGAACAAATATTCTGAAGTAAGTCTCTAAACAAAAATGTTAGTGTCTAAAAATAAGAATTACTCAAAAGAGGGCTGATGAGATATCTTAGACAGTAAAGTCACTTGCTACTAAGGTTTTTGATCCTGGGACCACATAGTGGAATGAGAGAACTAACTCTTGTTTGTCCTTTATAATTGTACCAGGGCATGCACATAACTTTATCTCAGCACACAAAGTAGGTAAATAAATGCCAAATGATAATAAATTATCAAAAGTTTTATCTTAAAATAATTAAACATAGCTTCTATGGGAACTTCATCTCCTTGAAATTGATTTTAGGAACTCATAGCAATTTTTGTGTGTAGTTTCTAACACTGGACTGTTTCTCTAGTAATGAACAAATCCTAGAATAAATACTAAGAAAATTTCTCTCATGCAATGTGTGATGGTATGGTATAAGGTGTAATGGTACAGTTGATGCTGTCCAATATAAGTTAAACCACTCTAAATCCATGAAGTGACAAGAGTAGGGATCTCTAGATCAAAAATAGGCAGTAAGTCTCCACATTATAATAGAGCTGTGAAGGCCATTTGTGAATCCCATGGCACACATAGCATTTAGGTACAAGGTCTCATATTTGAATACCTTATCCTATTTCACTTATGATTTTGTTTGTTTTTTATTTAAAATTTTTTTGTTTTGTTTCAAGATGACTTCATATTTCCTATCCATTCCCATCCACCCTTATCTCACAGACAATCCTGGAAAAATGTTCAATCCATATTACACATCTCTTGGTTCTAAATATCATTTGAAAAGTTGCATGTTAAGTGGATGTGTATTCATTTTAGACTTTGACTCAATGCCTGTGTAAATCATATCCAAACAGTAAACAAATTCAAGAGATGCTGCCCCTAAAAAGAAAGAAAGTAAAAATTGCTCAGGTGGAGCAAAAGTCAACATACATAATAATATCCAGTATATTATTTTGTTCCCATCATATGTAAATGCTGCCTCTGCACAATCTTTATTACCCATGTTTACCATCTTGATCTGTTTACTGCTAAGTCTAAAGAGAGCAACACTTTTCCAGTGACAATAGTGTGCTTTTGAATGCTATTACTTTCAGGAATGTCCAGATATTTCTGTAGGTCTTCCCCAAGAATTCAAGTGTAAATGTCTTATTGCATTTCTAACTACATAACTAATTTCTAATATGTATAATGTCTGATTCACAGTGTGGTCTGTAAAAGTACAATATACAGCACAATAAAAGTACAAAGTGATTAACTCTTTCCTAGGAACTTAGGATAATTTGAACTCAAGAATTCTTGATTGGGAAATAAAATTCCAGACCTTTCCCCAACCAATGCAAGTCGAGTCATCAATGACCTGGACATTGTTGTTTCACTTGAGAAAGCCCAGGCAAGTCTTGATCTTGATATATAGTAAACAATGGGTCAATGGGATTAGAGAACTCTTGTAATTGAAAATCATTTTTGTCGTTGTCAATTTCAAGCTTTTTAGAACAACAGCCCATCTAGCTTCAAAACATTGATATGTAAAAGTAAATGGTATGTAAATAAAGTCTTCCTGGATTGTCTCAAAACTGCAGAGAAAGTTAAAAGACCCAGTCAACTGATAAACTCAGGCAGGCCTTAATCTTTTTATATCTAATGAGCAAAAACAGAATTTCAATTTACACATTCATTCATTCATTCATTCATTCAACAAAATGTGTCATGGACTGTTGGAGGCAGTGGGGGATGTAGAACTGGAAAGAATTACTGTTCTGAATGTGATCATACATGGGATTTTGGGGATCCTTTCTCATCCAAAATTCTGGACATGGGTGAATAGCAACACTAAAAATCCCTTGTACTTTTCTACAGTTAAAAGAGAATGTTTCTCAAGACCATCTGCTGTGGAGAAAGACACTAACACTAGGTCTTCTATATGTATTTTCTAACAGATGACCACTGCCTAGTGATGATCAGTAGTTCATAAGTGAGAGTCCTATTATGTGTCTGAAGTAGTGATGTATTTATTCTTTTTGCCTTCTTACCTAGTCCACCTGTAGGCTGGATGATGCTAAGTTGATAATATATCGGAAATGCTTTGCTGGAATCTGATTTTTGGGTGAGTTAAAGAGCAAAGTAATAAATATGTCTCCAGTGTATTACTCAAGTGAGATCCAAAGGCTGCTTTACTGTTGCTGTATAACATAGCCCAGTGCTTAATTTAAACAACTGTATACAATTAAAACCTTTATTCACTGACTTAAAAGTTAATGTCTTTCTTTTGTTTTTCAAAGATTTATTTTATTACGTCTGTGGGTTTTAATGTCGACATAGGTATTACATGTGTGCATGTTTCTGAGCAAATAGAAGAAGATATAAGATCTCCTGAAGTGAGTCCTAAGATGTTGTGGGCCACCATGTGGGTGCTTGGAAACAAATGTGTTTCTCTGTAAGAGCAACAAGTATTCTTAACCACCGTGCCTTCTCTCTGGTTTCCTATACCTTTTTTTTTTTAGATAGCCTATTATCTATATCTGTATCTATATCTATATCTATCTATATATCTATCTAATCTATCTCCTGGTTCGGTGTCAAACTATCAATGTAGTCAAGGCTAGCCTTAAAATCTTGATTCTCCTATTCTCCAAGAACTAAGATTATAGGTGTGTGTCACCTGGATCACAGCTATATAATTTTTCACTTTGAAACCTATTACCTCATTAACTGACCCTCAAGACTTCAAGAATGGCATTCAGGCTTTGATAGGTTCCTAGAACACATTTCACATTCAAATGAACTAAATTCTCTGAGCATTGATTCTGAAAAATTCAATGGTCTATGTAAAAATCTCACCCAGATTATTATGGAGAATTTATATATGTTCAATAAGTAAGAGTTTTGGCAGATTTTTTTTATTTTGTATCTTGCATATATTTCTTGGATGTTTTGATTATTTTCATTCCCATTTGGGTCTTTCTGTGGATTCCATAACTTTGTTACCCTGTCTCTTCAGGTATCCATGGAAGGCCATATGCTAAACCAATGTGGTGCCCCCTACAGCAAGCTTTCCTCTTTAAAATGTTATGTCTTATTGCATTCTATGAACCACCCATAGAATTCCATTATGTTGGCACAGGCCTGACCAACTCAGAAGGAGGCACTCTGCCAAGTACACAGATGGCGTGGGGGGAAAGTGCCAAAAACACATGAGAATCAACTGTGGGTACTGATGGCATGATTCCCAGACATAGACGTCCAAACACTTGTCCATCCCAAGCTTAGAGCACATACTTACAGATATGCAGATTTGCCAACAGTAATCTAGCACTGTTAGGTTAATTTTTAAAAATATTTTTAAAGCTACCATTGGCTCCTGAAGTTAGTTAGCAAGCAGGCAATAATTCTCTGAAGGTTGGAAACCAGACATTTCATTTTACACAGGTGATTCCCCCCCAAAATAACCAAAAAAACATATTAAAATATTATACTTATATAGGATATGAATAACAGGAAAACAAATAAAGTATTAGTTTCTTATCAAACTTCAGCGTTAGAACAATGTTAGTAATGTTCAGAAACCAAATGTCATAAGCAGAGTGCGAGATTCAAATTTTCAGTATTTAATGTTCATCTATAGGAACCTGTCAGCCTATAGGAAGAGATTCTTGTAATTTCTTTAGTCAAACAGTGGACTTTATAATCAGGCCTGGGCCTGTGAACACACATTGTGAAGTCTCTGATCTGAGGATCATTAACAGGGTCCCCGGCACTGCTGCTTTAGAAATTTGCCCGAGATTTCCTAGCTTCTTGCTACCTAAGCTACTGAGTCTCTTTAAAGTTTCTCTTTTGATAAAAAAAATATTTATGTAGCAGCAAGTCAGCTTTGGCCATTTAGGCAGGATGAAGTGAAATCTTTATAGGAACAGCTCCTTTGACTCACTGTGAAAGACTCCCAGAAAGACTTCAGCTAGAGCTCTCCTAGGGAGTGTTAAATCAACTCGATGTATATTATCCATTAGGCAAGGCACTTTTAGCTATGGTTTTCTTTAGAACAGCTGATGTAGAAGTCTTAAAGGCCAGGTTGAAGACACATTAAGGAATTAGCTGGGACCTGGAGAACCTATTGAACATATATTCAATGAGCTATTATTTATTTTAATCTGGTCTTTTCACTCTAAATTCACAGTGTTTTTCTATAATCTTGTCATACTGCCACATTACAGAATCAAGATAGTTCATTTACATTAAAATGTAAGTAAAGACACGACATGACATTCACTTTCCAAGTAAGCAGTATGTGACAGTAGTTATAAGAACACAAGGATTTTACCTAACGTGGAGGTAATAATGTGTCTTTTCTAAGTGGTGAAGCCATACCACATTCCATAATAGCACACACAGATACGTCCATCTTGTCAATGAGTGAACAGTATGCTGCCATTTATGTATCAATTCCTAGTCAGTTTGTGTCAATCAAGCTTATCTTGATCACAAAACGCAGAACAATATGCACGTGGTCACGTTGGCAAAACAGGAAACAAGATCACAAAAGCTGATATCTTAGAAGGCCACATTATTTTTGCTTTATTTGTCAGATGAAAGTATTTGGCCTGTTTTGACTTTCAAGGACGATGGTCTCAATAAATACATCCAATGACTACCCAGAAAATATTTTTCTTGTTGTTTACTGGCACTGAAGAAGTAGCCTTCCTTATGCAGTGAACTTGAACATCAGTTTGTTTAGAATGGCCTTAGTTTATTTGCAACCTTTGTAAAACATCCTATGTCCTTCTGATTTCTTTTGTTTTCTTTTGTGTGTGTGTGTGTGTGTGTGTGTGTGTGTGTGTGTGTGTGTTGTCCTCAAGCAGCTCCATGGATTGTTCAGGTATAATCAATGGATTCCATTCATTTCCTAACAAAGAAGCTAGTATAGTCCTATACAGCTTTTACCAATAATACTTGAATTATGCAAAGTACAAACCACTTCGTATTTTCATTACACCTACTCAGTGTAAGTCTCTCCATCAGTTAACTATGTTGTAGGGCTCAATTATGATGCAGCTTAACATTACTAAGGGTTTGAAACACAACACATTATATCTATTCAACAGCCAAAGTTTATACACCCAAACCTACAATTGCATATTTATACTGAATAAAGGATTTTCTGATGTCTAATTATTTAATAATATTTTATGATTTTGTAATGTCCTTCAATCATGTGGCCATTAGCTCACTAAGTAGTTGGTGAAATTTTACTACACATCAGGAACTTGAGAATATATAATGTAGATATAGTATATATCCAAAAGATAAGTTCTCTTTGGTACAAGAGTCAAAATCGAACAGATTATGTAACCTCAGCAAAGAACACATGAAAAGAGATGGAGTTTTCATTCAAGGTAGAAAGTGACATCTATTACACTAGTGCTATTAATAACAGCCTGTTAATATTTAATAGAACAGAGTGATTAAGACAGAATCCATACTTTATTATTCTATCTTCTACATGTATTAAATAGGGTTGACCACATTTGGCAGTATTATGCATAATTAAGAGTAAAACTAAAAAAAGTTTTTTTTTTTTTTTTTTTTTTTTTATAATCAGTATTGGATACTGTAGATATTTACATCCATGTAGAACAATCATATTTATTTAACACATTTGAAAACAGTTAAATTTGCTTTTGTTATGAGAAATGTTTTGTGTAATTCTTACGTGCTTCATGGTAAGATGTGTTAGTTATGTGAGAATGACTACAGGAGGGCTTTTAAAATATATTTTCTAGATTTTGATAGAGTGAAATAGACCAACTCTGGAAGCAACTCTGGAAGCATTGGACCAAAAGACATATCAGCTTCTTATTTTCATATTATAGTAACACAAGAATTTAAAAAAACAAAATTATTTTCAATGTACTTATTGACTTATAAGCACAATGCTCACAGGCAATACTTTTGTTATAAGAAAATTGAAAAATTTATATTCTGACATACAAACAAAACATAAAATCTTAGAGTACTAACGTATTTATAGGGAGATAATATACCTCCTTCCTACTTAGACTCTAGGACATAATGTTTACCTTAGTAAAAGTGTTTTAAGTGAAATCAAGATTAATGTAGAATTTATTTGATAACTTTGATGAATATAAAAACATTCTAATTTGAGGATTCTGTTATTAACTTCTAAGGCGGTTTACGTTCTAGTTTGTAGCAAAATTGGTTGGTACTCCTTTTGTTCTATTAACATTTCTAGGTACATAACTATCACTGAAGTAACCTGTTTCCCATTTAAATAAATGCTAACTAAAATCTTAAAAGATCATGGAAATATAATTGTTAGATATCTATAAAATGTCAATAAAAGCTCTACTAACTAATTAATTTGACAGGTGGTAAATTCTGTTTTTAGTTAAATCTAAATGCTTTTTATAGTTCTAGCCAATAAAGCCATTTCTGTATATTTCTAAATAGTGATGCAAGTGTTTTAAAATTTGATTTTCCTTTTTGAATCATGAGGGTACATTTTGTCCTAAATGTACACAAAAAGGGAATAGAAAGTTGTTTTTTAAAATTAGAATGATAAAGTCAAAATAGGTGAGGATCATTTTGAAGCCTCAAAATATCTTCATCCAAACAAGGTTGACTGTCCTCAATGTTACTCAAAGAAACCCTGAAGATTACCAACTGTATATTTTAGAGGATGTGAAATTGTCCCCAACTACTACTGTATGTATTATAATACTCTACGTAGTAAATATAAATTAATTATGGACTCAATGGCTTATATTTAGAATTATGTACATAAAATACATACATGCATACATTAAAACCTAGTGGGAAACGAAGCCATGAGTTTGAAAAAGAACTAGGACTAGTGTAAGAGCAGGTTTGGAGGAAGGAAAGGGAAGAAAAGATGTTTTTAACTAAATTATAATCTCAGAAACAAAATAAAAACCGAAACCCCTAGGAGACTGATTTCTGGAAGGAAGTTGTGTTTGTCACTAGCCCATCATCACAGCTAGACAGTAAATAGTTGTTAATAGTGTAATGTATTCTTTCCAGAATCATAAAGATCTTGATTAAGTTATAAAATTTTGTATCAAGATAAATAGATTTTTAAACTTGTGCAGTATCATATATAGCAGCAAAATGAGAGTTTTCAGTTAACGGTTACAGTGCCTTGTATGGAAGTCAGTACTGACATACGATTACAAAGAAGGTATGATAAATTATTATAAAGTAGGGGCTACATATTGATATAAGATTATAAAGCAGGGGGAATATGTATAACTACACGTACTGATGTATGATTATAAAGTCTAGGGGTGGGGCAGGAGAAGGAGAGGAAGAGTAGTCTCAATAGCCTCAAAACCAGCATTCAGAGCTAGAATTTTCTTTCAATTCCAAGCATTTCTTACAGAAAAAGACTTCCGACTTTAGAGGTAGAAAAGTTAACAAGTATTAATTTTTTAAATGCGCATCTCTTGCATGTCATGACAAACAATCCAGAGATAAAATTGTAAATGCAGTGTAACATATATGATTGTTTAATTATTTTTATTGAATCACCTTTTTATAGAGGGATTACTCTAAGTCTCCGGTGAAATTGATTATACCAGGTTTTGTGATTATTTGCAAGATCCTATAATAAAGAGACAAATTGTATGCTTTAAGATGGATTGTGTTGCTGGCATTTGTGACAGGCAAACGAAACTCGTCTATTCTGCTCTTTTGAATACATTTAAAAAACAGAACCAAGTAATCTAAATTATCTAATAATTCAATGTTATTAAGCCATATGTTTATCTATTAAATTTTGCATTGACTACTTAAATAAATGATTGCGATATGTTATCCAGCAATCTCCAAATCAAGGGGAGGTAAATGTAATACATGCTAAATTTCCAGTACGAAAGTAATCAAAGAACATTCATGCATTCTACCTATCAAACTCTCTGTCTCTGACACTACATTACTTGAAAATCCATTTTGGCTATTTTCTGAAATCTATTAGGATTATGCTTGAATGATAGAATTATTTCAGAATTATAAAGTGACATCATCTCACTAGAAATTGGTAGTGTAGAAGACTTCAGGGTACTTTTATGAAAAAACAAAGTTGTTTCATAATTCGAATGTTCTACTCTCCTTTTTGTTGCTCTGATAACAGCTGACAGGAACCAAGCAGAAAGGACAGAACTGTTGGCTTACACTCACTTGCCATAATCCATCACTGAGGGATGTCAAGGGAGAAACTCCAGGCAGAAATCTACTGGAGCAGACACAGTGGAGGAACTCTGCTTTCTGGATTGCACACGAATGCACGTTTAACTACATATCTTATACAACCTATGATCACCTTTCCAGGATTTACCTCCATTAACAGAAATCAAGAAAAAGCCCTATATACTTGTCCACAGGGCAATCAGATGGAGAATAATTACACAGATGAGGTGTCTTCTTCCTAGTTGTCTTTGGTTTGTGCCAAGTTAAAACAAAATGGAACAAAACAACACCAAACAAAATTAATCAACACAACAAGTGAATTAAATTACTCTCGTGATCTGTTGCTTTGAAATCTCAGCACAAGATGCAGAAAAGTAAACTACAGGAAAAATACAGTAACAAGCACTGTTAGACTTTAGAGGGGACACAAAGATTGTGCAGAGAACTGTGTGTTTTAGAGGGGTACAAAGAATGTCTCTCCAGGGGTCTCCAGTGCCAGTGTCTTAGTACTGACTGACTGTATGGCACAGGAGTATGGCTGTATTTTCTGAAAATACACAGTGTGTGTGTGTGTGTTTAATATTTTTATCTAAAACAATTATTAATTCCATAGTTTAAAATTTTATAAGTTATTTTTGGTTATAGAAAATTATGTGTCAAAGAAAAGAAGGACGTGTGAGTCTACAAGAAATTATAAGTTTTGTGACTGTCACATGTAGAATGTGCCTGGATCTACCAGAGAGCTGGTTAAAACACACACTGCCTGCCTTAGTGCCCAGATATTCTCACCGATTTGGAATAGGATCTGGTATCTTGTATGTGTATGTCTAGCATATTCCTGTTGAGTGCAGTTTGAGATGTACCAAACTGCATGTTAGGTCTTTCAATTAAATAGAACAAATAATTAACATTTGAACAACTTTATTAAGGTCATTATGACATTTAGCCTAGATTGGCCTCTGGATACACAAATCCTTGGATTACAATAATAAGTTACCATATGAACATTTACACTATAATTTTAAGGTACACTAGTAATAAATAATATTATTTACTGTTTAAAAAGCCCACAAATTTTGGAAATGCTTACTAAATAATAATTTTACATCATTTGTGTTCTTCTGACTTGCTTGTTAGTCATTACTATTAATAGATAGAAATTGTTTATAGGGGCTGGAAAATAGCTCATCACCCATGTCACAAAGCTTCCAAACATGTGTAGCTCCAGCTCAGGCTATCTGACACCTCTGAACCTCACAAGCAACACACACAAGTGTGAATACCACACACAGGCATAGAGACATAAACACAATTTAAATAATAACAATAAATCTTTAGAAGGATAATTATTTTTACAATTTAGAAACTCTATATATTAGTATAAAAGAGAGCTTAAAAATCCAATCTGAACGATCTTACTATTTTCTTATTTTAAATATTTTAAAGAATAGTTTTAATTTTATTGGACACTGATATATTATTTTTAAATATAAGGGCCATGCTTTCTCTATTGTGTCTAAGATATATTTCTAAAAAAATACATTTTTGCATGATTATTTAGAAATTGTTTTACACTTATAACTATAATTATTAATTTTGGTAACTAGTTTCTTCTTTCATATTGTTTAAATCTCTAGCTAGAATTTTGTCTGTTTTATTCACCATATTGAAGAATAATTTTCAATTCATTTCCCTGTTTTCTTTTTCTTTTTTTTCATGATCATGTTTGATTCTGCTCTAATGTCCATTACTTTCTTTGCTTTGTTAGACATGTATTTTTTTATTTAGGGTTTTTCAGGTATAGGTTTCTGTTATTTCTCATGTGATGAATTTCCACTATGAAATTTCCTCTAGAGGACTGAGCCATGATGTGTGTGTGTGTGTGTGTGTGTGTGTGTGTGTGTGTGTGTGTGTTTGTATGTGTGTGGTATTTTCTCTATGATCCACAAAAATGAGAAGCACTATGCATAGTTGTTACACATTACCCAGAGCTTTTTCTGATATGAATGTTTAATGTGCCTTTGTCAGGATCAGAGTAGCACTTTATACGGAGTAAGTCATTTTCTATTATTGAAACTCCTTTTATGGAATAGCAATTGAGTTCTACCATAATGTGGCACATAGGTGCTTGAATATAAAGGACATTGTGCTTGTCACAGAGTTTATTGCATGTGAGCCACAGCATGGAAGCCCACACACTAAGTTTAATGAAACAGTGATCCTCTCTTGTTTGTTTGTCCCTGATATAACCACTTCAGTTGGAAGTATTCTGGACTAATAAACCATAGTTAGCGAAATTAAAGCTTGCCTCCCTGGTTGATCTGCTACATTGACACAATCAGACAGGATTCACAGGAGTATCCCGTCAGGAGGGAGGAGACAGATTCTGCTGTATTCAAGTGAGAAAAGAAATCACCAACAAACAATTCTTATATGGTTCTTGAACGTTTGGTTGAGTTCTAAAGGTGGAATACTGCTTGATTTTGATGCATGTGTAAAGCTACTAGCTGTGAAGAAAAAGGTCTTGTCACTTCCTTGCTTCAGCATGCTATTCATTGTCTTTGGACTGTTTTGCATAAGATTATTGAAAAATCTAAAGATATTTGACTGAACTAACAAACACTTGTCTTCTTGTGCAAAGGGAGAACACATAAAGCTGATTGCAGTTTGCTGAAAAATTTAATGACAGCATTGATGCTAAATCTGACTTAAAGGATATTATGGTTCCCAAGAACCAGAAGATTTAGGATTATACTTTTTAGTCAATAACTATTGACTATAAACTAGATGACAAATTTTAATAGAATATTATGAATCAGATCAATTGATATCCTTTTAAATATATTCCTTTTCTATATAAAAAGTTCTTTTCAGATACATGTACTTATTGTACAATAATTATTTCTCTAAATGCAGTATTTTTATATCATTTTTTTTCAGAAAAAGCAACATAGAAACTATCTAAGTATATACATATGACAGTTCCTTTCGTTCATAGAAAAATGTTGGTTACATTGTTTCTAGTATCTGGCAAGCTAGATGCCTGACATGCTGATCAAGATCATCTTCTGACTGGCTGAACATAGCTCCATGACTTATGGTAGGGAGCCATGTCTTCCCAAGGTGTAATACCTTAGACCACAGCATAGCCTCTCCCTGCGGAGGGGGGCGGTATTTTTACTAAAATCCTATCAAAAATCAAGGTCACACATAAGCATATCTATTGCATAATCCATTGTACTAGAAATAGTATCAATGGATATCTATAATATATTGTTGTGAGGTTGATATATACTTGTGCATTCTACAAACAATGATTGTATACACATATTACTGAAAGAGCAGTTCTGAATGCATTTTAAATGAAATATTATTTGTAGCATTAGGAAGAACTTGATGAACATGGGTATATCAGTGTTTGATCCCCAACTATACTGTATATTAGCTGTGTGATATATTGCATTTAAGAAAATCTGTTTCATACTCATCTTATACTTAGACATTAATTCCTTTTGCATTGTATTCACATGAAATCATACACTGTATTATTCCTAGTTCTGTAGGAATGCAGAAAGACATATCAAATAAGCTAAAAATTCTGTTATCTCCTTATACTGATATACCAGAAAGTTTGTCATCTGTTTAATGAAACCTGAGAAATTAAATATTTATTAAATGTTTGAATCATATAGCTATATTTTTATATTAAAATATAGATTCAGTCATGTTCTCAAGTTTGTTAGAAAATATGTCATAGGTTAATGTTTAATTTGAACATCAAAATCCTCAGTCCTCCAGCGAGACAATATTTCAGTGCATTGGCTTCAATGCCTGTCTGTCTCTGGGTTGAGATGAAGATTCCTAGTCCCACATCATAACAATGAGGAATTAAAAGCTCACCCTTTCCTTGCTGTTTTTGTCTCTTGTTCTACCTTTTATTCCCTCCATGCTTCTGCAGAAATACTCTGTGCATTATGCCCTAACTAAATAAAAATAATTCAAATTTGAGTATGTCATCCATTTTCACTATATTCACAAAAGGATTGAGAGATATATGTTAATATTAGGTATCATGAAAATTAATACCTTTATAGTAAACAAAATGACTTTAGTGATCAGAAAGACACATTTAATAAAGATAAATAGAGTAACATTATTTTTGAGATTTAAAATTTGCTGAGCTATGGAGAATTAGCCATCTTAAAGCTTGAGTGACATAAATATCCGATGCCGAGTGATCATTCATATAAAATTTATACATGTGACTCAGTAAGCTTATATTACTTATCAATCATATATGTTTAACTACATGTATCATATATACATATTATGTATTATTATTATTTTATTATGTATTTATCACCATATATTTTATATTCATACAATATACATATACATATATATATCAACAATACTTATTGAATTTGAGGAAATGAATTTAAAAGGAAGTCAGGAGGGCTATGAGAAAGGAGGAAGAAGAAAGAAGAAATTATACTATAATGAAACTTGAAAAAAAGAAAAGCAGAGCAAGAGGTACAAGTGGCCAGATGTTGAGAGTGACTGGTTACATGAAGAACAGATGTCAATTGTCAAAGCTTCTTTCTCTTTGGCATAGTTGCATGGTTTCAGAATTTAAAAAAGAGTTTCAAATTTTTAAAATTATTACTTGCACCTCTTCACTTTGGTGGCCTTGCCATAGATGTAAATAACACAATCACTCCTAAGACCACACAAATAACTTTTTCTTTATTTGTCTCTTCTGCTCCCTTGAGCCTGCTAACACTCCTATTCCAGTTCAAACTTTGTTGTCTGAAAGATTCCAAATTTCATCTTTGTTTTTGTCAAGGAAGCTGAGGAGTGTGCATGTAACTTTTGTTCTAGTGAGTAAGAAGACTGTGCGATTAGACTTAACTCTTATGGCCATGCAATGGCTGCCCTGGAAATTATACTCTTCTGCCACATTAGTATCCTGCCTTGTGAAGAGTGTTATCAAGTTGTCTTCATTAAGCAGCAGAAAAAAAATCATTCTGCCCAATACAAGATACTCTCCTGTTAGTCTAATGATTGGGTGCATGTCCTTGGAAGGTCACTTAAGTGACTGGGTCTAACGACCTTTAAATTAGACACACAATACTATTGATAGTAGGTGAGATGTGATGACCCAGTTACCACATAATGGATACATTTTTTTTTCCAAAAAAAAATAGTAGAGAAAGTGAAATAATTTCATTTTTGTGATAGAAAACTATATTTTGATTTTTAAAATTATTCACAGTAAATGACTACCTTAATGTATTTTCTAGGACATATTAATGTGTAGATACTATCCAAACTAGGTTCATAAAATTGAATTGTGAAGAAATTGTATCTGAAAAGCATAATGAGCTCAGAAAGAAAAAAAATAGAATTTTAGGTAATTAAGGAAAATAACTTAGAATGACATTTACACATGCTAATAGTAGGTTTATATTCCCCTATAGCTATGCAGACTAAATTTGAATTTAGCATCAATGTGAAATAATTATTAGAACATTAACTAAATGTATATCTCCTCCCCTACAGAATAGTATATTTTTTTGTGATAGTGTCTGCAGTAATGATGATGTAAAATTCTTTCCTTATAATTCTAAGAGATCAACTAGACTTTAACAAGCACTATGTGTCCTTATTCCTTCAGACTGGAGCTTTTATTTTTATTTTTATTTTTATTTTTTTTGAAATCAGAACCAGTTATAGACTGGAGCTTTTAAATATCAGCACAATGGACCTTTAAAATTGGCCTATTTTGTTCTGGAGGGCTGTACAGTATGCTGTTGTATTATATTTACTGGTTAGCAGCATCCCTGGTCACTACCTATAAGATAGCAGTAGCATTTCCCTCCCCACTGTGCTGAATACAAAATTATTCCTCAATATCATTAGGTATCTTTGAAGGCAAAGTCACATCCATCATGAACACATGCTGTAAAGTATTGAGACTTACTTTGAATCTGTCTGAATTCCAATTACTTTGCAAAGGACTGCAACTAAATAATGTGTTCTAAAGCAAAATAAGAAAGTAAATAAATCTTTTACTTTCCAATCAACTTTTACTGTAGTGTATCAAAGTATAGTCCAACTATGAAGCTTACATTAGACTCAATTTTTTGTACCAGCTTTGTTCTCGAACATGTTTGTGTTACAGGTGTTCATCTACTAAAAAGTATTTTCTAAATTAAATAAACAAAATAATTTTAAGTATCAAATGCTGAATATAAAAATCTCTTCAAGAATTACAAAATGTACCAGTTTTAAAAAGCAACTTCATAGCACTGCCTGCAAAAGTGGTAGCATGCCAAACAATGCATTTCAGCCAATTTACTTTGATCTTTTCTTCAATAAATGCAGTTTATCTTGGAGAAAAGATGAATTAAATTCTTCACATATGGCACCTAAAATTGATCACACAAATACTACACACACTCTTTTATATGAATAAATATTGTTCCCTTAGTATGTGTATCTCTCTCTCTCTCTCTCTCTCTCTCTCTCTCTCTCTCTCTCTCTCTCTCTGTGTGTGTGTGTGTGTGTGTGTGTGTGTGTGTGTGTGTGTGCGTGTCTGTCTCTCGATACTATATAATTTTAGCATTGATGTCAGGTAACTTTATTTCATCTTTAGAAGCAAAACTATATCTTGTTTACCATTAATAGCCTTATGCCTCTAGCTTAATTGTCATTGAAGCAAGTTACTTAACTGGCCTTTGGAAAACATACACCTAGTCATAACTGGAATGGGAGAAAAAGTCCTTTATCCAGTTGATCATCCATTAGCATTTTCTGCTATAAATGAATTACATATGCAGGAAATCTAAAGAAATATTACAGATATTAGAGAGGGAATGGCATGGGGCAGAACAGATAAATCTTCCTAGGAAAGGGAAATAGAATAAACAGCTACTGATGGTTAGGAGAGGGGTGAGATTGGGTCAGGAGGACTAAGCAGGAGAGAAGAGAGGAATGATAGAGGGAATACAAGGAAGGACAGCTAAAAACAAAGGTTATTTGATGAGTGATATAAAACCCTTTTATCAGTTGAAGATTATATATCTTCATGGTGTGTGTGTGTGTGTGTGTGTGTGTGTGTAAAGGTAATATAAATGAAATCTCAAAGTAATTAGTGAGACAAAGCTCCAGCTGGACATCTCTTGCCACTAAATAAAGCTCTGATCACTGGGATTGGGTAATCTTTTAATAAGTTTTTCTATGGAATCTAAAGAACTTAGGCTATTTCTAAGACTATATGTTGCCCTCCACAAACTGATGAAAATTAACATTACTGAAGACAACACCTTCGTAACTCACTGTGTTGTTGTGTAGAGAATTCAACATGGTGCCTACAGAGTACCTTCATCCACAGTGGCTAGTTTCTTTAGTACAGAAAAATACTCTGTATACTACTGAAGGAGAACCAATCATCAACCATGGAACAAACACTTTGATCTACAGTGCCGTCCTGGCTATATGATATACTAGTACATGGTGGCACAAAGCTTGTAGGAATAACCAACTGATATCTAATTTGACTTGAGGACTATTCCACAAGATGGAACTCATACTCAAAACTGCTTTGATAACCAAGAACAAGAGACTAGATAGCGCAGAAGCATAGGGTAAAATCACATAACTATTGTTAAAAAGAAAAGTAACAATACAATGAACCTCAATGACATTTCACTATACTTGTAAATCAATGCCTTGCTCAGCCATCCTCATCATCAGAGGAACTTCCTTTTGCAGTATATGGGAGTAAATGTGGAGATCGATCCACAGATAGACATTACACAAAGTCTGAGAAACCTTGGATCATGGAACTCTAAATGTGATATCTAGATCAAATCCCTCCTCTCAGGTCTTAGGAAAATCCTGAGGAAGAGGAGGAGGAAAAGTGTGTGTGTGTGTGTGTGTGTGTGTGTGTGTACATATATATAATGGCTTTCAGTTTATTGTTTTAATAGAAGTTTGAAGTAAGCTAATGAGTTAGTTGGTCTCTGCTTCTGTATTTGTCTCGTGTGCTTTAGGCTCTTTTGCTTTTGTTATTTGTTATTGCCAGTTGTTTGCTTTTTGAAAGTCTTATATTATATTTTATTATTATCACTCAGGAGTCTTTTTGTTTTTTAATGAGTGACAGAAAGGGAGTGGATCCATGTATGAAGGGGATATGTGGTAGAGTTAGGAGGTTTAAAAGGAGGGAAAACTATAATTAGAATATATTATGTGAGAAAAAACAAAGAAAATTTCAATAAAAGATAAAAGAATTAGAACTGAGTGTCAGCTGGGCAGTGGTGGCACACGGCTTTAATCCCAGCACTTGGGAGGCAGAGGCAGGTGGATTTATGAGTTCGAGGCCAGCCTGGTCTACAGACTGAGTTCCAGGACAGCCAGGACTACACAGAGAAACCCTGTCTCGAAAAACCAAAAAAGAAAAAAAAAAAAAAAAAGAACTGATTGTTACACTATCAAAGTGCTGTAGAACTTGCTATACATGTTATATAATATAAATAGTATATATGCACATAAAAAATTAATAAATTAATTATTCTAATGTTTTAGTGTTACAGTTTTATTGAATAACCAAATGTTTGAATAAATGTTCTAGCAGTTGCCCAACCACATTGTCAAGATTGTTATAATCCCTTTGTTACATTTACCCGATTCAAATGATAATTTATAAAACAGTTGGAAACTAGTAAGACATGACATCAACCAACATAGAACATGAACTTTTACTAAATACAGTGGCCTCTCATTAGCTCTTAGCTTGAAATAGTTCAAGTATTCATGGAAAGATGCAGTAGCAATCCCTGAGGTTATAGGTATCCAGTTGAGTCCTTTATGTTTCAATTGTCTGTGTGTATAGTTATGTCAAGGGACTCCTATGACTGTGTCTCTATTGATGTGTAAATATTGATGTGGATGCATGTCTGATTCTTACTTTTTGACATCTAACAAGCCAGGCTCTACAACTTTTTCTGAACTGACTTATTATCCATTGCACCAAAAGCTACTATCCATCTCCAGAATACCTTACTCCCTCAGACAGCTTTTGCCACAATGCAGTCTGCAGTAACCTTTCTATGACTGAGTCACAAATTCCTAAACACAGAGAATGAAATCACTAACAGTGCCTTACATGTGGTGGTGTGAATGTACGACAATAATTGCTGTGTAATTACACAGCAATTATTGACCATTTAAGTACACTTAAGAACAGGGTGAGTACTATGTAATCAAAGACTAATTATCTGATTATTTCTGTCTTTTAAACTGCAGGCTTACAAGATATAGAAATTGCAAGTAACATGGTGATTAGTCACTGAACTACATGGTAACTTAAAGTAACCTGTAGAAAATGTATTGGAATTGTAATTCTTTTGAGAAATGATGGTAGGATAGACATGATATATCATACTCATAATTATAGGAAATTTTATCAATATATTATTATAATAAGGCATAAGTATTTGCCTAACAATATTATATGTTTCACAAAGAAATAAGTCAATGGAAATTAAAAATATTATTCAAAGTTAACAGATATATGAAACAATTTATTATGGCATGCATATAAAATATGGACATTTAGTTCATTGCTGATCACACTGTAAATTGACTATGTACAAGACCTGCACAAGAACAACTCAGCAGAATAGCATCATGGGTGTGGCACTCCTCTGAGAAGTTATGAGAAGTAACTCCTGTCTGAGAAATTATTGACATATTATGACTGGTAGGGGATAAGAATGTGTTTTACTCAGGTGTGTAGCCCAGAAAGTCTACACATCCCTAACAGGTGTTCAATATCCTTGTTCCTAAGAGGGAACAGTAAGTGGACTGATATGAATTGTATTATGAATATCTTCAGGATATCCAGTGTATAGCCCTGAAATGATTGAGACCCACAGGTTGAGAATCACTGTTATTAGTGACACTATTAATTGTTTTGTAGAATAGTTATGATTTAAGTTAATAACTATAAAGATATATTTAAAGAACATGCTGCTTTTCCCTTGACTGAAAAAGAAAGACAACTGGAACCTTGAAATTGGGATCATATTTTTCTATCATGAAGAGATTATGATATTTTATATGTAAACACATATGGAATTCTAGAATAGCAATATACTCATTTTCTGTAAAGCCATTGAGTGATGGATTTAAATCTTTTGCCTGAAGGATAAAAATGACTAATACTATCCAAATGCCATCAAAAGAAAACATGGTTACATTGATTTTTTTAAAAAAGGTTTTTTTTGGCAATGTCATTCATTTTTAAGTGAAATTTATTTTAATTTTAAGTTCATTTTAGTTATAATAAATCACATAGCTTTACCACTTTTTTTTCCTCCCTTCAACTGCTCTAAAATGTTCTTATTCTTAACTCTACAATTCTCTCCACATTCCATTCTCAATTTGATAGCTTGTTTTTTTGATTATTATTGCTACATAAATATACACACATATGCATGTTTATATATGTATGCATAATATGTAAATAAACTCTGCTGAGTCTGTTTTTGTTCTTTGTATATAGCTTAGGACTGGCCATTATGTTGGATAACCAATGTTGGGACTCATCTGTAGCAGAAGCCAATTCCAGAAGCCAATTCTCTTGTTTCTAACAGTCATTCATTATCTATAGTTTTTTTTATTTAGGAGTGTGCTCCATGACGTTCTCATGTCTGTTGATATTGCCATTTTCTAGCCTAGTTTATGCAGCTATTTATTGGAAAGTGCATTTCATAACAGACTTTCTGGTGACCTGGATGCCACAATCTTTTCCAGCCCCTATTCTGTGATGTTCCATGAAGCATATATGCAGGAGCTGATGTAGAAGTATCCATGGAGACTAGACTTTACACATTCAGTTAATCTCTGCAGTGTGTCCAGTTGTGGTTTCTGTGCTGCTCTCCATTTGCTCTAAAGAGAAGCGTCTTGGTGGAAGTGTTTTTCTGGGTCTGGGTCAACCCTATCAATATAATCTTTTCAAGTCCCATCCATTTATCTGTAAACTTTATGATTTTATTTTTGCTTCCAGCTGAAAAGTATCCCATTTCTTATATGAAACACATTTTGATTATCGATTGATTTTTGAAGGTTATTTACACTGTTTCCATTTTCTGCATACTGTGAACAGGTGACAATGAATATTACTGATAAATTATATGCGGCAAGCATGGCTAGTTCTTTAGGCGTCTGCCAACATGTGATATAACTGGATCTTATAATAAATTTATTTTTAGGTTTTTGATGATTTTCTGTATTGATTTCCAGAGTATTTCTTCAATTTGCTTTCTCACTTATGGAGAACAGTGGGGGCCCTGAGTGAATAAAATCCTGAGTGAATGTAACTGTTGCCAAGAGCAAAGGAATGTCACAAACCCTGATACCTCAACCACATGGGAAAGACAAGAGCTCACCCCAATGAGGTACCCAAAAGTAGCAAAGCCTTCCTCTTCCTATGTGTGGGTATTCATAGTTATGTTCAGAAATTGTACTTTCTATCTTCCACTTTGTGGATATTTCCAGCCTGAAGACGGCTCACCTATAGAGATAGCTCCTGCTGAGATGAGCTATACCTTCTTCCGAGACTCAGCTGTAAACTGTGGAACCTGCCTTCTTTATTCAGTTACATGCTTTAACTCTATCTCTCTGTTTAACTAGAGATAATAAACATGCCCACCCTCAAAGGTGCTACAGCATCCTTTTCAGGGATTCCAGCTTTTCTGCATGTAACTTAGCTTGTCTTTTCTTTGTCCCTTCAGTGCCCCACTTGGGTAAATCCATGTTGCTGTGAAAGAGGAGGCACAAGCAACATCAGCAGTGAATGAGGGTTCCTCTTTCCCTACAACCATTACTTCTTAGCAGTTGTTTTGTTGATCATACCCATTCTGACTGGGAGGAGATAAAATCTCAAAATTGTTTTCATTTGCAGTTCCCTATTTGGCAATTAGGATGCACAAATTTGAGGTATTTCTTAGCGAAACAAATTTCTCCTATAGATAACTTTGCTTAAATCTCTTATCAATTTTTCATTTGTTCCTTTGATTCCTTGTCTTGTTTTTTGAATTCATTTTGTCTTGAGTAACAATACTCTGTTAGATGTGTATCTGCTGAAGATTCTCTTCCAGTCCATGGTTTTCCTCTTAATTCAATTGTTTCCTTTGTTGCACAAAATCTTTTTAATTTTGTAGTGTCCAACTGGTCAATTGTTGTTTTTGTGTAATTCCTAAGAAAATGGAGTCCTATTCACACATGTATTTTCTATACCTGTATTGAGTATTGCCTTTGTGTTCTTCTAAAAGTGCTAGTGTTTCAGGATTCAAACTGAAGTCTTAGATCAAATTGGAGTGACAGAGATGCTCTAATTTTTTTCTTCACCTGGGCATTCAATTTTCCCAGCAATAATTGTTGAGGAGACCATCTTTCTTTTTTGTTTTATGATTTTTGCCTCTATCAAATATCAGATGTCTATAGTAATTCATACTCAGGTTTGGTTTTCTATTTTATTCCATTGTTTCATAATATACACATATATTTATATATAATATACATAAATAATATATTATATAACATATTATATATAATGTATATAAAAGTATATGCATTATATATACATAATATTTATAAAATATATTTATTATAATATATATGCTTTGGTCTGGTACCATATTGGTTTTATAACTAAAGCTCTATGGTTATAATGGCATAATATACCTTGAAGTCTTGAATAGCAATTGCCCTATCTGTTCAGCATTTTTTTGGCTATCCTGGCTCTTTTCACATTCCACAGTATTTTTTTTCTTTTTTGATTTGTATTTTTTTTCTATTTCTATAAAGACAGCTGTAGGTATGTTTACTGAAGTTGCATTGATTCTGCAAATTACTTTTGCCAGAATGGCCATTTTCAAATGTTATTTCTACAGCTCAATGAACAAAGGATCCCTTTCCATTTTCTAGTCTTTCTCAAGCTTTTCCTTTAGATATGTGAATTTTTCATTGTAAAGTTCTATAACAGCCCTGCTTAAGTTTACTCAAAGGTATTTTTTTGTCTTTGGTCTTACTGTAAATAGTAATGTAAAAATGATTTATTTTTTAGTATGTTTGTTGGTGGTATATTGGAAGGCTACTGACTTTGTATGCTGCTACTTTGCTGTAGTGGTCCATTGTTTCTAGAAGTTCTCTGGTGGAAATTTTGAGATCACTCATGTATAATGTCATATCATCTAAAAATAGGAATAATTTGAGTTCTTATAATTTTTTACTGAAATATTTTTTCTTTTCCAAAACATTCAATAAGCCACAACATCCTTTTGAATATATGTCTCTGGGTTATTTTAGATTAATCCTTAATTTATCATCTTTTCTTCATCAAATTTTATTCTAGAATAAATCACAAATAAATTTAAGTTTTGTCTTGTACAGTTAGCTCAGAATGCATTCAGTTAAGTAAAATAGTATTGGTGGTCATGTACAATGTTGTTACTCTTGTAGCCAGAAGAGCTATTGATGGAGCAAAATAAGAACTCTAGTATAGTAGATATAATTGACAAGAACTGATTAGTACATGTCTAATTCCGAAAGTAGTATCTTTAATTACAACCCATTAGTGTTGTCTACCTCACATTACAGTGTCAATAATATTTCTTTGAGAAGAATGTTATTTTATTAGGGTGTGTGTGTGTGTGTGGAGAGAGAGAGAGAAAAAGGGAGAGGGAGAGAGAGAAGGAGGTATACATTTATCTTAATCCAAAGTTCTTCACTATCCTTTATTCTTTTTAAATCTCTTTTTAAGAAGTGAATAACATAGAAGTAACTATGCATTCCTTGAACTCTTTTAAACATATAACTTAAAAATTTCACCTCCTGCATTAATAGGGAAACTAATTAATTATTTATTTAATTAGAATATAGTATGTTTCAAAATATAAAGAAACTTGTCGTGCTTTGAATTAAAATGGGCAGCATAGTCTCATCTAGTTGAATCCTTACTCATCAGGAAATGGCATGATGACAGAAGAATTCAGAAGTGTGGACTTGTTGAAGCAGCCTTGGCCAGGTCTACTTCTCTCTGTCTTTCAGACACCTGTGGATCAGAAAGTAACTGCAGCTATTGATCTGGTGCCAAGTATGCCACCATGCTCTTTGCCATAATGACAGTGGGGTAAGCTTCTGAAACTGTAGCGAAGCCCCTTTCAGACCCATTTCTATTTAAGAGATGTTTTGGTCATGATGCCTCTTCATAGCAATAGTGAGACTAAAAAGTGACTTAGACAACATTTTATACTTTAACAGTTTTTAAAGGTAGCCTACTAATATATATATATATATATATATATATATATATATATATATATACACACACACACACACACACATACGTACATAGTTTAGCTGCCTATTTATGAGAAATGAAACGTGCTGGCAGTTTAGACTGACATTTTGACTATCTTACCATAAAACATTATGTAATTTTCTTAAAGTAAGCCTCTCCCTTGTGTTACCATTTCCTAGTAAGTTAACACTAGCAGAAAATGGCATTAATGTAGAAAACAAGGAATTCCCTAGCTCATGTTCCTTAAATAGTTATAAATTAAATTAAGAAAATACATACTATTCCCAGACAATCTAAACTTAGAGCAAAACAAAAACACTCAAAACCTTACTACCTAATAGTGATGAGAAAGATAACATTATCAAACAATCTCACAAATATATTGAAATTAATCCTATTTCTCTATTGGCAAATATGTGTAAAAATATGCTTGTACCCACAAATATCTTCCTTCATTTCTCACATAGTTGATGTAACTATAGAGAAGTCCATTTTTACCATTTATGCACAAAGCATCCATAGAACTATAATTACAGAAACAAGAAAGTAGTTAAAAATAATGAGGAAGGAATTCCAATTGGAAAAAATAATAATTTATTACATTGTATAGAAAATGCTCATATATATATATATATATATATATATATATATATGACTTGCTACTCATAAGATTTATTAAACCATTGACAAACATATAGAAAACAATGATTATAGTAATCTGGTTCACATTATACATACAAGATAAAACATATCTTGAAGTGAACCTAACAAAGGGACTGAAAGACATCTACAGTGAATATTTTATTACACTGATGAAAGTAAATTGAGAACCATTAGATGATAGATCTATGCACATATCACCTATCTATCAACCATCTGTCTGTAATCTATGGACTGTATGTCATCTATTTATCAACTATCCATCTTCTATCTGACATCTATTTATCTCTATCAATCATATTTTAATATCACTATGTGTTAATCATCTATTTATTTAACATCTAAGTAACATCTATCTTTCATATATCTATCTTATAATCTTCCTATTCATGTATCCATTATCCAGCACATGGAAAAGTAAAGCATACCAACAGGAAATTTATATAAATAACACACACACACACACACACACCTCAAAATGATAATAGTACAAGGTAACAGGATGTGAATATAAGTAAGAATGGGACACACTTATTGTAGAATCATATGGAAGAATCACAGACATTACCAGTCAGATTTTAAGTTTGATATATATTTACAATGTGACCTCAAAGTTCTTTTCCAACGCATCTACCCCATAATAAATGTACAACTGTATAAGTTTTACATGTGGAGGCATTTTATGAGGCAAGAGCTGAAATGTGTGTGTTATATGTGTGTTAACTAATATAAGTAACTGGATTTTGTATAATTGAATATATATATATATATAATTTACTTAGCAATAACAACAGTTACTGATAGGTGCTTTAGGACTTTTCTAGAAACAACTTTAGTATATATGGTTATTAACTTGAAATTTCTTGGAAGATAAATGTGGGGAGTGGTGAGACAGGCATTTCCCAGCCATACACAGTTGCAGAGGGTCCTGTTTGCAAATGTGCAGAGAGAAAAGAATGGAAATATTTTGGAAACCATTAGAGAAGCAACAGAAACCTTGGGTAGCTCTTAGTTAAATGGAAATTTTATTATTCTTTTATTAAAAGAATGAGAGAGAGAAAACGTTTGCCCCCTGCCCCATGACAACACATTGAACAGGAGGATGACTTTTCTAAGCATGTTTGCCTCTAACAAGAAAGAGACTTATGAGCTTTCTCATCTGTCTTCACATTTTAGAGAAATGTGAAATGATTATGTCTGTTCTATCTCACAGGCAACAAAGAGAGAATGTAAGAATGTACATGGTAACACTATCTGGCAGAACTAGAAGCAAGAGAAATTTTTATCAGCCAGCGTGCAAACACAAACTATTTTGTCTAATGACACAACAACAAGAGACTGCTCTGGCCAACTTGTGAGCCCAGCCAAGTGTGACCTCTCATTGTCTGTAACAACAAAAGGAAACCTCCCCTATATGATCCCCTTCTTGCTTATAACAGTAGCTGAGCAAAATGGTCAGTTTTTTCCTAACAAAGGCAGTCTATGAAGACAAAGAGAAGTAAGTCCTTAAAAGTACAAATACCATTTAACAAGAAAAGAAACATGGATTATTTAAATAAAAGTAAAAAGAAACCTCCAAAGAAACTAACAAGTTATATAACTGATCCTGAGGGCATGGAGATCTACAGGCTGCCTGATAATGAATTTAATCTTATTCTCATAAATCAATTCAGCGATCTACATGAAGACAGAGATGGCCAACTGAACAACTAGATACATGAAAATAAAAATGGAACATAAAAATCTTTTAAAGGTGTAAAGTGGACTCTCAGGGTCACTTTGATTTGCATTTCCCTGAATTAAGGATGTTGAATATTTCATTAAGTGCTTCTCAGTCATACATGACAAAGGATGCTCCTTGTAACAACTTTCATTCAACATATAATTGAAAGTCTCTGCCAAAGCATCTAACAAAGAGAAGATTGAAAAAGAAGGTGAAGAGGAGGAGGAAAAGGAGGAAGAGAAGTTGTTCAAATTACAGATGCTGAAGAAAACCTACCTGTTTGATGATGACATGAGCTACGGAGAAAACACAAAATTAAAAAAAATAGTAAAACATTCAACAACAATATAGAATTTATAATTATCCTGGTCTGCTTCTCTGTTGATGTAATAAAGTGTGGCTGAAACTAACTTGGAAAAGGGAAGGATTTATTTGTTTTATGGTTCATCCCTGAGAGAAGTCAAGGCAGGCACTCATGCAGGAACGTGAAGGCAACAACTGAAGAAAGACCATGAAGGAATAGTGGCTCGTGGCTTGCTTCCCTTACTCACACTCAGCCAGTTTAATCATACAACCCAAAGCACCTACCCAGGGATTGCACTGCCCACAGTGTACTGAGCTCTCTCACATCAATCCTCAGTCATGATAATGTTCTACAGACAATCCTATATAAGACAACCAGACAGAAACAATTTTGCAGCTGAATTTCCTTTCTCTCCGTGTATAAGGCTGAAAGGCAATATTAGTTATCATGATTTTTATGTTATCGTGATAACATAAAAATGAGTCTTTTATAAACAAACAATGACCTATCCAAAAATAAAACTAAGAAAATATTTCCATTTCTAATAGTACCAGGAAGAGTAAAACACATAGAAAAAAAACTTATTAAGAAGATTATTTCTAAAAAAAAAATAGTAAAACCTGATAAATAATTAAGAAACAAGTGGATTACCTATTATGATCGTAAGTTAAAGGACTTAGTGGTGTATAAATGTCCATGGCACTAAAACAGACTTTGCATATTGAGTGGTATCTTTATCATAATCTCAAAAGTGCTTTTAAAGAAAGAGAAATAAACAATTCTGAGATTCATATGGAATCATAAAAAAATACACAAATTGGCAGAACAACTTTGAGGAAATCTGAGACTTCGCACTTCCTACAGCAATCAAGATAGCACAATAAGGACATAAGGCAGGTACAGAGACCAGTGGAGGAGAACAGAAAGCGCAGAAGCTAATCTGCACATATGCAAGCAACAGATCTTCAGAAGGGGTGCCAAGAATATACCCTAGAAAAGGAAAATGTGTTCAAATGGTTTTAGGAAGATATCAGAATGCAGAAGAACAAAATTAGACTATTATCTTATATCACAAAAGATTACTTTAAAATAGATTCATAAGAAACATAAGATTTTGATGGGGATTTCATGGAATCTGTAGATTGCCTTTAGTAGGATGGCCATTTTTACTATTTGAATCCTGCCAATCCATGAGCATGGGAGAGCTCTGAGGACTCAAAGGGCACGACTCTAGGTGAAATGCTGTTCAGTGGAAAGAGGTAATTTTTAGAGCCCACCTCCAGCAGAAAGACAGGGCATCAAGTGAGGGATGAGATTGTTATACCACAGTCAAAACTCTGACCCATAATTGTTCCTGTCTGAATGAACTGCAGAGATGGAAATGGAGAAAAGCCTGAGGAAAAGAAGGTCCAGTGAAAGGACCAAAGTGGGATCCAGCTCAAGGGGAGGCCCCAAGACCTTACACTATTACTAAGGGTATGGAGCACTCACAAAAAGGGACCTATCATTATTACCCTGCAAAAGACTTAACAGCAGCTGAAAGAGTCAGATGCCAATATTTCTACCCAACCAATGGGCAGAACCCCTGTGGTTGAATTAGGGGAAAAATGGAAGAAGCTGAGGAGGAAGGCCGACCTGTAGGAGGACCAACAATCTCAATTAACCCGGGCCCCTGAGACTTCTCAGACACCGAATTATCAACTTTGTAGCATACACCAACTGATATGAGGCCCCCAACACATATACAGCAGAGGACTGCTGGGCCTGGGTTTAGTCAAAGAAGATGCACCTAACCCTCACAAGACCGGAGGTCCCAAAAAGTTTAGAGTTCAAGTGGGGTGGGTAGGTGCGTGGGGACATCATCTTGGAGACAGGAGGACAGGGAGGAGGTATGGCATGTGGAACAATTGGAGGGTGGACCAGGAGGGGAATAAAATCTGGAGTGTAAAAAAAAATTAATAATAGTAACAGTAATAAAGAAACATAAGATATAAAATTCTAAATATTCTAGAATAAAACCACAAACCTTCTTGCTCTTGGAACTACTTCTTGGATGCCCCCATTGATAGGATAGACAATAAAAATAAAGACTTGCAATTACATTCCACTAAAATGTATCTATCAGGCATGAAAATGATCAACAAAATGAAAATAATGTCTTCAAAATGCTAGAATATGTTATAAATTACATATGCAATACATGGTAAATTTCTAAAATTTACAGTGAAGTTCTAAAACTATAAGGCATGCAAATTAAAATCAGTTAACATTGGGAATCTTGAGTAGACATTTCTCCACAAAAAAAGATAATGATTAATATAATGAGCTATTATTATCAGCTAAACACAAGAGGCTAGAACCTGAAAGTTCTCAGCATTTTATTATGAAAGAACACGTGAGTTTTGGTGATTTACAAAAAAAAAAAAAATTTCTTCTTGTATGTTGTTAGTGGGAATGTAACACAGTGTACTATAAAATGTACCATGGATTTTTCACACAAAATATTACAAACAGGTACACTAGAGCCGAGCAATACCATGACTGTGTTTATATCCAAAAAGAACACAAATCAGAGTCTCACAAAGAAATCTATGCCCATGTGTTCAGAGTGTTTTTCACAAGAGCTAGGAGATGGGAACAAAACAAAACAAATATCCATGGAAGTGAATGGATAATGAAATTGCAGTATCTAGGTACATTGGAATATCATTGGTCCTAAATACAGAAGAAATTTCTACAATTTGAGATACTTGTTTGGGATGTGGTTATATGCTAAAGGAAATAAGGTAGTCTGTGCTGCTCTTGGACTGTGTGACTTGTTTATGAAGATGCATATATAGAAGTATAGGTTAAAATGAATTTACCAGGTATGGGACAGGTGAGGAAAGGACAACAGTATGGGTTTGTTCAATGGTTATGAAGGTGACTAAGTTGCAGAAATCTGATATACAATGCAATTTCTGAAGTTACAATAGATTAAGTACACTTAAACTTTAAGATGATTGATCTTCTATAGAATCTTCTAGAAGTGATTAATGTATTTAGTTTTTATAATGACAATATCAGAATATTTATACAAATCCAGGCTTACCAAATAATAGGAAATTAATATCACATAATTTCATCTTCTAGACCAATTATATCTCAATAAAGGCAATAAAAAAGGAGTCAAACTTGACATTGCAGTGTTTTCCTTGGTCTATGGCATTAAATAGGATATACAGAGTATTTATAGTCATTAAAATTGCTTATCAAATAAGGTAAAAATTTACAACTCTGTGATATGGTAAATTCAGTAAAAGTCATTGAACTATGTTTTTATAAAGGCTAATTGTAGTGTATGCAAATTACATTTCTAAAGCCTGTTTTAAAAAAATAATGCTGAGACAGAAATTTGAGGAGGTTTCTTGCCTCCTTTGTCTGGAAGGTTTCGAAAACTATTTCACTTATAATTGCAAAACTCATATAATAAATAGTCCTCTTGATAGCAGCAGTAATTCAATGATGTAAAAGCTTGGCTGAAAGCTGCCACACAGCTCCAACAGTGCACCAAAAGCATTGTACTTACTTCACTCACCTCGACACTATTGATTTGCTACAATACATCATTAAGATTAGAATGTGCATGCTGCCACTCAATGAAGATTCACGGCACACGACTGGATTCCAAGAGTATCTATTTAATAGTATAATACAGCCTATATTTATTAATGATCACAATATACCGTTGTAGTAGTCAATAAAACTTGTCAAATTGTTTTTGCTAATTGCTTACAAATGTTAAGAAAGCATACAAATGACACTGAAAGTATGTCTATCTTCTGTGACTTATTTGTGGATTTCACTGAAGTAAAATATATTCAGCAAGTTCCTATATTTGTTTATTTTTTCTTTTTTCTTTTGGCTAAAGGTATCTGTAATTGGTTTTGTGACATAGTCAATAGTAACACTTAATCAGTGAATTTTTATATACATCCATCAGCTTTGTTTGTTTTGCTTTGTTTTTGATTTTTTAAATAGAATATTTGGTGCTAGCCTAGTCATTGCAGCTCTGATGCTTTAGTCCCCACGCTATGGACTTTGCTATGAAAATGAAATTTTAATGATAGCTTATGTGGGCTGGTCCCATCCTTGCCTTTGGCAAAAACAATAGTAATTTATTTCACAAACATCGTATGACAATTGTCCTGAAATAACTCAATTGGCTTAGATGAGAGCGACTGTGCATTGTCAGAAAATTTTACAAAAGTCCATGACCCAAATTAGCAAAGATATCTAAACTAGAAGGCTCTAGGGCAAGTTACAAAAGTCATCAATCCAATCAAGTTTCATTTCAAACGATTTTTGTCTTCATAATTCCTATCACACTCTCAGGTTTGTTCTGTCTGTGCTATCTCATCAGAGTTGACAGTCTGCTGATATGATATGTAAGGTACAGATTTACCTTTTACAGTTTTGTAATGTAGTTTGGTTAGCTCACTGTTTCACGTGTTGACTGATGAGTGGTTTGTTCATATTTTCTTACTCCACTGGCTCATTTTGATCTCTACTTCATTTTTTAATGTGTTGTGCATAAAACCAAACAATAGTAACCATGCTAATGACAAAATATTTTTTGAAAGGAAACATAGCCTGCCATCATTACCATCTACCAGTATTATCATTCAATACTGGTAAAAAATTCCAGTGCAAGGCTTAGTGGATCAGAGACTATGAAAGTGCTAACAAATTTTTTAAAAAGTAAACGTAATATATATGACCAAAGCAGCATCATTGTGACATCATTTGAATCCACAGGACAGCTAGTGGGCATTCTAGAGATAGCAGTGTTCACAAGCTGTCCAGCGGTTTTCCCTCTAGAAATGCTGCATTAAGAATATTATTTCTAGGACATAAATAAACAAAAGCTTCCTATAATTTTCAAAATAAAAAAAATTTACTTGTAGGAAGAGCCTCCCAGGACTCTGTGGGGATGGCAGGGCTGAAATACCCACAAAGGGGAGGGAGAAGCTGTCAAGATCATATACAGAGGTTAGGCATGGCCCCCCAGTTGAAGGAAGAGGCCACCCACTCATCTCCAAAATTTTAACCCAGAATTTCTCCTGTCTAAAAGAAATATAGGAAAAAAGAGTAAAAGAGACACTGAAGGAAAGGTCATTCAGAGACTGTCCCCCTTGGGAATCCATCCCACTTGGGGATCCATCCCACATGGAGACACCAAACCCAGACACTATTATGGATGCTAAGAAGTGCTTGCTGACAGGATCCTGATATAGCTGTCTTCTGAGAGGCTCTGTCAGATCCTGACCAATACAGATGCTGATACTCACAGCCACCCATCAGACTGAGCACAGGGACCCCTGAGAACAGGGATCTCAATGGAGGAGATAGGGGAAGGACTGGAGGAGCTGAAGGGGCCTTATCTGGCATCAATGGTAGGGGAGGCCCTTGGTCCTGTGAAGGCTTGATCCTGTTGAAGAAGAATGCCAGGGTGGTGAGGTGGGAGTGGGTGGGTGGGCAGATGGGTGAGCATCCTCATAGAAGCAGCATAAGGGGGAATGGCATAGGGGGTTTGCAGAGGGGAAATTGGGAAAGGGTATAACATTTGAAATGTAAATGAATAAAATATCCAATTAAAATATTATTTGTGGGGCTAGAGAGATGACACAGAGCTTGAGAGCACACAGACAGCTCTAACAGAAGACCCTGAGTTGTGTACCAATATATTTTGAGGCTCTGACAGCTCTGGCCTCTGTAGGCACTCTTTCCAGAAGTGCCTATTCTACTTTGTCTTCTTTGGCATGGTCATCTCTCCTAAAAGACCTTCTGCACTGTTACCAACTTTATTTTCTCAATTAAGATCTGCACTCTCTTATACAACTCTAGAGATTTTCTGTATAATTTTTCTAGTGTTGCATTTTAAGATTTTGCCCTGCTGACTGAATCAACTATAATTACATCTCCATGAAAAGGCCAATGAGTCTAAAATTCAAATATGGAGATCTTGGTTTTTTTTGCCTGCTAGTGGGGTGCACATAACCCAGGTTCTGTGTTACGAGGCATTATGATGAAGGCACCTTCCTGGGATGTGAACTGCCAATCTGTGTACTAACTGCATCCAGAAGACTTTGATGAATTTCATCTGTTGGTACAAAAAGAAAGTGCCCTACTTTTAAAAACTGCATATTCCCTCAAATCTTTAAAACTCTCTGTGTGCATCTCAGGTCATTTTCTGTGAGGCTTATTGAAAAAATGGGCTCATTTGGGCAATTTAAAGATATCAAGATCAAAATAGGCTTTGCATGTCAGTTGCTTTTGCATGGAAGATGTTAACATTTTACATATCATCCTCATTGTCTCATGCATGCTAATCATAGAATTCTTTCCAAACACACAAGATGAGCAAATATCAATTTCATTAAAACCAAACCAGGTAAAGTATAATATCAGTTTAAAGAAGATTATTTAGAGAAGGTTAAGAAGATCCTTATAAAGGGATGAAGAAGTCATGGTTTTCTTAATAAAGGCCAAGTTGTTTGCTACAAGCTTTAAATCAGGGATTTACTACTTCTACTCTCCAGATTGGAGGCTTCATAAAGTCTTTCCATGGCACTTATCACAGGATTCCCAATACAGTAAAGCAAACAGAAAAGAGACATTGGACGGTGAGAGTAATGTAGGGCAGAGTGATTCTGTGTGAACTTTTCAAAAATAAAATTGTTAAATAAAGAAATTGAAGCCCGTTATGCACACTTAACCAACTTCTTATGAGACAGGAAGATCAGAAGAGCTATCAACTGTGATACTTCCTGTGTTTAAGACCAACAAAAATGAGACAAAGCAAACAAACCAACAAACAACAACAAGAAACAACTGAGCTTACCACTATGAAGGAGGAGCCTGGGAAGGGGGAGATGCTGTGATCCGGTTGTTAATTGAATGAACAAATTCATAAGAAAAAGAGTTGATTTGCATGTATTATTAAACACTGTTCTTTTCCTTGGCACACCATTACTGTCTCCCAAACTTAGTCATAAATGCCAAAAAGTCAACAAACTTGAGGACATTAAAATATGTTCTTTGCAGTATAAGAATCATTAGCTATGCCCATAGATGTCATATATAGGAAACTTCAATAGGATACTATTACGAAGCTTATGAGAGATGATTCTTACTATAATAAAACAAAATAAAATATTTTTTTCTGATTAGGTCTATGAGATGAAATAAGGGTGTTCACTAAGAATATTTGATGACTTAAATTATTGTAACAAGAATTATGTTGCAATGATTTCTATCCTCTGTTTTCAGATGCTTATTATAACAGCAACAGGTTTCATCAACTTGGAAGATAAATTTGTCGAGAAAGATTGACTATAAGACAAAGTGAAACAATAAAAAATATCCAGAAATGTAAAATCTGTACCAATTTAAAAATCATTAGTATTGATTTAAATTCTCTCAATTTTATTATGCAATCATCAGTAATCTATTTCATTCCCATAAGTCCTTACTGTTCCAAGTATGCCAGGAAAAAACAGTATATAATAAAAGTCTTGAAGTTATTATTTTTTAACAAGGAGGATATCTATATTAAGTCGCTTACAAATGGTAGAAAATGTGGTGGTTTGAATAACAGTTATAGCAACAGTATTCCAGCCTGCTGCAGCACTGGAGGGGCTCTTTCTAGGAAAAGGTGTTACATTCGTTACCAATGTTGTTTTCCTTTTTTCTAAAACCTTATCTCTGCTCTCTATCCACCATACTGTGTTGTCCCTGAAAGTCTCTTCTTTCTCTGCTTTCCCTGTTTTCTTCCACATGTCAGTTCTCCTTCTCAGTTCATTCCATGTATATTTTACTTTCAGATGCTTTTGTCCATGCCAAAGTATCTTTCCATTAAAAATGTGTTTTTAAACACTTCCATTTCCTTTCTTCTTACTACTCTTTCCTCCTTTAAGTCACTGTTCTCTCCAGACTGCCATCACTGTCCACTGTTTGTCAGTTTCTTCCTCATCTATTATTTCTGTGCTGAGACAGTCATTAGGGTTGCCTTAATATATTAATAATATATAATTCCCTTCATTTTGGATGTCATTGGAAATCATGAGTTGCTATTTAAGTTTTTTTAATGGGAAAATAAAACTAAACCATAATAATGTCAGTCAAATGCCTTTCCAAGAGTGCATATGTGACACGTGAAGTTATGGAGATGCATGTCTAGGTGCAGGTTTGTGGACATAGATGGTAATGGTATGATTCAGAGAGCCCTGAAAATATGTGGAAGACACACAGGCTGAATTGAAACTATAAACCATCGAGAGACATTGTGTATTAGAAGGCAGACTGAAATAAGCTGGTTGTGCTAGGTGGGATTTTATCCACTCGACACAGGTTGGAGTCATTTGAGGTGACAGATGATCCACTGAGAAAATGTCTCCACAAGACTGGCCTGTGGACAAGTGTGTGGGACATTTTATTGATTAATGATTAATGTCAGTGAGCCCCTTACCCAAGGGGCAATTGAGCAGGTGATCATGAGTTGCATAAACAGGTCATGAGGAACAAGACATGAAGAAGTACTCCTCTATGGTCTCTGCATCATTTCTTGGCTACAAGTTTTTGCCTTGATTTCTTTAACTTCACTGGATGATGAACTACATGCTGTATGATAAAATAAACACTTCCTTCTCCAAGTTGTTTTTAGTTATGGTATTTTATCATTGCAATAGAAACTTTAAATAAGATATCAGTTGAATATTTGGGAAATAAGAATATTTGTGAATAAGAATATATTATCATACCATTACCAATTTCTCTAATTCTATACCCAACTCTAGTATTACATTTAGTTTTCCTTACCATATGATTGCACTTGCTGATGCCAAAACATTTTACACCGGGAAAATTGAGTAAAAAGTTGCCTGCATATCAGGAAATCTATCAAAGTGGTACCAACAGGGATATTTAGACAAAGGATTCTCAGAGACTGCTGACAGGAAAGGCAAAGCTGTGGAAGCTAAACACAAGCAATGGCAACTGGATTGATTTTCAAAGGTGATCCTTAGTTCACAGAATAATCAGGAAAACTCACCACAAGAGGATGCCAGGGAACCCTTTACCGGGGAGAGAGAATATTAAGACTTGATAGTTTACAACCAGAGAAAAGAAGTACAAAACAGTGGATTAGGCAAGGAGTACAATCAGCATCCAGGTCTCTGCCCTCCTTGTATTACCTCCTCTCTACCCTTTTCCCTTTCAAACCTACAAATATGGTTCATTTACAAAATGTACTGGAGAATGTAGCAGGCCAACACTACCCCTCTTTTCCCCATCTTTAACCTTTTATGTTTATCCCTTTTTCTGTTTTTTTTTTCTTATTTTTTGCATTCATTCTTTTTCCATATATCCCTCCCACTTACTGTTATATCATCTAAAGCCCAGAAGCTGACCTGGTTTATGATAAATGGGTACATTTCTTTCCTTCCTCGTTTTAATTTACCATTAACCAAAATTTCCATAAAATTTCTCCATTACATCAGTTACTCCTATTTCTAAGTATGCCCTGGTACTTTACCTACTAACAACTTAGTTCTATGAGTAGTTTAACCTTGATTACTTTTTTTCCTTTTTTTCTCTTTGCATGTGTACTAAAATATTAGTGTTAAAGTATCATGTGGTTCCTTTACTCACTGAGACTTTGATATTTCATCTTACCCCAGTCAGAATGGCTAAGGTTACAAAAGAAAACAAGAAACAATGCTTAGGTTGTGTGGAACAGAGACTACTTTGATACTATTTGTAGGACTGTAGACTGGTACAGCTACCTTGAACATCAGGATGAAATTTATCATAAAATAAGAAATATATGCACCATATGAATCCACTTATATTTAGCATTAAATATTCTATTTGCTACTACAGACACACTCATCTATTCCAACAGACATTAGAATGTGGAACTAACCTAAATGCCAATTAATTAATAGAAGGACAATGAATAAGTAGTATCTCTATATAATTGAATTTTATTTAATTGTAAAACAAATGAAATTTGCAGGTAAATGATGGAACTGGTGAATCTTTACTGAGTTTGGTAGCTCAGATCTAGAAAAACAAAATCGCACGTTCTCACTCATGTGTGCATCCTAGCATTGAATCTTGAAATATGCATATTTAATTTGGAGTACATATAGAATCACAGGTATTATAAAGGGGCTGATGATGGAAAAGGGGGGAGAAAATTATGATATAGAAGGATCAGTACAAAATAAAAGTGTGTAAATGGATGAGAAATGGCCAGAATATCCTGTTCACAAATCCTCACTGGAGACTGAAAGTTACACACCTCGTTTTAACTCAACATTTATTATGCTAACCTCCAGGTCTTCAAGGATTTCAAGCATGAAAAGCCTGTTGTACCTTACTTAAGCCAGTAGGAACTAATCAAATCATAGGCTATCTGGACTTAATTTTTTAATGCATCATTTCTGTATATAAGGTAAAAGAGTAACAATTATTTCTGCATTTCAGATAAAAAGGGTAAATGGAATAAAATGAAAACATATGACAATTACATTCTGGTGATATGACTAGCATATTAAACTGAATTTTTAATCATTACCTAGCAAATTACAACTTTCATATGGAGAAAATAATAACGTACATATATAATGAATAACATTACACTTGAGCTAATACCTTGTAAGTTAATTATAGACTACATAGCTGATTTAGTTTCATTTACCTAAGGAGCTGTTCTGACCCTGTTGCAGACTAATTACATCTTCAGGAGAACACCCTCATTTATCACTGTCTCTTGCAGCACTACAGCTCTTCGCAGGAGGACAGGGACATGTCCAATGTTAAAAGATCCATAGTGTGAAACACTTTGCAAATTTGGTCATTAAAAGCATATGACAGCTAATACAAGGGAGGATTAAATTAGCTATGGAACATTAGAAAAGCTTATGTCTCGGAAATCAAATGAAGATATGAAAATAAAAGACTTATAATGCAATCACTCAAGACAGTTTGAAGATGTTACTGGATTTTATGGCATTTAGTGAGGGGGAGATTTCCTGCTGTGAAATATATTCAGGGGGTTCTACAGTACATTATAAATTCTTGAGCATATGTTAGGTCCCTTGTAATATTAGAAATATTGAAAAGTGTAGCATAGTTTACAGCATACACATAGAAGCATATTGTATATATATCTAAGCTAAGGAAATTGGTAGCTTCAAATTGGTAACTTCAAATAAAGTAGAATGATAACGCCTGTTTGATAAGCACTGTATGTTAATATGCATGTAAAGATTGGACATATTTTTGTTTTTCAAATGCTAGATATTAATCCAAGAGCTCTAGGCTTCCAATATAAGCTTTCTAGCCATGAGCTATGTCAGAAACCCATAAAACGTGGCACTCTTGCATAACCAAAAATCATTGAGCCTCAGGTTGAAACCCAGCCTTTATCATCAGATAAAGACACACTTAATGACAGGACTACCAACATAAGTTTGATTCCCCAGAATCCAATAGTAGAAGGAGATAACTGCATCCCAAAGTTGTCATCTGATTATCACATGGCAAATACAATCTCTCACATTTCACACACAGACACACACACACACACACACGCACGCACGCACACGCACACGCACACACACACGTGCAATAATGTTGTTTTTCTTAATAACCTAAGGTTCGAAGGGAATATATCAGCAGATCCCTTAAAGCAATGTGTAAGATGTGGTGAATATGAGACAAAAGTGTGTAAACAATGATGCGAGTATAGAAAAGGCATTGTGAGTAAAGTGAGGCCTGAAAGCATTACTCAGAAATGGGCAAGAGTTTGGCATAGAACCTGTAGATGAGAAAAAGTGGGTACATTCAATGACAGTGGGGCACTGAACTGCCCAGAGAAAATATGGATGACCTAATCAAAGGAATGGACTCAAAGCATGGATCTCAGAAACCACAGGAGTTTGTAGATGTTAAGCTGAAGCAAAACTTCAGCCAGGCCTCACACAAAACCTAGAAATTTTTGGAATAAACCAGTGGACCCAGGAGCCCTGATCTGCCCACAACAAGAAGGGAAAGAAATAAAGAAGGGAAACAAAGGTATATCTTGCAGAGGCATGCAGATAATAAAAATGAAGACTGAGGTGAATCCTGCTTTCTTGGCAGTTAGATAACTATAAATGAAACATTTAGGAAAGAGGCCAAGACAATATTCATCCTGTTTCTTGGCTAATAGTGAAATGTCAAACAGAGATTTAGATGAGTGAAGAACACTGACATCTTTTTCAAATGGCTTCTGAATCCTGAAGAATTAAAACAAGTTAGACATATGTAGAGGAAAAAAAAGTGTTTAAAACTAAAACGCATTTGCTATGAACATCAGCAATTAAAGAGCAAAGCACTTTTTTATTCAAAACCACTTGAAGGTGATAGATTCTTGGTGATACAGAGTATCAGAAAGAAAGAAAAGAAACAGAGAAATCAAGGTTGTTACATGTTGCAAAGCATTTAGTGTCTCTGAGTGGTCCATATGGAGCTCCCACTGGAGCTACTCATCCAATGTCAAACCTACTTAAGAATGTGGATCAGCAATAAAAATTTCTACTCAGCTATTATGTCTATAAAGTGTATTAATAACTAAAATGCATGGTAACCCAAGGTGTGCAGTAGTGGCACACATACCTTTGCTGTAACAAACAGTTCTGTAATTGCACTTAAGATTCACTCAACAAAAACAAAACCATGACTGGAACTGGAAACCTGGCCATCTGACTACTCAGTGTTAGTGAAGTCTTGGTTATTGGAGTAGAATCAACAACCACTAACTTGCTAAACCAGCATAATCCCTAGCAACAATATATAAACATCTGTCTTTATATACACAGATAACTGTAGTCTTTATGCCTCATCAACAAAAATTGTCCTGGTAACAGACAGAGACGACAAAGATAAAAAACAACAATCAAAACACACAGTTGTGGAACCCAGGCTCAATACATCTGCAAGATATACTTAAGACTGAAGAAAGGTTGGAGAAAAGGGGAGTAAAGACTGTAAAGAGTCAGAAAATCAGTGAGTTTGCTGTGAGGTTGTGTCTCATAGTAATACCAGAAGGTATACCCATATCACCTCACTAACATCACTGCACAAACATGAGCTGAACAAGGGCCATCCCAATGGACACAACAAAGTGAGATCCCGGACCATGAGACCTCAACTCTGAAGAAAGAACTATATATGCATCTGAAAAAAACGAAATGGGAGACATGGTACAATAGCATACCAATTGCTTATCAATGCCAATGGTCAGACCTGAAAATATCTATACAAGTAACATCATATGGACTGAGTGGATTTTATTTATAAATATATATGTATATATAGCATTTGTATATATATATATATATATATATATATATATATATATGCATATATTTACCTGTATATACATATATGCATATATATGCATGCAATAACAAAATAAACCAGCTATGAATTTGAAGGAGAACAGGGAGCTTTATATGGCAGATATATATTTACCTGTATATACATATATGCATATATATGCATACAATAACAAAATAAACCAGCTATGAATTTGAAGGAGAACAGGGAGCTTTATATGGCAGATATATATTTACCTGTATATACATATATGCATATATATGCATACAATAACAAAATAAACCAGCTATGAATTTGAAGGAGAACAGGGAGCTTTATATGGTAGAGTTTTGGGAGATGGAAGGAAGAAATGCTGACATGATAAGCATATAATATAATCTAATAATAATCTCCAAAACAAAAGTATGAAAAAAGTAAAATTGTAATTGTAAAAACAAAAAAAGTCAGAAGCAAAACAAAACAAACAAAACAAAATCAAGCAAGCAAGCAAACAAATAAACAAACAAAAAACCAAAACTGTGGCTTGGAATGGAGGAAGCAGTGGGCAGCCAAAGTTTCTTGTCATCAACACCTCAGCAAACTGGTGATGTAAACGGAGATTTTACTATTTTACATGCATGCAGAAATTAGCTATAAATAAAGCACTCTTTCTTAGAAATGGTGCTCATTTCTTCTTTTTCAGTCCATTTATATTGAAACTTGCATTTGATATATTATACCTTGCACAAATATTTTTAATTTAATCAGCTGGGCATTTTATGTACTCAGATGTCAGCAGTTCTTTTCAATAATAAAAATTAGTGACAAACTTTGAGTGGCAAAAAATGCAGGTAAAGATAACTCTTAAAATATATTTAATCTAAACCAAGTAGATAGTGCACATGCCTTTAATCCTAACAATCTCAAGGCAAAGTAAGACAGATCTGTGAGTTCAAGCCCAACTTGATCTATATAGTGAGTTTCAGAACAGCCAGAGCTACAGAGTGAGATCCTGTCTTGAAAAAACAAAACAACAACAAAAACCAAAGCAAAGTTCACAAACATATATGTACATGTACATATATATGAATGTATGTTATACATTTAATATAGTGGAAAGAACTTACTAGTGTTGATGCTGCCAATTTTTTTCCATGATAAAAGTTAATTTGGTAAAGACTGGTTTTGAGGGTTTTATTTGATTTTTTAGAAAAACGTACTCAGAGAACCTCAATTTGAGATATGAGATGTTTATGTTTTGTCCTCTGTGTCGCCTTGTGTCTCAGTGTGCTTCTCTGTTGCTGTGATAAACACCATGGCCAAAAGCAAACTGAGCAAGCCAGCAAGCAGCACTCCTCCATTGTTGAGCTTCGGTTCCCACTGCTGCCAGGTTTCTGCTTTGATGTCCAGCCCTGACTCCCCTTCATGAAACTGTAACCTGTTAGATAAAATAAGCACTTTCTTCCATTCATTTGCTTTTGGCCATGGTGTTCTCAGAAAAAATGCAGAATGTACTGATAGTCACCTGACCCTCTGGAAAGTCCCAGGCAGAGTGCAAATGTGTGTCATGATCCAGCCATGCTTGCTAGCCAATAGATTTAAAGGTCAATATGCCTAGCTAATAAGTTTGAACTGTAACCTTGCTGATGTAACCTGTGTCCTGAAAAATATAAAAACTGCTTGTAATAGCCATTTGGGGTTGTCTTCTAGTCATTCGCCTTGAGGGATCCCAATACACCAGAAAATAAACCTTGTTTTGCTTTTGCATCAAAAAAAAATTCTAATACATTGGTTAATGAAACAACATTTCCTTTTTGTTTTTTTTACATTTAATTTAATTTTTTGACAGGGTTTCTCTGTGTAGCCCTGGCTGTCCTGGAATTCACTCTGTAGACCAGGCTGGCCTTGAACTTAGAAATCTGCCTGCCTCTGCCTCCCAAGTGCTGGGATTAAAGGCATGCACCAACACTGCCTGGCAAAACAACATTTCTTTTATCAATTTGCTAATGAAGACTTTATTTTAACTTTGGAGTCCAAGTCGAATTATAATATCTATTATTGCTTACCTTCTTCTCAAAAGAATACTAGTTTATTCTTTCGTGCATAAGTTATCTGCAAGTTAGTAGAAAATGACATATATATATAAATTTTTCTTAATATACTAAATTACTGAAATAGTATGAAATGTTTGAAAATAGTTCAAATTAAAATTGCAAAAAGTTATAAGTAAAATAAACCAATTGATATATAATCGCCAAGTACTTGATATTTGGTGGATTTTTGTAGTTGACAATTTCTTAAGCTAAATAAATTTTTTATAAGATAAAGACTCTGTTTCCTAAGACAAACTCCTACTAACATCTCTCAATACAAATTAGGAGTTTATTTTCCTGGGACAGTGAAATTATTTCATAGCCCTTCAAAGATTTTTTTCACCCTAAAATGGGATTTAGAATATTATAACAAATATTATAGATAGACATGATTTTACCAGTTTTTTCATTAGTATTATGAATCATAGTGTTTCAGTTTCTCAGAAGCAAAGTCTAAATTTATTTATGTTCTACATAAAATTGCCATTTGAGGCTAGCAAGACGGTTCATCAGGTAAAGAAGACACGTGGTATGAAATCTTGTGACTTAATTTACATCCTTGGACCTACATGGTAGGAGGATTGAAATGACAACTTTAAGTTGTCATCTGACCTCTTCACCTGTTTTAATGGCACACGTGCAAACATAAACACAGAATAAAATAATGTATTAATTTTAAATTATTGGTAGTACAAAATGATTTTTAAAATACCACCAGATGATTAAAATTATCTTTATATGCATAGAATTTAACCGAAAATAATTTAAGTGATACAAGATAGGGACAACTTAATAATTATTTGTGTTTATCTGTTCTTCAGTGCTGGTGATCTTGTACAGTTTCAACAACTGCTTTCCCATGGAGCTATTATGTATTCACAATAATAGCATAGAGGAGATGAGCAGGCAAAACAATTAGATTAAAAAGTGACCATGCTCAGAGTACAGTTTTATTGACCTCCAGACTAAACCAAGTGTTTTTTTCTTTCTAAATGAGTCAGTGACCACTACTAAATTTCTACAGCAAGATATTTCCATTCCACTGTTAGAAATACTCTGTACTATAAGAAGTAGGTGAAAACAGAAAATATTCAGATCATCAAGGGCTCCACTAAGTTGGAATTTATGTTTGTGAAAATTAGATAGTCATATTTTCTCTTATACTGGCAGAATAAGAGGCTCTTAGTGACCGACTAAGGCAGAAGGACATTATATCATAGCCATGAAAATATCTATTTGATAGGACATTCAGGTGATAATATACATGGTGCTGTAAAAATTCACTTGTCTTTGTCAGATTTCTCCTAGTCGTGGAGAATACTACCACAGTGACCTCAGGAGGACTAATGTAGGTAAAAGTTTCCTTTTCATGTTTGGTTTCTACACCCATTCACTGTTTTACTAAGTATGATACAAATGCATTCTAAAAATGTTCTATAAAACAATAGGGCCACTACAGAAATCCTGATACTTGCTCCCTTGCTGTCTCTGCCCACTGTGCTGACTTTTATTTTATAGAAGGTCCAAGTTGAAATGTTCTAATGTTATTAACAGATGCTAAAAAAATTAATAATCAGTGCAGATAAAACAGAATTGTTCTAGCATAGTCTTCATGAACACTGTTTTGTAACTGAGTATCTATTTATGTCAGCAAACCAAGATAATTTATATTTATCTTAGTCAAAAATTTTTATAGATATGATCCATGGACTCACTTTTACTTAGCTTCAGAGATATTAGAGATATGAGATAATTTACAGTTTTGAATTAAACTATCCAAGACTCATCTTTGAATCCACTATGGTAGTAGCTGAATATTTAGAGTAAACACTTTAGCTGAAAAAATTAATAAATGATGTCAATAATTAAATACTAATAAGAACTAAAATGTTAGAATTTTATAAAGTCACATAATTTATTTTTTTACAATAGTATGTTGAGTATACAGTCAGAAGCTAAGTGCTTATCAAATAGTTCCATTTACAGATTCATAGGAAAGATCCAGGGACAGTCAGTCAATCTGGTTAATGGTGCCTAATGCTGAAAATCATTTTAAACACTAACCTCTCCCTCCCTAATATGTACAAAAAACTATTATACTGTTATATGTATGGCTTGGCTAAAAATGTGCTATAGAACATAATAAAGATAATACTTGAAGTTACTTAAATTTTTTGATGAAGTATCTCCCATCTATTTGGTTTCAGTTTTTTATGTATATGAGTACATTGTTACGTCTTCAGACACACCAGAAGAGGGCATCAGATCCCATTACAGATGGTTGTGAGCCACTGTGTGATTGCTAAGGATTGAACTCAGGACCTCTGGAAGAGCAGACAGTGCTATTAACCACTGAGCTGTCTTTCCAGCCCCTGTTTTCCACTTCTATATGGTGCAAAAAGTATGGAAACTTTTTTCTTGAAGGAGCTGAAAGGGTTTGCAGCCCCATAGGAAGAACAACAATATCAACCATCCAGACCCCTCCTTCCCAGAGCTCCCAATAACTTAACCACCAACCAAAGAGTACACATGGAGGGACCCATGGCTCCAGCTGCATATGTAGCAGAGGATGGCTTTGTTGGGCAGCAATGGGAGGAGAAGCCCTTGGTCCTGTGAAGGCTCCATACCACCAGTGTAAGGGAAAGTCAGGACGAGGAGGCAGGAGTGAGTGGCTGGATGAGGGAATACCCTAATAGAAGCAGGGGGAAAGGAAATGGGATAGGGGTTTTTCAGGGCTTGGGGAAATGGTTAAGAGGATAACACTTGAAATGTAAATAAAGAAAATATTCAAAAAATTCTAAAAAAAAAAATGAATGCATCTGCACATGCAACAGCTATGGAATCTGGATTTTAAAGTTCCTATGTCCATATGGTTACTTGGTTACTTTTCTTTCTTTCTCTTTCCTTTCTTTCTTTCTTTCTTTCTTTCTTTCTTTCTTTCTTTCTTTCTTTCTTTCTTCCTTTCTTCCTTCCTTCCTTCCTTCCTTCCTTCATTTCTTTTTTTTTTTTGAGTTTTTTTAAAACCAATTCATTCAAAGCCACAAGGGTACAAAATGACATGACAAAGCAGATTCCGTTTTGTCATGGGCTGGAGATCCAAAGCTGTCTACAGAACTGGAGTCTAGGAAACTAAAAGTAATGAGTCAGTGGACTTGACACCTTTGGGGCAACTAATGTCTAATCCTGGATGGAAAATAAGTTAGGACAAATGACTCTTAAGACACAAATTAAAAGAAGAAACAATTGAAATAGAAGGATTAGCTATTATGGACTCAAGACACATATGATTTGTAAAATCACTGTGGAAAATGCATCAATAATACAAAACAAGATACCATGGAGCAGCAGAATAAGAGCCAGATGAAACATGCACCTGTCTTGATTATTTTCTATCACAGTAACTTGCATCTTTGTATTGAGAACTCTGCTCAATTGAAACATGCTTGCTTACTGTTTGCCAACCGGAAGGTCTACAATGGAGGGAACTGGGTTGCTCATGCATCCTGGATACCTCTTTCTTCTTTTCTTTCCAGTGTTTAAAGTAACTGCTGCACAGAACCACTCATATCCATCAACAAATAAAACAGACATATTGTGTGTGTGTGAATGAGTCAATCCAGCAGTGACTATAAACTCTAGGCAACTAAAAGAGCATCAGATCTCAAATACAGAAGTATGTTAGAAGCAGGCAGGGATGAAGATGGCATTAAAGGTTAGTATCTTGTTGAGAATCTAAGTATTGTCAGGTGGTCATAGGAGCATTTAGGATATTTGAATCATACTGTGAAAATGTGGTCTCACCATAGTTTTAAATCACACTAACTGTCAGAAACAAACATTCACTTATCTCTGTATTTCCATGTTGTGAATGAAACCCTTCTTAGAACTTACTACATTTTCGGGCTTTAAAGCATGATATTAGAGACAAACCTATATAAAATTATGAAAATTGATTGCCAAGACCCTCTTTCTCTCTGTTACCATTTTTATTAATGAATGAGCTTGAAGCAGTTTTATTATTTAATCCAGATTGTGTTCATCAAGTAGTTTCTGCAATGCCCTCATTCTCAAAATAAGAGGTGTGTTTACTCATGAACAACTTGATTTTCTCATTTAAATTTGTTTCTGTAACTTCTTTAAGTGATATAATTTTTATATTCAGAAGCATTTAACTTATTCCCAATGATATGTCAATAAATAAAACTGGAACCCTCAGTTTGTGGTCTTTTTTTCCTGCAATTCAAACTTTGAGATATAAGAATATATAAAATAATCAAATTTTATAAAATAAACAAATTATAAAATAATGATTAAAATTATAAAATAATAATAAAAATTATAAAATAATCAAAATTTTAAACTCTAAAAGATATTGCCAAATAATTTTCCAGAAAGTTATTTTAATTTATAGGCTTATCATACAACATAAGGTTGCCACTTTTAATCATAGAAATGATATATAATTAAACTTTGTAACTTTTAAAATTTAGAAGGAAGAATGTAATGGCATTGCCTGTCATTGTTCTCATCTGTTCATGATGACACTTCCCATTGTCTCAGTTATGGCTTATATTTCCATTAGCTCAGTGGTTTTCAAACTTTTTGATGCTGTGACCCTTTATTAAAGTTCTTAACTTTGTGGTGAGCTCCAAATATAAAATTATTTTTGTTCTTTCTTCATAGGTCTTAATTTTGTTACTCTTATGAATATAATGTAAATATCTCATGTTCAGGATATCTGATAGGCGACTCCAATGAAAGGGTTGTTTTATCCCCAAAGGAGTCATGAGCCACAGATTGAAAACTGCTGCCTCCTATCCCATATCTAGTTATCACTTTGTTTTAATGTTTTCACTCAGTACATGAAACTGTTGTGCAGTTTGTCCAGGATCTTTCCCTCATTTCAGATCATGACCCTGAGTACTGGGATGACAGGTACATGTCAAAACATCTGCTTTTTTGATTCTCATCTGGATGGTTACTTTTAAAAGATTATTTATTACAGTTTGCAGTATGTGTATGAATGTTCTGACTGCATGTATGTATGTGCATCATGAACATGCAAAGAGATTAGAAGAGTTGCCGTGACCATTCATCATCTGCAAGGAACAATGTATGAATGCTTCACTGCTGGGAATCTATAGGGGTAAGGGCTATGGGATTCTACTGTGGCAAGACTCATGGAATCCTATTCCCACTTGTCGAGGACTTGTAGTGAATTTTGTGACCTCTATGCTTATTACCTAGACACTATGTGCTACAAGTTCTTTTTGCTTTTGCTATGCTCTTTTTACTCAATAGCAATATTTTGTTACACTTTGTGGGTCATGAGCAAGGCTGGAATCATTCAAGCTGAAAGCCTATGTTTCTCTTAATACTTTTTTCAGGGGCAAAACCCTCCTCTGTTCTCTCTGCCTCTATCTATCTGCCATATGTGACCACTAATCCTTGGTATTTTGGTACATATAATCATGCCCCTAGAGAAGCAACTGCAGTCACACTGAGTAAGCCTGTGGCAGTGTAGAGAACAGTAGGTCCTGCTTACATGACTGTTCTGAAGAAGATATGTCTGATCAACAAAGACTTAAAATGTAGAAGATATATCTGATCAAAAGGGATTTAAAATGAGGAAGCTATTTCTGATCAACAGAGACTTAGGAAATAGCGAAGCTATGCCTGATCACTATAGACTTAAAAATGGTTCATGTAAAGATGGTTTCAGGAATTGATAGGTGCATATCAGAAAAAGCTGCTTGGTACAATGAGCATATCTCTGCACACAATTTAAAAAGTGCTCTTTGATGAATGGGCTTAAAGCTACAAATGTTTAATCTGTGCCTCACCTTACACAACTGTATAAGCACATTTTTACCAGTAAGGTATATGTTCAAGTTATCAGAATGTGCCTGGCTAGACCTTTATATTTAGCTTATTGAAACTGCTTTGTAGTGGAAAATCGGGTTAGGGGGTGATTGACTCAATTGAAGCAGGAGAAGAAAGAAGGAAAACTTTTGGAGACCTTTTGAAATGATAGGACTTTTTTTTAATGCTGATGGTATGACTTCTTTTAATAAAATAACCAAATGATATCACTGCTCAGATAAACAGGATTGTGTATAAATAAAGACAGCTGGGGATATTCCGGGCTACTCGCTTGAACATCAACAGGAGGTCAGTATCTCCACTTTTGATGATGACACTACACATCTGTCTTCAGGTTCGAGAACCCTGCTTGAGCAGGACTCTGACAGAGGAGGATGATAAATACCTTGGAACTGGAGTTAGAGATGGTTATGAGCTACCATATAGGTTCTCAGAACTGAACCTGAGTCTCCTTCAACCAAAGAGCCTCTCCAGAAACTCTCATTTTCTGCTAATATAAAACTTTGTGTTCTAGTTTATTAATGTCATGTTTACTAATGATTGAAAATATTTTTGAGGCATTTGCTTATTAGTTATTAAATACTTTTTAAATGAGAAAAATTATGGAAAACATCATTTATGTCACCATTAAACATGTGAGAATTTCTCCTTGCCTCAGACAAATTTCTCCTACATAAATGACAGTTACATACACGATGTAAATCACACATGAACAGGAAGATGAAATATACATTTATTTCGATTCAAATGAATAAGTAGTTCTGTCACATCAGTTATTGTTTCTTTCGATCTTATCTAGCGGTCTGGAATTTTAGCATATGCTAAATATCATATTCTATCTGCATTTGGTAGCTTCCTCATTTACTTTCACTTTTTACTCAGTCCTATTATCTATTTCTACCACAGTGTAAGAGCTAGAAAGTTACTTAGCAGTATTTAGCATTTGAGAACAACATTCACCATTGTAGGTGCATGATTACAGAAAATTATTATGGCATTCATCCAATTACAAACTACAGTTAATTAAAAGGACCACTAATCCCATTATAATTCTCAGTAGCAGTAATCCAAATGTGGAAATTAATTTTGCTGGAACACTGATTCTTGTGATAACATCAGATCTTTTCATAAAATAAGATGTTATTATTATTGTCTTCTTTTATAAATTTACACTCTTTTCTCTCATTCATTTCCAGGATAACATACTTATTAAAACTAAAATATGGTATTTTTATAGTTTAGCTTTTATTGATATAACACATAAAATAAATATTAATATAAAAGTTATCATTTCTAAATTAAAGTACCTATCCAATAGTCATTAACATATCTTGCTTTATGGATTCATTTTTAATCAGTATACATTATAGCTGCATATTACCTTAAAATAACAACAAACATGTTTTTTCTTTTCAATATGTGTGTGTAGGTATGTGTGTATGTGTGTGTACAGTATTTACATTGCTCATCACTTAATTCAGTTTCTAACCGTGTTGACTAAAATAATGTTGAAGAACAATTTCACCCTTTTGAAATTATATTTGAAATGCTTCTATAATCCCCAAACAAAGACTGTGCTAACAATGGATTTGTATATAATGTAATATGTGTCCCATGCATTTATGCCAATAATTGTTTTTAAATATTAATTCATTTATTTTATTTATATGAGTACACTATCCCTATCTTCAAACACACCAGAAAAGGGTATTGGATCTCATTACAGATGGCTGTGAGCAACCATGTGGTTGCTAAGAATTGAACTCAGGACCTCTGGAAGAGCAGTCAGTGCACTAAACTACTGAGACATCTCTCCAGCACCACCAATAGTTTTAAATAATAAAAGTTAACAACCCTCACTTCTCTTTAAATTAAATAACGATGAAGTTTCTGGTTCCTTTTCCTGATAATAAAAGAAATCATCAATAGACATACTGTGGCTTCATTGCTTTCCCCTGGGTTGCTGGATAATTGATCCTAGGGCACTGGATTACCAGCTTTGCTGATTTATTTATGTGCAGCTTTGGCATTTACATCCATAGGTAAGTTTCCTTTGGATGCAATTTTATTTCAGATGGTGAAGTTTTGTTATCTATCAAAAATAAACCTTGGAACTCCCCATATTAACTCTCTATCTTAAATATCTTAAAATTTTGAGAATTTATCCTCAAAGTATGAATAAGATAATTATTTCCCATTCTAGTAACTACACACACACACACACACACACACACTTCCGCTATATTCTAAGATCAGTGGTTCATTGGTTTCATTGGTGTTGGGATGTTTTGTTTTATTTTAATTTTGTGGGGTGTGTGTGTGTGTGTGTGTATGTGTGTGCATATGTGTCTAACTTAATGAGAAGTTGCTACTTTGAATGCTGAGTAGCTACTGGGTAATCTTGGTTCTTTGATCTTTTTCAGCTTGAGAACAGAGAAAATAGGAGGCTGTGGTTGGGACAAATGGTTGTTAAAAACATGATAGCAGATAAGAAGATACTGGGATCAACCAGGAACATATTAGACCTGAGAAATATTGGAGTCACCTAGTACCCACCGAGAGATCTGCGAGTGCTGAAAACAGTAACTCAGAATTTGAACAAATCTCAGTTTTCTGCCTCCTCCCTGAAGGTAGGCACAGAAAGAATTCCCTTCCTCCACATGAAGTTTCAGATTTTTAAGATCCCTTTCCATTTTTCAGAGTGACTGCTAAAATGCAAGTACCACATTTCAAATTCATTAAATATTTTCTATAGGGTTTTCCTATTCATTAAAATGAATATGAATGAATGAATTTTAATTAAAATTAAAATTTTCCCTTCCTCCCTCTCTACTAAGGAATATCTGTGCCAGTTGTTTGTATACTGCTTTTATTAGGGGGAGAATAAACCTGGGCTTGTATGTAATTAGAATTTGTCTTTTAAAGTTCTTTCACTATTGAATATACCTTAACTTTCTTGTACAGTTTTTGACTCTTTATAATTAAACCAGTGTTTGTACATTTTTACTTACTTGCACACATGCACTTACACACAACTACACAATACTTAAGTCTCAAAGAATATCTAAAAAAAGAAGTTTTAGAGATGGTAAGAGTCAAGTGATCAGGAAGTTGGATGTGAGACTGTGTCGTCTAGAAATGACATCTATGGGGTCTCAACAGTATGGTTGCCTAATATAAACCTAAAAATGACACTATCAGTTGAGATATTAATGTAGATGGGTAAACTCTTGCAAGACCCACTCATAGATGAAGAGCTACAGGCTTCTGAGAGAACCAGAATTTCCCATAGAAGGGCCCTATAAATTCTATATATTTATGTACACAAACATGTATGTGTATGTATACATATAAGTATACATATGATATATATTATGTATGATATATATATATCAATCATATGTATGATATATTATCCTACATGCTATTTTTAGCTCTAAAAGCGTATACATATAAACAACAGTAAATGGACTCAGCAGGGTATGTGTTTTTTGTGTATGAATATATATAATTATATATATATATATATATATATATATATATATATATATATGAAACGCTGCTGCTAAGTTCATTTACTGTTGCTTGTAAGTATATATCACATATATATGTATATGTGTATATTTGTACACACACATATGTGTGTGTGTGTGTGTGTGTATGTGTGTGTGTGTTTATGTCATGGATTTTAATAGGCCATGAAATGAACTGGAGGTAGTAAGGAAGGACCGGGGTGGGGAAAAGGAGGAGAAAATGAAGTGGATATTATACTCATGCATAAAGTTCTCACAACTTAAACAAACTAACAAAATACCCATTGAATCTATAATTATTTCTATTGTATAGTCTGCCCACACCATACTCGTTTAATTTCCATTTTATCTGACTAATTTTTTAGAAAAGGGTTTATAATCATGGAGCCTTCATGGGTTTTTGCTAGCTCCTCTGCATGATTGTTTAGCTTGAGATTTCTGTGAGACTATTAGCAATGGGAGTGGGGGTATCTCTGACTCTTTTGCCTGCTTTTAGGACCCTTTTCCTCCTACTAGGTAGCATTGTCCAGCTTTAGTATGAAGATTTGTCCCTATTCACATTGTATCTTGACATGTTTGACTAATATCCCAGGGAAGCCTGTTCTTTTCTGAAGGAAAACAAAGAAGCAGTTGATCTGAGGGAGGGCAAAGATGGGGAGGTAGTGGGAGTGGTGGAAGAAGTTCAGGATGTATTTTATTAGAAAAGAATGAAACAAAAGAAAAAAAATGGAAAACTACTGACTTAAAATATTTATATTTGTCAACAGTTTGACATATTATATATATGTGTGTGTTTGTGTGTGTGTGTAGTGACCTATAATTATCTATATTCTTGACTGTCAAATATGTAATATATGTATGTAATATCTATGGATAACTTGTATATCTATACATTTTTGTGTACATTTTAGCTTTAGTTCATAAGTAATTACTATATTACAATTATAATATCAGTGATATTTCTCTCAATTCATAATATCTTTTTATCTAAGATGTTTTGTGTTTTGTAATTTCTATAAAGTAAAGATTGGTAAGAATAATATCTAGCTTTCCTATGTTGGTTGCAAGTTGCCTGTTAAGGTAATTTCTTACCACAATAAGCCTATACAGAAACAGTTATTATATTTATAAGCTATATGCTTATTATATACAACAAGTTATTATATTTACAAGCTATATGCCTAGATTGGGCAGGAATTATCACTATATAAATTTATTCCTCATCTATGAGACCCCTTGCTACTTGCCGCTTTTCCACGCCATCTCTTTCTGCTCCATCTTTCTTTTACCTCCTCTTCCTGTTTCTCTCTTTCCTACAGTCCCACCTACCCTTTCCACTGCTCAATCATAAGCTCTGGCCTTTATTTGACCATTCAGAATGAAGAGAAGGTTCTCTGAGATCACCTAAGTATGTGATCTACTTCTCCTTGGGGGCAGCCTCTCTTGAAGAAGCAGAATTAACATCAAAATACAAACAGCACCAGGGCAATCCATAATATTTCCCCCTTTTTGTCCAGTTAAAGGGTTCTTTTTTCTCAGATATAAATTGAACACAATACTCACAATTATATAAATGGTAAAATATAATATACAATTAACACCTAGTCTATCATATTTGTCAATTTAGATAAAGTGCTCTACCATCTATCCTAACTTAAAGAGTTTACTATTCTATGTCTGAATTATGTTCTGATTTTAGTTTATATTACCATCTGAAAATCATACTGTCAAGTGTATATCAAATCTCTCAATATCAAACAACTTAAGTTTGCTTATGAGACTATAACTAGTCTTTAACCCTGTCAAAAATCCAAGAACAAATTAAATATTACCTGAGTATATAAGAAGCACAAAACATAGCTTCTAAAACTTAAACAATGTCTAGAGACAGCTGACTGCCTGGACAGCTCTTATTTTTTTTTTTTTTTATAACATTGGAGCATCTGTCTTTAGGCTTCTGACCCAGAATCATCTGACAGATCTTGAGATGAAGCAGGAACTATGAAGGACTAGTTTACCCTCTCTTGGGAGAGCTTAGCATTTGATTATCTCACATTTGTTTGTCCTTTTTGAACAGTATTTTGTCATTAGATGATATAGGCAATTTATGTCCAGTGGCTATCTTGAGGTAAAGATGCCTGATATCTTCTTTGAACCACGTAGGGGAAGCTGTCAGGAACAGTCATGTCTCATGGTCAAATGACCCTTAATAATGAAATAACTCTAGAAATTTTTTTCTGGAAAACTTAACATTATGTATTGTTGGACAAGTGAAAAATCAGAATAACAACTGGTAGATAACAGTTTAGTTTCTTACTTTTCTAATCCCAGGCCTTTAATGTCTAACTGTTCTTCATCTTCTAGCAATGCTTTCTTAGGCTACCATCTTGCAAGCCTAGACATTAGAGATGTGGTACTCATTTTTTTTTTTTTACCAAAATGTCTAGTACATTGTAAATATTACACAAACATATTTTCATTGTTGGACCATTGTGGTAGAAAATTTTAAAGCAGTATCTTTTAGGTCATCTTCTATGGATTTGGCTAAATTGGAAAAATATTATAAAAAGTGAAATTCACATTATCTAAGCTGACTGTTTCTCTTGATTTCCAGGAAGGCATTGCGAGAAGATGATGAACAATTACATTACACACACACACACACACACACACACACACACACACACACACACATATACATATATATTATCATGATCATAATGAACGTGATGATTATTGTGTACCTCTAACTCAGATTTTCTTTAAAACTGAGAAAACATTCTTTAGAGATAGTAGAGTACTTGATGTTGGTATTGGTATGGCAGGGTAATAGTTGGAATACCAAAAGTGATAGTGTTAGTCCAATCAAGCTGTAAGTTCACACCATATATATGTGGCAGTGCATCCTGCAGAGATACTTACTCACATGCCAACCTTCTGCATACTAGAATCTGTGGTAACAATTCAAGACATTCTTCTCATGCCATAACTTTACCACATTCTCTTTCTTTTTTTAAATTTTCCTTGCTAAGAACATCCCATGTGCAAACAAACTTACTTAGCAAGCTCTGTTCAACTGATCAAATACCCAAGTCCAACTTGATGACTAGTACATTCAAGAATACCTTGAGATAGTTTTGTTTTGTTTTCTTTTGTTTTGTAATTACATAGATATACTGACAGAAAAGGAAAATCTAAGCTGCTTACTGCCTGTGAGGTACTTTGTGAAGAAAACTTGAAGCACAAATTGTCCATCAAGTTTGTTACTCTGACTATGCACCAGTACTGTGTAACTGGTACAGTACAACTGCAGATATGTAAATTTTTCATGAACAAAGCCTTATTACCACACAATGCATCCCATGTGATGCTGTATCAAAGGACTTCAAATCAAAAGAACTAGGACATGTCTTAAATATTTTTTTATCAATTTTTAGTTTATTTTTTAATCTAAATTGTTCATTTGTAAATCTCTTATAATATTTGAGGAAATTGTTTTCATAATGTATCTAAATAAATGTTTCAATGACTCATATTTTGATTTAGACAATATTATTTTTTATCACTGTTATTCTCTGCCTTATGTTAGATCTTACTTGATTTCAGTTGTTCATTAAGTCAGGTTTTGGCAATTTTCCTTTTGCAAGTAAATTTTTGTACTTAAATATTAAAATATTTTTCTTTACTTAAAATTTTCTTGCTCAAACTTACATTAAAGTTTTTGTTAAAATTTTCAGTTTGCTGATGTCAGAATTTTTCAATCTCAATAGTGTAAATATTTTTACCCTTAAACTCTTAGTTATGACTATAGGTAGAGTTGAGAGACTCCCTGACTTGCACAGTGGCCCCTCATTACTTCTCTCACCCATGACAGTCTTTCACGTTTCCAGAAGCAGAAGAAATTTTACTGCATTGAAAGGGATTGGAAATTCTTGGGAAGCCAGGTAACAGTTAGTGACATGTTTATTCAGGAAAAACTGCATGACAATTAAGAACACTAGTACTGAATCTGCTTCCATACACTCAGTTTCATGACTGCTGTATGATCATCAAGGCATGGCAAGCTACAGAATGATCTGTCCATGCTAAGGGAAATTTTTTCATGTGAAATAAATGGAAGGCACAAAGTATCTGTGGCCTAAGATTTATGTGAAGTGGCAAGTAACCGTAAGGCAAAGGGATAGGGAATGTGAATATCACAGCTAGCATGATTTTATGAAGCTGATGAAAGGCAAACAACCAAACAGCAATCTAGCTACAAATTCAACAGGTAACCTCAGGAATGGGACACATACTTTGGAATATTACAAACTATTACACATCCCTCGCTGTCTGATGGATCTACCTGACCTTTGGGTCACTTACATATTTTATGATCTCTAGTTATTTTTATATCACTATTTAAATATGAATTTGTACATGAACAGGGGACACAAAGGAAATCATAACATAAATCAAAAGCTGACATAATTGTCTAGCTTTTAATTTCACAGAGAGACACAGAGACAGAGACAGAGACAGAGACAGACACAGACACAGAGACAGAGAAGCGAGAGACAGACAGACAAAGACATATCATCTCATCTAATAACAAAGAAAGAAAATAAAGCTCTAAGTATATACCTTCTGTTCAACAATGTTGGCATTGACTCTCTATGAAAACAATCTAAAACAAACTTCCATAGTACAAGGGAAGAAATGTTCACAAGCGAGCCACTAAACAAACCAGCAAAAAAGACATAACAATTTTGATCATGTGAAAGAAAGACAATACAGAGTTATCAAAATAAGGTATAAACAATTTTTAAACTGTGAGAAAAATATAGAGAGAATAAGAAAGCGAGTGATACATTTATGGAAAAAATAGACACAGAAGTAAATACTCAAGTCATCTATACAATGCATAGTTGGGACTGTCTGACCCCTGGTGTGGTGCCTTGTCATGTTGCTGGGAATCATACTAAATAAAATGCAGAATGTGAGCTTAGACAAGTGTTTGTATGTCTTGTGTTTTCTACCTACGCATGCAATCTCAGCAGTGTGTGCTAAACTCACATTCAACTTATTCAGAGTTACTCTTTTCTCCAGGAATTTTCTGCCATGGGAGCCTATGCCTCCAAACTGTGAGCCAAGATAAACCTTTGCTAAAGTTGGGCTTCTTGCCACACATTGTCACACACACACACACACATACACACACACACACACACACACACACACACACACATGTAACTATACAGAGAACTGGTTTCAAGGTTATTGTTCTGCTAAATGTAACTGTTGAGTTCTTTGGCCTGTGGAACTGGTTTATGGGAGGAAAGTGAGACATTTCAGCTGCTTGCTACAAAAGCCCTAAATTGCTGCAACCAGAAATCAATGGGCCATATGGCCAGAAACTTGAAAGATGAAAATGCTGGCAACAACACACAGTGAAAGATTTGCCTGAGTGGTTTAAGAGTAGGGTAAATCTGAAATATAAATATAATATCCAATAAAAATTAAAAAAAATAAAAATAAATTTTAAGAAAAGGAAAAAAAATAAGAGTAGAGTAAATACTCTATAGAGACCTGACCTTGGGCCATACATATTTTATCCTTGTCAAAAATCTGGCTTCACTTGACCAATGTCCTGAGAAATGGAGCAAAAATGAATGCAGAATTAACAGGTCTGCTTCTTTAGTGTCTGGCTTACAGTTTTAGAGGTTCAGTCCTCTACCATCATGGCTGGAAGCACAACAATGTAAAGGCAGACACGGTGCTCTACATCTTCATCTGAAGGAAGCTTGGAGCAGACCATGGCCCAGGCAGCTAGGAAGAGGGTCTGAAAACCTCCCCAGTAGTGATATACTTCCTCTATCACCGACTGGAACAAGGCCACACCTCCTAATAATGTCACTCTCTGAGCCAAGGATGTTCAAACGACCATATTCCACTCGCTGGCCTTTATAGGCTTGTTGAAGCTTATGATTCTAGTGAGCCAAGCCTAGCCATAGCATAACGCAAAATACATTTAGTACAACTTCAAAAGCCCTATAGTCTATAGCAGTCTTTACAATGTTCAAAGTCCAAAGTTTCTTCTCAGATTCATCCAGTCACTTAGCTTATAAAATCAAAGCCCATGTGGGAGAGTGAGGTGGGGGTGGGGTGGGGGGTGGGGAGAAGGGTCAGGGGTGCACTTCTCAGAGGCAAAGCAGATGTAGGATGGGGTGGAGAACTCTTGGAGGAGGAACAGGGAAGCTGGAAAACATTTGGAATATAAATAAATAAAACTAATTAGAAAGAGAAAGAGAGAGAAAGAGAGAAAGAGAGAGAGAGAGAAAGAGAGAGAGAGAGAGAGAGAGATCTTAGAAAAGCCCAGTACAGACTTCATCCTTTGGATTACTCTCAGAAAGAGCATTTTGATCAAGTGTAGCAAGCCTTGAGAGGAAAATTATTAAATGTATAGTTCAAGTAATAAAGTGTCACCTAGAAGTGAAATGGAATTGAATCCAGTGTTCAAGAAAAACAAAATAAAACATAGAAACAAACAAACAAAACAGCCAGGTAGTGGTGGCACATGCCTTTAATCCCAGCATTTGGGAGGCAGAGGCTGGTGGATTTCTGAGTTCGAGGCCAGCCTGGTCTACAGAGTGAATTCCAGGACAGCCAGGACTATACAGAGAAACCCTGTCTCAAAAAAAAAAAAAAAAAAAAAAACTAACAAAAACAAACAAACAAACAAACAAAAATACAGGTTAAGGGAGTTGAGATCTCTGGGTAAGATTCCACCCAAATAACCTTAGTGTTGTGTATGCAGTTACACAAGGAATAGTTATGTCATGCTAGCTGTTATATTACCTGGTTATTATTTTCATTTGGACTTTTAATCTGGAATGAACTGCAATCCAGAAATGAAGGACACAATCGTAATCCATATCTTGAGGCTAGAAGATCTTGTCTCAGATCTTGAGGAATAGTGGCCATGAAAAGCTCAGACCCAGAGCAAGTTCTAGATAATGAAAATCATGGCTCCAGAGATAGTTGTACATGCCTTTAATCCCCTCATTCAGGATACACAACCATGCAGAATTTGAGTTCAAGATCAATCTACAGAGCAAGATCCAGTGTAGCCAAGCCTTGGCAATGAAGGTTATAAGAGAAGAAAGATGTAATAGAACCATGTTCCAGAACCAGTAAAATGCAGAACTCTGCAGTTTTGGCTATATAGCTCTGGCTTAAGAGTCAAAAATAGAAGGGACTATTTTATAATAGAATTTTATAATAGAATTGGGTCAATTCATGCTGGTTTGTTAGAGCTAAGAAATTAGCAGTGATTAAGAAGAGACCAGCATCACTGAAGTAAAATCTTCTGGGAAGGGGTTTCTAAGAGTACAAGGAAGCTGTGTTCCAGAAATAGCCAAGGTTGTACCTCATGTTGCAGCTAGACTTGTGTAAAAATCATCCAGGTGGTACTGGTTTTAAAGGCATAAAAGGATCATGGAGAGCAGCCGAGCCTTGGCACTGTGAGAGACCATGGAAGGTTACTGGTGAAAGTGCAGCATCATTTGCAGTTGACAACCCAGGACTGAAAGGGTCATAAATGAGTTGAGTCTTGGCACCATCAAGGTATCCTATGAGAGTCTATTTTCAGTGGTATACTCCAGTGAATTGGAGATGCCAGTGCTGTGGGATGATCACCAATAATGGCGGCAGCACTGGATAAGAGTCAATCAGAGCTTAGAGTGCTACAGAGGGCAGAGCTGGAGAAATGACCCAAGCCTTTTGGAGGAGCCCCAACAGCCATAATTATTGTCCCATGAAAGTGTAAAGCTGTCCTTTGTCAAAGATTATACATGGCTGGGTGGCAGGTATAGGTTACTTTAGATAGATTGGACAGTAATACTTTTATAACTACATGGACTTTATGATTCTTTTTCTAGGATGAAACCAGTACTTTGTTTTTATCCTGATGTTGTTCTTTGGAGTCAGTTTATATATAATCATTTCTAAAGGATTCTGAGCAACCACGATCTAATTAAACAAAACCTAGGCACACCATGGATTCAGATCTGACTTTCTGTTTCTGACCGTTAGGTCTACTACACTGGACATAGCAAATGTTAAGTAAAATACTGGCTTGTAGATGGTTGGGGCCTCTTTTTCAGTCACTGACAAGATCTGTGAGTTCATTTTATAGGGCAGTGAAGGTGGAGCACCCTCCTAAAAAGGTGGCAGCCAGGCAGGCTTACACTGTAAGACACTTCATTTTCTCTTGAACCTTGGAATTGTGAGTTTTAAAAGCATTGAATGCTACTTTAGAAGGTAAGTACAAGTGGAAGTCTTCAGTCTGTGTCGCTTTGTAAGTATTAGCTTAGGTTATTTCCCCTTCCCCTCGTCCCTCAAACAAAAAGAGTTGACATCTGGTTTTAGCATGCAGCATAAATGAATGACCTTTCATCCTGGGAACACCTTTTTACCAAGTGTTCACAAGAGAGAGAGAGAGAACTAAAAACATAACAGCTCATAGGTATTTTTTTTTTTTTTAGTATTCCAGCAAACTTAAAAGTTGCATACACTTCAATACCATCTCATTAGAAAAACAAGATTTAAAGGTTTCACAGCCTTTTCATTAAAGGGGAGAAAAAAGGAAATGTGTGTATATGCTACTTTCCAACTGCTTGCCACGTCAAAGTGCTTATCAAGATACGACATATTGTGTGTCTGAGGAGGTCTAAAATGTTCACCCAATACTAACATGTGCCTGAAGTGGTCAATTAATACACTCCATATTTTTTTTCTAAAAGTATGCTTTTAACTTTAAATAATGACTACAACTAACCAACATGCAAAAACTCTCAGACTATACAGAAACTGAACATACAATGCATTGACTACCTTACTGCATTTTAAAAATCTTTACTCTGTACCGAACTGTTTTCCCAATCAGCCTAAGCAAAGGCATGCCCTTAATTCAGGATCTGCTTAGAGCACAGGTGACAGAGACAGGAAGAATCTAGACTATCTGCCTGGCCGCCTGGGAACAGAACAGGTTGAGTCCAAGTGACTGTCACATAACCCACCCAATGATGAGTGAGCCTGCTCCCTTTCCATCGATCCATTCAGGGTATAAGTGCACAAGTACACCTACCCAGAGTCAAGTAAGAACCCCCTTTACAGGGCACTCTTCCAAACAAATAAATATCTAAATAATGAAAAGGGCAAAATAGAAAACTTGAAAACAACAGAAACTAAACCCCCCTTCAAAAACAAGAGACAATGCTTATGTTAAGTCCACTCCAAAAACTTGCTAGTTTTTCTTGCAGTTTGTTCCTAAGGGTTTGATTTTTTATTTTATTGGGCACAACAGGAACTAAATTATTAATAAAATAAAGGCTTGTTTATTTTAAAAAAGAAAGAACAAAAAAGTATTTCCTAACAAAATGTTAACACAAATTGTTTATTATCAGAAAAATTTCATAGATTAAGACATTTCAATGACTATTTAAGACAATCAAAAGAACAAAATTTAGTGGCAAATCTTACCACGCCAATGGAAAAGTAGTTATTGATGATGCTGTAAGGCACGGGGTCTCCTTTCTCATCTTTGTCATTGGGTGTGACTTCAAACTTCCACCTGTCCAGCATGATTTCTGTGCTGCTTTCAATGTCTTTTAGGATCTTCATAAGATTTTCACCTTCATAACCTAATGAAAAAATGTTATAGGAAGACAGCATATAAACCGATTAAAGAGATTTAAACTTATACGCATTTGCTTTTTAATATGAATTATTCTCAAGCCAATGAGTACATTTTAATGCTAAGTTTAATGTAAATTGAGAATCAACCACTTGTGCCAAGATTTGCTTAGTTTTCATTTGCAACAAATATTTCTTTTTTTGTGGTATAAATCCTCAGCTTACCCAACAGTCAAAAACATTTCTACCACATATCTTTCTACATTTTTGTATAGATACATTAACATGTGATTAATTTTAATTTGCAATTTTTTACTTTCGAAGCACCCATTAAAAACAGAATGCCACATTTCACCTTATTGCTGAAATCACAAACTCTGTTGTCATGTTACACCTTCTGTGATTTTTCTTCATGTTTTCTTCTAGTAACAAAGAGAAACATTAAGAAAATAAACTGTTCATTTTTGGCAGATTTTATTCTATTTCATAATTTATTTACTCTTAGTGCACCAACACTTTCTGGATGGTTCTTAAGGCTTCAGCATGGTTACAACTCAGAGAATACTTCTTTTGGAAGCCACCTATCACTAAAAAGCATCAGATGCCTGACTTTTGTAGTTTTCACCTCCGTTGCTCAGAGCTACTCTTTCGTAGACTAAGTACAAGTGCATTCATACAAGTTTGTTTGTTCATTTGTTTATGTCTTTGTTCTTATCACTAAGGCTTCCCTTGCTAAGATGCTAAATCCATGCTTTAATGAATTAGCTATGGGTGGTCCATGTGCATTCCCCCAAGTTGATTTGATATTATATTCTCTTACATTTATCCATGAATGTTTGCCATCCATCCAGTTAAGACTGTAAACTAACCCTGGAGATGTTGTGCTTGTTTCTTAACTTCCCTCCACATTACCTACTCACCACCCCAGTACCAGATTTGCTCTGAGGAGTAAGTAAGATAATGAATAAGGAGTTCTTAGTATATGAATCTTAAACATATGGGATAGAATATTCTTAACAACATAATACTAGTGATCATGTCAAAAGTTACATTTTTTGAGCAGACAAAATCTATCCATACATATGTAGGCAGTGCTACAACATAGGGGAGAAGCTGAGGTAAACCAATCTAAGGTCTCCAGGCTATGGGGTTCCACATTCAGAAGCTGGTGATCAGGGAATTGGCACAAACACACATTAGGATAAACAAGAAAACAGGTCATAAAATACGTAACAGTATCTATAAAAGCAGAGAAGCTTAGGTCTCCAGGGTACAAGGAGTCCAACAACATGCAGTGGATGCAGCAGATTGACGAAGAATAGCAGACTTGTCCCAAGGTAAATCACTTAGTCTCACACTTTTAACACCAGAGAAGATATGGACCTAAGAAAGAACCTGGAGTTAACACACGGAACGGTACTTGGCACAAAGCTTCCACAACATATTGTGGAAACTGTGTTATGGGGAAGAGTTTGGAGATGATCCTGAGTTATTTGCCCGGGTGCACAGACTTCTAGAATAGTAGTGTCAGGTTCAAATTGTGCCAGATCGTCCCAAGGATAGGTTCTACAAGCACAAAGATTGTGTAGAAAAAAAAAAGTAGTGGAGAATGAAAAAAGAGTATAGGAGTTAGATAATTCAGGGCATGTCATTGATTAATTTGAAAATAAATGAACAGATTACAAAAGAATCTTGGGAAAAGGAAAGTCCAAACTTTGAATTAAATCATAGAATGGCAAAAGGAATACTATATCAAAGACATAGAAAATATTTTAAGTAAAATAATAACATTTTTCAAACATAGAGATATAGATGTCCATAGAGGTTCAAGAGGCAATCTAAGAAAAAAAAGGGGGGGACTAGAAATGAAACTACCCGTAACATTTTATATTAAAATGCTAAAAGCATCAAAGAAAAAGCTATTTTAAAAGGTATTTAAAACTGCAAAATGTAATGGTAAATCACTTTTTAATGTAGTTCCATAGAGTAATATTTAATTAAGCAACAGAATCTTTTAAAGACAGAAGGAATAGAATGATATTTTTCCTTCTGATAAACTAAAACTTCTAAGCTAGAGAATTATACCCAACAAAACTATCTACTAATTTGTGGCTTTACATCTAGTAATAATTCACTGAAAAGATGAAAAGTTGATAAAAATCTTATCCAAATTGATGACAAGAAATGTTACAAATAATGAAATTAGAAGGGAAAATAGATATGATACCAAAGATGCCAGTGAAGATTCTAAAGCCAAGCCTTAAAAATTTTTCATCTGTAAAATGAATAATGTAAAGATATGGGTGAATTCATAGATGCATATGACAAATCAAAATTAAACCATTATAAATAATCTGAAGAGATCTATAAATAATAATAATATTGAAATAGTCCTGAAAATTCTAACACTCACACATACACACATGCACACAAACGAGACACATACACATGTATGTATGTACACATACACATGATGGGGAAGACACAGAGGATAGAGAAACACAGAAAAATAGACAAAGAGTCAGAGAAAAGTCTAATAAAATAAAAATTAATTAAATACCTGAAAATAAAGCTAGTCAACAAAATAAGATAATATAATAAAAGTACAGTAAATTTGAGGATTATTGTATAGGAAGGAATTCATGCTTAATGTAGACACAGGATAAGTCTGTAAGTTTGAAGGTCATGACACAGGAAACTTACTACTCTTGTTTTGCTAACCAGACATGGCAAACTGTCTTCACAGTCTTTACATTTATACTCATTGTTTGGTGCTGTCCTCACCTTGGTCAACAATGCTTTGTTTTGTTCTCAGTGCTTATTCAGAGCACTGAGAACAGGTGCAACAATGAAATATTTATATTTATTTTCTCCTACCTCAGAGTACAGGAAAAATCATGAGAGAACAGTAAAAAGAACTAGAAAGCAAGAGGACAGCATAGTCGTGTGGATCCTAAGGAAGGCTGCAATCCCCTTCATCTCTAACCCTGATATCTGTCACATAAGAACTGAGCGCTTTGAAAATTCCATCAGGCTTTTTGTTTTGTTTTAATATTTAAGAACTACTTTATTTTTTATTGGTTATTTTATTTATTTACATTTCAAATACTGTCCCAATTCCCAGTTTTTCCTCCTCAAATCCCCCATCCCATCCCCCTCAGCTTTGCCTCTTTGAGTGTGTTCCCACAACCCACCTGGCCCCTCCTGTCCCACTGCCCTAGAATTCCCTTATACTGGGACATCAAGCTTCCACAGGACCAAGGGCCTTTCTTCCCATTGATGCCCGACATGGCCATGCTCAGCTACGTATGTAGCTGGAGCCATGGGTCCCTCCATATGTACTCTTTGGTTGGTAGTTTAGTCCCTGGGAGCTCTAAGGTGTCTGGTTGATTGATGTTGTTCTTTCTATCGAGTTGCAAACCCCTACAGCTCCTTCAGTCCTTTCTCTAACTCCTCCGCCCTGCCACGGGTTCCTTCCAATCACATCTCCTCTGTCCTTCCCTTAACTCTTTTAGTCATTTTAACACTAGAAACTGTCTCCTTCCTCATAGCCAAGCACCTGACAAAATGAGAACTCCTTAGGAAGGTTTATTGACCATCTAGCTAGTGGTAGTACTTTTGTATAATTCATTCTTCCACAGCAGCTAGCTTTGTTGATTGTATATGTATATCATTCTCCGCAGATTTACAGCCTACATGATTTAAAGAAGATTTAGTCTCTTAAAAGATAAGAGCCACTAATTTATTTCTTTTTTCTGGGCCAGAATATAGTAAGCACTTTGAGAATTCATCTCTAATCTGATCTTTGACTTATGATGTAACCCCTATTTTATCCATCAATGATAACATGTATGTGGTTTTATATGAATCTAACCTAAATATATACAGAATTTTTTATTCAATTTGAAATGTAATTCACTTGATCATTTAAAAACAAATAATAATAAATTAAAATTTCAAAGATCAAAAGTATTTTTAAATCATTAAGTGCACTATATATGACTATATTCATTGTATGTCACACTGATCAATTTCTTCTTTTTAATCAATACACAGGAACAATAACTGGTGAACAAAAACTTGTAATGGGTATAATTTATCTTTGACAGTCACATGATATTTCACTGATTATTAATAATATCCTTTTACTATAATATACATTTGACAAAGTCAAATAGAATATGTGGTATTTTTAATTTAGCTTTTAATTCTGTTTATATAAAAGTACAACCAAATGGATAAACATATATGCAACAAAAATTCTCAACTTTGTTCTGCATTAGTTACTTGTAAGTTTTAATATTTTTTTTATTTTTTTCCAAATGACTTATAGTCTGCCTGAGTTCCATCCCAAGGGGTTTCCATTCAGCAATTGGAGAGTAGTGTCAACCATTTTATTTTTAACAAGCTCCCTAAGGGCTTCTGATTCATAGTGTCTTTGGAGACTGCTTCAAATATCTCAAAGTATGTTTAGATATGAAAATATTTAGAATTTTATGATTGTTTCTTTAGTACAATCTACAGTTGGCTGGTAATCTGTGGGTAGCTGTCATGACTTAGCAAAGCATTTTTGAGTCTACCCTGAATTATTGTGTCCATGTGCACTCTGCTCCATCCACTATGCCACCGTAAGTTGCATAAGACAAGCTGCTTACCACTTCTGAGTCCTTGGACACTGAACATGATTCCCTCTGCTTGTGAAGTCTACACCAGGATGATGTGACCATTAATGTTCTTCTCCATGTGAGTGAGGTCTTTTCTTTACTGGGATCAATTCACTTGTTATTAGAAAGTCTTAAGTGTTGCACCTGACTTTGTACACAACCAGAATTTCTATTATTTTTCCTTCTTTTTCTCACTCTTATACACAAGTATGGAGCGTTACTTAGTGTATTCATTCTTGGGAAAAAAACTCATCAATGTTTATTTTTTTCAGTTTTAGTTTTTAAAATTTTATTACATTGGTCATAATTTCAGTGTAGGAATTAGTTTTTGTCCAATGTCTATTTATAACCCTTGAACAAGCTCCATTTCAGGCTGTAATAACCACTATCTAATTTACATACTAGAAGATAATAGGAAATTAACAATTTGAATATTGCCTTAAAGTTTTAAATATGTGTCTTATTTTCTAAGCAGGAAAAGACCAAACTGGAGACATTTTGAAAAATCATCGCCCCCCCCAAGATCAAATCATTAATATTTAATTAAAGCCTATCACCCAGTCTAAACTTCTTAACAGATCAATTCCTTCAAATTTTTTATTATTTTTAAGACACTTAGTAAGCATAAAATGCCTCTTACATTACCATAACCATATGATAGCCATTTAGCAGTATTAGAGCCATTCTCCTGCTTTTCAGATGAATTCTATTGCAGTCTATTGCAGGAAGCTTACCTCCACCCCACCTCAGGCATCTTGCTAGGTCATTGCCAGTCCCAAGAGGCAGGATAGCAACTGGAGGGTGCTTGACTACATTGGCCTTTTCTGTGGAATGAGAAAAAGAAAACAATATTTTAAGCCAAACACATCAATATTAGCAAGCAAAAAAACAAATGTGCATTAAATAATTTCACAAAATACATTTAAACATCCACAAGTTGAATTTTATAAATACAGTTACAAATGATAGTGTTTTTATGTTGTGCTAACTGATGTAGTAGATAAATATCATTCTTTAGGCAGTAATAGGGTCTTTATAGTTCATACATCAGGAAAATAATTTAAATATCTTGATTTTACTCTGAATCATGCCTTGTATGTATGTTCATGAATGTCTGTGGTGTGTGTCTTTGCAGTGTGTATGTTTGCCTCTATCTTATCCTTATCAAAATCCTGGTGGAAGAAGGTACATAAATCATAGGAATAAGTAGGTTCCTACGTAAATTTCTTTCGCAACACCAACTCCGTAGACAGTTTAGCATATTTGAGAGCAGTTGAATTCTGAAAGTGAATGAATGTTAGCAACACTGTTTAAGTGCTCTTATCCATAGTATTTCAATATTTCAAAGCAAATGAACAAAGCATTCCAGTTGGATGACCCAAGAAGATCACATTTGTTTGCTTATTATTTACTTAGCTTTACCTTTATATCATAAAGGTTTTTAGGTTCCAAACATTCTAGATCTGCCACCAAAGTTCTGTATGTTTTTATTTGAATCATCACATATTATGAAAGAAAGAATCTCATATATATATATATATATATATATATATATATATAGCTAATAATATCAGTGTGTGAGTATGTGTATGTTTTTTTTGTGTGTGTGTGTGTGTGATTTTGTATGTATATTTGTATGTATAGAAATAGGTTGATGAGATAACTTATGTATACCACTAAATTTTGGACATGCAACAAGACAAAAATTACCTGCCTTCACTTTAACATCCTTATCCATGTTTCATCACTTATATATTTGCTCAGTAATTTCTTGAATTTTAGCTTTTTCATAGGAATCATTTATAAATATTTTATATTCTTTTATTAGGATGACAATAACAGAATTTTCAATGACTATTTTCATAAACTAGTAGTAGACTAACATTATTCGAATAATAAGAAAAGTGTTGATGAGAACATGTACTTTGTTTGACTAATGGCACATAGGCAACTGGGGAGGGGAGCCCAGGCTGGGAATAGTGCCTGCCACTCCCACCATGACATTTTCAATTTGAAATGTTTTTCAGTGCTAACAAGACAGAATGTTCTGATCTTCATTTCTTTAAAAGGAAAAAAAAGAAAGAAATTCTGTCAATTTGTTTGAATTAATACTTATTTTTGAAAGGACTTCTATCAAACAGAAATTACTCAATTCAGAGACTAAAATATTTCTAAAGTAAATATTTGTTTAAAATGTACCATCTTCTAAATACCAATTCATTATATTTTTTAAAGTATTAAAAAGTTCCAATAAGGGGTACATCTGAAAGAAACACAAAATATTCAGAATTCATCAATATTTCATTACTTGTAGATACTTGAGAGACAAAAAGATTGATAGAACAAGAGTAGAAGATAAGGTTACTAGTCTTGTGCAAGCCACATTAAACACAGGTCTTAATTACCTATGCAATCCAAAATCCAGCCCACAGTCCCATCTCCACCGCATGCTAACACTCTGAAGTCAGGGACATCGCGAAAAAAGTGTAACCTGAAAAATAAGTATTTTATGGCACATGTTTTACATTTAGGAGAATCTCCTCATTTTTTCTTTTTAGCCTATTCTCTAATAAATTGTATATTTACATTATAAATGTTTGTGTTAAGTTTTCATTAATATCTTACATATCATTTAAATATATTTTTGTGTATATTTAAATCTGTGTATATTTAAATATATTTGTGCATATATTTAAATTTATATATTCCAGGTTTTGTAAAGAACATAATTTTTACAAACAGCCAAATTAAAAATGCATAGTACTAAATTAAACATTCATTTTGACATACCCCCAGATGTAATGAAAGCATACATAACACACACTAGCATAGGCTATATAATTTATTTAACAAGTATTGTCAATCAGCCATTGTTTTGAAAAAAATATTTAGATATGATTACCATGTCAGTCAATATAATGTGTTCAACACTTTTCATTCTCCACTGCACAGAAAAATTGTGCAATTAAGATTCTAGCTTTCAGAATTTCCTTATGACTTTCAATCTGCCAATACAGAAGCCAAACCTCACCTTGTCATTTGACCTGGTGAACAATGCTCATTATCCATGAGTGCTCCAGCTTAATTGCCGGGTCAGATGTGCTAAATGCCCACTGTTCCTGCTGCCACTGCATGCAGTGTGCTCATTAACATGACCTACCTCTAGGAAGTCACAGAGGCAAGTAATGTATCTAGCTATATATCCTTACATGATTTTTGTAGCATATAAAGAATAAAGAATAGAAGCAGAGCAAAAGCTAGTTCCCCCCCACACACTTTGTCCCACATTTTGTCCCACATATCAGTATTGGGAACAATATGGCATGGAACCATCGAAGTCATTTTTCTGTATATCGACACATTAGTATTCACATACAAATAGCCATCTAGAATGCTCCATTATATATCTTAGGTAGTTTATTTACTTTAGAATTTTATTTTTGAGGAAGGGAGAGGGAGGGGGAGAGAAAGAAGAGACAGGCAGGGAGTGACATAAAGAGACAGAGATGCATTGTGTTGATCGTAGAGGAGGCTAGAAAAGGTAGGGGTACTATTAGACATAGTGGGAACAGAATAATATAGATGCTGCAGCAGGTACACTTAAATCACTGAGCCATCTCCTCATACCTACTATGTTCATTTTAAAAACAAGATTTTTGTTTTGTTAAACTTATTCTAACAAAACTAAATGTTTCCTTAAACTTATTTTAAATCCTTTAACTCACTATCAGAATTTCTGTAAGATGTGTTGTATTCTCACTACTTTCAGGTGTCTAGGATTCTCTGTGAACTTCTTTATTTATGAAAATCGTTATGGATTCTGTGTGGAATCATGCTGTATGGTGGTTGTCACATTAGCTATGAGTGTATGGACTCCATAATTAAATAATTTGCTTTTATGACCTTTTATACTATGTCTAGTATTTCATCATTATAGGCTGGAGAATTGGCTCAGTGGAGACATTACTTTCTTAGGATGAGTGAGGTGCTGAGTTCATTCATCAGTAAGATGAATATAAAAACCCAAGTAATTTACTATTAAAAAATTACTATTCTGGTTACTATCTGAGTCATATTTGTGTGAAAATCTACATGTTTCTAAGGCTACTTTAGGATACAATGTACTGTACCTTGTACATCTCCTTTATTGTTTTAAGGAGTCATTTTCCATAGTTGATAAGAGTGTTCAATTTCTTGAACCCCTTGAATAGTAAGTACATTTTAATATTTCAACATGGTTTCAAGAGAATAAATACCAGTTTAATTTTGTGTGTGTGTGTGTGTGTTTATGTGTGTGTATAATCTAATGTCTCTGTTTAGAACATAGTTGAGCATTTCCATAGTGTTTTTTTGTGACTTGTGACATTTTCCATGAACAGTACAATCCCAACCTTGAAATCTCTTCAACTGAATGTCTCCTAATGTTATTTAATAATCATTTATATATTATGAATGATAATTTTCACTTAAGTTAAATTTCTTCAAGTGGTATTTTTCTGACATATGTAAACAGTATAAAATTATATTAGAAAATGCATAAAATTTAACTGAATCCACAGTCTCTTAATAAAATCTATGAATATTTAGCATGTAACTTTCATTCATTTCCTTGGGTATCATGATGTATATCTTTACTCTTTATTATATATGTTGCAAATATATTCTTCCATTCTTACACTGTTTGATATTCTTGTGCTATATAAAATGATAAAAATGCCTAGGTACCTACCAACTTAACATTTTAGCAGAACATCTCTGACAACATTCCTCACAAACACAGTTAGCATATTTGAATACTGGGATGCCATGTGTAGGCTTCAATCTACATTCTGCATCATTTCCTCTCTAGCACTGGTCTAATTTCATCAATGTTGTTGCTCTAGAACTTCCTATATGTAAGTAACTTTTACTTTTTTTTAATTTCTACTGATGAATAAATTTTCAATTATGTGAATATGTTTTTCAAGTGCATTTCAACAGGCACTGGACTGGTCAATTTGTGTCATTATAAAGATACTTTTATAATTGTTCCCTAATATTAAAAGCATTTCATTCCCGTGGATTGGTATACTTTCTTAATTTGTCTTGATTTTAGTCATTTATTTTGCATTTTTCAAAAACATTTATGAATAGAAGATTATTCTTTATTCAAATAGCCATTGATATGAATATTAGCAAAAGAAAAAGAAGAAGAAGAAGGAGAAGGAGAAGGAGAAGGAGAAGGAGAAGGAGAAGGAGAAGGAGAAGGAGAAGGAGAAGGAGAAGGAGAAGGAGAAGGAGAAGAAGAAGAAGAAGAAGAAGAAGAAGAAGAAGAAGAAGAAGAAGAAGAAGAAGAAGAAGAAGAAGAAGAAGCAGCTCGAAATACCCATGATACAACTCATAGACCATGTGAAACCCAAGAAGAAAGAAGAGCAAACTGTGGATGCTTCAGTTCTACTCAGAGAGAGGAAGAAAATAATCACAGAAGGTAGAGGAAGGAGGAATCTGGAGGAGAGAGGATGGGGAGGGGAAAATGGGGGCAGGAACAAGTGTGGGCAGAGACAGAGGAGAAGTACAGAGTGTCAGGAAATAGAATGGAGGTGTGTAGCAGATGGGGAACTGTGGGTAGCCACTAGAAAGTCCCAGATGCCAGGGACCCAAGAGGTTTCGGGAACACAACAGGGATGACTTTATCTGAAATACCCAATAAATGGAAGAGAGAACCTGTAGAGACCATATCCAGAGGTTAGGCACAGCCCCCGGTTGAGGGATGGGGCCACATATCCATCGCAAAAATACTAATCCAGAATTGCTCCTGTCGAAAGGAAATGCAGGGACAAAGAGTGGAGCAGAGACTGAAGAAAAGGACATCCAGAGATTTCCTCACCTAGAGATCCATCCCATTTGCAGACACCAAACCCAGATACTATTGATGCTAAGAAACACTTGCTGACAGGAGCCTGATATAGCTGTCGCCTGAGAGGTTTTGCCAGAGCCTGACCAATATAGATGAAGATGCATGCAGCCAACCATCAGACTAAGGGCTGGAACCCCAATAGAGGAATTAGGGGCAGGACTGAAGGAACTAATTGGGTTTGCAACCTCACAGGAAGAAGAACAGTATCAACCAATCATATCATCCAGAACTCCCAGGGACTAAATCACCATTGATAAAATACACATGGAAGGAACCATGATTCCAGCTGCATATGTAGCAGAAAATTACCTTATCCTGCATCAGTGGGAGAGGTGGCACTCTTGTCCTATGGAGGCTCATTGACCCAGCATAGGGGAATGCTATGATGCTGAATTGGGAAGGTGTAGGTGTAGGAGCACCCTTATAGAAGCAGGGAGGACAGTGGAGGAATAGGGAGTTTAACTGGGAAGGGAAATAACATTTGAAATGCAAATAAATAAAATAACCAATAAAATAAAATATTGAACAATGTGCTTTGTAATTGTTTGTAACTCAAGCTTTTTCCAGTTACAGTTCTGTAGCAGGTCATGGCCTTCACTTGTATTTCTGAACACTTTTAGAGGCTAAATTGCTTTCAAAGCATGTCAGCATAAGCAGCTCTTCCACAGCTGACTGCAGTGATGTCTAACCAACCAAACTCACCACTGTTCTTCTACTCCATGGTGCTGTATCATCTGTAGTTTAGGATAGGTCTCTTAAAATTGTCGCCATTAGTTCTTCAGCACTGTCCTAACCCCAAACACAAATCCAATGTAACTTTCAGGACAGCTTACCCTCTGTAAATGAATACTAAATGGATTGAAAAGTTGGCCTTTAACTAAATTTAGTAATTCACTCAATTCATGCAATTTTCTTTCAGGATTCACTTATTCCTCATTCCACTTAACCACTAAATACAAGGCTAGAAAAATCCTTTAATCATTTAATAATTAATGTGAGCCTCCTTCTGCTTCTCATAAAAGTGGGGTAGTGTCTGCTTTCCTGGGATTTCTATATGTACATAAACTAAAAAGATTATATATTATACTATCAATGGATCTATATACTATCAACAGATCTTTCTCTGTTTATACTATCAACTGATATATCTCACTCCTATCAATAGATCTCTCTCTCTACCCTCATGCAGTGTGTGAGTGTGTGTGTGTGTGTGTGTGTGTGTGTGTGTGTGTGTGTGTGTGTGTGCATTTGTAGGTCAGGAAATACTTCTGTATTTCTCCAACTCTCTTACCCACCATGTTGAAGCAAAGGAGTCACAAAGACAAGTCCCTAAAATGTAAAGCTCAGTTGATCAGAGAATTCTGCATGGAGTTGCAAACAGTGTCTAGTGGACAATTGGGAAGCATATTCTGACCAATCAGAACAGAAGGGACAACTATGATTTCACATCAATTCAGGAAATTTGGCAAGATCTCAAAGGAAAAGTCTCACATTATTTCTCTCATCCAGGAAAGCAGTCACAAACACCTGCTTCCTATTTCTCTTTCAAGGGATGATGGATGAGGGAATGAGGGGGTTCTAGAAAAATGGCTTTCTGGATAGTTTAGAAGTCTGTACCACACTTTCCATCTATTTATAAGTTATATATATTTTATCTGGAGGCTCAACAGGTATAATCAGCTTACAAGGAAATGATCTTGCTTTTACCTGGGTTTATTTAGGTTATTTTGGCATATTTTTAAAAAACAAAATGTTCAAATAGAAGTTTTGTCATTATTTAATTTTTATTGTTATTATAATAATTATTTAATTATTATTAAATTTTCAAGCAACAACCGTCTATAATTGCAGTTCTGGCTTCCACAGGCACTAGACGGTTGTGTATCCCTTGAAATTGCTGAGAATAAGCTCAGGTTCTCTGAAAAAGCATCACTCAGTATACAATAGCTGAGACTTTATTCCAGGCCCATGGGAGTTATTTCTTGATATTTGTGATCTTCACTCTAAATTCTATTTCACTGATTTCATATATATTAATAAATATGTCAAGGCTTTATTCTGTAGCTATCATATTTTGAAAGGAAATAAATTTAGACTTTGTCAGTGAGCTCCAGGCATCCCTTCCTTGATCCATGTCCCCTTGCATAGGCAATCTGAACTCAAGCTCTCTAATTTGTACCACAAGGACTTTACCTACTGAGCCATGCCCCTAGCCTAACAATAGTCACTTTCAAAAGACAGCTTAAATAGTTATAAATATAAGTGTATATTAAGGACTGAGTAATTGACATAAAATAAAAAAATCTAGATGATTGTTTGGACTGCGCTGCATTCAAATTTGTAATGAGTTAGGATTTGTTTTGCTTTGTTTTGCTTTCAGAGAATAAAATGGCAATTCACATAAACAGAATTCTGTAAGAGTAAGATTCAAGGAAATTGAGGCACACAGGACATCTGTGATATTTTAGTCGTTTAATGTATGTGTATCTGAATGGGTAGATCTTCCTCTCTTCATTTCTCCATTTCTAAAAGTTCAGAAGCTTGGCCTTTTTATTTTGGATGGAGGAGGACAGAGTCTTTGGCAACCCTAAAAGGTGTTTTTTTTTTCTATAGGCTGAAAACAGCTAAACATCAAAGCAAAGAGGAAGGGTGTAATCCTTCTCATAGAAAATCCTGATTGTCAGTCATAGTAGAATTAGCAAAGGCCTTGAGTCTTTAGTTTGCTGACAAGGAGTCTACCTGTGAGGCTAGAGAGGAATTGGTAGCTTGGTATTTTCACAAATGTTTGCTCAGTCACCAGTATTCTCCATTTGCTTCCAGGATATAATCCAACTGCCTGTCTCTGGTGATGGAGGCTCTGGGATATTGCAGGGGCTCCTAGAGAACAGAACTACTCAAGGGATCACTCATTTTTCAAGCAGAGACATGCTTTGGTTAAATTGGGTTTAAGGCATACTCAGATTAAGAAAGACAATCTTTGCTTTGGTAATTTGCCCAAGTGCATGTTCTTTAGTAGTAGTTACTATATAAATATAAATATAAATATATATATATATATATATATATATATATATTGCCAAAGCAAAAAAAATAAGATTTCTAAAAGATACACAAAAATTTTTTCCAGATCTTTCAATAAGTTACCTTAGAAGAATTTATATTAATTTTCCAATTAAAAACCATAAATACATAATTGTTTTCTAAGTTCAGAATTTCTAATCCTCATCAATAAGAAAAGAGAGATTAATCCATTCAGGTTATTTTGGTAGATCTGCACAAATTCATAGTTTCCTACTAAAATTTTTATGGTTAATAAATATGTCAAGGCTTTATTCTGTAGCTATCATATTTTGAAAGGAAATAAATTTAGACTTTCATAGACAAAAATATGAACTTACTTCTCCAGGGTCAATAAATCAATTGACCCTGTGTATAAATTTCCTGAAAGAAAGTTAATCAAACTTATTATGGTTTTTCAATACTATGTTTAGTGCTGAACCTATACAAGTCTATGACTGTACTATAGAAACTCCAGTACTTGAAGGTACTAAAGGGTATTTAAGCATCATTGGTTTACAAATATATAAGAAATCTATTTTGCTTAGGAAATGACCCTAAAAATTGTAACATCTGCACCCAATCACATATTTAACATACATTTCTTGATTATAACTTTATGCTGGAAAGACACAATTCTTGTCTTTAAATATTTTATTGGGTTTACTGAAGGCAGAAAAATGTTACAAATAATGGAGGTTTTTTTTTTTTTAAATAGCTAAGGTACATTTCGTAGAGATGAAAAATGTCTTACTATAAGAGGACATATCAGAATTGAGTGTTGAAGTTTGTGTAAATGGTAATTAGTTGGCAAAAAGAGGAACTATGAGGTAAAATGATTAGCAGGTTATTATATAAGACTTAGGGTTTATGGTTCAGGAATAAATAATACATTACAAAGAAAGAAGGGTAAATAAAGATCCTCAGATTAATTGAGTGAAAATCTACAAATGCTGGAATGTTGACTACATGATCAGAAAATGAATTTTTTGTGCACTTGTATGCTCAAATGTTTCATACAACCTGATAAACTCACCCTTATTCTGATTAATTCATGACTAACTGCTTATTTGCCTTATACATGACTTTAATTGTCTAAATAATAAAAGTTCAGTGTTTTCAATTTTTTGTGTGTCCTTATTCACATAACAACTGAAAGACTTCAAATGAGGCAAGTCATGTATAAGGCGAATTATCTTGTGCACTTCATTACAGCAGTCTATTCAATACTTCTTACCTTTATTGTTTTATAAATATTTAAGTTGGACCTAAAAGTTTGGAAATGAAGTAGATTTCCTCCAGCATCCAAGCCAAAGCTAGATATGCCTGTGTGTTTAATTGTAAAAGAGCTACAACACCCCCTGCATTGTACTTTACAGTTATTTGTGTGAAAAAAGTGGGGTAAATACATCACATTTACATTGGGGAATAACAGATTATTTTATTTCCTGGACAGTTGTAGTTGAGTTGAATTTAATACACACTTTGTGGTATGACATTTTGTGATAAGACAGAATCACCTCTGACATGATTCTATAACAAGAGACATATGTAAGAGTCATAATCTCTGATTAAAGAGAGGTTTTATTTAAATGAAAATATGTTAGAAAGTTTGTTACATAAGATGATATTTTAAATTAAGAAAACAACAAAATATGTGGGATCTGTTATATAAATTCCAAGTTGTTATTAGGAAAATGTCTCAAGGTTTCACTTACAGACGCATGTCTTATATGTGATAATGTGAGGGTATAGACTGACTGTTGTTATATTTTAAAAGAGTATCAATACTTATAATGAATATTATATAATTTCGCTATTTTAAGAATTTTATATTTTATTTCAATTTCTTAAATACATTTAAATTAAAATTTTAATGGTTATCTTACAATAAACTACTTATGCTTTTTAGTAGTTTAAATTTTAAAAAGCTACTTTACAAGTATACAAAAAAAATGAGATATATTTGGTTGACACAAATGTAGCAATTAGAGAGTATGTAAGAAGTGTCATAAATGTTTATTTTAATTACATAGGAGAAAATAACATTATTCTATAAAGACTAGCAAGGTGCATTCATCATGTAAACCATTTTTTGAAAGCAGCTAACACATCTGTTAGTAATCTTCTATCCAGTTAATTATATTCACCATCAGGAAAGGGGTCAATTGTGTAAAACACTTAAACATCACATGCCTCGAAAATGATAATCAGTACTAGAGAAAAAATTCTTGGAAGGAGATGCTACACACACTCATATGTATATGGTGAAAATCTCTCATTGCACTGGGAACTAAACAGAAAAGAAATGTGATTCAGGTGAAATTCATAAATCACAAAGGATGTTCGATTAATGGAGATATTCTGTAGATTGGAGTGAACAATGTGCTAAAAGAAGAAATCTACAAAGGGACTGACTTATTACCAAGGACAGCATAGCTAGAAGCAGGGGTTCAAGGAGACTCAAGATAGCTATGAAACAGAGATAGAGACGGTGACAGCACAGCTCAATCAGAGCTTCCCTTGGGATAAAGCCGATGGACAGTTTCCAATGTAAGTTCAGGCTTACATCTGGGACATCGTGTGGACATGGTTATGAATATTTTAACTCCAAATATCCTGGTGAAGCAGTAAACTAATGAAAACATTTTGAAGAATCTATTTGATTTATATCTAAAAAAAGAGATATGTTCAATTTCTTTTTCATCTATTTTCTAGTTAACCTCTATGTAAAGAACAAGACAGGTTTTGGAAAAGATCAGATATCAAAATTAAGAGTATATAAAAACAGAGAGAAAGTGGCCAATGGGAGACAAATAGTGTGAAGGTGAGCAAGGTTGATGTTATCAATGTATGTGACATACAGTTATAAAATTGTCATCATGAAGACATAGTTATGCATAATTAATATGGCATGACAATTTTTACATTGTATAAGCAGTAAAGGAAGAATATTTTAATGACCCAATCTTAGAAGTAAGAATTTCCTACAAGTTATATAATATTTAGGATACAGCACAGAATTAGTTATTAAAATAAATGTGTACATAGAAACAATAAAAACTATAAACTGAAATCAGAAAACATAAATTTGAACAATTCTTAACAAGTGTAATAATATTTATGAGATGATACATTTAAATAAACATTAAGATGAAAAAATTTAATTGAAAAAAGAAAAGAATCCATGTTGTATGTAAGCAGAGAAAAGGTTAATCTACATAAGAAAAGGTCATCTGATCATATATAGTTATTATATATTACATATAGGTTATTATATGTTATTATTATATGTTATATAATATATTAATATATATCATTATTCAATATATAAAATAATATGTATAGAATATATAATATTTAATATAGTCTATAGGTCATTTTGTATATATAGTTACATGAATAGTCATACAGATATTTATATATGTATATCATAGCTATGTATAATTATCCATACAACTGTTTAACTATGTATGTGTGTGTGCCTGCATTCCAGTCCTGAGCATATAACCCAAGAACTCCATATTCCACCACAGGGAAACTTGCACACGCATGTCTATTGCTGCTTTATTAACAGGAGACAGGAAATAACACAATGTAATATAAATCTTAGAGGAAGCTTACCACCAAGGGTGACCACAAACATGGTTTTGCATATATTTTCATAGTATAAATTTTATTCATTTTTAAGGGAACAAACTATTTGAGTACTTAGTTCCCAGTTCTTGGGAAACAACCAACAGGACTTATTTTGATCTCTATTTTGCCTTCTTCTGATCTAACAGGGGTCACAAAAGCTTATTCAGCCTCTCTCTGCTTTATGTAGTCTAATGTTTACTCCCATGCTGCTAGAGAGAAAAGAGGTCACTGCAAGAGGATGACATTAATAACTTAATGAGGCTAAATTAATGATAATTAAGTTCAGTCTATATTTATGAAATCAAAAGTACATGTTTTATGTTGAAAATATAATTTTATTTCTCTATGCCTTACCTATTAATAACAAACTAGGTTATAAGAGAGTGGTATTCATTAGATTCTGCAGATAATAAATGAGAAAATTATATTATGATTTCTAATCTTTGTTAACTACTTTCTTTTTTCAGTCTGCAACAAATCTATACTTAATTTTAAACAAGTAAAATACAGCAGTTCTAACAAGACTTAGTTGCTTTCCTTATAGTTCTGCTGTGTGTGTGTATGTGTGTGTGTGAGTATGTGTGTGACTCTGAGTGTGTGAGTTTGTTGGTGATTATATGTGTGAGTGTGTGTGAGGGAGTGTATGTGTCAGTGAATATGTGTATGTGAGTTTGTGTATGTGTGAATGTTTGAGAGTTTGTGTATGCATGTATGTCAGTGAATGTGTGTGTGTGAGTATGTGTTTCTTATTTTTAGTAGTGCTTACATTATTTAGAACAAACACCAACCTGAAGTACATTGCTAGCTGTTTTGAAGAACATCATGTATATCTGCCCCTCTTATACAGTTGTCAGTTTTTCACATACTGAACTCTGCAGTAGTTACATAGCTTTTCTGAACACTTCACATTTGCTAATTGATTAGTAACTATTAAGCAGTCAATGATAATGAAGCAAACCCCATGCTTACTTACCCTGGCATAGGTCCATTTCCAGAAAGACTGTAAACTTGACGAGGATTTAGGAGATACTGGAATTTTCTGTAAATTCTATAAATGGGATACATATGAAATGCAGAGAATTTAGTAAAAACAAAAATAATTTCAAAAATTTGCACACCCCAATGTCATAAGTATACAGTTTTGTATACTTAAAGATATTTTATGAATTCATCCTTACTAAGATCAGATTTATAATGGCTCAAAGAACTAATGGAACTTTTAAAAAAGGAGGTGGGCATTTCAAAGATAATAGTTTGGAAGTTAGAAATTATTCTTACATTGACATAATGCAGCAACTGTTAGTCCTCCACAAACATTATTTAATAAATTATAATTTAAATAAATTTTAAATGTATTTCAGTATAAACTTGTTAAGTATCTTCTCTTAATAGAGTATATGCTTCCCTTTACAGATATAAATGTTGTTATCAGACATAATTAATAAAAACAAGAATTAGTCCATATGTGAATTAAGATATATATCTTATATATATATATATGTACATATATATATGTAGATATATATATGTACATTTGTTTAATTAAAGAAAGTAGACATTTGTACATAAACATTTTCAGCTTACAAAATTTCTAAATTGTTCCAATTGTTCAATTTTAAATATTTTACTTTCTGAAAGAAATTAATCTATTACCTCATCCCTAAATCAGCAAACCGTCCATTCTTTTTACCTTAATTTACTATATTATACAATGTCTAAAGAAAGATTTTAGAGTCACACTTTGTCAGTATTCTTTCCAATTCCCTGAACAGAAAGACAACCATCTTCATTGTGAACATACAGCTCATCTCTGAACTTTCTTCTTAGACTACATCCTTGGTGAGATGCTCCAGGCTGACAACACGACCTTTCACGAATCCACTTTCTACTTCATTCCTCTGGGGAATGTCTATTTATGTCACACCCAATACTAGAGTGCTTTTTTTGAGACTTCATATTTTCACAGATATTTCCTCCTTGGAACTTTCATAGCAACTATATTTTAAACCTTTCAATGTTAGCATTCCTCATGTGGTTTTGCAAAATGTGTGTTGACACACCCCACTCCCATCATTAAACCTTATGTTATTTAGCCTAGTGGTAAACAGTACTGGTGGAGTTTGGACTTGCCCAGTTAGGAGCACCTGTTGGTTGTTACAGGAAATTTTGTGTGCATATATAATCCTGTGACATTTTGCAATTTATCCAATATATCTAAGTTGAAAAAAGGCAAAAGCAACAATAAATAAATAAATAAATAAATAAATAAATAAATAAATAAATAGCAAATGGCAGTATGGAATCCTACTGTGAAAAAAAAATACTCAGAGGAAACTATTCATATTCTGACCAGATCTCTTTTTATTTTACTTGACAAATTGTTTGAAGGTTTTACACATGTGTTTAATGAAACGTAGTCATGCTTACTCTCACACCTGTTTATTTATTTGTCTTTGTCATTTATATGTTGCCAGTGACAATTAATAGTAAACTTAAGTGACCAGGAGAGCTTGTCTGCAGTTTCTAACAGAGGAGTTTAGTTAGCTATGTCATATGTATACTTAACTAAAAACCAGTTGTTGGTCATGTAAGGGTTTCCTCTCCGCTGTGAGCACAGCCTCAGAAGAAATGAACTTGGAATGGTAAAGGGGGCAGAGGACCCCCTCCTAATCTGCCAGATCAACTGAATCAGCCCTCATGGTCAATAAGATGATCTCTGGACTGCGCATGACCCTTCTCCATCAGGTCCTCTTATCCTAGTGGAAACAGACCCACTAACTCTATTTTAACTACATTTTTATGCATGTCCATGGGACAATCCACCAAATTATGTGCAACCTACCAAGTATCACAGCCTCAAAAGAATGATGGCCCCTGCACAGCAGCTATCAGCTAACAATATCTACTTAGTTAGGAGTAGGTCTCATGAGTTCTTCCATCATCACTGTGGAAATTTTGGATGCCTTGATCTTGTCAGGTCTCCTAAAGATAAGCAAAGCTACTGTGAGTTCATGAATGAAAAGCTTTACCATGTTCAGAAGACAACTTTCTTCCAGATCAAAGCATCTTCTAGATGCTTCCTAGTAAGCATCCCTATTGCTTACTAGCTCTAACTCGGCTGATTTGGCTCATGAGGAGGATGTCCTTTCTTCCCGAACCACTACATTCTCTCCTACTTAGACTGTGCCCACAATGAGAGAAGTAAGCCTGGCAAAAGCTTTATTTTATTTCCATGATGGCATATAGGAAAGGCTGTTTCATTGGCAATGCACATTCTTGCACCTCTGTTCAAAGAGTTGGCTCTCCAGAAAGAAATTTACTTCTAAACTATTTACTCTGTTCCATTGTGTTATGTATGTCCAGGTAAGAAGTAAGACTGGCTTCCAGTTAAGACTCTGGTAGTAGGTATATTCTCCGTTAGCATCACCAAGGCAGCTCTCAAGTTCCCTAAATTTGACTTTTAATGGTCAAGGTCAACTTTATAAATAAGAAACTCACAAATATATTCATAAGATCACTCAAAGTATCTTGGTCCTCACCACATTCCTATGATTTCAGAGTAGTTTTATGTGACTTGCTTTTTATAAATTACGTACTTAACAATTGAGAACATGGTATTTAGCTAAGGGTCACTCTAAATGGTTTAGATTATCTTAAATTAAGAATAGAGAAAAATTAAAATCCTTTAAAATCATATTATATACTGTTTCTATTAAGTTTTTATTCTTACTGTTCAAAATGGAGTTGAGTTTTATCTAATTATTTCTGGACAGTTTGCATTTTTTAAAAGATATTCATATATTTGTTTTTATTTCCTGTGTTTGAGGAGTCTTGTCAAAAATCCCTTACTAATGTTAGCATATTTAAACGTTTCCCTTTAGAAATTTCATATTTTCTGATTGAGACTTTGATCTGCTTTGAGTTAATGGTTATTACTGGTGAGAGCGAAGAAGCTAGTTTGAGTCTTCTGCATCAGGATGCTGAATTTTCCCATGATGGCATATAGGAAAGGCTGTTTCATTGGCAATGCACATTCTTGCACCTCTGTTCAAAGAGTTGGCTCTCCAGAAAGAAATTTACTTCTAAACTATTTACTCTGTTCCATTGTGTTATGTATGTCCAGGTAAGAAGATTGTATGATTCCTCTTGGTTTTGTCCTTGGATAATTTGTTGTACTTGAGTCTTTCTCTCTTTCTATTATTTTCTTGATAGGAGATAATATAAATTTTAGGATTTTTCCCATTTTATTAAGGATATACTTGGTATTTTTATTGGGATTACATTGAGTCTATAGAAACAATTAGATAATTTATACATTGTACAAGCATTGATTGCCCCAACCAATGAATATGGGAAGCCATTTTATGTTGTGTATAGACCTTTAATCAAGGTTTTAGAAATTTTCATAGAAATTTTATCTTTTGTATTTAAAGTGCTTAGTTGCTTACTTAACTTTTTAGCTATGATAAATTGTTGGTTGTTGAGAAGATCAATCACTATAAAGCCTAGGTTAACTTCAAAAACATCCCATACTATGCAGCCTGGGCTAACCTCATGCTCTTAAGTGCCAGGAACATAGGCTTTTACCACTATAATTAGTTGGGTTTGCTTTCTTGTTTAAAATAATTCTCTATGGACATGTATCAACATTACCAATGTTTGATGTTGACCTGTTTTCTTCCTTTTTTCTGGGACTGTTTTAAATACTCATATCTTTGGTTGCATCCTATGGTTGTCTAAAATATCATGAATTTACTTTCATTAATGTGGATATCCTGTTTTGATTTCTCTTGCATGATTGTTCTTTATAGATTTCCAGAACAACATCTAAGAGTCATCCTTGTCTTAGTTCTGACTTTGGAGAGGATACTGTCACCTTTCCCATGCTTCTTAAGATACTACTGAGTTTTCACAAATTACATTGCATAATGTACAGGTTCATTTCTTCTAAATTTCTTTAGCCTCTTACCATTAAGGGCGTTAAGTCTTTTGCATTTATTAACATGATAATGTGGACTAGATTTTCTATATAAAGGGAAACAGATAATACATGGAATAGGAGAAAATATTTGCAAAAATGCAACTTGTAAGGAGTTTTATGTTAGCATTAATAAGAAATTAAAAACTGAAAAAAATTCTGATTAAAATAAAAATCATACTTAAATAGACATTCTCAAAAGAAGACTTACAAATGTTCTATTGGATTTATGAAAAATACAACAAAATAATACAACAACTAAAACTATCATTGTGGCAAACCCTTAGAAAAATCAGGGAAAACAACAATGAGATATAAAATTACCTTAGTAAGAACATCTATAATTAAAATAACTAAAGACTGATGAGGATGTGGAGAAAATGGATCCCTGACATGCTGTAGATTTGGTATGTGTCTTATGGAAAAGAGTAGAGACATCTTTCCAAATCTTAAGGACTGAACCACTGTTTGATCCACTAATGGATCATATCTAAATTATTAAAATAATGTGTGAAAGAAGCAACTGCACAGCCACAGCACTATGGCTCACAACAGCTAAGAACTAGAAGCAACCAACGTGTCTTCCACCTTATGAGCAGGTAAAGTACATGTGGTAAAGATTCGCTGTAAGAGACATTTAGCCATGAACAGCACAGAAGCCTGTCATTTTGTCACCCCGTGGATAGATCTAAAGATCATTATGTTAAATGCAGTGAGCTATGCAGAAATGGTACGTAGAGCAAGATCACACTTGTGGAAATTAAACAAGCTGATCTTAAAGGCAAGAGTACATTATAAGTTACCAAATGGTGTAGTAATTAAGGAGAGGGAAGGTTGACAGATAGGCATGAAGAAAAAATTACATAGGAGTAAAATGTCCTGGTATGATATTGCCTAGTTAAGTAACAAGAGATAATGTACCATTAATTAAGCTACAAAAAAAAAAAAAGAATTTTCAGTTTTCACCACAAAGATATGATAAACATTTGAGGAGATCAATATATTTCACCTGATTATACATTAAACAATATATTAAAACATTAAAAATACCATACGACAACCTATTAATATTTACCATTTTCCTGCTTTTATTATTTCTAAAGAAATTTAACTACAAAGGTACATGTAACACATGAAGCTTGTTGATAAAAATAATTTAGTATCATTATTTAATATCTGTTTTCATGAGCAAGGCAAGTGATCTCTCTGAGGAAATATTGTAAAAATTTAAAGTTTTCAGTTATTAAGTTAGATTGCCAGAATAAACCATAAGTATATGCTGTGAAAAGTAGCTTATAATATTTTATTAAAAGAAAAATGAGATTCATTTAATCAAAGTAATTTGAAAGTTAAATAAGAGAAGAAAAATTAACTTTGAAAACTCTATATAAAGTTTTCCAATTAGTTGTAAATAGTGTATCATGATCTACTGTTACAATGTTTCCTTTTCTCCCTTTGTACCTATGAGATTAATAACAATATTCCAGCAACATTAAGGCAGGTGTAGCTGATTTTATGACTCCAGTCTGTACTAGAACTCACTGTTCAATAGTTTACTTTTCATATTTATGTATTTTCATAATATGACTTAGTTATTAATTTTGTACAAAAGTAAAATTTAGTATTATCAATTAGAATAACCGCTGAGATTCCTGACAATGTAGCTTGATTTTTTTTGATGTTAGAAATTCTGTGTTTCACCAAGAAACACTGTATCATGAAGTAAAATGTAGGCAGAAAGTTGCCTTAATATATTTTGGCTATATGTTGCACATAATTCTTTTCCTTGGTAATGACTCTGATTCAACTAAGGCCAACCTGTTGACCACTTAGAAAACTAATTTTTATTCAACATTGTTTATGAAGCTATGTCATATGTCAAGCTCTTTGTTAAAGATTAGCTGTTATGGGTAGAGTAGAGAAAGTGTATATACATAGACTCTGAATATTACAATGCATATAAAGGCCATTATATGAAAATTTCAAATATAAAAACTGATTTCCATCAGTTTGTTACACATAGGTGTTAGCTAGGTTGAGAAGTAGTGTTGTTTACATCATGAACATAGTTTAGCTTTTCACTTTTTTGATAAAGGAAAAGGATATGACTTTTAAAAGCATACCGTTCTCCTTGCTTCCCACCACTTTTAGGGTTGACAAAAACTAGAAGCGGGTGTGTGCCAGGAACAGGAGTGATCTAGAATGAAATATGGAGAAATTGTTAGGACCGGGCATATGAAGAGAACACCCTCTAGCTCTCATCATTCACAAGTGAGCGTTTCATTAAGTGTATCTAGAAAAGAATAGTAAATAATAACATACAAGAGGTGAAAAAGAAAAACAAACAAACAAACAACAAAAAAGAAAGGAAAGATACAGTTATGGAACATTCTGTAAACTAGTAACAATAAATCAGTTTCAGAGAAACAAAAAACATGTTGGATATAAAGAATCTTCTTTTTGCAGCTTCCTTTTACAGAATTGATTTCATGTGCTTTATGAAACCTATACCCTCTTGTAGAACACTCTGAAACCTAGTGTTCCAATTCACATGGTCTTGCCTTCCAATTTCTTTTTCTTCTTCTGAAAAAAGAGTTGCAGTGAGTCATGCCTATTTGCTAAGCAGAAGTTCACTGACTATTGGTCTCCATGTGCTCCCCATGCAAATTGAGTGGATATGCTTCTGATCTCTGGCTGTGTGAACTATCTTCATCGGTATCCATTTTGAGATGGATCAAGAAGACAAAATCTCTTCCTAGTAGAATTGTAATTTAGTCATAAATACTTCACAAGCACATAGACAAATATGGACTCTAGAGAAATAGGATAAGAAGAGAAACAATCCAGGTATTGTGCTGGTGCACTGATAGCATGAGATTATTGTTTTAGATAGGGTAGCAAAAATCTGGTATCTGATTGATTTTCAATCAATAAATGTATACTGGTTAAAAACATCATTATTCAAAGAATATTGATATGCCAAAAATAGAGCTTGGAGCACAAATTAAAAACATTTTAGCAAAAAATTATGAAACCAATAGGTCAGGTTAAATACAAAATTGAGAAGTAAATTCAAGTTAATCTTTATGTGGTGTTATTTCTCCCCTAAAGATGATCCTTAAATATTTAATGTTGAAAGCAATCATTTCATTACAGTGTGCCCTTTCTTGCTGTCTGTTTTAATGGTAGCAATTTAAATAGTCTTTCCTCCACATCGTAAACTGAAATGGCGTCTTTCTAACGAGTTTGTGCGATGAAGAAAAGTTAAAATCTTCACACTGGCTAAATAAGAGAGATGAATGAGATAGTCTTTATTTTTCCACTGTTGCCCAACTAATCCTGAAGTCAGTAACTGTATCTGTCTCTGTTTAATTTTCCCAATAAAACAAATCATTGTTCAATTATCCCAATTCTCCTCAAACTCATTAAAGGCAGGAGATTTGTAGGGTCTGTTACTTCCTGCTCCTTCCTGTAACAAATATGTTCAGTTGATGTGAATAAAGTGTCCACTCTCCTATAACCTTGATCCTGATGGCCTTACACAGCTGTTAATTTTACCTATCAAAATATAAAATGAGGAAACATGAAAAACACCTTTATCCCAGAATTAGCATACAAATTCCTTTACATTTCTTGTATTGCAAAGCTTGCACTTCTAAATTTATACTCTGCAAAACATAAGAACATATGTACATTTTATTTTTGTTTTTATTATTTTTTTATTTTAAGTTGAATTTAAATTGCTATTCATGGGTTTCAGACATAAGAATCTCAAAAAAAGTTTGTGTACGTATGTATGTGTGTATATGTATGTAAGTAGGTATCAGCATATGTGTGGAAATGTGTGTGTAAGTATCCATATCTGTATACTTATTTGTGTGTATGCCTATACCTATGTGTGTGTGTGTTGTATCTTCTCACATGAGTTACATATCTTATTCAAACACTTCCCTACCTTATGTTTGAGACTAAATCTCTCAGTGTCTGTACTTAGTTGACCGTTACCATCTGGGGTCAGAGACTCTTATGGAAGAGTTGGGAGAGGATCGAGGACTCTGAAGAAGATAGGCACTCCACAGAAATATCGACAGAGTCAACTAACTTGGACTGTTGGGAGCTCTCAGAGAATGAACCTCCCCAAAAAAGAGCCTGGACAGAGAACCTCAGCACATACTTTTGCAGCTCTGTCTCCATATGGGTCCACCAGCAACAAGAGCAGGGGCTGTCCCTAAACTCCTGCCTTTCTGTGGAATCTGTTCCCAAATGGCTGGTTTGTCTGGCCTCAATGAGAGAAGATGCACCTAAACCTGAAGAGACCTAATAAGCCTGGATGACAAAAATACACTCAGAGGAGAAGGGGGATGGGAGTTGGGGTTTCTGACTCTGTGAGACATAGAATGGGGAGCAGTGATTGGGCTGTATAAAAAAAAAATCTGTGTTCTTCCTTTCTCTAAAGTATTCGCGTTGCAAGGGTACCATGCTGTTGTTGCTCTTGGTTGTTCTAAATGGGTACTGGAGACTTGAACTCAGGTCGTCATTTGTGTTGCAAGTACTTTCCTGAACAAGCCTTCTCCACAGCTTATAAATAAGGATTTGAGCAAAGTTATAAAAATCAAAATACTTACAATAATATTTTTTTTCTTTTCTAATTTCTCATGTGGCTAATCACTATATTAGGTTATATTTAAAATTCACACTTGATCAGAATTCTTTTGATTTATTTTGAAATCTTTTTCTGAGATAGGTATTGAAATATTTAAAGACATCATTTTAAATTCTAACAAATACTTTTAAAATGGAGTGCAAATGTCCATATACACATAGACATATATATATACATATGATATATATGTAATATGTATAAATATATGTAATATATATGTAATATGTAATATATATGTTATATATAGATATATAATATAGTATAGTAGGGAATGTATATCTATACAAATATATACAAATTTGTGTATATATATATATATATACAAATATATGTGTCACTTTGAGGCTAGCTGTATGGAGAAATAAATAAAATGACTTAGAAAAATGAAAGAGAATCTGAAGAATCTAGAATGATGATTTTTCACAAGTGAGAAAGTCTAAAGCCCAAGATGAGAATACAGAAGTAGAAAGGTCAGTTGCCCTTTCCCTCTGCATCACTGTGGTTATAAAATAAGATATTATCGAAGGCATTTGTTTGTGTCATCTGTTACTGTGACTCTGTGCTCCTTTGATAAGGCCTAACTAACCCAGTTAATACACGTTTTCTCTCCATTCAGTGCTGTCAGAGACAAAGCAATAGCAATGAGGCTCAGGTGTTAAGGGAACACACAATGTTTGTCAGAGCAGAAATTTTATTCCAGGCAAATCTGGCATATTTTTCTATGCTCAGAGAAAAAGCTTTAAAACTGTGTTAACCTTTGCTTCTATAAATAGGCATAGCTGCTTAAGTAAATGTAGATGCTAAGCAGACAGAAGTCTTAGATATGAGAGCCAAAGACCTACAGTGCTATCTAGTCTTTGTCAAGTTTGACAAGTTGAAATACTTTTGATCTAAGAAAAGGAAGAGTAGAGTTGAGAGATTTTTCCTATCATATTTTCATCTAAGTGGCTTTTGATGCTTGTATAACATGAGTGTATACCTATGCATATGTGTACAAATGCAGATGAGTGTTTAAGATATTGAACTCTCAATGTCCTGTCCGGGAAGAGGATAAATAATAAGTAGAAAAGCAAGCTTACGTCTCATCTGGTGAAGTATACTGGCAATTGCTATGATTGCCTACCCCTGTCCTTATTCAAGCACACAGAAAAGACATGTGAGCACAAAATAAATTGTCTGCTGCCTCCAAACCCAAAGAAGGAAGCTCACAATCAACAAGTTCACTTTGCCATGCTCTTGCACATCTCTCCTTTCAGCTCTGTGATACAAATATGTCTCAAGTGTAAGCCATAACTGTCCTGTGGCATTTTGTTATTAAAGACCCTTTACCCAAATACAGAATGGCTGGATCAAGAGCTCTCAAAGGAAGAAGGATGTCTATCCATCTCCTTCCTATACAGCTTGGACCCTGTTACTTAAGCAGAGCTCAAGGTGGCTTTGAAGTTACCACAGACTGAGTACTACTCCTGATGAAAATGTGGAACTGTCCCTATTCCCTTCCTCTCCACTCTGCTTAAGTAAGACAAAAACACTAACGGTGATCTTGGCTGCTACTGCCTTGCTTTTCATTCTCTTACATGTTGTATAACCTAAATATGGTGGGTGTGGATGAAAAATAAGACCCATAAGGTTTCCGAACAGGATACATATGGAATCAGGCAGAGTAAATACTTCATTGTTTGTCAAACATACTAATTCACATACTCCTTCAAAGAAAGCAATTAAAAAATCCGTGGCAAAACTGTGACAAAAAATGCTATTTTATCTTATATTATGCCACTGTCAATTAAGATTATACTTAATATCATTCTTCTGCTTCATAACTTAAATTGTCTCAAATAAAGAAATATATCATAAAGTATAGTTAGATATGTTGCCTCAACTACTTAATTCATTCAAATTCTTCATCCTGATTTCTAAAAATCAGTGTCTTGAAATTAAGTGCCTCTTCTCACAGAACTCAGTCCAAAGCAATGGATTTGTATTGTAATGTAAATCATATATACAGATGAAGTGAACATAAACACTTTGCTTAGTTTCTACAACTTGGTGTGGATGACATATATGAATAAAGTTTTATGGAAATATCTCACAATTACATTTTTAGAAATTTTAAGTATTTTTATGCTAAAAATTAATTTCATATTCACTCAAATATTTCAAAGATGATAAGAAAGAGCCTTCATACCAAACCATCTTAAATCTCACTGCAAAATTTGTCCTTTATTACTTTACTTTAGTATTGCCTAACCAGAAGGTATTTTCTCTTGATTCTATCCAGTCATCAAACTTAGAAGTTAATGTACATCTGAAATATTATATAACTTCCTTGCCTTCTTTCTTCCCTTTCTTCATCATATCATACATACATCACAAACATACATCAATGTTATAATTACATTTAACTTCTTACTTCTAAATATAACCTCTACCCAGAACTTTTTTGAATTATAATTACATAATTTCCTTCTTCCCCTTTGTTCCTTTAAGCCCTGCCATGTACCCTTCTTTCAAATTCATAGAGTCTTTTTTATTAATGCTATTACAAGCATGGTAGTATATGTGTATACATATTTATTCCTAAATATAACCTACTCAGTCTGTTGAATGTTTCATGTATATTTTCAGGGCTGACAATTTGTATTGGATAGGCAATTGGTGTGCTCTTCCCTAAGGAAGACTATGTCTTTCACTGTCTGTACTCGTTAGCGCCCTGAAGTTTTTTGTGTAGGGTTGAGGTTTTGTAAGCTTTCTGCTATCCACTTTGGCATCCCTATTGTTGTCTTGTTCAGCTCATATTTATGCTGCCATGTTGCTTTTGACATTAGGAAGCAATGGAATCTTATAGCAAACCCCTGATCATCTTCCTTTTCAAATCTTCTACTTTTTCAGCAATGCTCTCTGAACTTGAGGTATGGGAGTGCTTTGTAAATATATCCATTATCAGGTCTAGGATCATGTCTCCAGTTTTTTACTGGAGGTATTTTTCTGCACGGCCTATTGCAAAAGAAATTTGTTTCACCTCGATGAGTTGTAAGGACTACACACATCTGTGTGTATATGACAGTGCTAACATTATTACTAGAAATTATGCTGGTTTAGTAAGTTGGGTGTTGAGGTCTATCAATGTATAATTGGCTAGTTTTTCAGTACCAGTAATAATTTCCCTCAAGTTCATTGAGTCTTAAGTCCAGTTATAGTTAAAAATTATGATTAAAATATTTTGAAATGAAAAAGTGTGATATCAAAAAACACATGCACTACTATGCTAAAACATTTTGTACATTTGATTGAAATAAAGAAGCAAAAGAAATCACCATCAATAAATAATCATTTCACCCTAAAATAGTGCCCACTTGAAGGTACATATTCATATGGCATATGAAAGCACTGTAGAATAGAGACATAGTATGTAATAGAGATTAAAACCATCTTGGGATATTCTTTCAGTCTCCCATTACCCAACCTCTGTGCTTGAAATGTCTCTGAGGCTCCTTACATTTTCTCAAAGTAATGAAAAATTATTAATAAAAGAGACTGTTAATACTGTGTTCTCCCCCATGCTGCATAGACTTCATCATTGTAAGTCTAGTGGAGTAAGTTTAGAGTGTGACTCTGGAGTTAAACTGGTGGTGGGTCCAGTTCAACACCTCCCTACATAAGCTCATACCTTCAGTAATCTCACCTTATTTGATCATTCCGAGCACCATTAGGATGTGTTTTTACCTCAAATTCATATTCACTCTTTCTCATGAATTATAGATTTACATGTTGGTCTGACTACTTGTGCTATATTCTTTGGCATTGAATTTTTTCTCAAACTATAATCACCAAAAGCTTTCAGCGTCTCCATTGATGTAAACTCTGCCATTTCAGACCGAACAATTTCATCTAAACTATCCATATCTTCATCATTTTCCAGTTGAATTCTATTCTCAAAACACTGCTCTAGCTGCAAAACTCTAAGGCTAGCCTTTGATGCTATAACCATTAGTTACTTATGGTAGTTATGCAATGTTTAACCAATTCTCTAATAAACTAATTTTAACAAGAGAGAGCCTTTTAAAATACACTGAGTGGCACAATTTTTCTGTAACTTTTCCCACAGTATTTGTTTATTACACTCATATCAAAAGTCAAAGTGCTCATGAAAGCTTTCCAAGACTTGAAAATATCTATTACATGTAACTTCTCTACAGTACTCTTTAATTTTGTGTTTATTTTCCACTGTAGGCATAAGGTTCTTGTTCTTAAAGTTTCTGAGGGATTATCTTGATAGTCATTACTGTGGTTTATTTCTCATAAACCCAAATATCTAATGATCTCAATTTGAATTAGTTATCCATATATGTCCTTCTAGCCTATCTTCCTTAATTACAGGTGACTCCAAATTTTGGCCCTGATATTTGTCTTACTCAGCTCTGTGTACTGTGTACTATTTAGCATCTAACACAATATTTGTATAGAGGTAAACTCAGTTGAAAATTTGTAGTTCTTGTTTTGTTTTGTGTTGAGGCAGATTTTTTCTGTGTATCCCCAATTCTCCTGAAAATCACTTTATAGACCAGGCTGGCCTCAAACTCAGAAATCTGTCTGTCTCTGCATCCCAAGTGCAGGGATTAAAGACATGTGCCAACACCACCTGGCTGAAAGGTTGTATCTCTTAAAATTGTAAACCAATAACTCAGCATATAGACAGGGGTGAGAATGACTATAAAGAACTGATTAAAAATATGTCAATGAGCTTAGAGCATTATATACACTGACTAAAGAAATGAACTGGGGGTAACATCTGAAATATAAAGAAAATATCCAATAAAAATATATTTAAAAAGAAAAGGAATGAACTGACTTGCATACATACTTAACAGTTGTCATAATGCACGTGTTTATCTTTAATTCATTCGTGATTACAAAATATAAAGTCAAAAAGACATCAGGATAAATTAATTGTGTAAAGGAACTCACCAGTTTGATTTAAAATATTAAGAATTAAGGTCCTCTTTTCATATATTTAAACACAAACTGTATTTTTCATTATCTGAATGTTTTTACTAAGAAATTTTACAAAATATTTAGAATCAAGGTAAATATCTCATAATAGTTTAACTAATTACTGTTTTTTTCTTATTTGTTCACACATAGGATAATTCTGATTATCATTAGAGTTCTCATATGTTAAAAGCTGACATTTTCATTATATTTGATATTATGTTGAAAGTGTAAACCTATGGTGTGAGCAATGACAAAGACAGAGTGCCAAACCACTGCTATTTGAAGTCCCCTAGGACTTGGGTTAATTAATGAGATTCATCCTAGGGTTATGCATGATCTATTACTTCCTCTAATTAGAAATAATAATCCTGATCATTATACTGGTTAGTTGGAAAGGAAGAAGATGAATGTGCCTAACTATGATTAATCTTCTTATAGCAGTGTAGACCTCTCCTGTCAATGAGTTATATGCAAACTGGGCGGCAACTCAATGGTTTTCCAGGACATACATTTTAGAAAGCTCACAGATAATTAATTTTCTGGCATATATTTTTACATGAATTCAAGAAACAATGATTTTACTATTTCAAAAGTGATAAACAACTATAAAATATTTTCTATTTGGAATCAAATAATTGTTAAGGGATTTTTTTCCTGTTTTTCATTCTGATCAAAACTATGTGAGGTCCCACATTCTAGATGAAACACAATTAAGTACAGAATAATACACAATTAAACCCCAAATTCTTCACAATTACACCTCTATTTATTTAACACTGTTTTGTCTGAATTTATATCTTTATTTTCCAACTAAATTTCATATACTTTCAGCTGATAATTTCATATACCAGCACTGTTATGAAGAGATATTATTACTAATCATGTGTAATTTAACATGCCTATCCTTATCCATAGAAGGATAAATAGTTCAGCTTCTTCTCAAATAAATATTAAAATAAAACGTATTACTACATAACTATAAAATCTTTATGACTCTCAGTATGCACCATTTAGTTCTGGCTTTACACTGGGAAACATCAAATTTGACTATTTAAATCTTGCGAGATAATGGGCATAGATATCATTTTTCTAGTGAATAAGACATTTTTGTCTCAGACCTTCAAACAGCAAAATGATGCATGAGTGAATGCAGTATTTACAAATTCTAACCTTACATATATATTGGGATTTGTTTACTAAGGTATAAGATATTGTAGAAGTAAAACACATAGTCTAAGCCACGGCATTCCTTAGTCAGACTGTTGCTTTACCCTGATTAATGTCAGGTATGCAGGGTATTTTCTAAATTCTGACCATCAAAACAATAGTTTTAAATATAGTAATAATAACTATAATAACACTGAGTTCATGTTGAAAGAATTATCACACAAACACAAACTATGCCAAGTATATATAAAATAGTGTCAGAATATTTGTGTTTTCTGAAACACTTGCAAATTTTCCAAGCTTCCTTTTTCATGGTAAGGAATATGCACATAGCACATGTTAAATGTTCTTAAATTTACAAATTGTGCTTTTAGGCAGTAACCCAGAATTACTAACAATGTAAACCATATAATTTTTATAGTTTTATATTAAATTTCAGTGTTGATTATGCTTGAAAAATGGATGAGATAACACAATAAAATTTTTACTTTCAAAATTGTAGTCAGATTTCAAATTATTAAATACATGTATACGATTCCTAAAAATGACACTGAGACATATTCTTTCAGGATTGAATTTTATACATACATATAAATATGATACCATTTGTTTGAAATTTCTTTTTGCATTTAAGTTTAATTACGCATGAAGTATTTTCTATTTGTAGTATATTTTATTAGATTACAAAAATTACCTCATTATCAATTGGTAAGCAATTATTATTTAAGTTTCAGTGAAGTTTTTAAAATTCTAATTAAGCAATTCTTAGACATATTCTGTTTACTCTTAACTGTGCTACTGATTATGGAATATGAAGTATGTGATACATAGTATCACAAATAATTTAATAATCATTAAAGATAAAATCATTAATTATTATTAAGATTAATATTTATTCAAATCCCAAGTGTTGTATGCAACTGTATTCCACAATCATTCATGTGATAAGCAGTTGATGCAAAGCCTGAAACTTTAAATGCATTAAAAAGAAAATACAGTTCAAAGAACCATACAATTGAAAACATTAAAAAATGAAGTAATCAACATTTCTAAACATCAAAATAATGTTTACTTTAACAAATACTCATTTTTATCACATCAGCATATTAGATAAATATATTATATGAAACATTTTATAATGTAGGTGGAAAGGATGTGTTTTATGTGAAGTCTAAGTGATAATTCATAGGTTTATAAAAAATTTCAGCCACTTCTCTTTGTCTAAACTATAATTATGTAACTTATTTGAGTTCAATTTAAAATATAAAAATATTGATACATTATACTGAATACCTCATTTTGCCATTTTATTTAAAAAAAATTATCCACACAGAAAGCATTTTTTTCCTAAAGGTATATGTTTCAAATTAAATTAACTCCTCAAAATTAGACCCGTACAAAGTGTGTGCATGTGTATGAGTGAACATATGCATGTATACATGTGTGTTTGTATATGTGGTTATAACTGGATAGAGGCAGATAATAGATGTAAATAGCACACGTGTAAATAATAAAGTTAAATATTAGTTTTATCTTTCAGATTCACATCAGTTCTTTTGCCAATTTTATTTTAAATGGAGAAAACATTATAAATCATTAATCTATCTAGAATGTCATTCTGTCAATCAAGTATAAGACTGACATTTTGATAAATTAATAATGATCTTTCTGAAGAAGTCTACTGAAATAATATAAATGATGAAAGAATGTGTTGATAACTGAACATATGCCCTTCTCAGAGTATGAAAGTAACAAATATGAATGCTACTATAATTTGGACATTTGAAACCATTACCTGCAAACCTTGCCCATCCATAGTAACTGAGTTAGCTCTTTGCATTTTGTTCTTGTCTGTCGCTTTATTTGGCTGCTGGGAGCTGCACTTTTCCTTTTTAGCTGTTGACTGTCTTTCCTGTAACAAGAAAAAATATATAAAATATATTTTATAAATTGAGTTTAATGTAAGAGGCAGAAATGGTTCTTAGAGGCAGTCTTTTAAAATACCTTTAAGATTATAAACTTAGGCTCAATTAGCTATCAGGAATATGTTCTAAAAAAATACAAAAACTTTTGATTTTAACCCAATCAATAAATTTCATGGCAACACTACCAAAATAGTGTATCAATTAAAGAAATATTATGGATGAAATCAAAATTTAGAGATTAAGAAGTACCCGATATCCGAAGTCTATAAGAACTATTAAAATTTATTGTTTATATAAGCAATAAAACAGAAAGATTACAATTGAAAGATTTCAATTAGTACTAAAAGTTGTATTTATAAATGCATTCAGCATTGAAAATGATTTCTAACTAAAATGAAATTTGAAGCTACTATGTATATTAGAGATCTTATGTATTGAGAAATCTAGTTTCTGCTCCTTGGATTCTTTTGTTCCTATAATAAAATAAATAGGTGAAAAGCTAAGTACACACACACACACACACACACACACACACACACACACGTGTGTGAATTGAATATATATATATATATATATATATATATATATATATATATGCTCTCCTCTTTCCTCTTCTTTCTATCTCATTAACCTTTTCAAATCAATCAAGAATTATCACTACTAGTCACCTTCTATTCAAATCACCAATAAGCTTCTCACTGATACACTAAATGGTCTTCTCTATCTAAACCATAGTTGGCCTCATTCTGCTTCAAGGATACTGAACCTCCTTGCGGCTGTCTTTATATTTCACTAAGTGTGCTCTCAGTCTCCTTTGCTTATAATTTTATCCTATTTGGGATCCTATTTGGCCTTATCATCTTGAAAACATACAATTGCTTTCAGGATAACTTCATTTTATCACAAAGTTTTTCATTTCAATTTTATGAAAATGTTTAATTACACAATTTCAATCCTAAAACTTAGCTTCTATATACATATGCCTTTTCAATCTCTCCCTCTATGTATTTAAAATACTTAGCATTTCTTAACAATTCCTTGATTTTGCCATTAATAGTTCAAACAATAATAATACCCGTTCTAGATTATAATAAACATGGTCAATGGGACCAACATTCTTTTATCTTTGTTTTTCCATATTCAATATTATACAGACTGACACATCCCATTAGCTCCTTATTCTTTATTTTAATAGCAATTTTATACTCCTGAGAATATTAAACAAAGGCTCATATAGAAGAGAATGTTGTCCTAGCAATGGAGCACACACCTTGATAATCACTGCATAATATTTGCCTAACAATTATGGTTTAAACACTAACGTTTCTAAAGTTCATAAAATATTGCCTTGAGGTGTCTTGGGGAATATCTATGCTTACTAAGAAACAATCTGCTAATTGATTAGGAATGTCTGCCCATGGGTACTTTAGCATTTTAGTGTTCCGTTACTTCTTATTACTTACTCATATACACGTCATATTTGTTCTGGAGAGTTGCTAATCTGTTTTTTTAACTGATGCAGTGTAGAAATGTATTCTTACGTAGCTTTAAGAGAAAAATTCTTGTTGCACAAAACAAGGTTTTTACATACAACAGATAGTTTATCAGTACAATGCATAAGAAGATTCTATCACAGGATGAGACATGAAATTAGAAACCATGGGAAGAAGCCCATCTCTGCTGTTAAGGCATTACATAGTCTGGAACTCCTATGCAAAGCATTGATGTGTTCACCTACTTCAAAGAGTTGTTGAGACTTAGTACAAAAAAAAAAAAAAAAAAAAAAAAAAAAAAAAAAAAAAAAAAAAAAAAAAAAAAAAAAAACAACCCAATAAATTCTTTAGTATTGTACCTGATTGGAATATGTACACAATTAATACAAAGTACAAATAATGTAAAATGAATAAAAGAAAAACTCTTCATGAGCTCATTATCCTCACTATTAGAAAGAGATTTGTAGTTTCAAATTCATGTTGATGAAAAAAATAATGACTTCACAATACGTTTTTAAATCACTGAGGCAAGCGTTTGTATTTGAAAGTGCTCAACTGGGTCAGTTCAAAGACCCAGTTTTATCTTCTATGGAAGATAGAAATGAAATCCCTTACTTCAGGTTTATTTGATGCATTTATATAAGGCATGGGGTCAAAAATATGTGTGTAAAAGTAGTTTAAAGCAATGATTCTACTGTATATTTCATTAATTGTTATGTAGCATTAAAATTTAAAAAATGCCAAGATAAGAAGCAAATAAAACTCATGATCTTTATAACTTCGATTTTACAACAAATTATTTACTTGTACCACACTGAAAATTTATGAGAAGAAATATTGGTCTATATTGAGCTACAGAAGCATCTATTTCATTATTATTATAATTTCCCATTGTGGTAAGACTCTCCAGATATCATCAAGAGCAGCAAATAAAGGGATCACTCTCTGAACAGTCTGTGGAGGACACTAAATAACTGCTACAGAGGAGAAAATTATGAAACGTTGAAAAATCTTTAAAAGTCAAAATTGAATTTTCAGTTGTTGTGATTTCATTTTCAAAATCTTGAATGACAAAAAAAAAACCAAAAAACAAAAAAAAACCCAAAAAGATCTATAGATAAATTTCTAAAACATTCAGTAGAGAGGGAAGGGATATGACACCAAATTAGAACATTTGCCTAGCCTCTCACAGCCTGCACTACAATTAAAGGTACATATTGTTTATTGTGTATCTCTGTGTATAATTTGCCTAATAATGAAATGCTAAATATTCACTTAAAATACATATATCAAAAAACAAGGGTATTTCTTACTTTGGAAAGATATGTTAGTTGGCTGAATTTGGAGAAATAATCAAGAGTCTACGTTAAAAAGGCAGAAGAAACTAATGATCTATTCCCCTTGCCCCCAGAGTTTACTTACAATAATACTCATTTGTTTTATATCTGTTTCTGACATGTCTAGAAGTTCTCTGAGATATTTATGGTTCCATATATACACAACATAAGTTAACAAAGAGAGTATTTAGATACAGTTTCTGATATCCACTTAGAAAACCCTTACTTTCTGTCCTTTGAGGACAAAGGATGGGAAACATATACATTCTTAAAAAAACTGTCCAAGAGCTTCATTTGCCAGTTTAACAGTGCATTAATCTTGCCATTGTGATATTAGGAAAAAAAAATTACAAACGTTAAAATTATTTTGTTTCAGGAAGAGCTTCCAATTTTCTTCCCCTCAAATTCACACAGAAAAATATTTTGAGAACAATAGTGAGCTGGGTTTGCCTTTTAACCTGCAGTTTCATTTTTCAGCGTTTTGAGCTCTAAACCACAATTTAAGACAAATTCCTTTCTGCCAGATAAATTATCCTAGGTAAAAATGAATGAGAAAATTATTCCTTTAGTCAAGAGAAATTACTCAAACATTGAAAAGAACTCCTCTAAAAGACCACGTGTATATAGAACATATAACCACAAAATAAAAAATGTAGTTATTGATATTTGAGCGTTTTCAAATATCAACCACTTGTGTTTGCTATGCAGACATTTTAAACACAAAATTCAATGTTTTTTTGATTCTCAGGCTTCAGGAGTCACGCAACAGATCTTAAGAGGGGAATGTATTGTATTTGAATTCCAGGAGAATAAGCATCATAATAAACAAGGCAGAAAAGCCAGGCACCATTCACAGAAAACAGAAAGACAGAATAAATGAAAAAAAAAAAACCCTCCCTTTAAATACTTGCTCTACAGACAAGCCTTTTCTGTATCATGCTGATTCTAAGAGGCAGAGTGTTTGTACATTGGTGAATACTGCTTTCTCAAAAGAGATGTTCATGACAATACCTAAGCCTACTGCTATCGATCACTTGACAACTACAAGCAGCGAGTGATGATTACCACCAGCGCAGGAGTTTCTCCTTTCTGTGCAGTCTCAGCATGAGAAACCCACAACCACAGAGCACTTGGCTTCATACAAAACCACAAGAAAAAGTGCTCTGCCATTAACTGCAGCCATCCCTTGAATCCCAGAACTTGCCTTCTCAGATGCTACACCAGTGGTATGCATGGGGATTACCACCCTTTCCGAGACTGGAGTAAGGCCACAGAAATCCCTCATTTCATGCTGAGAAATTAACCCATCATGTCATCTTCTTGGTTATCATATTTAAAGCATCTTTTCGATACTTTGAAATTTAATAATTTCTAGACAAAAATATAGTAACAGTTACACAGCTGTACCAGCTGTTGGGAGAGACCTACTCTGTAATTTAAATATTTTACTAGCCAAGTTTACCTCCAAAATAATCAAATCCTCTAAATCTATTGGGAATGCTAGAAGGTATATTGAAACTTAGTTGATGAGCAGAATTCTTAATTAAATTTATGCACAAATAAAAGGAATGACATAGAGAATAATGATATCCATTTCTTGATTTAAGAACTTACTCTTAGATTTATTTATTTAATTTTATGAGTATGAGTGATTTGCCTTCATATATGACATGTATCACTTGTATACCTGTGTAGCTCAGAGAAGGGTGTCAGAGTGTTAAGATGTCCTGGAACTACTGGCACAGACAGTTGTTGGCATAGGGAATGAAACCTGAGCTCTATGCAAGATGAGCAAATTATGTTAAACACCTAAATGTCTCCCCAGCCCCCATTTCTCAATTTAAATAAACACTTATTTAAATAAAAGTGACTCTGGACAAAGACATATGTATGGGTTTAAAGGCACACTCATGCCTTGTTGCTTTTTATTCTGCAGGTTATTTCCCATTGAAAATCACAATTTAGTTCACCTTAAATGTGGAAAGATTTATGCCAGGATAAACATAGAAAATGGATTCACTGCCACTGGTAAAAATAGCAGTTCAATAATAGCAGGAACTTGAACGACTGGGTGAAGCATTATGACATGTTTTCACTAAACTCAACACCTGTCTGTTGTTAGGCTGTACACTGCAGTGCAATGTGATGTGAAGAAGGCCTTTCTTACTTTCATTGCTTACTATGTCCTCCTAACTCGGAATAATTGCTGTTGTGAGATAGAAGCAGTCATTAAATGTCTCCCAATCAAAACCAAAACAAATAAACAAACAAACAAAAAACAAAGCAAAAACAAAAAATCCTAGGCCCAGATGGTTTTAACACAGATTTCTACCAGACTTTCAAAAACTAGCTAATACCAATACTCCTCAAACTATGCCACCAGACAGAAACAGAAAGAACACTGTCAAGCTCATTCTATGAGGCTACAGTTATGCCAATACCTAATCACAGCAAGTCTCAACAAAGAAAGAGAACTTCAGCCCAATTTCTTTTATGAATACTGAAGCAAAAATACTCAGTAAAATACTCACAAACTGAACCAAGAACACATAAAAAAAATCATCCACCATGAACAAGTAGCCTTTTTCCCAGGAATGCAGGGGTGGTTCAAAATATGAAAAGCTATCAACCTAATCCACTGTGGAAACAAACTGAAAGAAAAAAATTACAAAGTCATCCCACTATATACTGAAAAATTCTTTTACAAAATCCAAAACCAATTCATAATAGGAGTCTTGGAGAGATCAAGGATACAAGGTGCATATTTAAACATAATAAAAGCAATGTACAGAAAACCAACATTAAATCAATTGGGAGAAATTTAAATCAATCTCAGGGACAAGACAAGGCTACCCACTCTCTACTAATCTATTCAACATAGTATTTAAAATTCTAGTTAGAAGAACTAGAGGAGATAAACAAATATTGAAAGGGCGAAGTCAAAGTATCACCATTCACAGATGGTATTATAGTAACTCCATAAGTGATACCAAAATTTTTATCAGAGAACTCCTACAACTGATAAATATCTTCAGCAAAGTGGCTGGATATAAAAATCAACTTTAAAAAATCAGTAGCGCTCCTTTACACAAACAGTATATGTGAAAGAAATTATAGGAAACAACAACTTTTATAATAGCCACAAATATTATTAAATCTCTTTCTGGATCTCTAACCAAGCAAATAAAAGACTTATATGACAGAAACATCAATCTTTGAAAAAAGAAATTGAGGAAGATATCAGAAGATGTAAACATCTCCCAAGCTCATGAATCAGTAGAATTAACATAGTAAAAATGACCATCTACAGATTCAATGCAATTCTCATTAAAATTACAACACAATTCTTACAGACCTTGAAAGAGAAATTCTATACTTCATATGAAAAAACAACAACAACAAAAGCCCAGATTAGCTAAAAACAGTCCTGCACAATAAAAGAACTTCTGAAGGTATCACCATCCCTGACATCAAGCTGTACACCAAAGTAATAGAGATTAAAATCTTTGTGGTATTAGTATAGAAACAGACAGGTTGATCAGTGGAATACAATCAAAGACCCAGAAATAAACTCACACACATATGAACACTTGATATGTGACAAAGAAACCAAAACCATTAAATAGAAAAATGAAAGTATCTTCAACAAATGGTCCTGGTTCAATGGAATGTCTGCAGGAAGAATAAAAGTAGACTCATATCTACCATGCGTGAAACTTATGTCCAAGTGTGTCAAAGACATCAAGATAAAATAAGACTCTAAATCTAATAGAAGAAAAAAGTGAAAAAATTGAAATTATTGGTATAGGAGATAACTTTATTATTAGTACACTAATAGCTCAGTAACTATGAATAATAAATAATAAATGAGATTTCATGAAACTCAAAACTTTTTGCAAGGCTAAAGACACCATCAATAGGACAAAACAGAAGCCTACAGAATGGAAAAAGATTTTCACCAACCCTGCATCTAACAGAAGTAGTATGCAGAATATATAAAGAACTCAAGGAATTAAACATAAACAAACAAAATAACCTAATTAAAAAAAAATGAAGTAAAGAGCTAAACAGAGAATTCTCAACAAAGATATCTTTGGAATGGCCAAGAAGCCCTTAAAGAAATGTTCAATGTCCTTACTTATCAGGAAAAAAATAAATTTGATGCAAATCAAAACAAGATCCCATCATACACCTATCAGAATGGCTAAGATGAAAAACACTAGTGATGTGGGGCAAGGGAAACACTCCTTCATTTCTGTGAGCATGCAAACTTGTACAACTACTCTGGATGTACAATTTGGTGTTTTCTCAGAAAATTGGGAACTAAAAAGAGATATGGGGATAGTGATAATGTATGGAGGAAAGGGGGATGGGAGAGAGATGGGGGTAAAAGCAGATATAGGTAGGGAGCATCTCTGTGAAGAGATGAATTCCTAGAATGGGGGATGATATGGAGAGTCTATGGAGGTGGCTCTAGCTGAGACTGTTACTAGTGGGAGATATAGAGACTGATGTGGCCACCTCCTATAGCAAGGCAGGACTTCCAGTGGAAGGAAGGGAACATCAACAACTCACAAAACTTTTAAACCAAAAATTGTTCTGCCTACAAAATATGCAGGAATGATGATGGAGCAGAGTGGAAACCAATGACTGGCTCAGCTTGAAACCCACCTCATGAAAGAGAGCCAACCCCTGACACTATTAATGATATTTTGCTATGTTTGCAGACAGACAGCTAGCATAACTGTCTCCTGAAAGGCTTCATTCAGTAGTGTATGGAAACAGATAAAGAGACTCAGTCAAACATCAGGCAGACCTTGAGGAGTCTTGTGGAAGAGTGGGGAAAAGAATTGAATGAGCTAGAGGGGTCAAGGACACCACGAGAAGACCTACAGAATCAACTAACTTGGATCCATGGGCCTTATAGAAACTGAACCACCAACCAAGGGGCATGCAGGGGCTAAATCTAGCTCAACCGACCAACAAGTGTTACAGATGTACAGCTTGGCCTTCATGTAGGTCCCCTCACAATTGGAATGGGGACTGTGACTGACTCTGTTGCTGGCTGTTGGATCTCCTTTCCCTACCCATATTTCCTTGTTGGGACTCAGTAAGAAAGGAGATGTTTATTCTTGCTGGGACTAGATGTCCCAGGGTGGGGTGGTACCTAAGGGTGGGCCTTCCACTTCTTCTCAGAGCAGGGGAGGGAGTGATAGAGGGAGGAATCTGCAAGGAGTGAGATCTGGAGGAGAGGAGTGAGAGGTAGCTGCTGGCTGCAATTTGGATGTAATGTGAATTATGAAAAAGTTAAAATTATGAAAAAGTTTTCATTAAAATTATCTAAATGCTGTGTCAATAATTAAACTTATTTGCAAACAAAAGGCATTTAATTGATTATATACTATTCTGATGAAGTTGGATATGATGCCATACACTACATAATAATTATTTCACTCTAGTGAGCAAAAGTTTCTCAGCAGATTATTATCAAATACTACATGCTGATAGTCTTAAAAAGTTGAAGTGATTTAAATTTTTGCCATGTTTTTACCATTGTTACTGAGAATTTCATACTGAATAGAATGCATAGCAGCCATACTCTACAAACTATTGAGTTTTCTCTACACATTTTGTAAAGCATAATTTCTGATATTCTTAATTTTTGACACAAATATAAATGAAAAAGTCTTCAGAACTATTCCATCATTAAAAATACAAAGAATTTTATATTCAATATCAAAATAAAGTTGGCAATAAAATTAGTATTTATTTTAAATGCTAATGTCATGTATGATTTAGAATCATTAAACTGTCTCTTATATCAATGTAAGATGATCATGACTCTCAGTTTTAACAGTTATAACATTTTTCATACATACCTCAGGAACTGAAGCTCCTGCAGTGGGCATAGTCTGCTGAAAAAGAGAAGTTTATGAAAGAGCAGAAAAAACAAAGCTGAGAATAAAACACCCCCAATGCCTGTTATCATAGCACAATGTATCTTTGAAATACATTGACTATTGACTTTTCATATACTTTTTGTTTCCCTGGATTAAGTAAAAGGGCATCTTTTTTTCAAACAAGTGATGCTCAAAGCATAAAATGCAAGATTGTGAAGTAACTTACCAAAGCATGACTTCAGCTAAGCAGCCTACACTGGCCACCACCCCGTCAAGAACACAAATTTCCATTTCCTTTGCATGTTATACTGGCCACCACCCCGTCAAGAACACAAATTTCCATTTCCTTTGCATGTTATACTTGTGTTTTACGATGATAGTTTTATTCATCTCTATGTAGTCATTAGCTTAATCATTAAGAATCTTTTTTGAAGTATATTTTTTGGTATAATATATCTTTATTAAAATTTTCACTCCTCAACTCTTCCCAGTTTCTCCCTAATACCACTCCTATCCAGATACATCTTCTTTCTTTCTCCCCTTAGGAGCTGACAGGTTTCTGGGAAATAATGATAAAATGAAACAAACCAAAAATAACACATCAGAATTGGACATAGCAAATGAACAGAAGGAAAACAGCCCATGAAAAAGCATAAGGAACAGATATAGACACAGACCCACTCATTTCCACACTAAGGAATTTCATTAAAAATATAAAACCAGAATATATAATATATACACAAAGGACCTGTAGGTTATGAAAATAGAAATAAAATAATCAAGAAGAAGGGGCAAGAAGAAGAAAAGGAGGAGGAGGAAGCAGAGGAGGAGGAAGATGAGGAAGAAGAGGAAGAGGAAGAAGAGGAGGAAGAGGAAGAAGAGGAGGAGGAGGAAGAGGAGGAGGAAGAAAAAGAAGTTCCAATACAATGTTATGAGACAAGAAACCACCAAAGATGCCTTTGTTTGTAAAAGAACTCTTTCATGGCTGGCATTGTTATTCACACATCAATCCCCCAACTTTGCTCTTTTCCCCTGATTCATCCCAGTATTCCATTTTCCCACATGCTCTCATCTCTTCTTATAGACTGTGCCTTTCAGAGGCAGGAGGATTGAGAATCTCTTGTGTGGGCCTGGTTGGAAAAGCCCACAGTTATATGTCCATAATCTGAAAATAAGTAAGATAATAGTACCCCATTACTATTAGTAAATCTACACATTTTATATAAAATTAAATATGTAGGGTTGTTTTATTTGAGAGTAGAGATTTTTATTTATTATTTATTCACTTTGCACCCTGAATGCTGCCTCCCTTCTTGGTCACCACCTCCCACAATCCTTCCTTTTCTCCCCACATTCCCTTCTTTTCTGAGAGGGTGGAGGACCCTCTCATGCCCCATGGAGTATACTCAACACACTAACACATCAAATATGAGAGTAGTTTTAAAGGACAAGACTAGATAGAAAAACGTTAGCATTCAAGACAGTTTATCTTCCATTATCTACCACTGATAGGACTTTGTAAGTCACTTGAGGAGTGTTGGGGGTGGGGGGAGAGTGGGTGGGTGGGTGGGTGTCATGTGCCCATGTGTACAGAGGAAAAAAATAAATCTAAAAAGCATGCAATCCTGACATTTCTGTAACTTAATATATAAAATACCAATTTTTAAAGATGATCATCTGGATAAAATATTTTACTGTGGATGGAAAGTTGTGTTTGAAACTTGGATTTCTTTTTTTATTGGATATTTTATTTATTTACATTTCAGATGTTATCCCCTTTCCCCATCTCCCCCACAGACACCCCCTATCCCATCTCCCCTCTCCTGCTTTTATGAGAGTGTGTCCCTACCCACCCACTCCCATCTCCCTGCCTTCAAGTTCCCCCACTCTGGGGCATCCAGCATTCACTGGACCAAGATTCTTCTCTCCCACCTATACCCACCAAGGCCATCCTTCCTTACATACACAGCTGGAGCCATGGGTCCCTCCCTATGTGTTCCTAGGCTGGTGATTTAGACTCTGGGAGCTCTGGTTCATTGGTATTGTTGCTCTCCCCATGTGGCCTGCAAACCCCTTCAGCTCCTTCAGTCTTCTCTCTAACTCTAAGCCTCCATTGGGAACTCATTGATCAGGTCAATGGTTAGTTGTGAACATCTGCCTCTGTATACTTGAGGCTCTGGCAGACCTCTAAGGAGATAGCTATATCAGTCTCCTGTAAGCATGCACTTTCTGGCATCCACAAAAGTGTCTGCCTTTGGTGACTGCACATGAAATGGATACCAAGGTGGGGCAGTCTCCAGAAAGTCTCTCCTTCAGTTTCTGTCCCACACTTTGTCTCCATATTTGCTCCCTTGTGTATTTTGTTACTACTTCAAAGAAGGACTGAAGTACCCACACTTTGCTCTTCTTTCTTCATGAGCTTCATGTGGTCTGTGAGTTGTATCTTGGGTATTGCAAGCTTTTGTGCTAATATCCGCTTATCAGTGAGTAGATACCATGTGTGTTCTTTTGTGACTGGGTTACCTCACTCAGGATGATATTTTCTAGTTCCATTCATTTGCCCAAAAATTTCATGAATTCATTGTTTTTAATAGCTGAGCAATTCTTCATTGTGTAAATGTACCACATTTTCTCTATCCATTCCTCTGTTGAAGGACAGAAACTTGGATTTCTTATTTATTTGTGTACAGTTAAATTTCATCTTATATCTCATATCTAAGACAGGTGTAGGAAGATCCAGGTAACACTAGACTACCATGGTGGGTATTAGAAACAACTCACAGAAAATTCTGTTTTGCTGTCTTAACCTTTAAAAAGGAAGAGGGAAATGATGATAGATAGATAGATAGATAGATAGATAGATAGATAGATAGATAGACAGAAAGATAGACAAAGAGATAAATAATTAATAAATGTATACCTATGTCTATGATAGGTAAGATACTCTAAAAGCTGAGTATTATAGTGGAAAGAAATAGTTATCTGATACAGCTTTAAATGTATCTAGAAGAGTTCTAGAAAAACTTAAGGTTTCCTGAACCACAACTCATTTTAGAAGACCCTTCCTAACATGAGTATCAAATACTGCTGTACAGGCTTGAATTCAAAGATTTATTAAATTGTACAAAAGGAACTTTGGTAAAGTAACTCACTGACAGCAGAAATCAATAGAAGTAATTGGTATTATTATAGAATGACAAGAGTCTGGGCAGAGTTTTCACTGAAAACTTCTTGATTTTAATAATAATTCTAATTTCTAATCTACTCAGTGAATAACAAGTAAGCCAATGAAAGATGGACAAATTGTACTCATTTCTATCAAATCCTGTTCAAAATAGTCTGTCACCACTATATTCATCTCTCTCCTATTGATCTTTATTCAGTCTTATGTCATGAACTAGGGAACTAACTCTGAGACTCTTGAGCAAGCAAAGAGAGACTTTCCTCAAACATCATGGACTGTAAGAATCTTACAAGGTTTCCAACTTAGGAAAACACATTCTCCTTTGTCTCCTATGAGGAAGCAACTAACTGTAATGCTCAATAATTAGATGGAGGATCTATGAACGGTGCAATACAATCACTGAATACAATGTACATGTCTAAACTAAAAATTTGTTTCCCCAAGAGATAAATAAGCATATGAAAGCATTAAAAGGTATGTTTCAGATAATCACAGATACTTAAATGAGGAACAGGATAGCAAGTGATAATATGGAGTTGCTGCTAATTTTCTTAGAAGTCAGAATAGTAATTTATTATGTGTAATATCATGCTTAATAGTAAAAGGTGTTTGCTGAAACATTTAGGAATTTTGTATAACAATATATGTAATTTACTGAAAAAGTACAGGTCAATAACTAATATAGGTTACATATAAATAGATGTGCATTGTAAATAGTATGTGGTTGTTATAAATATAAATGCATTGTGCAAATGTATTTATATGAATCTGTATGGCATTGCATATGAAGAAACAGTTATAAATACATGACAAAATAATAGCAGTTATTGCATATAAGTTTGATATTTTCTAGGCTTTACTCTAATGTATTTGATAAGCATTATATAGTTGAGAGATAATGAAAATGTCTATTTTTCCATATATATTTTTAAATGTATTAGAATATTTCCTTAATGAAATTAAAATAAAATATGTATTCTTCTTTCTGGTAAAAGCAATGAATATTTGGACAAAATGCCTGGGTGTATAGAGATGGGACAGAAATAATGATGTTGTTTCATGGTGACTTAGAGTTCTATTTCCAAAAATGAAAAAATATAACTTAGTAGGCTGATGGAAAGGAAAAACAGAGAGAGCTGGAGGTGAGTGTCATAATGAAGGACACCTAAGCAACTAGTTACCATGAATAATCAGATGAGGTGGAGATAAGCAGATACTACAGTTTCTCATTGTGCTAATGTAATACTAATGTCTGGTGGTTAAGACATAGGTATGCAGTTAACCTCACAAGAATCTCAATATGAGAACCCACATAGACTTCAGGGTAATAAAACTGTGAGAAAAATTTCTAAGATCTGATGTCAGAAGCTAAAGTTATATACTAAGTTGGGAAGAACCAATAGTTTAGGTATAAAAGCAACCAATACCAAATATTGTAGAATGAATTCAAAATCTCTGTCACTTTGTTACTATTTGCCTTGAATTAGTAGTTTATGGATACTAATATTCATAAATTCCTTTTCTTTCAATCAGGAGAAATACTAGCTAGCCACTGCCATGAACTTAGAGCAGGTAGGCTTGGCAGAGAGGCATGGAGTCAAAAGAAGTTAAGGGAACAGGTTGAAGTTCTCTGAGTATTGAAATATAGTAACTAAGGATAAGAAAAAGAATCAAGCAAAACTGAAGGCCCATCTAATAATGGTACCAGCCCTGAGAATATTTCCAGATACTACCCTGCCTCCTGAAATGAAAATAATGAAGATGTCCTATCTGTGAGCTTCCTACAAACAGAATGGATAGGTAAAGTGTTGTTATTAAATTAACCTGCCTGCAGGTTGCATCTTCTTGAGTTACATTAAGGCCTCATGCAGAAAAAGGCTATTGCTCCTCCTCAGGATATAAATTCAGATATCATATTACTGCTTTTCCACTCTTCTGTACATGTTTTTAAATATTGAGGATGAAATGAATAAATGTTTTAGTTTTAAAAATTGTCTTGAGTACATAATTCTCAGTGTAATATATTTTTAATTAGAATTAATACAGGAACTGTATATTTTTATTTAATCAACGAGAGATGTGACTACAGAAGAATGTGATTGATTTTATTTAATCAGTATCCTTTTAATATTAAATAGAATACACAGAACAGATAATTAGTTTAAAAGATGCATTTGCCTTCAAGGCACTTATTAAGTTCAATTTAGTAACAAAGAAATTTTAAAATCCTATTACTCTTAAGTACGCATTAGGATATTTTTTGCCTTTGTATTTTCTAACTTGTAATCATTTTAAACTGACAATTTCATCCAGATTGTCACGGGGTGAAGAAAAATCTTTGGTGGAGATTATTGGAAGTTTTAGTTCTTTAAAATATTATAAGCACAGAGTGCTCACATTAAAAAGGATCATTTGTTATTTTAAGTCTAATGAGAAATTAATAAAATTAGGCCTCACACTTACATATAAAGGTTTGTATCTTTAAGATATTGATTTTACTTTTAAAATTTCATCTAACTCTCCTATTGAACCAAACAAACCCATTTTTAAGATTAAGAAGAAACATTTTATTAATTAAACAATTAACATCTTAAATTAGAGTTAGACACCAAAACTCGTTTGCTACCCAATGCTCTAATTATTCAAATTACAGAAAATATTGTTGTTGTTTTTGTTGTTGTTGTTGTTCACAGATGGAGATATAAATAAATGATCATGAAATTGCCTAGTATACAGAGGTATAGGTTTGATTCTCAACATGAGAGAGAGACAGAGAGACAGAGACAAAGAGACAGAAACAGAATTACTTCTATAAATAACTCTTCATTTTTATCTTTAAATGTTAATGAAGACTTTATAATATGCAAAAATAAAGCAAGGGACTGTGAAAGGTCAATATGGATTAATTCAAGAGACTTTTAGTGCTGAAGTATTCTGAAAGTACCCAAATAAATTATTTTAAACTGCTCCCTCTCTTCTATATATAAGCATGCATCTCTGGTATTAAAAGATAAAAGATAAAGAGTAATTTCAATAAATGAAAAGATAAATATAAAAAGAAGAGAGAAAATCAGAATAAGGGGAAAAGGCTTATAAAGGTGCATGTAGTCTTAGCTAAGAGGGTTGAAGTTCATTTTCTCTCACACATATGAATAAAGGATAAAATATATTGGAGCATGACTAAGGTATAAAAACTAAATACATTTTGTTTTACAAGAACAAACTTTTTCATACTCCAATTTCATAGTATCAGTTTTATACGTTGTGGAGTGTCACATGTACAGACTCAGACAAACAATAATACAGATTTTTAAACAACGTGTTTCTAACATTACTGCTGCCCTTTAGTAAAATGTAGCTCAGTGAGTTGTGTCAGCTCAAAGGACTGTAAATTATATTTACAAATTATATTTGTCTATAAATACTCTTATATTTAATTAAAATCTAAATATCAAAATAAAAATTTTAGAAACCATATATAGTAGAGGATTTTTAAAAAAAAAATTTTCTCATACACTATATTCTTATTATAGCTACCTCTCCTCCTCCACTTCCTCCTCCTCTACCTCCTCCTCCTCCTCTACCTCCTCCTCCTCTACCTCTTCCTCTTCCACCTCCACCTCCTCATTCCAGTTCCTCTCCACTTGGAAAGACTCCATCTCTTGAATAATAATATCTATTTTAAATTTGACCAAAGTTAAAGTTACAACCTTTTATTTACAGAATGTTAATGGCAAAAATATTTTACTTGTACTGGGGAGTTCAGTTAGTAAAAGCTTTGGTAAATGCAAATTATGAACCTAAACTCCAGGGCCAGGACCCACATCATATGGATGTCAGGATGACAGGCGATTTTAGTCTCAGCTCCAAGAAGGTGGAGACAGGCAGATGCCTAGGGCTAAATATCCAGTCTAGCAAACTTGGCAATCTCCTGGCAAGTGAAAGACTTTGCCTTAAAAAATATTTTCCCAGTTCCTCAAAAGAACACCAATGGCTTATGCTCTAAGATCAAGAACTGACAAATGGGACCTCATAAAATTGCAAAGCTTCTGTAAGGCAAAGGACACTGCCAATAGGACAAAATGGCAACCAACAGATTGGGAAAAGGTCATTACCCAGCCTACAACCGATAGAGGGCTACTATCCAATATATACAAAGAACTCAAGAAATTAGACTCCAGACAACCAAATAACTGTATTAAAAATGGGGTACAAAGCTAAACAAAGAATTCTCAACTGAGGAAACTCGAATGGCCGAGAAGCACCTTAAGAAATGCTCAACATCCTTAGTCATCAGGGAAATGCAAATCAAAACAACCCTGAGATACCACCTCACACCAGTCAGAATGGCATATACCCAGAAGATGCTCCAACATATAATAAGAACACATGCTCCACTATGTTCATAGCAGCCTTATTTATAATAGCCAGAAGCTGGAAAGAACCCAGATGTCCTTCAACAGAGGAATTGATACAAAAAATGTGGTACATTTACACAATGGAGTATTACTCAGCTATTAAAAATAATGAATTCAAGAAATTCTTAGGTAAATGGATGGAACTAGCAAATATCATCCTGAGTGAGGTAACCCAATCACAAAAGAACACACATGGTATCTACTCACTGATAAGCAGATATTAGCCCAAAAGCTTGAAATAACCAAGATTCAACTCACAGACCACGTGAAGCTCATGAAGAAGGAAGACCAAGTGTGGATACCTTGGTCCTACTTAGAATTTGTAACAAAATACTCAAGGGAGCAAATATGGAGACAAAGTGTGGGACAGAAACTGAAGGAGGGGCTATCTGGAGACCATTCAACCTGGGTATCCATCCCATGTGCAGTCACCAAAGGTAGACACGGATGTGGATGTCAGGAAGTGTATGCTGACAAGAGCCTGATATAGCTTTCTCCTTAGATGTCTGCCAGAATCTGACACATTCAGAGGCAGATGCTCACAGTTAACCACTGATCTGACCAAGGGTTTTCCAATAGAGAAGTTAGAGAGAAGACTGAAGGAGCTGAAAGGGTCTGCAGCCCCATGAGGAGAACAGCAATACCAACCAACCAGAACTCCCCAGGGTCTAAACCACAAGCCTGGGAGCACATAGGGAGGGATCCATGACTCCATCTGTACATGTAGGGGAGGATGGCCTTGTCGGGCATAGGTCGGAGAGGAGATCCTCGGTCCCATGAAGGCTGAACACCAAGTGGGGGAGGGAATTCGAGGGTGGGGATGGGGGGTGGGAAGTAAGTGGGGGCACATCCTCATAGAATCATGAGGAGGGCGGATGGGATAGGAGTTTCCTGGGTAGGGGGAGAATGGGGTAAGGGGATAATATCTGAAATGTAAATATAATATCCAATAAAAAAAATTTCCCTGAAAGCTAATATAAAACAACATTATATGAAATGAGCAGGAAAGAAGTAACATTATATGAACTGTGCAGGTTGTATTTAGGAACATATCTGTATATACATGTACATATATACATGTACATATATGCACACAATAGCAATTAAAGAAAGATAAAACATGAATTTGAAGGATAGCAAAAGGGATATTAAAAGGGTTTAAAGGAAAGAAAGAAATGGAGAAATGATACAACCTTAATTTTAAAATATTAAATAGAATTTTACATATTTAATTTCATTGAGTTTCCTTTTATTTTGATCTCAATGTCTTTTATTGTACTATGTTTTCATCATGTATATTTAAATATCCTAACTAAATTTTGAAATAAAAGGGTCTCAAAAATACATATGCACCTACACTCACAATATGAACAGATGCACGTTTTGCTGAGATTATTTCACTATGTCTCCCATTAATAAGCATAGAAGGTTTATGTTGGATGAAAATGTCGACTTTTGTATCGCTTGAGTCTAATGGGAGCGAAAGAAAAAGATGCTTGAGCAAGAGAGAGAAGAGAATCCACTTCCCAAAAGCTAATGGACCAGATTGATACCTATCCATTTCATATCCATAATACATTTATTGTATTATGCTTGTTGTGTCTCTTCCTAAAACATGAGCCAATTCTAGAATTCTATCATCATGGATTCAGTGTACTCCTGCTTTCCATGATCAGCACAGGTAATGAGAGCGTATTGACGATAATCATTACAGTCAGAGCTTACTTTCCCTTTCGTCATTTGAAAAAACTATTGGAGACAGAGCATATGATAGAATTCATTCTGATCTTTTGTCCATCTAAATACCCACTGATCTCATGCCAAAGCATTCTCTAACCAGGTTAAAGTCCAGCTCTGTATTCACTTTTGGTACAATTCAATTGAGGCAAAATTTACACTGACTGCCAGTCAACCTTATCATGAACTTTCATTATGTGCTTGTAATTAATTGGGCCCAGTGAACAATATCAGTACTGAGTTATAGCCTCTTTTCCCCTGACCATATAATTAGAATATAATTACCCACAGGATATCAGGATGATGCAGAACCTTTCCTCTAAATGCGCCCTCATTAGGAAATAAGTCTCAATGTACATTTATTCAATCAGTGTGAATTAATTAAAATGTTACTGAAATAAAAGAGGGTAGCAATAAAGAGTGGCTGGCATCTATTAAGAGACTACCACTTGAGATCTGCATGCACAAATTGTGTTCAAACCCATTTAGCGTGAGTCGGAACTTTGGCATGCAGTGTGAGGTACAAGCACCATACTTTGAAATCTGACTAAAAAAATCAATGTGAATCTTTGGTTTTGAAAAGTATTTATTAACAGTGCCTAAAATATATTTAGCATTTGGGTAAGTTTTAGATACCACATTGTTCTGTGAAAATTCCAAAATGGTGTTATCATGAGCTTGAATGTATTTGGTATGCAAAATCATTTTAATTTTAAAGTGTCTAGACAACTTACATTTTACCTCTCTATCATAAATCAGGATAGTAAAATAAATATTTTTACTTGCAAAGCTTATAAAATAATGATTGAAAATGCTCAGACTTATAAAAGTACAAACTATTTCTGTATTTAATAAAACAACGAAATCCCTTAAGCCAGCTTAAGCTATTTTAATATCATATTTTCTTTAAGATGAACATATGTATGCACCTAAGAATATATTCTTTTTTAAACGATGCATATTATATCATACCACACATTCAGATTATATAAACTATGGTAAAAATAGTAAATGCATAAGAAATCTCAGAGACATGTGATACTTTCCACAAAAAAGTATGAAATTAATATGAAATTAATCTACCTATGGTCTATTTTTTTATATTTCCCTAATACATGTGTTATGTTCCATTTCAATGAAATTTTAGCATATTGACCATTATATGAGTATTCCAAATTTTAAAAACACAATGCTATAAATAGAAAATAATTTCAAAGATTTATGAGTAATAAATAAGATATATTCGGTGTTAAAATTATATCTTATAAATAAATTTAGAAATAGATTTTTATAAAATTTAGTTCTGTTATTAGAATTTGACATTCATTCTAAATAACTTGCATATACTGCTTTTCAGTAGAAATTTTGTATTAACACTGGTTTAAATTGCTATTTTCTGTGTGTTCTTTAGAAGTACACTCCAATCAGCTTGTAAGTAATCATTTAATTTTTAAAGAATATTTATTCCATAATATTATACATGTGTGTGTATATATGTTATAAATTCATGTTTTGCTTATATTCTAACATAATATTATTCCCAGATATTATACATATCTTGTTGGAAATAAATAATGCAATAACTCCATAGACAAAAAAAATAGACTATCTCACAGAGCTGTGTTCTTTTTTAACATGAAAGGTTTTTTTTTGGTTTTGTTTTAGTATTTCAATAATGAAATTCATACGCATCCATATTTTCTCATAGCATGCTTAGAAAATAAAAATCAAAATTAAAGAAATATGGTGGATGAACCATACAGAGAATGGAGGAAGAGTATTTCTAATCATACAAACCACATAGAGGATCAGAAAAGGATTGCTAAAATTGCCTGTTGGTAGCCTAATGGCTTCCTCCAGGAAGCACCCACACATAGCATGAGAGCTACAGTGAGTTCTCAGGCCTGATTTTTTACAAATCTGTGGTCAGAGGAAGTGATTCTTGCAGAAGGCAGATAGCACGAGAATGAAAAAAAGGGCATTAAGCATCCACAGGACCAAGCACAGGCCCTCAAACTGAGGCCAGACAAGGACATCCTCTGCTACATATGTAGCAGGAGCCATGGACCAGCCAATTTATTTTCTATGGTTGGTAGCTTAGTCCCTGGAATCTCTGAGGAGTCTGGTTAGATGACACTGTTGTCCTTTTTTTTTACTGGATATTTTTTAAATTTACATTTCAAATGTTATTCCCTTTCCCTGCCCCCCAAACCCCATATCCCATTCCCCATCCCCTGCTTCTATGAGGGTGTTCTCCCACCAACTCACCCACCCTCTTCTTCCTCCCCACCCTCGAATTCCCCTTACACTGGGACATCAAGCCTTCACAGGACCAAAGGCCTCTCCTCCCACTGATACCCAACAAGGCCATCCTCCACTTATGTAGCTGCAATCCCCTTCAGCTCCTTCATTCCTTCCCATTACTCTTCCATAAGAGTCCTCGGCGTCAGTACAATAGTTGGCTGTATGTAACTGCATCTGTCTAAGTGGGTAGGTGGGTGGGGGGAACACCCTCTTAGAGGCAAAGGAAAGATGGGGTGGGATACTCATGGAGAGGGACCGGAAAGAGAAACAACATTTGAAATGTAAATAAATAAAATAATTTCAAAAAGAAAAAAGGAGGCCCATATGCACAGTAACTTATCCAGGTATAGAAGAAACAATAATCAGAGGAAACAGTTTTTTAAAAGCACTTATGGAAAAGCACTATAGAAAAGAGGATAATGTTTCAGTATTCCAGAGTGACATTCCTTCAGGATTTGTGTAGCTTATTCAAATAAAGCTAAAAATACCATGACCCTTGAGAGACTATCTTAGGGCTTCTCTTGTTGTGATAAAACACCTTGATCAAAAGCAACCTTGGGAGGAAAAGGTTTATTTCAGCTTACAGCTCTCATGGAACATTCCATTATTTAGGGAAGCCAGAACAGGAACACAAGGCCTAAATTTGGAAACAGGAATTGAAGAGGAAATCACAGAAGAAAGCTGCCTTGCTGCCTTGTCCCCTTCATGACTTCCTACCCTGCTTTTTTATACAACTAAGAACCAAACTGGTGGGGGCAGCTCATTTGAGGTTCTCTCTTCCCAAATGCCTTTCGTCAATTGGAAACACCAAGCTAAACAAACAAAAATGACCAAGTAACCAAAAAAGACTGTGTGTGTGGGGGGGAATCTTTAAGTGACAGGTATTATCATCTTTATTTGACAGCAACGAGAGGGCTTATAGGCTTCAACAGAATTATTTCAATTCGTGGGGAAACAAAAACACAGGTAGACACAGTAAGTGAAAATATGAGTGGAGAATATGAAATATGAAAAATAAGTGGAACAACATTCAGATAGGGTCATTTGTTCTTATATTTGAAGGAAAAATGAATCTGGAAAAACTGATCTAAGTAGGAAAACAGAGGGAAGCATGAACATGGGTCCTTTATGATGGTCCTCAGCAAGAAACATTAAATCCATAGATTATATTTGCAAGGTATATCCTTACATGTCTAATGGCTTATAGGATGTCTGGTTTGGGTTGTATACAACATTTAACACTTAGGAGGTGATGGTGACACAATGTATTATTTTTAATGTCATTAGATCTGATGTCTGTCCTGTCCATCACAATCATTCTTGGAAGGAGACAAGCATAATAGAGTTTTCACATTCCTGGACACCTTTATGATATGGTTTGTGGCAAGTTTGCATTGTTGGTGTTTAACTAGAAGAGCATTTTGATACATATTAGATAACAATGGACAATTTGAAAAATTACATGAATTTATAAAAGATTTTTTTTTTGGTATGGTGTACCATAATAAGCTTTTACTCTGATTTGAAATTTTTAATATTTATCATTACAGTTGTTTTTCTTTCACCGGTTGTCTAACATTTTAACATTCTCATTTTAGGGAGAAAAAAACCTTTGATAATGATCTCATCAAAAAATTAATATTTAGTTCATGTGGATTATCTGAGGATAGACATTTAAGATTCTTTCAATTACTCCTTGTAATCATACAACAATTTCAACACTTGCTAGCTAATGTTCTAGCAAATGTGACATGAGATTACATCATATATTTCATTATTACATGTGATTCCATGCATCTTGGAACTTTTTCTATCATCTAGTGTCATGTTACATTTAATCAGGGTACCCTTAACAAGAAAAAAATATTGCTATGGGCTCTTAGAATAAGTTTTTCTCATTATTCTTTCCCATATTATGTGCTTAAACACATTTTCCTTTCCAGGAAAATGTGGAATAATTTTATGAGGCAGAGTTGTATAGAGATTGCATGAAGGAAATCAGTAAAACAGAAGACTCAGATTCTTTTCATTCAGTTTGATTTTTTTCTCAATATGCCTAAAATTAAGAGAGCTTGTTAGTCTTGTTTTTTATTCTATGAATAGCCTTGTGTCCTTCCCTTTGAATGATATTCTTCAGGAATCCAGATACTTTCCTAATCCTCCTATGCATCAGAGAATGGTCAGTTGCCCTAGGTGTTTATTCTGCATTACTCAGATGCTAGTGTATTTTGGCTTATCTTCTCTCTCCTATTTTCCATCTTTATCCTTCAACCTTCTAGTTCATATGCTTCAATGGTGCCAATTTGGAATAGATGCTTTGTTTACTGTCCTTTATCAATAAAACAATTGCAATTGATATTTCCTTCATTCTGTGTAATGAATGTTCAGAGATGCAATCTATCTAACATTTATGGGATATACTACTTCCTTGTTTTATAGATACAGAATTATTACTACTTTTCTTAATACTAAAGTGAGCTTTACCCATAATCCATCATCCTACATACTATCAACAATTGTTATGAAAATGCAGCACAAAATGAAACAAGGCTAACACATCGCACTAAGAGTTCCTGGGACACAGGGGCAATGCCTCTTACTTCCCTATTTTGATCTCAGGGTTTATATACAAATAAAACTCTGAATTGTTTCTCTAGGTAAATACTATCAAGCTTGGATCTTTCATTTCCTTGTAAAGCTACTAAAATCTACAGGTAGAAAAATGAAAACTATCCCTGTCAAATTTATAGCATTTAGTGACACAATTTTTTAGTTCTAACTTAACTTTGGTATGAATTTACTCACTTCTTGGTATGCTCTGTATTTTTATATGTCCTGCCTTAATCATTGTTGAGAATTACTAGTAGAAGAGCCTAAACCATTCATTAGTAATCTCACATCTTTATTTGTGAATCACACTCACATGTAAATTTTTTAAATTTCATTTGCATTTACTTTAAGATTTTTATCTTGTTATGGTTTTAAATCCCCTTTTGAGATGTTTATGTATGGGTGCATATTTTTGATTTCCATTTGATTTTTATCTTCATCAAACTTCCAAATTATACTTTATTGGCAATGTGTTCTGGCTTTTCTATGAACTGGGATAAATTTAATATGGCACAAATTCGTTTCCTTAAAAAGAATTATAACTGGCTCTGTGTACAATTAAATTTCAAGAAGAAACTATCATACAGACCTATAGAAATATTGTTATAGTTGTATTTAAAAATAAACAAAAAAATCAGAATCTATTATTTTAGGTAGAAACAAACTTAAGTGGACATAGATAATGACCATTTTCTTAAAAAAATGACATCCTGTATGTGTGTGTGTGTGTGTGTGTGTGTGTGTGTGTAACAACTGCATACAAATGAGTTCCTCAAAACATAACAAAGTTAATCTAAAAAGGACAATATACTGAATTATGAAGCTAGCCAAGACAATTTGGTGTAGTGAAATTTGGTCCATCTCACAGATATAGACATTGTAAGAATCAGATAATGCCTCTCTGTGTTGCCTTCTTTCCTATGATACAAATATTAGTATCATACATGAAGAATATGCCTAGCCAAAAACAAACGTAGACCTATTTAACACACATGATAATACCGTAATGTTTTGTACTCCTCACTGGGATTTGATTGCTGCTCTTCAATTCTGCTCATCTTAAAAATTAAATAAATACAAAGCAACTTTCCTTTGTGAATAATACCATGAAACTGAATCTTTTAGAGTTTCAAAATATAAAAAAATGAGATCCCTTTTGACTATCATTACCATGATGACAATTATGAATTGACCTATAATGAATATTAATTAAATGAATATTAAGTAATGACACTGATGAAACATTTATTGAGAACTGACAATGTACTTTATCCCCATTCTTTTGACAAAGAAAAAAAAAAAAAGGAAGAAAACTCCATGGGTGCAAATCATCAAATCATAGGTAAGTTATGCAAAAATTTTCAAGGAGATACATGAGTTCTTTGGCTGTAGCTGAAGATGAAAGAGGTAAGTTGAAAAGAAGAGCAAAAAAACTGAAATAGTATAAAAGTAGACTATGAAACTCAGAGTGGCAAGCTCAGCCTCACTCAAGGGTTCACACCTCACCACCACACACTACATCTATGGAAGCTCAAGAACTGGTGTAAGGAAGTTACAGACTGTTCGCAAGTTTGAGAATTGTAGATGATTCAGATGTATCCTCCTCGTAACACTGGCTGATGTTCACCATTGGGGTTGTTATTATTAATTCTCACTTGCGTGAGGTAAGTGATAGGTAGACGCAAAAAGATCTCATAATAACCGAGCTGTGAAGAAGACTCGCACACCATATTCACTCCCTAACAGACCTTCTGACATTCTGTGGAGTAGTGACTTAGTTTAACACATGCTCTAAGGAAGACTTCACATACCCTATGCTATTTAAGATGTAATCACCATATTTACAATGTATAATTTAGAATGCTTAAAACTGTGGAAGAGTAAGAGAGATCGGAAGAGGAGAAGTTAATATGGCATATGGTTCTCTGAGGGTGTTATACGTAGGACTACGTAGATGGCTGCTGCAGTAACACCATAATTGGCCACATTACAGAGTTAACAGTGAGGGAGAAAGAGAGGTAGAATCAGAACCATTTGACTCAAAGCTAAGGAATATTCTTAGATCCTAAGTCACTTAAATAATTTGCTTCCACTTTATGTGATCTAAGAAGCATTACTATTAGGTTGGCACTTGTATAAACTTCTTTACTAAAACTTTGTAATATGCTTACTATGTCTATGAGAAATTATCCACAGGAATGCCTCAGTTGTCCAAAAGGAGAGAAAATGCTAACTAGATCAATTCTGTAACATGCATCCTCTTATTGTTAATGGATACTGCTTTACTGTCTTGATTATGCATTACAGTGATATGTTTGAATTTAAAGGGAGATGAGATAATCATTTGAAGCCAATTTAGAATTAAAAATTAATTATATATACCAATATGTGGTGTCTATTTTACAGAGATTTTATCTATTATGCTCCTGTTTTGCAGATGGGCATGCAGTACAAGAAAAAAAACAGAATCATTGTAAAATAGAAACATTTCTAGAAGAAAATAGCATGTGACAGTGATACCTTGTACTGTTGGGTAGGAGAAGTCAGGAGAGACTGGCCTTTCTAAAGATTTCCACTAGGTGGTTACTCCATACAAAATAAGAATGGACAAAGTGGTAGCCATAAGATCTACCTACCACAGAAGTCATTTATTATAAGGTTCTTTTATATGACTGAATTAAAGATTCAAAATTTACATTATTTTAGATTTTATGACTATTTAGTTACTTTTACAATTAAAGCTTGAAATTTTAATTTTTAAGTTCTAGTGCAATCCTAATAATATAAAAATGATATAAAGTAATCCTTTTTAATGCTAGGAACTAACATATCACACTCCATTTACCAAAGAGAGATGTTATTAGCTCATCTGGTAAAATGAAGAAATAATTGACAGGACCTACATGCAAATGACTCAATGTGTGTGGTCTAGATTTGCCTATCCAGTTATTCTTCTGCCTACAGCAGAGAAGCAGCTACTTGATTAGAGGAAATTTAGGCCTTTAACTTATCTTACTTTTCAAGTGTGTATGTGGTATTAAGTTCTATAATTTGTATAATGTATTTTCTGATAAAGGATTATTACACTATGCCTACATACAAATATTTATAGATAATCCACAAAAATATTTTTTCAAATGCTTGTTTTGTTCTCTTGTCCTTCTGAATTGTATTGCTTGCTAATTGATGATTTTATGTTATATATACAATATTTCATATATATATATATATATATATATATATATATATATACACATACACATATATCTGTCATTCTGAACACTCTGAAGAAAATGGTATTCTCTTATATCACACTTAAACAAGACAGCATCTTGTTCTGTACACCACTACCCCATGTTACTTCTTTGCCCTCAATCTTCCATGCCTCTTCTTTTCTAAAAGTTTCACTGAATGAATTGTGACCGATGAATTAGCTGCATTCTTTTATATTCACTTTGATTATAACACCTAACATTCTCAGCCATTACAATGAGTAATGGTTCCAATAGAGAAGACACGTAGCTTCCATATAAAAATATTCTTCTAGCACCAATACTGAGGACCACATAGTTCTGCCACCTCCCCTCACACATCACCAATGGAGAATAATTATAGGAACAAGTTCCTGCACTTATTCTCAGTAGTGTCAGGATTAGCTTCTAATAAACCATTCTTAGAGTATCTTAACTTTGACCATTTCTTAATATCTAAGCTCAACACTTCTGGTTTCTTGAAGAATACTATCTCAAAATTCTAAGGCATAGACATTTAAAATGGGTGAATCATACAATAAAGGAGATCAACAATAAAAAAACAACTTAGCTAACTTTTATTTTATTTAAGACTTACTAGTTTTCTTTAAATAAATACTAAAATGTTATGGCAGATAACAGTGTAAAATCCTCTCTGGGATGGTCAGGAGGGTCAACAGATTAGAAAGGCTTAATGACCATCAGTTTGGACAGTTTATCCAATTTTCTAGGCTGAACAATTATTTTGTTTAAAAGATGAGCCTTTTAAATCAGCGGATATAATATTCAATGTTTTTATTCTATTGTACAAAAATGAACTTTAACTCTTGCTTTGCATGGCAGGAGATATTCTAAGGTGAAGTAATTTCACCTGCTTTATTAACACACACAAGACTGCTGAGGCTTGAGGAGACAGGTGTACTGTGAGAATTATAAGCATTTCAATTATCCTTGATTTTCAGTGTCTTATGTGTTTTGCAAAAGATGGAGCATGTTGATCCAGTTAAGAACTTTCTTTAGCATAGAAGACTGTTTCGAATTCAAATAATGAATTGCAGCAGTCGTTTTATACATGAAAGAGACATTTCATATTTGCCTTTTGGAATGTAAACCCAGACAGAAGCTTAGACATGGAAAGGAAACGAGACTGTAGCAATATCACCGGGACAGACAATTCCAGGCCAAAAAAAAAAAAAAAAAAAAAAAAAAAAAAAAAGTCAAAGAGGCATGGGGTCAACCAGAGCCATGCTATCACACTAGGAAGAGTAGCACAAGTGTTAAAACTGTGACATCAGAAGCAAGACCCAAGTGATACACCATTTGCCATCAAGGTGTCATTGTAACCCCTGCAAAGATTCTGAAGAAAGGGTTTCAAGAAACATCCAGGACCAAGTGAGGAATGGTAACTGATTTAAATGTAGCTAAGAATTTGCCTGAGACAGGAATATATTTCAGAATAAACCGTACTCTAATGATTCAATAACAAAAGTTGAGATACAAATCATGATAGATACCACATAAATATCTGAGGATTGAAAATAACTTTTCAGAATCAAAAGTATCCAAATGCAAGAATAGAATTTTTGCCTAATTTGTGGGAAGGCAGGAATATCCATCTAACATATGCTATAAAGCCTTCAACTTCACGCAGAAAAGAATGATGGGAAATCTAGATCCCATGATTGACATTATGCAACACAGCCTGTCCTGAGTGTGAATGGTTCTCATTGAACAGGGTATTCCACCTGAATCTTGATGGTACAAAACAAGTCAGACTTTTTGTGGCAGCTAAAACCTGATCTCAAAGATGCATCTAAATAATCAAAATTACAATATTTTTGTAGAAAGAAAAATAATGTTAAAATTAAAGTACTTTCATTATTCTAAATGCATAAGAATAGCAACAAATTAATTTAAAATCTAAAATATTTTTTGACTCTCAATATTTATAATTAATCTCATTTATTTTGTATGTTTAACAAGTATTACACTGAGAAAATATCAAAATTAAATACTGCCATACTCAGCAATTGAAGATATTTTCTTTCTTTCTTTTACTAGTTCAGCACAATAGAGTTTATAATAATTTTGTATATAAATGTATTTTAAATGCTATCATCATTTTGCAGATAATCACAAAATGAATCATAAGTGGGTGAAAATTGAATAATTTGATTAATTTCTCAGGTGACCTTTAAAAAAGCATTTGTGTAACATTTCTTAGTTGTTGTAGTTTTAGTATATAAAACCAAAGTTCCAGACATTTATTCTCAGGTATTTTTTTTAAGAGAATGATGTATGTTACAGATATAACGTAGTTTGTTTTGTGAAATGACTTTTCATTCAGTAATGATTAGGATTCTGCAAATGAACATTGTCTTTGAATACTTGTTTCTATCCTTATTAAAAGTCTTCATAATTACTCCCCTATTCCATCTTTCATCTTTATATTTATTTAATGGGTAATTAACTTGCAGGTAGTAAAATTTATTGTTTAATAATTTTTAAAAAACCAGCTAGTAGGAATGCATAACATATTCCAAGATCTGTGTCATCACTCCAAGTTTGCCTCTGACCTAAAAGAGAGACCTCAAAACCTTAGGCACAAAATGTGCATTCCTAGCAAAAATGCCCACAAAAATAATCTCATTTTCTGGGAACCTACATCTATAAAATGTGTAAAATGTAGATGCATTCTACCCATCCAATTTCTGGTAAATACAGCGTGATGAAGAGACAGCACCCTAGTCTGCTTTATTTTGGGCATCTCTTACCCTACCATGTATGCACACAAGGAAGAGAGTGCAGTGAGCATAGGTTTCTGCTATGGAGTGATGGTGTGATGACAGAGTTGTTCCTTAAATAATGAAAAATTTCTTCCAGAAATACTCGCTGGTATAGTGTTCCAGTTTCTCACAGTATGCACAAGTAACACCCGAATGATAAAGACGAACTCACCAATACAACTGGACAGATTGTGGTGGGTGGCAAAATATGGTCCTTCAAGGGTCCACAGTCACATTCAGGCTTCAGATGAGAAGCACATTTATTGTGCAGCTAGGAAAGGAGACAGGAGTAATATCAAATCTACATGACAATAACATCCAGAGAAGACTTAATTATAGATTAGATACAATAATACATTAAAAGTATATTAGAAGAATTGTAAGAACAAACAGGCTCGCTTACTGAAAATTTTATACTAAACAACCCTGCTTTCTTTTCCAAGCACAATTTACTGCCAAATACAGTGTTTCCTTGCTTATCCTTCCATATAATCTTGAAACCACTGTGCAGTGTTGATGCTTCTTTTTTTTTTTCCTTTTGACCCTTATGTTTTCTCAAAGTCATTCCAAAGTGCACAGCTCAGTATGGGGCATAATTGATCCCATCATTAGTTTTAACTTTGTAATTCAATATGTAAATGTAACCTGAGATTCATCTCAGTAGGAGCAGGATATAAATAAAAGAAGATGATTATGATTATGAAAGTGGATCTTTATATTGTATTTACCAGCCCGACATTAGGTTAACATGTAATCGTATAATGTGATATTTATATTACAATATGTATGAACCTTAGCAGATATTTTTATCAACCTTGATCACTAGTTTAAATTCTAATGTTTAAGTATAACAAAACGATAAACTACTGATGTTTTGAAATCAAAGAGATGGTCTTTATCAAAGATTTGATGAAAATAATTCTCAAAGATACTCAGAAATTTCTCCCTTCACTACTTGATATTGATTTAGTATAAAAAAAAAATAACCATATGTCTTGCGTGTTGTTAAAAGATTAATATCACAGCAGTTTTCAGTGTCAGTCTATCCACCCATTTCAGAAGGTCACGCCATTTAAGCCTTAGCGGTATTAACTCCTCTGTGTAAGCAGTTAACTAGTCACTGAGCTTAGGCTCCTTGGTGGTTTAATGGTGGTGATGGAACGGCATTGAAGGAGGATTTGTGCTGTCTTGTACCCTTCAACATCTGCCACACAGAGGCCTGGGTTTAGAGTTCAAGTACTTGTACTATAATCCGTGCCCATTAGTCTGCAGTATACGAAATAAAAGTATTTTTACACATCTACCTGCAATTAGCATTTCCTTCTCACAGCAGCACATATATTTCTTTACACAAATGTGGGTCACAATTCCTCTTAGACACTGCCAATCTTTGCCAAAAGATAAAAGGCATTAACGACAAAGAAGGAGCTGAATCCTTGTATACAATAGAACTAAATAAACCCACAGGGCAATAAAAATGAAACTTCCTTAAAATAACTCTAAAATATGTATTGGTTTATTGAAATTATTCTCATAAAATAAATGTGACCCTGGATATATAGATTCATAGGTAAGAAGCTGTCAAGGGTGGGATGAAAAATGGTCCCCTTTACATAATATGTAAAGATCAAAATATTAACTCCAGATATGAGTGAATGTGAATCTTTTTTGCAAATAGAGCCTATGTTAATATACTCAAGCTAGAATATAATAATGCTGGCTTTGGCCCTTGACTGGAAGCTTTATAAGGAGAAGGAAATCTGGACAGGAAGTACTGATATTGAGGGAAGGTCACATGAGAAAAGCCAGGCCGAGATATTAATGTTGTCTTTACAATGCAAGCAAAATCAAGTATTCTAGAAAACTACCAGAATCTAGTAAAAGGCAAAAGATTCATCCCTAAATGCTTCCGAGGACTAAGGGCCTTGCTGACATTACTGTGTTAAGCTTCTTCTCTCCCAGGAGGTAAGAGAATAAATTTATGTTGTCTTAAACCACTTAGCTTATGGCATTTTCTTATAGGAGCTCTAGAAAATAAGTCCATTAACACAATAAAAACCCAAGGCAGACCAGGTGTCTTATGTGTCCTCTGCCTTTTGGCTTGTCACAGAGATTGAGTTTTTACTCTTTGATATTGTGCAACTACCTTAAAACTGAGGCCACAGAGGCTAAAATACTCAGATGAAGCAATCTTTGTGTGTGCATAGTGAGACTGTCTTGAATTCGTACTCTGTGGGACATTCTAAATTGATACATTGCATAAAATGCCGGTACAAAAAGGAACACACAGCCTCGGGCCAGCACAGTTCACAGACAGCATCTGAGTTTCAACTTCATGTGCCCCTCCATCTGATGTATTTCTAATAAAAACAGTAAGTAAAATTAGTTACATATTTTTACACTTAGTCCCAAATGGAAAGAACTAAGGACTTAGAAACATTCAATTGACTAGAAAACTACAGTAAGTGGGAATATAATTTAATATATCTCATGGAATGCTGCCTTTATAGACCTAATGAAGCCCGGGATAATATATTTAAGTTTAACTACCACAATGTCCTATATCTCTGAGGTTTTCTGTTCAATTTTAAAGAAACATCGGATGTAGCAGGGTCTATACCATGACTAAGCATCTTGCCTGTCAATATAACAGTGACACCTACTAAAAGGAGCAATACTTAAGAGATTTGTATTAACTAATCATGTAAAGGAATACCTTAGGTCTGTGAAAACTATAATCAAACATCTGAAAGGTATATTCTGGTGGCTATCCAGTTTGTGACACTGTTTATAGAGGAAAAGGTCAAAGCTGTGGGCAACATGGTTAAAGAACTGACCATTTTTACAAGCTGTCAATCAAATTATGAAGCAGCTATTACTGATGCCTCATCCTACCCAGAAATGTACCTGATAAGAAGACAGAAACTAAAGGCCAGCCAACCAGCCAAGCAAACAAAACGAATAAAAACAAGCTAGAGATCAAGACTATCAGTCATGAATGATCATGCTATCTTTGTTGTCAACGGAAAGTGTTCCAAAGGGGAAAAAAAAGTCTATTAAAAAATACAGGTATCAATAAAATAGAATTAAAACAAACAAATTGGTTTTCTTTAGGCTACTGATGACATTGTGTTTTCTGAGAGTCCGTGTAGCTGTCTTTTCAATAAGAGATCATAAAGGGAAATTTGTCAAACCATGGCAAGGTTCTAAGATCGGCACTCTTTCTTGAGTACACTTTTTACAGTCTATGTAGAGGAATCCCTAAATTCAAATGCGAACAGTATTTGGACATGCAGCCTTAGGGAGCTAACTTGAGCTAGATGGAAGTATGAGAGGGCTTCCTGAGAGAATTAGCAACCGTACAATGAATCAGAAGTAGGCTGGAAGACAAATATTTCTTTTGTCTTGACATATAATGTCATCTGCCAAGTTAGGACACTAAAAAAGGTTTAATATGACATGCCCTCTGACCTGAAAGTACTCAACCTCCAAAGTGTAAGAAACACATCCCTTGTTATTAAAAACTCCCTAGTTTGTGGCATTGTGTGATAGCAATTCAGTCAGGTTAGGACAACTTGTTTCCACATCATTCTATGCATCGGGATATATGAAAACTACAGAGTTGGCAAGATGCTCAGGATTGTTGATTGTTTTCAAGGGCACAAAGTAAGCAAATACAAACATTAGTCTTCATTGAGGTTATAAATGAACTAGATCACAGATGCATCCTGCCTTTGAGCAGAATCTCAAAGAGGAGTAGTTCCCACCTTTCAAAAGTCATTTTGAAAATTTTGTCCACAGCTATCTTTTCATATTTTTAAAAGGTGGCGTGTAGAAAAGTAAAGCTTATTTTTAAGATACCCGGAAACTTTTTTTCAGGATAACACACACACAGGCATATATCTAGTAAAGTCATATAATATGAACCAGCTTTTCTTGGACTTGAATTAAACACTTGGAAGTCATTTCAGAATTTGACAGCTCACAGTAGCACCTAATTTAGAGCCAGCTCTATGTTTATTAGTAAAATCTGTCTCAAGTTTGGATGAAAAAGAGTGTGAGTGTGTGTGTCGGGGGGTGTTTTATGGAAAGGTGTTGAGCTAATGGAAGAAATGAATAGTAGAAAAAGGAAAAATAGTAATAGTATTCATTAGAATATAGATTCATATACAAAAAATGTAGTCCTTCTTACAGAAAAAGTTCAAGGACCTGACTTAAAGAAATATATTTTCAAGTTGACACTTTCACTTGAAATCAATGTTTTACAAACTCAGGGCACTTTCTTAATGATGGTATTTGCTAAATAATAAACTGCCTATGGCTTACAAAACTTAAATATCATCCCCAGGAGCTTATTTTCACTAAAAGTATATTATTTTATGACAACCAGTTACTAATCAGATGTATAAGATAGGCATTCTTTTATTAATCTCAAATAGTTGTATTAACCTCATATCCTAGAGATTCTTGCCTGGCAAGAAATCATCTTTTTTTGACTAGGAGCAACACGACACACAGAAGTAAACACCATGCAAGGACATACTTAGTAGATGAGAATCAGGCCTGGCAGCATGATCTCAATGGTGGCAGAACATAAGCAAGGAAAAGAAAATAAAACAAGATGAGTATTTGTCTGGCTCAAAGGAATGAAGCTGAAAGCAAAGAAAATATTTGCTTATGTATAAGATACAGGTTTTCACTATTCTTCTCTCTGGTGTTCATCAGTTTTCCAAGTTAGACAGAAAGCTATACAGAAGCGATACAATATCCTTCTTAGAGCTTAGCTTTAGGTGTACAAGATGGCTGGCTGTTATAGTATATCAAGATATATTTTACTGGCTTAAAAGTGCAGAAACGGATGTTTATCACTTGTGTTTTAAGATTTATTAACAAGTGTAATGAAATTTGCACACTACAAGTTATTTCAGGGTATTTTGAGATAAAATTTAAAAAAGAAATGCATTTGAGATTCAATATTTAACATAAAGATTATTGTATTATTCATTACAATGAAGCTGAGGATTTCCTAAAAGCCTGACTCTGACACTTGTTTATAATCATCAGATGATTAAGAAAATTGTGTGTGCTATCAACCTGTAGCAATGGAGGCAAATTGAAGTATAACATTGATAGGACACAGAAATGAAACCACTGGAGCACAACACAGTCTTTCTTTTAGAAATAAAATAAAATATTTGAAGAAGAAAATATTAGCATCAAATGAAGCATCAAAGGAACTAAAGAACAGAACTTGGTTCCTAGTAAATGTTTAAGACTAGTACAATCCAAGAAATGGGACATTTTAAATAAAAGGTGGGGATTAATCATGGCCTTCACAGGGGTTCCTTGGCAGATACCCAGCTCTAACAGGAAAGTCAGCAGCTAAGAAGGATGCAAGAACTTGTGCTTTTTAAATCTGTGCTTTGTTGAACTCAAAATCAAAATGAGGTAAGTGGTAGAGAGGCTGGATTTATTATTATGGAACTATTATAGATTGCTGAAGAGGACACATTATAACAAATTGGTATTTTCAAAAGATTTTTCTGGTGGTGGTATGGCAGCCTACATATAGGAGAAGTACCTTCTGTTCAGGAAATAAGCCAGGGTGTCTTACTCTAATGTAGTGGGGAGAGGGTGTTAAGGGTTTGTACTAAGGTTGGGAATATGAAGTCAAAATCTCAGATCTGGGAGAGATATTTTAAGCGAGAAATGTAAGGGCTTAGCACTAGGCTCTATGAAGGAAATAAATGTGAAAGACAAGAAAAACCTGACTTCTAACTCTCATAGTAACTAGAAGCATCATTTTAGAATAAGCTCTGGTAAATGGCAGGATAAATGCCCCACCATGCCACAGGGGCATGTGTTCCACTATGTTCATAGAGGCCTTATTTGTGATAGCCAGAAGCTGGAAACAACCCAGATGTCCCAGGAAAGAAAAATGGATACAGAAAATGTGGTTCATTTACACAATGGAATACTACTCAGCTATTAAGAATGAGACTATCCTGAGTTTTGTAGGCAAATGGATAGGACTAGAAAATATTATCCTGAGTGAGGTAACTCAGACCCAAAAGAATAAGAAGAGGAAAGAAAGAAAAGAAAAAAGTACAGAATATACAAAATACAGTCCACAGAACTCAAAAGTCAACAAACTGAAGTGTCCACAAGGACTCCTCAGTCCCACTTGGGAGGGAGAAGAAAGCAATCACAAGTGGGGAGGGAGGGAGGAACCTGGGAGGGAAAGTGAACTAGGGTTGGGTCGAGAGGGGAACCTGATCCAGTATTGGGTGAGGGAAAAGGACTGAAGCCCTGAGGGACAGCAGAAAGAATGGAAACAAGCAACTTCTGGAGGTAAGAGATTGGGGGAACCCTCCAGAATGCACCAGAGACCTGGGAGGTGAGAGACTCTCAGGACACTAAAGGAGGGACCTTAGATGAAATGCCTGACAGTAGGGAGAGGGAATTTATAGAGCCCACCTCCAGCAGCAAGTCAGGGCAACAAGTGAGGGAGGGGGTTTCCATCCCACAGTCAAAACTGTGACCTATATTTGTTCCTGAAAGAACTGCAAGGATGAACATGGAGAGGAGCCTGAGGAAAAGAATGTCTAGTGACAGGCCCAAAGTAGAATCCAGCTCAAGGGGATGTCCCAAAGCCTGACACTATTACTGAGGCTTTGGAGCACTCACAAAATGGAACTAGATGACTGCCCTCCGCACTCCGGAAGACCCAACAAGCAGCTGAAAGAGTCAGATGCAAATATTTGCACCCAACCAAAAGACAGAGGCTGCTGACCCCTGTGGTTTAATTAGGGAAAAGCTGGAAGAAGCTGAGGAGGAGGGTGACCCTGTAGGAAGATCAGCAGTCTCAATTAACCTGGACCCCTGAGATCTCTCAAATACTGGACCACCAACCAGGCAGCATACACCAGCTGTTATGAGACTACCAACACGTATACAGCAGAGAACTGCCAGGTCTAGGTTTAGTCAGAGAAGATGTACCTAACCCGCAAAAGACTGGAGGCCCCACTGAGTTTAGAGGTAGCTGTTTGGGTGGGCTGTGGATGGTGGGTGGTGGGGACATCCTCGTGGAGACAGGAGGGTGGAGAGAAGGTATGGGGTGTGGTACAGTAGGAGGGTGGATGGGGGCAGAAATAAAATCTGGAGTGTTAAATAAATAAATAAATAAATAAATAAATAAAAACAGAAAAAAAAGAGAGAGAGAGTTGAGGAGTTGCTCTTGAGAACAAAGGTCTATGGACCCTGACATAAAAGTCATTGAATCTTGAAGCTCACATTTTCCTATGATTTTTAAGGATGCAAGTGTTATTCTGACTAGGCCTTGAAATTTTCCATTTATAAATCTTTCCCAAGATGAGATGGCAATACCCTGACCATTACTCATGGCATGCCTCGTGGATACCAGGGTTCACACTAGGCACCACGTCTGATTTTACCTATTTCCCATTGAGCTCATAGTATAGTCATTAAGCATTTACTAAGAGTGTCCTTCATTTCTAAACATATCTACACTGACGTTTTACCCATTTAATTCTTACAAAAATCCTATAAGTTAGGTATTATCAACTCCATTTTACAGTGTAAAATGTTGTCTCAAACTGAGGTAATCCATGGATACAGTGGCAGTTGTAAGTGACTCGGGGCATTTTAATACTCTGCATTTAAGTTGTGATTTCAAGTCATACAAAGTAAGTAATAGCTTTTGGAGAAAGATTGAAGTACAGCTATGCTTCATCCTCTGATCTTCTGTTTAAGCAAATTCCTTTTGGAATCCACTCAGGTGGCCCCTTTAAAAGTGCATCACAGGCAGGAGCAGCACATTCTTGCACTCTACTGACTCCCAGAGTGCAAAGATGACATTTGGTTCTTTAGAGATCTGTCACATCAGGGTTCAACAACTGAGGAGTCAGTCTTAGGCTAATATTTTCATAAAACAGATCAAGAAAGCTATGAATAAAACTAAGTATACAAATGTTTTAGGTGAATATATTCTGACATTAGCTACAAAATTGATAAATTAATAAAGGTGTCCCTACTCTTGCTATAAATTACAATTCTGAAAGTACTCAGAGACAAACTCATGGAGACAAAGTGGGAAGATGAAAAGGATTGAATGGCAAACTTACAACCACCCAGAGATCTCAGGTATACAGACCGAGCAGATTAATTTCTATATTTCCAGCTGAATCCTCACTCATAAATATTATATTTTAAGTAATAAAGAATTTTAATAATAGTAGAAGTAAGAATAGTAATAATAATAGCAACATATTCTATATATTGCTTTTAAATTTGATAAAAGTAAAAATGAATAATGATATTTTCTATTCTTGACCTATGCTAAATTTAAGATATGCTGAGTAAAAGGATGGGGGGCTGGGACTAGGTTTCTACAAGATATGGAAGAAAAGTTACATAGTCTTGTAACTGTTTAGTTTCCCAAATACATTTTAATATATGTAATTGTTTTTAAAATGAAGTTGTTATGGTCTTTTTAAACTTAAGCATTGATATGTTCTTGGAATTGCTAGATATTTTATTATAATAACCAAGCTCCTCTTCAAACACTTAATAGAAGTTTGAAATATAAGTCAATTTGTTTTTCTCATTATTCTCTCTCTCTCTCTCTCTCTCTCTCTCTCTCTCTCTCTCTCTCTCTCTCTCTCTCTCTGGTGTTTAAGAACACTGTTTAACCTGTAGGTTTGGACAGCTATTACAGTGCCCTCTGCTGTTTATTCTGACAAAAGAATGCAAAGAACTGAAGGACTAAGAAGCTATACTGTGAGAAAGAAGCAAAAACACTCCAGCAAGCTAATAAACACTCAAAAATGTTTGTTTATGTTAATTTCAGAAATTAAAGAAATATACTACTACCATCTAATAGCTGTGTTTATTCCAAAGTTATTTGAAGGAATTTGACAGTAAACCAGGTGCTATCCTAAAACTTTGGCCATTGTGCTTTATCCCTAATTATTACTACACCAAAACCTCTTGTGTCCCAGTTCGCAAAGTACCTGGAGATAAGAAACATACATCAGCGAATGGTTGGGTGTGTCCTGAGAAGCAATGGTACCCAAATAGTAATGACCCCCTTCTGTTTGTTAACTTTCATTTGTGATTTCTGAGTGCTTTCTTGAAAGCTGTTAGAATCCACTCCATGAGCCCTTGTGTGAAAAGCATGTGAAGGTGTCATCTCTAAAATCTTGATTTCTATGAGAACAAAGCTGATTCTCTGGCAGATGAACTAAGAACCCCCCCACCCCTCATGGTTTTAGGTAATTTATTCCAACTTTGAAGCCCTTCTGGGCCAGTGCAGTCATGGTACTCACTGTGGTCTGACACCAAACGCAATGCAGCCCTGTCAGGCCCTGGTAACATTTCACTGTTTTGTGGCACTTATCGCACTTAGTTGGGCAATTGCCTTCGACCCAATAGTGATGCATGACCTAGAACAGAAAAATAACAGGGAGGTCAGAGGCTCTATCCATGGTGACACATCTAGAAAGCTTGTGTCGCCAGACTTACGTCCGTATTCTTCTTGGACTTCACATAGGTCTTGATGCAGGAGGGCGGGGCTCTGGCCACACAGCGCTCATGGACTGTGTACTTGCAGACTGAAAGGAAACAGGTACACAGATTCAGAGCTGACCCTGGTCCTGATTGCAAATTTACGAGGGAAGAGTGGCATTAACAGATGCTCATTTCGCATCCACTGTTCTCTAATCAATCCAATCAGCCGCATCAAGGAAAAAAGTCCAAGTCGGCTGTTTTTATCATGGAATGCAAAAGGCCAATTAGTACAGGAAATAGTATGCATATGAGAAACCAAGGCTCCTCTGTCATGGCATAGCAGGAACAGGAAATGCTTAATTAAATCAGCCCTTGCTCAAATTTTTCACAATAATTCCCAGATGACAAAAATATTAAAGACAAATTGATGGCTGCCAAATGACTTTGTGTCATTTGCTAGAAGGAAGAGGTCTATATTTCACAAAGTATAGGCATGAGAGCAGCTGGCAGGCATGGGAGTAAATGTGTATATGCTTTGTCTGTTGACTTATCTAAACTTTAAATGGTAGATTTGTCTATTGCAGGAGACCAGATGCCATCATCCATACCAGGCTTTCAGGGAAGTTCATCCTTCATTTTATATCATGATATTGTTTCTTCAAACAACCACCTTCACTAGGCCACATATGATACCAGGAAGCAAAAAAAAAATTATATATGATAAAAACACATTTATACCAGCAAATGTATATATTAATGCATATATATATATATATATATATATATATATATATATATATGCCACAAAACAAAAACACATTTGGGGGTGAATTTCCACATCGTCTGGTTTCACTCTAAATATTAGTAGGGTCACATATAGGTGTTGTGTAAGAAGACTATTTCACACTAACAACTCATAAAGAGTCGAAGAATTTTTAAAAAGTAAATAGATCAACAACTAAAAAATCTACTTCTTGAAACATGAATGAAATGTACATAATGCTTACAGTGTTTAATAATAAGACTTTAACATATCCTGCTTGTGAGTTCTGACAGCACCCAGGAAGAGCACGCAGCTTTTCTATTATTTTATAGTAGTACTTCTGTTATGAATGTTTCATTAATAACCATTTTGTAAACAGCAAAAACCTGTCATTTTTATTATACCACTTCCCTTCTTTGAACATTATCTCGTTTCAGTCAATTAAATCTGCCCTAAAATCTTCACTCCCTTAAAAAGTTATAGAAGTTCTGAGAAATGTTTTATTTTTTTTGTTTTGACATGGTGAATATTCTAGTACATCTGGATCTTCCAATGTGACCATCAGAAATGTTCTCTTATATGATATTTGTCAAATGTTATATAACCTTAAAATGATCCCATTCATTTATAAATTGTATACATTTATGACATTAAATGTAGTTCTTAGTGTCAAATAATACACAAAACGAAATCCTAAAGTAAATCTTACATAGCAGAAATTGCTGTGACTGAATGGCTGCATCATTGGAGAACTTATCCTTATTCGAAGAATATAAAATTTATTTTAGGTAAAACTGCTATAAATGAAATCAACGCTAGATGATTTTATAAAGTAACTAACACGCATATTTATGTGCATTCTCTTAGCAAATCTCTAACTGGAAATGTTGATTTGTTAGAATAAAATAAATCTTGCGAGACAAAGAAACTGAAATTATTTAAATGAGCATGACTTATAATACCTTATATTCCAATATCTATATTCATATGAAGATTTGCCTTTACGTAAAATATTGCACCAGAGGGGTTCAGGAGATGGTTCATCAGGTAAAACACTTGCTACACATTGACTCTAGTTCACAGGTACTCATTTAAAGTTGACCATCTGTGAGTATCTCAGAGTACTGGAGGTAGAGAAAGATTCTCCCAGGCGCAGTATGATTAGCCAAAGCAGTTGAGATATAGGTAAATAAGAAAATCTGGGTCAGTGTGTAAGGTGGGAGAATGGAGGAAGTCACTAGATATTAATCTTAGATAGCCACGTGAATACACATGCATGCACAATCACAGACATGGAAACACACCCAACATCCCACCCACACACACACTTGTGTACTCAATAAATATATAAGACCAAAAGCTGTAACGTTTTAAATTTGAGCAAAAATCTGTTTTTCAGTCAACTGTTCTAAGTCTTTATTTTTAAGACTTAAAGGATTTGTCTTACCTTGAAAAGCTAATTATAAATAAAGTGGTTAATTTAGGAAGGGAATATAAAATGTAAATAAGATATAAGTATAAGAAAACAGTGAAACCATGTCTAAATACTCCAAGGAGAAGTGAGAAATAGAGATGCATAAAAATTAAACTACAATACAAAGAAATACCTATGGAATTGAAACATATTATTTATTCCCTTTGAAAGGAAGTTGGCCAGTGACCTGAGCATTCAGAAGCTACAGGAAAATATGCATCATAAGCGTCATGGCCTGAGGTATGTCACACAAACAGGATAGCTGCCTGAGCTCAGTTTTCCCTCAAGCAAGATGATGGCATCAGGCAGAGCCAGTGAACTCACAGGAGCAGCAGAGGCCCTGCTTCCCCACGCCAATCAGCATGTTCAGGCAGAGATTGCAGTAGGCAGGCTTGTTAAAGTGCTTGAGTCGCCACACATGCTGTCCGTCATCCTTCACATTCTGCACAGGACGTGAAAGAAACATATTTCACTTTAATGAAATAAACAGAGGACTCTGTAAGTGCCAATAAAGCTCAGGCTGGACTGAAGACAATCTGTTCCCTCATCTTGGCTCTCTACAGTACAAGAGCAACACAGAGACTTCAGAAAAACCCAAGTGTTCTTGCCCAGTGAGATACTGAAATGAATACGAGAGGGTATAGTGACCCATAAAATCTTGTCTAATGTCAACAGCTCAACAGCCTACCCACTAACCTCCGCGATGACCTGCCAAACAGAACTATCCGTGAACACAAGGGAATGCCTTCTTAGCCTTGGAGTAGCACGTGCTAAGCACAATTCCGTAAACAAATGAATAAAGAGAAAATAATTAGGTGGAAGCCTGAGAAATTGAAACTTGTAAAGACTGTCACCGGTGGATTTGTGTTGACAAAAACAAAATTTAGAATGAAGGTAGGTTTTGTAAGACAGACGAATGTGCTGCTTGGAAGTCACATACGGTGGTCTATTGACTTCACCTGCGGATCCAGAATATGATCACTAATAATATATTCTCTATTAAATACTAATTTTGATGAAGAGGACAAAAGTATAATTATATGACCTTTTGTTTAGCTGTCTTATAAAAACTGATTTTATCCCTACCTATAGATAATAAAATATAAGAACTGCATTATTGTGTTTATAATTCTCATTGTAGTTACATGCCACTATAAAAACTTAGGTTTATATTTACAATTTAGTTAAAAAAAAGTGCTATATTGTTTACTATGCAAAGTAAATATATATAATATTTTAAAAACTTCTCTAATAATCTTTATCACATCTGTATTGCTTAAGATCAAAATAACATGAATTTAAAGGATGTTACTCTATGTTTAAATCATGATTGAATGGTCAAACACATTACATGAAATTATCACATATTGTTACTGTTAGTACCCTAATTTTCTGTTATTACCTATCTCATGTCTTATTTACCAATTTGTGTGAAACCAAATTTCAAAATTCTTAATGGATATCCTATCAATACTGATATGATACATAATGTTTCAAGTTAGCAATAATACAAATTCTTAAGCTGTATTCACCAAGTAATATATGAGTATGTATTTTGTGTTGCGGAACTATAGAAAGATAACACAGCTCAGATCATCTTATTTTTATTAATAATAAAATATTAATAATAATGCTTCTATCCCCTCTCTCTTACCACAGTCAGAGCCAGGACACTGATTTATGATACCCATGAATCCATAGTAACTACTTCTCATATTAGAATTAGAAATGTCAAATTTGCATCATAAGATGAAACATTAATGAACATGCTTCCTGGGAGGTACTTGTCACTGGCCCCTTGAAGTTTAGCAAGTTTTGATGACAGAAACACTGCCTTGTTTTTTGGGGTTTTTTTTTGTTTGTTTGTTTTTGTTTTTTGTTTTGTTTTTGTTTTTTTTTTTTTTTTTGTCCCAAGCAGCCATTTCAAACACAATTGATTACTGAGGACTTTGCCCTATAGAGATGTAACTCTATCCAGATGAGAAGACAGGCTTATATGGTCCCCATGCTGATAAAAACAGGCTACAAAGACTTCTGCCCTACAAGAGGCTTGGTTTTCCAAGCCATCGAACCAGGCTTTCATACCAAGTGCTGCATTTAGTTGGCTCACATTCTTTCCTCTCCTTAGACTAAGAAAGAAAGGCAACCCAGCTGAGCTGTGAAATGCCTATTGCTTGCTTTCTTGTGTGTAATATGACAACTGTTTCTGATCCAGGGATTCTCTGGTACTGAGGGAGCTGCAGTGAACTGATCCCTTACCTTCAACCTTAGGTTAATCTCAGACCTTTCTCCATTTCTTAGCAATATTCAAGTTTGTCCTTTGGATAAAGGAGTGAAAAGATTTCAACAAAAACAGCTGAGGAAATGGAGATGATTTTCATGGAGACCATGTCAGAAAACAGCATCTTAAACATTTTCCTCCATAATTTAGAAAATAAGGTTTACAGTTATATCTTAGTCCGGTGCTGGTTTGGATGTGTTATAATAATTTTAGTAGGATAATACATGTTTAACTCTGCTATATTTTATAATCTATAGTTGTATTTCAATCATATTAAAAATAAACATCTTGATATAAAGTATTAATATGAGACTGTTGGGTTTTTTTTTAATAATCTTTGAAAGTAGCAGTGTATTGCTTTAAAAGATTTTCAAGTCAAAGGAGAAACATTTGAATTTTCACATTTATTGCTGTTTCTGTACTCCTTGTCATTTCATCTTAAGTGATTGTCCATTCCATGTGAATAAGCCTCATCCTGTTGGAGAGCACATATGGACGAAGTCAGCTGGCATTTTCCTTATCAAAAAATAAACAAGTCTGAACGTGGGTGTTCTGTCAATCAGAACACTTAGCCATGTTACAGGCTGCAAGTGATATACAAATCCATTACCGGGCATAAAATGCTTTACCAAAAAAAAATTAAATAGCTTTATAGCTCTTAGCCCAATGCACTGCCCAAATATACCAGAGATGAAATATGTATGTGGCCTCTTTCAGAAAAGAAATGGAAACCAAGCGCCAACTGCTTCTTAGTAGTGCAAATTACATCCCGGCTATCTGGATTTTCATGTCTTGTCTTGTCTTATTGAGATTGTAAACTTGGTAGAAGAGAAAGAATCAGTCTCATTCTATCAGCAGAACATATTCCTATTAATATTTTTATAACAAATAAATATTTATTAGCAAAAAAGGAATTTGATTCTTTTTTTTTTAAGGGAATGAGTAGAGAACTTGAAAGGTCTGGATCAGGGCCTACTGTGCAAATGTGAAGACACTGTCTCACTCTCCCTTCTACTTCCTGTCTAAGAAAATAAAGGCACTCACTTTTTTTCTCAGGCCATAGTGTGAAGTTTCATTACACAACACCTGTGAAGTTAATTTAGCTCCTTGAAGGCTGGTGTTATATAAACAGCAAATATTATTACCATCATCGGGTTGAAATTTGTAACATTCAAAAGTTGCAGCCTAAAGAATTATGATGATGTGTCTAGTTCCACTGTAAGCTATTTCATAAAATATTGCCTTTTTTCTCCTTCTATATACCAGACATAACGCTATTCTATAACTATTACAGGAGAGACTGTTCACTGATGCCTGGCAAAGCTCACAATTAGAAAGAGTTAGCAGTACACTTCCTCAAATTTTAGCTTTCGAAAAGCCAGACAGATGCCCGCTGAAAATGTCTTTTGGTTTGCTATTTTATTTGTTTGTTTATTCTAAAGTTTTCCAAAGTTTCAATTTTTGTATTATTACCCAGAATATTGACACGTTTCCAATGAACCAAGGTTGCTGTAAATAATATTTATTTTCAAAGATTATGAAGAGCTATATTACTGACATCCCAGCCAAACTCCACATCTCATCAGGGTCCTTGAATACACTGAAAGTGAATGTTGCAAGGTACTTCCATTGTTAGATAAGGTACACTATATTGTCTTGTATATTTTGTCCAATTATCTCTGAAACCTTATATTATCACTATAAAGAAAACTGTTCTCTTTGGCAGTAAAGCTGGGCTATATTAAGTCTGGGCAAAAAATAACTCAGAGAGATGTATTGACATCTGGGCCCAGTCAGAGTCAACTGCTAATTTCCAGACTGTACTTTCTGCACTCAGAAAAGGCCCCTGCTATCCCCAGGGTTCTGATCAAAGTGTCCGTCGTGCAAAATATTATAGTAATTTTCATTTAATATCTTGTAAAGGAATTCTGGATCTTGTCTGGTTTCATAGCTTCTTAACAGATTGATCCATGTCTGGAGAGTGGGGAAAAGTTCCTAACCAAATTATACTTTTTAACTTTTTTATTGGAATGCCAGTTTTCAAATAGGATTTAGTTTACTCAAAGCACATTATTGATTGTCACCTGTAAATCTCATCAGGGGATGTATTACTTCTTGGTTACTAGTTCAAACAAAAAGTTAGAAGAAAAATGGGCCATGGTTGTAATCAAACACATAGTATATATTACGTATAAAGACTAATGGTCATATTTCTTTGAAACTATTTTATAAGATGAAAAAAAAAACCCTCCATTCAAATGCAGCTCAGGCTAAAGGTGGCCACATCTATGCACAACCGAGTCACTGAGGTTCTCGCTGGTAGTGCTTTTTTGCTAAAGAGTCCAGACTGTCTTCAAATTATTTATGATATACAAGTACATTAAGACATCTTAAACTGTTGTCATAGAAACAACCTCTTTTTTTGCAGCGGGCAGTAGTCAATTCAAACAGCTAGTAAAGGTGTTACAAATAGGTGACTGTGAGTGCTGAGTCCTAAAGAAGACACCTTTATCCCTGCCATGCCACAATTCAAGGGACATTAATTAAGAAGAGAGCATGGAAATAGTACACAAGCTGATGAGGGAGAGTGCTATGAGATGCTGTCTTCCGGACATGACATTGCTATTGCACTCCTGAACTCACAGCATATGTGCGAATCTGCACGAGATCCACAAATATCAAGGCAGCTAATACTCAGCTATGGATGACTCAGGAGATTTCATTCTTAACTGGGATGCTATTGGCGGCTGAGACCTGCTAAAGCAGTGGGTCTCAATCTTCGGAATGCTGCAACTATTTAATACAGTTCTTCATGTTGTGGTGACCCCCCAATCATAAAGTTATCTCCATTGCTACTTCACAACTGTAATTTTGCTACTGTTAGGAATCGTAATGTAAATATTTGTGATTTCTGATGGGTTTAGATGTTCGCTGTGAAAAAGATGTTCAGCCCCATAAAGCGGTTGAGACCACCAGGTTGAGAATCTCTCAGCAAATGCAAGCAAATCAATCTTTGGGACTGTGGCCACTGGTGGATTAGCCCTGCTATAATGCATGGCCCTATACCCATGCATATGACAATAGCTCTGAGTAGAACTAGAGGTGAAATGGGGAATAAATGAGATAGTCTTTTGTTGTATATACAAATGAAATTCTCAAGAAATAATTTTTTGTTTGTTTTGTCATTTGTATTAAAAAATTAATACAGAAGTCTCTAAAGAAGCAGCGGCTATTATCAAGGAGCCACAGTTTTGCTCACTGATGCTTTAGAAACGATTCACCACAGTCTTAAGTTTCAGTCAGAGACTGGAGAGCTTCCTGCAAGCGGGAGCCACTCTTGTACTCACAGATGATGATTAAGTGTGGTAAGTAAACTTCTAGGCCTGGTGGGGATAAAGCCACACACAGCACTTGGGAGGCTCTGAGGAAAGTGGTCAGAGAAAGCAATGCTTGCTGGGAATCAATAGCACCAGCTACTGAGTACTGTCAGAGCTAAGTTTAAGGTCCAGGTAGAATCCTCAGGCCAGTGCTCAGTGTACCTCCATCCTGTAGAAGCTTGTCTACAGAGCTCAAAGCTTTAAGACCTGTACAGAGAACTTGACCTTTTGTTAGGATTTCACAAGGATGATATTCTGAAATGGCAGCATGAAGCTAGGGCCTCTTCCTTTGAATGTTCTAAAGACAGATTTGCTTTCTAAGCTTCAAGGTGGGGGAAAAAAGTTGAAGATTATTTATTATTATTGTTGTTGTTGTTGTTGTTGTTAACCATTTCAAGCAAGCCTTGTATACAGAGATCCTTGGAAGATACAATTTTCATTCAGTTTTTTTTTTTTTTTGTTGCTGTTGTTTTATAAATCTAAGTCATGTAAGATGTAAGCAAAAGGTTAACCCAGAAAGCAAGCAAACAAACAAACAGAAAAGAAAGCAAATGAAATAAAAACCCCCTTTATTCAGTAACACAAATCCTGTTGAGGGACGGGGTAACTCCAGGCGTAAATATGGTCAAACTCTCAAAGCTATGAAAACTTCTAATTTTCCTTCACATGTGAGACTGCAATACTTTGTTTTTTTTTCTGATTAGTTTGTTTTGAATATTGTAAAAATCTCTAGAAACTCTTGGACTAGAAAATAAATGGTATCCACTTTCTAGTAATTTGGGAAGCATCAGGTCCTGAGGTACGATGTTTTGGAAGCAAAGCCTGCACTCTTGAAAATGAGGAAGCTCGGGGAACTGTGGTGAAGAGAGCCAATAAAGCACAATAAAATCACCAGTGCCATGGTTCCCATTCGAATCGTGCTCACCCAGGAGGTCACCTTGGTCTGGGTAATTTGGATGGCACATTGCAGTCACTTTCAAATCTACCATCACACTCAGCACATGGTTAACTAGCATCCACTCCCCATGGTCATAACTGACAAGACACAGGAATAGATAGACAACTTAATAAAGCAGACTTTACATGAATGGCCAACTTCAGGATGGATCAGCCAGACTTCCAATAATAGCCTAACGCCAAGGTAGGGAGGAGGAGGCCAGACGGTGTCATAAATTGAATTCTCTGTGAGCAATACCACATTAACTGAATGCTGCAATGAAGTGAGTCCCACTTCCTAAGAACAATGGCTCTCGTCACTCAAGTGTCTTAGTGCTTTTCTTGCTTTGTCAAACATTTGCTGAGTCTTACAGAGCGAGAGACTATTTCTAACTAGTACATGCTGGGTATGGGGATTGCATGTTTCAGGTGTTAGCTATTTTGTTAAAAATGACTTAAAATTTTTGTACTATATGTTTATAAAATAACAAAAAGAAGTGAAATTTCCTGTTTACAGTTGTTCCTAATAAGGGGTGAAAGTCTCCATTCCCATATTTAAAAAAAAAAAATATATAGATAGCTCTCTTCACATTTAGCAATGTAGCCCTGCCATCTAGTGGCTATAATTGGGAACACAGACTCAATTTCAAAGGAAATATCACAAGTTGATCTCTGTTAAATTCTGAATAATCAATCCTTCGCACCCAAAACACAAAATATTTAAAATGCAGTTACAGCATAAACTACGTATAGCTAACTGCCACGATATTAAAATTAAAATTAAATTAAAGACTATCATCTACTCACACTAAAATGAAGTATGCTGTGTCTTTGAAATACCCTGATTTAAATTTTTATAGCTCTGTAGTTTAAAAATGCTATGGTTTTGTAATTTTACCAAGCATTTCTATAAGATAACATTTGAAGAATTGTTAAACAATTACCTTCTAACAAAAAATATCTTGTCAATTTTTTTCCCTTAAAATACAAATAGCAAAAATTTCCCTTTTGCTGGTTTTGTTTCCTTGCTTCAGGGTAGTCCTTGCTTCTGCTCAGTTTTCTTTGTTGAGCTGGGCAAGAAACTTATGGTCTGAGGCATGTTAGGTAGGTGCTGACCCACTGTGGGACAGCATTTGCTCCAGACAATCAAATGTCCCACACATATCTCACAGCTTCCTGCTTTACTTTATATGATTCACTTATTCCACATAGAATATACAAATTTTGGCTTTGAAATTGCAAAGTTAATTTCTGGAAGATGGGATTTTTGCAACGTCTTAACATAAATCAGCCAGCAGCTGTACTTTCCCGCTCTAAACCTTAAACGTTACCACGTTCTTGTTCTCATTTTGTTTTCTCCTTGATAGCCTGCTGACACTATGTTTTCCTCATAACACTTATAAATTATTATGTGATATAGGAATGTGATCATAAAAAATTAGAGATCACATCTAGCATAAAAACTTAAATGTATACTGCTTCATTTATTTTCAAGGTGAATGAATGTGCTAGTTCCCTTGTGTGTATTTTTCTTTTCTCTATTTTTTAAAAATCTTTCTGTGAATTTTGCCCTTTTTGATAATACAGGAGGCAAGGCCTGGAGCCCTGTACTTATCAGATAAGCTTTACCATTGAGCTAATTCCTGAGCCCTCAAAATGAACAAATATGTACAAAAGCAGAATGATAAATGATACCATTTATGTTTGTTGTTTTATTCCATTGTTTTAAGAATAATTCCCATGTGTCTTTCAATTTTTCTCCCTCTGACCATGCCTGAAATCCCATTGGTCTTCTTGAGAACAAGGTGAGGGAGACACCAAAAGAATTGGGGAATCAGGATGAATATTAGATGAATGCTAATCTCCTTAATCAAACCTGATTAATCTTAAGCTGCATCCACTCCCAATCCCTAGTTCCATGTGTTCGTCCTGTGCCCACAGCGACAGCATAGTTCACATCTATTTGTTCTGCACAAAACTGCACCGTGGGATTGTTGGAAGTTGAGAAACTTATTACACGCTCAGTGGTAGAAAGGATCTGGGCAGCTGATCACCCAATGCTACCCAAGAACATCCTACTGGTCCAGCTTCTCTCTCCTCTCATTGCAAAGGCTTACATTTTCCAAGCCCAGCAGGACTAGAAGTGGGATCGTTGTCATTCCTCCTTGAATCCACTCCTCCAGAGACACGGTGCCATCCCGGTCATAGTCAATTTCTTCCATCATTTCATGAAGGATCTGGAAAAGGAGATAGGAAAAATGGTCAAGGAACTGATTTTTAAAATCCTTATAATTCAACAAAACATTTTCTCCAACTGGTTATACTACGATGTGACTAGAAACTGAGAGGGGAGAAAAAAAATGTCTTTAAGTAAGTATATTGATCCTGTACTCTAGAACCTAGGTTTCCATGCTGATCAGTTTTTAGAAACAGATGCCCAACCTTCAAACAACCCCTCCCAAGGAAATGTAGCACAGAAAAAATTAAAAGGTACTTTTAGTTTAAAGGTAAAAGTAGTTTCTAATTACTTCTTCAAGATCACTTTTTAGTTCATATATATGCCAGAAAGTGTCTGGGAAAATTAACATCAGGGCAAGGAGCTCAAATAATTCTTTGCTATGTAGTAATGGGTGAGGGAATTAAGTGGCGTTTAATTGCCTGTAACAATTTAACAGAGCCCAAACTTAATGACATGATCATACTTGATTGGACTTCTTCGAAGATGGCTTGCAACTAATGTTCAACAATGTGTGGTTGTGATAAAGTTGCTTCTTTACAGTGTGGTGATAATATGGACTCCTATTTCAAAGGGTTGTAAAAATGTACTGAGATAATGTGTCATAAGTTAAAGACCCCTGCCATATATATTCATGATATACAAGTTCCAGCTATGTTATCCTTCATTGCTGGAAAGGTCAACAAACTTCCCATCTCGTTAAATTAGGACGGTAAATATGATAGAGACTGTAAAAAAGAAAGAACAGGTTGTCTTTAAACAAAATGAACATTTAAATCAGTTTAGAGAAATACACTTCAACAGCATGAGAACAAAGATATGAAAAGATGCTGTAAATGTGGTCTTTGAATTGGAAGTGTACGTAGAATTTTCCTAGTTTTCTGCTTGGTTTATTTTGTCAGTTCCTCTTCATAGCAACACAAGGATCGATTGAGCAGAGACTATTTTACAGCAGGACACAACAACATCATTATTTAATTATCCTCGAAATGAAAGGTTTAGGATTTGATACAAGGGCCTAAGATCCCACTAATGTGTTATGCCTCTTGGAGATTTGTCAATGACTTAGTAGAATGGACAAATGAGAAACTGAGTTTGCTTCTTAGTTTCTAAGAACAGACTAGATTAAACAGTAACATCCTGTCAAAGCAAAGGACAAGGAAAAACAGAGGGCATGGTGAAACTTGGCTCACAAACCCCATGCTTGTTTTGGGATTTGTAATGCAGGGTCTCTAATTAGCTCAGGTTGGCTGAAGGATGAACCTTCTTTAGCACAAGAGTGATGGGACAGCAAATAAGTACCACCATACTGAGTCTCATACTTTAATTTGTATGCTTAACAAATCCACTGTTAGAGCCCAGATTCAATAGCAAAGGATCTTTCCAAGGACATGTTGGTGTCCTATTCATTTCTAGCAACCTCATGTGTTCACTTTTCTCTATTTGTGCATTACTAAAAAGCATCTATAAATGTTAAAAGCTGTTGAGGCTGTAGGCTAGATAATGTGGTGAGCTATGATAGCAAACACAATGTCCATAGTAACCTTGTTTTTCTAACACTCCACTGTTTGGACTGTCCAGATGGGAGGCCATCATATCAGGATTGCCCAGGACAAATGATGTCATGGTTGTTATTTGCAATTTTGAGTAGATAACCATCATAGACAACTGACCAAACAAGAACTGCTGCTTCCTTTGGTACAGCTCTATCTTACTTTGGTGCAGCACTGGGCACCAAATACTATTTTCTGAGAAGCTGTGGGTATCTCCTTCTGCTATGAAAACTAACTGAAAGAAAACAAGGCCTCCTTCACTGATTGCCATGACAATGAGCAGATGTCCCTGGCAGATGAGCAGTTGTCACAGACAGAAAGTTGAACAGGGTGGAAAAATACTATTTTAATTTTTTTTCTGATGAAAAAGAGTAACAGAGCTTCTAGTAAATGGCATGATTTCAGTAGAATATTAAGATGAATTCTTCTGTAAATTTTAAACAGAGTTGCCAATTCCTAGAATTTCTTACACAAAACTGCAAATGACAGGTGTCACTTGTGAGCACAGCAGGCAAATTCCACAACAAAGCAAATGAAACTGAAATACCATTTAATTAGAACTGGAAGAAGTCTTAATCAGATTAAGAGTAGTGTCACTATTCTGCACAGGATCAGGCCTGACCAGCCTTTGATTTGAGACAGAAAGGGACAGCAGAATGAGCTCTTGCTTCAGAGTCCTGTTTTTGTCTTGGTAGGCGCTATCTAAATGTGAGTGTTAATTTACAAATAAATACAAATTCATGTGGCTCGCAGACCTTTAAATAAAATGGAATTGCTTTCTTCATAGACACTTCATAAACTTAATTGGCTTCAAAAAAACCTGTCTCCTATCAGTTTTACCCCAAATATTACTTATATCTAAAGTTAAATTGCCTAAAAAGAAATGTTTCAATACATTTTAATGATGCCGCAATTTTGTATAAATTCCTACATAATAAGGCATCTTTATTTTCTTAGAAACAGTTTTTTAAAACACTGATTCTTTAAACAAGTTGGCTAAAATTTACTGGCTGTGTTTCTAACTAGCTGTAGAGCTTTGAGCAAGAAATTTCAACATATTTGGGTCTTAATTCACTCATCTAAAGAATAGATAAAATAGTGCCCCCAGGAGTGACGGACACTAAGTGATCCATGAACAGGAGTAGTGCAATGCGCCATGGATACAAATACATCAGCATCTTCAGTAGTATGGAATGGATTTAGTAGTGCCTTTTAGCAGTACCCACTTAACCCCATGTGTGTATCCTCAGTAATCAACATATGACACTGGGAAGAAAGCCAAGGTCATTGCCCACCACTTCAAATCACTGTATATAAACTATCATCCAATTCAGAATCAACTTGACCTCTGGTTAGCCATAACAATAGAATCACAAAAATTAAAAACAAATTATCATAATATATTTACCTCCCCCGCAAAAAAAATCAAAAAAGAATGAGGTCATCCGTAAAACTATTCATCAGTTCCCTTATCCACATGCCTACCGGATTAAGTTCAGTAACATCCCACTCAAGGTACTCTGCCACGTGCATCATCTGACCGATGATATTTTCTAATTCCTAGAATAGGAGGGGGGAGAATGGAGGATGTGAGGGGGCCCAGGAGAGAAAGAGAAAAGGATTTGTTAGTCTAGCATTGTAGAACATTGTTTTTCAGTGTATACAAGGGATTAAACGGTTATGTGACCAAATTTCTAAAATCACATATATATATATATATATATATATATATATATATATATATATATATAACTAGTGGAGATATCTTTTAAAGAGATATCTATACATAAATTTCATTAACTAGCATAGATCCTTATAAGCGATGTACTTAAAAGTGTAGCCAAACTTTAAAAAAAAAAAAAAAAAAAAATGTCCTTTAGTGGAGACCTTTACCAGGAGAGGGCGCCACAATACCAACAACAGCTTTCTTCTAGCCATGTGTTTTTGAAAGTAGGAGCACAAGTTTATTTTCACAGGATGTGATTTTTTTTTTTTTTTTTTTTTTTTTTTTTTTTTGAAACTAAAAGTCCTTGAGGAATGGAAGGAAGCCAGAGCAGACAACTGAGAGGTTTGTTTTTATTTCCACTCACTGAGGACATATATAGACTGTGTAGCCACTTCTCTGGGTACTTTACTAGAATGCTGTTTGGAGGTCAAGGTTCCGGGGCTAAGCTTATGTGGATAGAGTTTATTTGCTGAGACACTGACATTTTAGTTTAAAATTTTCATAGCCTCCTAATCTCAACTCTTTGAAGAACTGCTAGTAAACACATATGACGTGATAAATGGATCTTAATTTTTTAAAATGTAATTATGTAAAACTTAGTTTTCTTATATATCTCCAGAAAATACCTTTTTATATTTGTTTATTTATAATATAAAATTATGATTTTAAACAGTAGTTCGTATTTGTTTTACATTACAATAAGGCTTGAAAGTATATAAAATCAAAGATTTTTCTACTGGACTTCCTGTCACATGTGGTCAAAATTTCTGGGATAAAGACATTAATATGGCAAGAAGAGGATAAGTTATGGGTACCCCAGAGATCGTCTGAGAAACAAGTGAGCGATACACTCCTCCCAAAGAAATATAACTAAGAAATGTGTCAGGTTAGAATTGTTGCACAGAAAATAAAATATAAGTAAACTTATTAGTAACTAACTTCAATATCTGCTAACAACTCAGTGATGATTGCTGACCTCTCATCCATTCACCTTTGTTCAATAATTTGGAGAAGTTAAACCTTTTGAATTAAAGGAATAGAAACCTTAGTTCATGGACTATGTCATAGGCACATAATCTAGATAAAATCATTTACCCTCTCTTAGACAGTCTCCTTGTGAGTAAAATGGACATCCTAACTTGAACAAATTCATTACTACAAAGGTCTACAGAGATAGTATGTGTTATTACATAAAATACATGTTTCATGTCTCCATAATATTGGAAATAATTAATAAACATTACTAAGTTGGGTGATACACATTCAGCATTGAAGCTAATGATGGTTTTCCTGTTTTCCTTCTACAAGTGCATGTTTAAAATAGCAATTTAAATTATTTTAGAGGACAAAATTTGAAACAGATATTAAATGAATTATACTGTAGTATGGTATATGTAGTATAGTAGATGGTATCAGAAAAAAAATCCACCTGGGGATAAAAACTTGACATTTAATTTTAAAAAGAAGACAAAGAAAATACAAATAAACATTAATCATGAATAAATCCATTCATTCTTAAATCAATGTTTGATATTGGGCATCTAATTATAACTATTTACAGCATATATATATGCTATATATATATATCCTTAGAAATGGCCAGAATGCAAGAGAGATAGAGATAGAGAGAGAGAGAGAGAGAGAGAGAGAGAGAGAGAGAGAGAGAGAAGCACTTAACTGAAATTTCAAATCAGCTGCCAACCCATGGCTAAAATCCTAGTTAAGACATATCAGTTTAATTTAAAATGAAACATTACAAGAAACAAATCTGCATTGGATATATTAGAATGTAATTTGCATCACTGTAGACATGAATGACCCTGGGGAGAAAGAGTCAATTCACGCTGGCTTTCAGTATTCCTAAGTGAACAGTAGTACACAGAGGATAGCAAGGGAGCACTGAAGTTTGAATCTCAGAAGCCCATCCATCACAGCGTCAGTTCATGGTGGTGCATACCCCCTGGATTAGGGGTTACAGCATTTTCTTTCTCTCTGGAGAAGCTAACATGCAAGAATTATTCTACTCAGCTACAGAAAGACATGCCTAGTTTCACTAATGTCCTTGTCAAAGTCTATATGACAAGGTGCATTAGCAGGTTAAGTCTTTCTGTCACCAAGCTTGACCACCTGTACTTGAACCTGTGACACACATGGTGGAAGAACTAAGTCTGAAAAGTTGTCTTTTGAACTTTGCACATTTACAGTAGCATCGAAGCATGGCTGTACATGAACATATATGCAAATAATTTAAAAAAAAAAACGTAGGTCTATATGAGCTACACCAAGTTCTGTTAGATGAACTGAAAGGCTCTGTGCTAACCTGCACATCAATTTATGTGCATTTACCTCACTGTTAAATACATTGTAAAAGACAGAGTGAGTTTCTGTTATGCAGTGGTTTCCCAAGCAATCCCCACAGCACCAAGAACATGAAATTTGATGTATTCACACACTTGGAAAAGCCTACACCAACTCTGACATCAATATTTATATTATTGTTTGTACTTTTTGCTGGAGATGCAAAATATGTTATCATCAAATATAGAACAGTTAATTGAGTATAACATGCACTACTGACATGTGTACCAGGTATCTCTACTTCTCTGAAAACTTCCATTGATTCCCACATATTATAAATGCAGTAAACATTTAATTATGCATTTTGTGTTATTATTCAGATCTACAATTCTCCTTTCATCATCTTCTCTTCTTTAAGCTATAGGAAAATTAGAGATGTCATCGAAAGAGATTTCTCACACCAAGCTGTAAATACATTCATTTGAGGATGAGGAAATATAAAATAAGCCAATTTAATAACTTCTTTAGACGCTTTATACTTACTCTATTTTATAAAGGCAAATATTACTGATAGTTTTTCTGCTTTTCTAGGCTGTCTTTTAGGTTCGTATTTTCTTCACAAGTTGGGAAACCTCTTTGCAGATTTTTTTTCAAAACCATTGGCTAGAATGCTCACAAACCTGTCTCTTCAGTTGAAAAAACGCTGTGTGAGTGGATTTAAGTTCTATAGAGAATGCCTTCTGTGATGCTAACTATAAGTTCATACTTGCTTCTTTCAAAGGAAACTATTTTGCAATTTTCAGAGGTTTGAAGGAAAGAATTACCGAGCTGTCCAGGAAGCCATTCCCATCGGTGTCATAAAGGCGAAACATAACTAGAACAAAAGAGACGGAAACAAAGAGTTTAAAGATGAGAAAGATCATGTTGCTTTAAGGTAGAGTTTTTAAAATTTAGTTTCTGATGAAAAGAAATCTATTGACTCAAATGTTAAATGCCTTTAATGTGCAATTTTTTTTTAAAAAAAGCCAAACTGAAAATGAATTAATTGTTTAATAAAATTAGTGGATCTCAGATATTTAGTTTACAAAATTTTGTTCCTCTTTGGAGATAATTAAATAGCATTATTTCCTTAGATTTGATTTTTTTTTAATTTTTAGTCTCGAATTTATATATGGAGCCGAAGCTGAAATAGTCAGCTTCTGGATATTAAGGGGCAGAGAGGAGGCAGACAAACAGTCAACAGGAAATTCCATAAATCGGTTAAAATTTAGACTCCATGGCACTGTTTTCTATTTCCAAACATGAGAGTTTGGTCACATTTGCTGTGGCAGTCAAGTGAAAAGGGACACACAGGTGCATACCAGAAGCTAGAGTCCTGTACATAAACACAAACCAGTATTCCGACTCATCCCAAACAATGTGAGAGAGGAAACGAGTTTATACTGAAAGATTCTTTCTAGTGGGGGATCTCAGCTCCTAAACATACAGGATTTGCATGACTTTTTTTTTTTTTTTTTTTTTTTTTTTTTTTTTTTTTTTTTTTTTTTTTTTTTGGTCTTGGGTTAGATCTGATCTCTTGCCAGGCTTCACTGGGCACCTAATCTTTAAACTAATCAAGTAAGGACTTTCAAAACACAGACTCTCTTAGTGAGCAGAAGCAAACAAGGCCTGTGGTCTCCCTTATATAATTCCCAGACCTCAAAAAGATCATGGAAGAAACTGCAGGTGTCTTTTTAAGGTAAACACAGGAGAATGCCACAGCTGTAAAAACAGAAGAGTGGAAGTGAGGGTTAATGTTGACTTTGTATAATTTCCTGGAGGGTCTTATGTCTGAGTTCTGTATGTTAGCAGAGGCATTGGCAACTCGGAGAGTATGGATCACTGTAATTATTCTAGTGTTAAATGATTATAGAATCCCACCAACTAAGACATGATTATGTATACAAGATACAAAATTAGTCTGTGTGTCAGTATAAATTTTCAAACATTATCAAATTAACTACGGTTTTGTATTCTTTTGCAATAGAAAATCAAACATTAAAGATATGAAACTTCCAGAACCTGACATATACAGAGGCGGATGCTCGGAGCTAAACATTGAACTGATCACGTGGTCTCCATTGGAGGAGTTAGAAGACTGAAGGAGCTGAAGGGGTTTGTGGGTGCCATGGGGAGAGCAACAATACCAACCAACCAGAGCTCTCAGGGTCTAAAGAGCCAGCTTGGGAACACACATGGAGGGACCCATGGCTCCAGATGTAGTGGAGGATGGCCTTGTCAGGCCTCAGTGGGAGAAGAGGGCCTTGGTCCCATGAAGGCTGGATGCCCCAGTGAGGGGGAATTTGAGGGCAGGGAGACAGGAGTGGGTAGATGGTTGGGGGCACACCCTCATAGAAGTAGGAGGATGGAAGATGGTATAAGGAGTTTCTGGGGGGTGGGAATGGAATAGGGGATAACATCTGAAATGTAGATAAATTATCCAATAATTAAAAAACAAATAAAGAAGATATAAAACTGGAATTGTATATTTATTAAATTATGCTCAGCTAAAAATTTAAGATGTATAACTGTGGTTAATCTCTCTCATAGGTTCAATAAATGAGAATAAAAGAAAAAAAAACCTCCAATTAAACATGAAGCAACTCAAGATTTTCCACTCTAGAAGAAATACTAAAAATATTCCCATAAGTAGAAAGAATTCATAGGCTACCAAGAAAAGAGTCCTATACCAAGAACAAGGTGAAGCAAGAGATAAAGCTAACTCTACTTCAGCAGTAGAGGCACTGTAGCTCTGTTTGTCTCTACTGGAGAAAATGCTTGCAAACTAACTCAAAAGACTCAAACAGGTAGGAGTGGTGTGACCACTGGCAGCTGAGTTCAAGGAGACCCCATAAGAAAAGGAAAATTCCAAACTAGATATAGGAATAGATGCATAGAAATTCCTCCTGGATACAAATATTAAAAGAATCAGAAAATCTAGGGGAAATGGTAATCACAAGATGCAAAATACATGCTAGATGTGGGGAGAAAGAGAGACAGAGAAAGACAGGGAAGGAGGGGAAGAGAAACAAGAAGACAACTCTGCCTTCAAAGTGCAACATTAAAATGGTGATTCCAGAGAATGTAGCATGTATCATAAAGGGTAGAGGAAAGGTTATCAATTAAAGAGTAGAAGAACACTCAAAAGAAGTGCTCAAGTAAAATATACAGTCAAGAATCTGAAATTTCACTAGATACAGAGAGAAAGAAAATCTAACAAAGAAGGGTAGGGCCAAAGTTATTCAGCTTGATAATCCATTGAAGACTTTCCCTTTTAAAATTATGGCTCCAAACAATATTGGTGAAAGTATATTTTGAACCTCAAATGTTAGTAAGATTCTTTTTTTTGTGAACATTCAAAAGTAGAGATGGGCCTTGAGCTAAAGAAGATCATTAAAAAGCAGGTTTTAATTTTGAAATCAGTATGGACTTATAGATTCTTCAGTGCCAAAATAAAATAAGACCAAATTCAGATTATTCTGTTCGCGTGATAGGTTTCAAAGGTGGGGACTTGTGATGCAGATTTAGCCCACTTTTTTTCTATTTTTATAATCATGTCATTTTACCTCACATAGAGACAGTTATGTGCCCACACTTGAATTTAACTAAAAGGTCATAATTGAGGCACATTACGTAAGATGAGACAGTTTCTATTTTTCTAAAACTTTTTCTCTTTCCCAAAACCTTTGAGAAAAGTCCAGCTATGTTTGATGCTGAATATATTACAATACAAATTACACAGTCTTTGCACTTTTCTAAAAATTGTTAGAAAGAACAAAGTATATGTTGTAATTTGGGAATTCTTCAATCCACAAAATTCAGTTACCTGCTTTTTAACAATTAATATTGAAATTCAAAGAGAGGAGTTAAAATTTGAGTGCCTAAATTTTTTTAATCTAATATAATAGAAACTACTCTCATTCTCTTCAAATTTCCCATAAGAAAAATAGCAATGAAAAGTATGAATAGCAGCTTTTTCAAATAGAAAACGGTTATGCAGTAGCTGAGAAGTCATGAACCATTGAAAAGTGGGGAGGATAAGTGGCTCTCATCACCTTTATTCATAATCTATACGGAATCTGACCAGATGAAGGCGGTTAGGGCCTGTTGGTAAGACATCAGAATTTCTCAGGTTAAGATTACACACAGTGATAACATGGTGTTTCTTAATGACAATCATCTCCTTCTCAATTGATTTCCTCTTAGCTTCTCTGAAGTCATACGTTAATGCAAGGCATATGAGGTCAACATAAGATGTCCTACGAGGAAATGGAAAGAATATTCATAAGTTGAGATGGATCTCAAGTGGCAGTGGGCTAGGTCAGAAACTGGAAAGGAAGGGCAGAGTGAATGTGCAGGGCCGATGGTGGCAGCACAGGAGGAATGTGCCTGTGTGTCTGCCAATAGGACAGCTGACCCACGTGGCCATCTAAAAGGAAGCTACCAGGAAAGGGAAAGGAATCCTTACAGCCCCAACACAGATGTGCACTTTCCAGGTGAATAGTGCATGTGCTCACAAAGAAATAAAGCCTGGTTTAAGGAAAGGACGGTGAAGTAATAAATGGTTTGTGTTTCAGTATTTCTGTTTGTTGCAAACATCTATCTAACCGTCAACAGAAAAGAATCAGAAATTCCAATGCCGGGGTAACCAGTCCGTTCAGGTAAGTTGGTGGTGGTGAGATGTCACCTTAGAGAAGAAATTGCATGCTACACTCCTCGAAATGGGGCTCCGGGGCAAAAAGCAGTAGTGGCTCATGCCCGTTCGTTTTAATTAGCCAATTATCAGATACCACAGCAAGGGGCACCCAGTAACCTATGTGTACAGATCTGGCAAGTAATTCTGGTGGGTGACTATGTGGGAATGTCTGACCTCAACCAAGGTGTGTATATACCGTTTTCGGTTAGCTACCTCAAATGAAGTTTCAAATTCAGTTCTCTCCCTCACTAGAAACTATTCCCCATCACATCCACTTCCGCTCCTTCTAATCACCAGTACTTCATTTTAGTTTTCCTACATCTCAGGGCATAACCCTCTTGAAAGTACATATGTAGTTCACCAGACACTATTAACATACATCTTACCAATAATATGTCTAGGAACTGAAAATGTAAAACAATATTGGGAATTTGTAAATATACAAATGAGAACAGATTAAAAACCACAAATCCTTGAGAAACTGATTGATGGGTATATTTGATTCATTGATGTAGAAAAATACCAAGCATTTCAAAAGAAAAAGTAAAAAACACAAAATTCCTGAATAGTTTTCTGTTCAGGCAGAATGATGGCCACCAAATCAGGGGGTCATCACCATCATCACAAACATAGCAATGGCAACACCTGAGCAAACTTTCTCTTTGGCCGTCACTTCAAGAGAAATTCACTGTTTACTTTGGAATGAGAGAGATCTCTCCATGTTCTTAGGAACACAAAATAAATCTTGAAATGCAAATACTCAATGTTTATGAATAATAAATACATATTTAAAGAATAATATTCACATGGTTTATTCATAACCTAAGCTGGTTACTGTAACTCCTAGAGAGCCATCGTAAATTCTTTCCTTGTGAGAAGTATTATCAAAGAGTTAAAATTAAATTTAACTAAAACATTTTGTAATTGCAATTCTAATACACTACGTTAATTTTAATTTTATTAAGCAATATGGAAGTTTGGTTTTATTATCTTTACTATCGTTTTGGTAGTAAATTTTTAATTCATTTTACTCTTTACTATAATCTGGTTAATTTAGTTGCTGAATATACACAGCGCCTGCTGTGGTTATAATGAGTTTTACAGTTACAGTCATTTGAAGAGGATACTCTTTCGCTGCAATGTGTACATATTACCACCAGGGGGAGCGCAGTCACTGCACTTTATTAAAGAGCATTAAATAGGTGCTTAGACATTTCCTACCTGTAGTATTGCAAAAGAAACAAAGATGTTGCTTGATTATTAATGGTATACAAAAACAAGTTTTATATATCAGGTATTTGAGAAATTTCACTGTGAAAAAAAATGTTAACGTGATGGCGAACGGAGGTTGCCATGGAGAAGAGTGTAAATTGTGTTGGGTTTGGGATCCGTGTGTGTGTGTGCACATGCGTGCCTGTCGGGGTGTACATATGCACACAAGAGGGCAGAGGGATTTTTTCACTTCCTGCTTGGAAGATTTGGAAAGTTTTCTTTAAAAAGGTGAATAAATGCTCTGTCAAACATTTCAATGTTTCTAATTACTTCTTGCTAATTCAAAAGAGCTAAGGATAAAACATTTAGGAGCCCTTTGATAAACAGATAAACATGGATGGAATTTCACATCATGCTAACGAAACTTCAACATTTCTTAATAAAATATATGTATACAACTGAGATGCAATTTTAGTTAAATTTAATAATAACTTTTCGATTGATTTGGACAAAAGGGTTTTTGGTTTTTGATTTTTGTTGCTTTTTTTTTTTAAATTTTAAGAAAGCTAATTTAAATGAACAAAAAATTTAGGCAAGTATAATTACATCAATCTACAACCAATATCTCCTCCAAATTCCAGCTTCGTGAGTAAATAGAATTAGCAGAACATACATTCAAGCTTATCCTCGGGTCTTCCTCTTTCAAGAAGAGACAAGTAACAGACGATATCCTTCAGGTGAATCACTTCTGGGGAGCACGTATTTGCTGGAGAAGAACGTGGAGGGGTGATGGCACCCTTATTCATCCTCAGACCTGAAAAATATATTTGTATTCATGTGCTTAAAATATTCTAAAATATTCACTGTGCTTTCACGTATGAAATAACCAAAAGAAATAGCACTAGATATTATGAACACATGTGTGTGTGCCTGTGTATGTATATGTCTGTGTGTTGATTAAATATAAGATAATCAAATGCACTAGAACAATATATTAACTTTCTTTGTATGCTGTGAATGGTGCAAACAAGAGGGAGATTTCTAGGGTCCGTTGGCAGGGGCTGAGCAGTCTACCACTGAAGGATGTGAGAGTCAGTTTAACATCCCCAGGTGTGTGAAAAAATATAAAGAGATATCACACAAGGAATCCATTGCTAATCTTTCTTTATTTGTATTAATAATCATTCATAAAATATATTTTTGTTAAATATTTGCCAGCACCACCAATAAGCACCACCTGCCACCATACTATCCATGAGTATGAATAAGCAGAATATAAAGAAAAATCAGAATCAGCATAATAGGTACTTTGGCAAAAAGATGAGCATATGGTTGTGTGATTTCAATATTGTCTTCACTTGATGCAAGGCCAGCCCAGTGAATTATAAGCCAGCCAGATCTAAACATTGAGACTTTCTATTTTAAAAAAAAAAAAAAAAAAAAAAAAAAAGTCTTCATGTTACTTTCCAAATGTTAAAAATAATTTTGCTACATTTTACTCATTCATTTATTTATTGTGTGTGTGTGTGTGTGTGTGTGTGTGTGTGTGTGTGCGCACCTGTGAATGTTATGGCACACGTAATAAAGATCACAGGAGCACCTTGGTTGTTACTTTCAATTCTTCATCATGTAGGTTCCAGTGCTGGAATTCAGACCAAAGTACCTTTAGTTACTGGGCCATCTTACTACCCTTTGATTCCAGGAATTTATGAATTGTCCTGTTCTAGGACCATTATAGAAAAATAAAATATTTGTTCACAATATTCACAGTGTTCACAATGTGCTGGTGATCATGTAACAAGAGCTTCTTCACACAGAAGACTCATCAGGACTCTGAAAAGTCCTGAGGTAAACTTCAATTGTAACCACAGTGTTCCTTTTGACAAGAAGTCCTTGACCAAGGTCACTAGTGGACTGGATATCTCATGGAATCTTAGTCGGACAACACCCGAGGAAGAATGAATCAAACAAATGCAGTTTGACCAGTTATCCTTCCTTGGAACAAATCTCCCTGACAGATCTGTTTGCAACTCCGACTTTTTCTGTACTTCTTATCTCATCTGGCTATCTCCATATTTTCAAATATCAACTGGAAGGATTTACAGAACGTCAATTTTTATCTTTGGTGATGTTGCCTCTAATAATAGGTCTCATTTAGAGCGTTTCTAATACCAGGCTAGAAGCATTAACAGGGCCTTTCACACATCATTTCCTTTAATATTCATGTTAACCTTGTGAGGTCGACTATATTATCCTCATTTGACAGGAGAGAAATAGGCTTATGAATGTGCCATCCCTGAGTTTCACTGCCAACCATACAAGTCTTGTCTTTCCCATTCAACTCTGCCAACCTAGGCAGTATTTTCTTTTATAAATACTAATGAAAAAAAAAAAAAACCTAGACACACACACAAGCACAATTTGTAGCTTTTTTTTAGCAATACAAATATTTTCTATGATAACTTACATTGGTTCTATTACTTCTCATTTCATTCTTAAAATTTTGTCAGGGTAACATCCACCTGAATCTACTGCAAAAAGCTCCACCTGTGGGACATTCTTTACCTTCTCTCTCCCCTCTTACCACAGCATGCAAACTCTTAATTTTATTCACATTTGTCAGTGAGATCTACATTTTTAAATTAATTTTCTTCATAATGCAAGGAACACTACTACACAATGCAAACTAATTGTTCCTTTTATTTCAAAAGAAGAAAAAAATCCAACATGATACTGAGGTTTAGTTTCCAAATAATTATAACTGGCCAACTAAAGCTTAACCAGCTGCAAGAATCAGGGATTCTAACTTATGATAGAAGGCATTGTGATGTTGACCCTTGAAGTGGCCATAATTCCAGATTTGGTGCACAAAACAATAAATTACAGTCATAAACTATGACATGAGTCATCCAGCTGGGGACCTAACCCTTCTCCCAAATGCCCAGCCCAGGGTTTCTGAAATGATGTAATCCACTCAACTCTTCAACACAAAATCTTAAAATAGAACAAAGGAGAAAGGAAGGCACACTGTCTAATTTATTAAAGGAAAGTTAAATTGTACATATTTCTACAAGAATTAAGGTGTCTGTCTATCTGTTTTTATAATACTATTTTAAAGGTAAAATACGGATATTATGAGGGGCACACAATTTCCTTTTTTGTTTCAGTGTACAGTTTATATTGCGGGAAAGTCTATAAACAGCCACATTTCAAGTCACAACACTTGTTTGGCAAATATCAGTTTTTATATGCTTATAAAATTTATGTCCCATGTAAATACTCTATCTAAAATGTGCAGCGGAATGGCCTTTAGCCTGTTCACAGAGTGAGGCAACCATTGCCATCATGAACATTACATTTTATCATTGCCCAATTATCTGCATTCATTGGCAGCTACTCTGTCTCCCTCTGCTCATTACCAGGCAGCTGGTCATCTACTTTCTGTCTCCTCAGACTTTTAACAACACTTTTAGAATGAAAATGTTATTACTGTATTTGTTTGAAGATAAATGCATATTTCTGTCTTTATGCCGATAACATTTTGTAAATATGAACTTGAATGTGCATTTGTCATCATCGTTATATGTTAAATATTTTAAGTGAAAGAATATGGTCAAGTATGCAGTCTGTATATTGGAAAACTAAGAGATGTTTCCAAAAGACTAATTAAAATAAATTTGAGTTGTAAAATATGTACTCTTTATAATTATTCACAGGGTTTTATCTGAGTAAAGTTAAACTTCCAAGACAATTTTGACAAAAAAAAATTGAAGTACACATTATTAATGTTCTAAATCTATATTTGTGATAACAGTTTTTGTGTGTGTATGTGTCTGTGTGTGTGTGTGTGTGTGTGTGTGTGTGTAGGTGTGTGTAATTTGAAAGTATAATAGAGCAAGAAAGGCCTCGGTTTAAATCCTGTATACCCTCTTTATTATGCAGAATCCCTCAGTATCAATCTCTGTCTATAGTTACTATGTTTGTTGACTGTGCTGGCTAGTCTTGTGTCAAATGGACATAGAAACTAGAGTTATCTGAAAAGAGAAAAATTCAACTGAGAAATGTGTTCATACGGTTTAGCATTAACGTTTTTTGTTTGTTTGTTTATTTGTTTAGAAAAAATAGTGATTGATGTGGGGGGGAGGGGGGAGGTACCCATTGTGGGTAATGTTATCCTTAGGCTGGTGGTTCAGGATTCTGCAGGAAAGCAGCATGAGCAAGCCACAGGAGCAAGTTAGTAAGCAGCACCCCTCCGTGGCCTTTTCATCAGTGTCTGTGTAAGTTCTTGCCATGGCTTTCTTCAGTGAAGGATTACAATTTGGAACTTTCAGTCTAGTAACCCCTTCCTTGCCAACTTGTTTTTTGGTCATTGTGATTTGTCCCAGCAATAGAAACCGTGACTAACACAATGGCCTGCATGGACCTTCTATTCCCCCGTGTTGAAAATCTGTTATAATTACTTCCATTATTTGTGTTTAAGTTCAGCTGGATGGCAAGAATCTGACATGGGCCAAGGACACGGAAATCGGCTGCTTGGCAGAAATATGACATTGGCCAAGGACAAGGAAATAGGCTTCAGGCAGGAATCTGATACTAGGTTAGAATAAAGAAGTAATTTAAGGTAGGAATCTAAATCTTAGGCTACAACAAAGAAGTAATTTCAGGCAGAAATTTAAATTTTAGGCTAGAACAGGGATGTAGGCTTCAGACATAAAAATCACCTTGGGCTAGTACAGGGAAGTAGGTTCAGATACTTTGGTCATCCTGATAAGCTGATAAGCCCTTAGAAACAGTGATCACTGGAGTGTTCACGTTTATTGAGTTTAATGCCTTGCTTTTTCTTTGACTATCTGTGTTTATTGTATTGCTTGTTCCTTGACTATTCGGATGCATTGTATTGCTAGACCCTCATCCTAGAACTGACCTTAATACATGCATGTAATTAAAATGGTATAAAAGCATAAAAAATGAGGAGGATGAGATGGGGTTTCTAGGGAGGGGAAATGGGGAAACGGATGACATCTGTATTGTAAATAAATAAAATATCCAATAAAAATATTTTTTTAGAAAAGAAATTCAACTGGAATTACATTGTAGTTAGATTTCCAAAAGAGCTTATGTTCATGTCTTTTTATGAGTTAATTGTTTCTTTTTGTGGTAAGAAACATTTTTTAATCATTCACAGAATTGAACAAAGTCGAAGTGATTAATACAAGAAAATGATTAATTGAACAGTTTTATTCCTATTCCCAAGACTACTATATGACCCTCCATAGTCTTGCTTAGGAGGTAAAAAAAATCCTCTGTCATATTTTGAATTTTTGAAAGCAGGCATTGTGCTTCACTCTTTCTTCATAGAGGTCATGTTTATAGATTAGATGTTAACCTTAATATTTTCTCCCGAATCTAGCTGGAGGTATCTTCTATCACTTATTTCTTTCTGTTTGTTAGAATTATTTAAGGACCTTTTAAGATGTTGCATTAATCATTCATGATCAAAGAGGTGACACATGACAACAGAGCAGTGTGACTGTGTCTGTGACCAGGAATCCTCAACTGGGTGATAAGTGAAATCTGACATGTCAAGAAGTTCTGATGAAGACACTCAAATTCTATTTTACATTAACAATGATATTTATGTCTCCCAGTAAATAGTTTTTTTAAAAATATATATATTTGAAAGTGAAAAGGTCACATAAAACAACCACAGTTTATTTTGCCTCAAGTGGTTGCACTTAGCTCTTAGTTCTGAAGAGTGTGTGAGTGATATCAATTTTCTGGTTCTCTCACTTATCTTGATTTTATGATTTTAAGTACTTTCATGACTTAAAATACAGAAAATTGAAGCATACATATATATATACATAGTATGTATATGCATACATCCCTATAAACTATATTGTAGGCATGTTTATTGTAATACACAAAAAAACACAACAAAGAAAAGTAAAATTATAACTATAGTGCATTAATTTGATCAGAAATACAAAATTTGAACTTTCAGAGTATTTTTTTAGATAATATCATTATTTACACATGTTTATTTGTATATATTTATGAACATTATTTGAAGAGCTGTAATTATAAAAAGCAACATTAGTAAACTTAAATGATGCCTATATTACACTCTTCAAAAACATGGCTTTCAGGGTGCTCTCATAGACATATTGACATTCAAGAAAAAGCTTAAAGGATCTGTCTTTGTAACTTGTTTCTCTTGTCTCTTGCTGAGTATCCATCTTAGGATCTCAGATGTGTTAGTGAGCATGTACCTTTAACTGCCTATCTCAAGTGTGTGTGTGTGTGTGTGTGTGTGTGTGTGTGTGTGTGTGTGTGTGTGTGCACATCTGGGTTAGCAATTGACAAGAGCTGTCTTTCTCAATCTTCCCAATATAGTTTTTAAGAAACAAACTCTCAATGAACCTGGAGTTTACAGATTCAACTAGACTGGCTAGTTGTAAGCTCCTAGATCTTCCTGTATCTGATTCTCCATCACTGTGGTTACCCAACACCTATCACTTATGTGGCGGTTGTTAACCAAACTCAAATCTGCAAGCTTGGAGGGCAAGCGCTTAAAGCTGAATCATCTCCCTAGTCTCTCAGGGGTTCTATGTTTAATAAAGAAATTTTTTTGCTTTGTTTGATTTGCCTATTTGATGTATTTTCTTTGAAACAGGTTATTATGAAGTCCAGCATGGCTTCATTGCTGGATTACTGAGCCTGTCCTGGTCTTCCATTCTCTATCTCTAAAATTATGAGTGAAGGCCCAAGTTTCACACAGCAAGCTCAGATAACACATGGGTTTTTAAGGTACAGTAAATAAATGCCTTTGCTTTAGTTTGCATTGTTTTCAAGCAATTCTATTTCAGATAACGATAGAATCTTCAGATAACGATAAAAATGTTCCATCATTTTTATTCCTTTCTTTCAGCTTTTCGATATGCAAGACTACTTATATTTCTAAATCTACAAGGTAATATAACACTAGAAGATAAAGTTTTCTGTTTTTTATTCTATTAACATGCAGAAATTCATCAGTCTTAAAAAGTAATTTATTGAAGAGCACAATACTCTTTCTAATACTGACAGTAATAGACAAAAATAAATATAGTTGACACAGTACTATGGTTTATCTTATTATTCTTAGATTCAACCTCTTAAATTTCAAAATATACTTGTCCTAATATAATAGTGTAGTTATATTCATTTTTAGTGCTTAACAAAACCAGCAGCAACAGGGGGGCAATGATAAACAAATAAAAAATGTGATTTTTCATAATGTGAGGATCGAGAGAGGAACAGTCTGGTACCAGTGACTAAGACAAAACAAATACCACTGCTTTCATCTATATCAATATGTAAAAACAATGCAAATTATAGAATCTTAAGTAAGGAGCAGACAATAAGATGTGCAGGCATGTTTGGGTCAGAGCACAGAGATCACTTTGAAGGAGTGGTGCTAACACGCCTCTGTCTGTTGGTTCGAACATTTTTTGCAGAGTGGTTGTATTTGAACCCACGGTTTCTTTTGGGCAATGGGACGGTTGGAAGTCAGTGGGTAATGTCAACTTCTAGTCACAAAAATGCATAGGAATCAACTATCAAAGACATGCCATCTAATTCTGAACTTCGGGTTCAATGCAGAAGTACCAAATCTAGACCCTTCAGTACCACCACTGTGCAGCTCTAGTAGCTGGGATTTGGGTGCTAGCAATTAGAACACCAAGAGTTCAAGTCCAGTCTTAGCAGTAGTCAATAGCTATCATATAAAATATTGTTCCACACAGTGTGTATGTGGAAGGCAGACAGTGACATCCATTTTTTTCCAAAAATTATCTATTGTACATTTTGAGACAGAAACTCTTTCACTTAAGCTGGAGCTTGGAGATTCAGAAATTGTTTGACTATGAAGCCCCAAGGGATTCTTAGTCTATGACTGGGTAGTATACATAGATAACTGAAAGATGACTAAATCCACCTGCAATATCATCAACTTATGAGGCAGATGGTCATGAGTTCTAAGTTAGCTTGAGATACAAAGTGAGTCCCGGATCACAGTCCCCCACAAAGAGAAAAAACAAAAACAAACAAACAAAAAAATAAATTAGATTCCTTATTTCTTTTAATCTGGATACTAAAAATTAAAGTACCTGTTAAAGAACATTATTTCAATTTGCCCATAACCTGTACATTGAAATAGATTCTAGGAACATTAATTAAACTCATGGCACCTCTTTCAGAATGTATGACATTATATAAAAAAAATTAAAAAGAAAGCAAAATTTGATCATGATGTGTGCAAATCAAAATACTAGACTGCAGTCTGTTCAATGAATAGTGATGATAGGCTGTCATTTTTTGAGTATTTACAGTGTATTTACCTTTATTTTGAAGATTTCTATACATCTTTATACTCTTTATACCCAGTGAAATAGAAACATTCATTATTCCCATTTAAGAAAACAGAGATAAAGAGACTATATGAGTACAATTCAAACGACACTCAGAGATACAGTTCTGTACTTTAAACATATTTATGTGGGGAAAGAGAGATTGAGAGAGAGAAATGACTGACTTCTGACTCTCAATAAACATTCTAAGACACATTGTTTAAAATGCATTTAGAGGAAAATAAAGAGTTGTGGCCACAGCAGAGCATTCTAAACATTCATTCTCCATGTTGGCCATGCCTTGTACCAGCCAATACAATAGTATGCATTTGTGAATAAGTGTAAAAACACATTTTTACACACATAATTATGCACAAGTTCATATATTTACAAAAATTTTAACCAAGTTGACTGCAGCTTGGTTCGTGATTTTTTTCTTATCTGTAATTTTAAGCCAGATATACAATTTGCAGGCTGCTTGAAAACACCAATCTGGATTAATACACAGGGCATTTACCATTAAGCATTTAAAAGTGGCTATTGAGTAGTGACAATAAAATAATGCTGGCAGCTGATTTTAACTCCCCACTTCCGCAGAGGGCTGATTGTCATGGGAGAGAGCAAAGGCAAGCTCTCACTATATTAATTTTTTTTCTAGTTACTATAGATAAGACTGCATAACTTCCCTTGTGAGATGATGAGCAGACAGATCTGGGCATCTGCAGCATGAACTGTATTATTTGCTTTCACTAAGATATTATAAGCTCTCTAAGTATTTTTTAATATGGAAGTAGAAAAATATTAAGATAATGCTGCTATTTAACATATAATTATTAAGGTTTAAATATTATTTAAATTTTTATTCTGGGAAGACTAAATTTATAACAAAAATGTTAACATTTTAAAGACTTATTCTTCGAGAAATTTCAGAAAATTATATATATACATTATAATATTTATTAATATATATATTAAGTATTAATATACATTAATATTAATATATTATATATTAATATATATTAGATGAAGAATCAACTTAGTAATTATAATTAAAGAGAACTCTTCTTTAACCAATATGTGGCATAAGGTCTTGAAATTGTATGCTTTATTGGTTGCAGCTTAAAGTATTTGTTAAAGTAAACTCAATTCAAATTACAGCTACCACAACTATGGGCAATTACAAGTGTGAATCTGGTGCTAAAGCAGTGTGAGATGAGCAAAAATTTATATCATTAAAGGAATTCCCTAATGACTACAAATCCTTTGATGTTTTCCCTAGAGCATTTGGGTGCCAGTTTCAAAGTCTATTGCATTAAAAAGAACAATTATATTGATGTCAATATCTGTAGCACTGTATTTTAAAAGCTGGCTACATGCCAAAATTCTGTCATACAAGTCCAAATGTCTGTACAGTTTCAGTCTTCCACTGGTTCATTTCTAGAAACTCAAGTAGTTCATTAGACATAAAAGATCTATGAAGTTGCTTCATAATGTAAAACACACACACAAACACACACGTGTACATACACACACATATACACACACATATGCATGCATACACAACAAACAGACTACAAGACAATAATACACCTCTGGATTTTTTTCTAAGGCTATTTATTAAAAGATGCTTTTCTACATGTACCTAGCTCTAGATGTATAATCTTCTGTTATCACTTTATTAGCCTCCGTATTAAAACCTTGATATTTTTCCTATGTTTCTGTTGACAATAGGCATTGTATAACTCCTCAACTTCATGAGAAACATGAAATGAACTAAATTGTACTCTTTGCTTTGAGGTATATGGATATACATAATTCAAAAACCCAACCTGATTAAGTATTTCATGTCAGTTGAGCAAAGGTACATTAACTTTTCAAAGTAATGTGTGTGTGTGTGTGTGTGTGTGTGTGTGTGTGTGTGTGTGTGTGTGTTGTTTCTCTAAATATGACATATGCACTGTACATTTTGTTGCTTCTGCCTCATTCTTTATGACATCTTTCATGTCAGTGGCATCATGATTTCTTTCAGGCTTAAAATCTTGTAATGATCTCTAATTTCATTTGGAGAAGAGTCATAACTAACCATGACAGGCAAATCTGATCCACACCTGGGCTTGGCTTCCACTCTGCCCCTTCCCCAACTCCCACAGCTTCCACTCTGTGCCCCCAGCCCTGCTCCCACCCCAATCCCAGCTGCTCATTTGTTTGTTCACCACTATCCTTCCTCTCTCAGTTTGACATCCTGACCTTGAGAGGAACAGGTTTGCTCCTCTGTGTATTACTGCCACAAGATGCCACTCAACCAAGAATAAGCCAGTGTGCCAGGTGATCCTGGTCTTTATCTTATAAAATTAAAAGGGCAATTTGACCTTTCTCCTTAGAAATTCTCTTGGGCATTTTGTTACCTTGTTGGAAAACTGCCTTCTGTAAATTGTAAAGAACTAGAAAAGAGCTGCTGTGTTGGTCACTAAGATATCCAGGGCAACTTGTACAGTAAGGTGTATGTTTGAAATTATCAAGTATTACCAGATAAATGAAGAATATCTTAAAATGCATACAATGTTCCATTAGGAGAATTTTATAATATATGTATTTAAAACAAACTAAAGTGTGTGTTTGAATACCTCAGTTTTTCTTTTTAGATTCCTTGCTCACCCTTTCACACTAGTATTCACTCTTCCTGCTTAATCTAGCTAGACAGTGTTAGCTTTCTGGTATTTACAAAGAACTACAGACATGTAGGAATGCTGAGAATGGGAGAAATATTGTCTCCAGGGAAACACACACTAATTAATTATCCAAATCCAAATGTTTAGCCATGAAAACATTCATACTACCGTAACATTATACAAACTGATATATATATATATATATATATATATATATATATATATATATCACATAAACACATGTTTGTAGCAATAATTAGTGGAATAAGAGGACATAAAATGTAAAGAGTGCAAGAAGGTAGTATATAAGAGTGTTTGGAAGAAGAAAGGTGTGAGAGAAATGATTAAATTATAAATTAAAAAGTAGTGAAAGAAACAACCATCAACAACAACAAAACCAAAGACACAACTTCAGGGCATGGGGAATGGCTCAATCAATAATGTGATCTGAGTTCATTACTCTGTACTCACACATACACACACACACACACACACACACAAAACCAACAACAAAACAAAACAACAACAACAAAAAAAAGTTTGCTTACCAAGTGTTTTAGTTAGGGTTTTATTGATGTGAAGAAACACATGACCAAGACAATTCTTATAAAGGACAACATTTAATTGGAACTGGCTCACAGTTTCAGAGGTTCTGTCCATTATTATTATGGTAGGAAGCATGGCAGTGTGCAGGCAGACATGATCCTGGAGAAGGACTTGAGAGATTGACATCTTGATGTGAAGACAGCCAGGAGAGGATTCTCAACACACCCATAGTACACTCTTCTTCCAACAAGGCCACACCTATTTCAACAAGGCCACAGCTCCTAATAGTCTCACTTCCCATTGGTCAAGCATTTTCAAGCCACTTCACAATGTATTACTAAGTAGTTTAGTGGAATCAATTATTTTGCTGTTCTGTAAGAGACATTGAGTTCCAAAGAAGCCAAAAATATACAATGGAAAAAAGAAAGCATCTTCAATAAATGGTGCTGGTCTAACAGTCTGTTCATATGTAGGAAAATGAAGATAGAGCCACATTTGTTACCTTGCACAAAGCTCAAGTCAAAGAGGATCAAGCACCTCAACATAAATCCAGACACTCAATCTAATAGAAGAAAAAATGGGAAAGAGCCTCTAACTCATTGACACAGGGGGAAATTTCATAAAAAGAAGTCCAATGGCTCAGGTTCTAAGATCAAGAATTAATAAATAAGACCTCATGAAACTGGAACGCTTTTGTAAGGCAAAGGACATAGTCGATAGGAAAAACCCGCAACCTACAAATTGTGGGAAAAAGTCTTCACTAACCCTACATAAAGGGCTAATATCCAAAATATATAAAAAAAACTCAAGAAGCTAACCCCCAAGAAACTGAACAAACCAATCAAAAGATGGGGGTATAGAACTAAACAGATAATTGACTACAGAGGAATCTTGAATGGCTGAGAAGCACTTAAAGAAATGTTCCAAGTTCTTAGTGATCAGGAAAATGCAAATCAAAACAACTCTGAGATTCTACCTAACACCAATCAGAATGGCTAAGATAAAAAATTCAGGTGACAGCACATGCTGGCTAAGATGTGGAGAAAGAGGAACACTTCCCCATTGCTGGTGGGATTGCAAAGTGATACAACTACTCTGGAAAACAATCTGGAGGTTCCTCAGAAAATTAGAAATAGATCTACCTGAAGATCCAGCTAAACCACTCTTGGGCACATACCCAAAAGACGCCCCACCATGCTACATGGGCACATGTACCACTATGCTCATTGCAGACTTAATTGTGATAGCCAGAAGCTGGAAACAACCCAGATTTCCCACAACAGAAGAATATATATGGAAAACGTGGCTCATTTACAGAGTGGAATACTACTTAGCCATTAAGAACAAGGATATCCTGAACTTGTAGGCAAATAGATGGAACTAAAAAATATCAGCCTGAGTGAGGTAACTTAGACCCAAAAGGACATGCATAGTTTGTAACTAATAAGTGGATATTAGCCAAAAAACTCCCGAATTCCCAGGACACAATCCACAGAATTCAAAAAAGTTAACAAGCCAAAGGACCCAAGTGAGGATGCTTTAACCCCCACTTGGGAGGAAAAAGAAAGCGACATTGAAGGGCAGAGAGAGGGAGGGATCTGAGTGGGACAGGAGATAGGGAGGGGAAGGGGAAAACATGATCAGGTATTGGGAGGAAATGGACTGAACCACTGAGAACTAGCAGGACGAATAAAAATAGGCAACTTTGGGAGGGAGGAGATGCGGGGGAGGAGGTCCAGAATGTACCAGAGACCTGGGAGGTGAGAGACTCTCAGAACTCAAAGGGAGGAACCTTGGATGAAGTGCCCTATAGTGGAGAGGGGGAACTTGTAGAGTTCCAGTGAAGGGACAGGGCATCATTTGGAGGGATGGAGTTGCCATCCCACAGTCAAAAGCTCTGACCCAGAATTGTCTCTGTCTGAAGGAGCTGCGGGGGGGGGGGGGGGGACAGAGAAGAGCACGAGAGAAAGGAGGTCCAGGACCCCAGGGCCTGACACTGTTACTAATGATGTGGTGTGCCTGCAAACAGGAATGTAGCATGGCTGCCCTCTGAGAAACCCAACAAGTAGTTGAGGGGGAGTGCCACCCCATGGGAAGACCACCAGTCTCAACTGACCTGGACCTCTGAGATCTCTCAGACATGGAGCCACCAACCAGGCAGCCAACACCAGCTGATATGAGGCCCCTGACAGATACAGCAGAGGACTGCCTGGTTTGGCCTCAGTGAGAGATGTACCTAACCCTTGAGAGACTTGTGACTCCAGGGAGTGGGGAGGTCTGATGGGGTGGGGATAGGGGTGGAGACAGCCTCTTGGAGATGGCTTGAGGGAGGGGAGGAGGTATGGGATGAGGAGAGATTGGAGGTCAGACCTGGAAGGGAATGAAGACTGGACTGTAAAAAAGGACTAAAGAATAAACAATATAAAAATGAATTTAAAAAAAGAATGATTTTATTAATTATTCAACTCTAAATAAAAGTAATGTTGAAAAAAATTGAGAAAAAAAATTTACAAGGATCACTTCCCCATCCGTAACACACACAGAGCAATCTCAGATTGTCCTTGCATTAACACACTCTGTGCCTGGGATCTTAGCATCTCTCATTGTTCTTTCTTTATCTGAAGTTGCAATTAGATCACAGAATTGATTACAGTGCAATTGGTCACATAATTGCATAACTTCATCCTTTATTTTAAAGGAATTTTGACTTCCCTGAAGTGTCCCCTGGCATAAAGATTTAATGAATATATTACTGAAGGATAATATGATTATACTTAAAACTGTTAGAGAAAATTTAATCTTTCCAGCATAAGATGACTAAGAAGAAACAACAAAACTTTCACAGTTACTTATGACTTATATTTATCATCGTGGAGTCTACATTTTAGACATTGTTATCCTTACAAGAATAGGCAGACTGTGTATCCAAATGAGTTGGTAAGCTATGTTAACTTTTCTTTTAATTTATATAGTACTTAATATATAGCAGTTACTTCTAACTGCTATTAACAGATGTCTGTACTAAACAAATACTTGAAGGTAATTTTCAGTTTCTGTATGGAGTTGGCACAGACTATGCAGGTAAAGGTCAGGAATGCTATGAGAGGAATTTCCTCTGCAAAGGTGCCAGCTTGTTTCCTAAGAACATAATTAATAATTATGATACCATAATGATTATTTCTTTTTCAGTATTTAACCCACTGTGTGAATCTTTAGCAGAGGCATTAAGTTCATGAAACATTTTAGCATTTTGAAAGACACGGTAGAAAGACTGTAAATAAAGTTTGTAAAAGGTTGAAGAGTACTGGGTAAAAGTGTCTTTTAATCATGACATGACCATCACATTCATGAACTCACAGCAAGTCAGGCATCGTGGCATATACCTTTAATCTCAACATTGAGGAGGCAGAGACAGGCAGATCTCTATACATTGGAGGCCAGCTTGGTCTACATAGTGAGACTCTATCTCAATGAAAAACCCAATCATCAATAGAAAAGAAAAATACAGCCGGGCAGTGGTGGTGCACGCCTTTAATCCCAGCACTTGGGAGGCAGAGGCAGGCGGATTTCTGAGTTCGAGGCCAGCCTGGTCTACAGAGTGAGTTCCAGGACAGCCAAGGTTATACAGAGAAACCCTGTCTCGAAAGAAACAAACAAAAAACAAAAAAACAAAAAACAAAAAAAAAAGAAAGAAAATACAATGAACTCACAGAATCTTGCACAAGACCTATACATAAACAAAACAGATAGAATTTCTATCCGTTTTTGGGAGGAATAACACCTAGCTCCTGGCTGAAGAGCTATTGATAACTGATGTCTCTGTGGGGAAGCAAAGGCCAGTATTTTAGTGCTTTGGTCTCTAGTAGGTTGATCATACTTCAGTGACAGCTTACCCATGTATACATCACAGCACTAGTTGGACTTTGTGAGTACTGATTGATGATAGTGATGATGAAAAGGATGATGATGATGATGAAGAATAGGAAACTAGGAGACATGAAGTTGAGAAGACTCTGTGGAGGTGGATTCCAGAGGATTTATAAATGGCCATTGACAGTTATTGAGTATGAGTACCTTATATGTATTTATGAAATTCTAGATTCCTAGAAGAGTAGAGCAGGCATTTTTCAGTCATTAGAAATTGCTGACTACAAAGAGACTTGGAGGCCATGGGGCAGAAAGACAGAGAATTAGGAAGGCAGGGGAAGCCTGTGGCATTATTACCGTCTTAATTATGTTGCATGGGTCAAAGACTCATACTAAGATGAGAGCATAATAGGGTATCTGAAAAGTATGGCATGGTCAGTTCTTTCCTTGTTGCACACACTGACTCCTAAATACAACTATATATTTGTAGGTTTTTTTGTGTCAAGGATTTTAGTTGGCCTAGAAAATAATAATTCAGCATAAGCACAATAGTGACACTTGAAATTGGAAAGTCAGGGGATAACATTGACAGGTTTCTGCTAGATTATGTTAGAGATTGGAAGTTGAGATCTTGCTAGAAGACACAAATGACACTTGATGCAACTGTGATCTTGTCAGCAGCTGGTTAGTTCTGGCCATGACAAGTGCTGTATAGTACTTTTGTTTAACTCAACACAGTGCAGTTGGGGGAAGGAAAAATATAATGTTTGTAAATGGACAATTTGAGGATGCAAATCATCAAGACAAGTAGAGACACATTTGGGTTGAATTTAATGTTTAGTCTGTAAGAGTTGGGAGAGTCAGGAAACAAGCCCCGGGGGGATATGGTACATATTCATGGTTTGTGGACTAAACAAACAGTCCATGAGGAGACTTTGAGCCATTTAATGTTCGCTAGTACCAACTTTTAATTATTTTTAAGCTTTTACATTTATTTTTCTTTTAACTTTTCAAAGCTCTTACTTTTATTTCTGTATGGGAGACAGGTAAATGCTACAGCACACATGTGGAGTCAGAGAAAAGCATTCTAAGACTATTCTCTCCTTTCACAAGACACTTTTGATGTTTAAACTCAGAACATCAGGTTTGACAGCAATGGCTTTTACCTGCTGAGCCATCTCACCATTTCAAGTGACTATTTTCTATATGATGTGGGAAAATGTATAATATATTTAGACTGATGGTAAAAACTGCATACACTTTATGAATTAAAAATACTTTAACGATGAAAATGAATTAGAGGATCATCGTTATAGTAAACTATTTTTTCCAGAAGATACATTTAAAACTAAAGAAGTGCTAAGACTATACAAATCCCGGACAATATGAGTCTGAAGTTGTAGCAGTACGTATATTTATAAATTTCTCTTTGATTTCTTTTCACACTAAGGCCACAGTGACTGAAATGGAGATCTTAGCATAGGAGAGTGTCTGAGAGTGTCCATTACTCCAAATTCTAGAGAGGAATTCTAAGTGTTGAAAATGTTTTAAAAGAGAGTGTAATGTCCACAATTCGGTAATTTTCATAGAATGGAAGAAAAATCAGAAATGGGTTACCAGACTGGCACATTAGGTACCTAAGAATGCTGAGGTAGCAGTGGCAGAATACAGCTATTTACCCATCTTAGGAGCTCCACACATTCAAAGCAAATATAATTATCAATAGGTAATGTAGAACAGGTGGCAGTAAAAGTCTTTACAAGATTAATTTCTCCATTTCACAAAATGCCGTGCAGATTATTAGGTAACCTGTGACAAAGCATGGCTATGTACATCCTCATTTGCATATACAAATTTTGTTAATATACAAGATGTCTAAGAATTGTATGCAAAGAAAACTGAATGGTTCGTAAGGAAGCAGTGCAAGTTGTCATGATGCAGGAGCATCGTTAGATTGTGTCAGCTATGGTTTGATAATGGCTCTATCATCGATCTTCTAAAATAGTTTTTAAGCTTGTATTCTCAGAGTACAGGGAGTACATTTTTTCTCTCATATCTGGTCTCTACACCCTGTCCGTGGTACTATGGCTTGCCCTCCATGTCAGTGCCTGTCTTTCTTGAGTATACTCAGAGCTTTCAGGGATTTGCAACCTTTGAATCATTTTCATAACGATACTGTTTTTCTCACTGTCACTTTCTCAGGATTGTGCACTGCACTGAAATGTTTAACAGAGCATGTGACACAGCACAACAATATAAACTGATGAAGATGTGAGCTTCCCACTGACTTCCAGGAAACAATACGCAAAGAGTTTCAACAGTGGAAAACAGTACTACACTTCAAAAATCACTTAAGTTTGGCTTTTAAAGATAATAAATATTTTTAAAACAAGGTACTTTGCTAACATGTGATGGGTCAATTGCTCTTGCTTCACCAATGTCTTACCTTTAATGAAGCAAATATTAATGGATATCACACAAATACATTTGTTTCCCAAGATATATATATATCTTGAGATCAAAGAATGAGAATGAGAATGCTACTTTAAGACTGCGTTGCAGCACCCAAGCTTCATGTCTGTCAAGTGTGAAAACGCTCACTGTCAAGAGATGAAAATATGAGAGCACAGACAAGTTCAATCCCCTTAGCATGCATCCTACAACACAGGATTTGGGTAACAGAGATTCTTCTCCAGCTTGAGCTATACTGCTTATTTTACCCGAAATTTTAAAAATCGGTATCCAGTATAAATTCCACGTAGACACACAGACAATTTTTAATCAAATGCCCTTTCTTCAATGTCGTGATACTCATGTTTCTTTTACAATGCATACTATATGTACATTTCTACGCAAACATACTCACCACCTGAAAGCAGAGCAGGCTTGCTCTTTACGTTTGGGCTGGAATGGGGAAATTTGTTGCTGAATGACATGAAAAGGTGGGCAGTGAAATCGTCAGGGAGCTCAGCTTCCAGAAACGTCTTCATGAACAGCTTGAAGCCTTCAAAATCGATGGTCTAAAAAAACACATTTAAGCATGTAATTTCCGATCCAGTGACATAGCAAGACATTTTACCGTGTTCACAAATTACCTGAGACATTTTCTGTATCCAAGTCTACAAAAGAAAGATGAAGGCCAAGGCTTAGTGGTTGTAAGGTATCGTTGGCAATGGCAGGCAAGTGTCTCAGCTTTGATAGTGTAGAACAAAGATAACATGATTCCTAGTTAGACGTTTCTATCTCCACGGCAACAATAAGACATAAAATTCTACCTTTTCAAATTTCAAAATTTCTTCCCTCCTCCATCAATTGGAAATTCTATTTCCAAACCCACAGAGCTCTGCTGAGTAGCTCAGATATACAGTGTGAACAAACGAATGTAAAGTCGTTTATTTATATATCAGGCACATAGAATGACCGACATTTTCACCTCTTTTCTTCTTCATCATGGTGATTGTTTTGAAAATTACAACCAACCAGACCCCCAGAGCCTCCAGGGACTAAACCACCAACCAAAGAGTATACATGGAGGGACCCATGGCTCCAGCTGCATACACAGTAAAGGATGGCATTGTCTGGCATCAATAGGAGGAGAGGCCCTTGGTCCTTGGAAGGCTTGATTCCCCAGTGTAAGGGAATGCCAGGGTGGTAAGGTGGGAATGGTTGGGTGGGAGGGGAGCACCCTCATAGAAGCAGGGGGAAGGAGTAGGTGAGAAGGGGATTTCAGAGGGAAAACTGGGAAAGAGGAAAACATTTGAAATGTAAATACATAAAATATTCTATGAAAAAGAAAATTATAAAATGTGATCAACAATAATGTCCAATCAAAACCAACATTAATTGATTAATCATTTCAAAACTTCACATAGAGAATTCTAATAAAACATATCATACAATCAAGCCTTCTCCAATCTACTCATTTGAAGGCAGTAATTTCAGAGTAAGAGTCCTGAGTCAATTGAAAGGCTACAAAAAGAAGCAATATTCTTATCTCAAGCATGTAGACTCCAAAAAGCATGCCTTCTCACCACTGAAAATAGGTAAGATGACTCTTGCTGAGAAATGGAGACAACCGTGGGTGTCTTGGTTACAAAAGTATGTGGATAATATTGACTGGGCTTGATTCATAATCTTCCCACTGAAAGTACAAGCAAAATGGGGTGTTTTCTGGAAACAGGTATAGTTTCTGAGCAAGGAAAGATTTGGAGAATTACTAGGCATAGCATAGCTACAGACAAGCCAGAAAAAAAAATTGCTGGTTTCTGAAGAGCAACAGTATGCAGGGGAAGATCTGTCTCACCTCCAGAACTCTAGAGGAACCTTTCCTCACCCAGGTTATTCAGCTAACTGAGATGAAATATTTTTCATTTTATTAGACTGACTGAAAGGTAAAAAAATTTCTGTAAGCTACCTCTTTTAAAATGAAAAACTGAAGTGTAAATAAAATATCTAGTAAATGAAAAAAAAGAAAAAAATTTAAAAATGCATATCTTTTTTGTCTAATATCATTTGGGGAATGTGAAAGAGAATGTACATGCTCTATATTTTTATTCATTATGAACATATTTTATCTCACATTATTACCTTTAGTAAACTTACAATTTTTAAGATAATAGCAGAAAATGTAAATTTTGAAAATAAGGGTGATGATCTGATTAAATTATATCTATATATCAATGTATATGTACCTATGTATGTAATATGTATATACATGTATGCATCTATGTGTATATGAGATATGTGTATATATGTAAGTACATACATACATACAGATGAGAGTTATCAGGTTATAGGAAAACTGTAGAATTAAACCAATAAAAAGTCTTAACATCAGACTGGAAGCCTGCAAAAGTCTTACATTGGGAGAGCAGGTGTAATGTGCTTCTGGAATGCTTTTATATATGCTATATATATGTCCCAAGAAATTAAAATACTCCAATACCTTTCTTATCAGTAGTTTCTTCATAAAAATTGATGTATGAAAGGAACATTTCACAGTTGTATGAATAAAAATAAGCATAAAGTACTTTTCAGAATCTTGAGTATATTGATAGTAAAATAAAAATAAAAATGGAATAAATTAAAGGTACTTAAGTCTTGGAAATAAATTAACTGTTTTATATTTTAATTTGTCTTTTTATTGGCTCAAAAATAATAAAATTCACTCCCTTCCTAAATCAAAACTTCTGCTTTTCTTTTTATTCTGTAATCAGACAACATTGTCAAACTACTGAGTGGAAAACTTTTAAAACCATCTTACTTCTAAAAAGTGGACCATTGCATATACAAGAATGGAGTGTTCTGTTAGTTCTTCAATGACTGCAGGAAATGATGTTATAATATCTATAGTTAAAATATTAATTGAATATGTGAAGCTGTTTCCTGACATTCCTTACTGTAATTTTGGGGGCAAATATTTATATCACACTTCTGGTGTTATATATGGAACAAAGTTTTAAAACAGAAATGACATTACTGCCAAAACTCATCTGGCTCAATGTTCCCAAATCACCTTCACTGAGGAAATATTTTCCAGTGTTTCCTGAGTGACTGTCACGTTTTTCTGTACAATTTGGAAAATCACCTAAAATAATGTTGCCTAAATCATGACTTTTCATAAATTCATAAATTTGGGAAATTCAGGCAATTAAATGAAAACAAATCAGTTTTCTCCAATAATTTAATTTTTATTCACTTTACATTCTGATAATAGCCCCTTTACCTTCTCTCTGTTCCCAGTCTCACCCTTATAAATCTTTTCCCCCTTTGTCCCTTTCCTTTCTCTTCAGAGAAGAAGCAGCCCCCTTGAGAAACATTCCACTCTGGGACATCTAATCCCAGCAGAGGAGGCACATCCTCTCCCACTGAAGCCCAGCCAAGCAGTCCAGGTCAGGGGAAGGGAATCCAATGGCAGTTAACAGAGACAGAGATAGCCTCTGCTCCACTTATTAGGGGCTCCCTCACGAAGACCAAGTTGCATATGTTACAAATGTGTAAGCAGTCGAAGTTCAGCCCCTACATGCTCTATGATTGGTGGCCTAGTCTCTTTGTGCCCATGGATCCAGGTTAGTTGACTCTGTAGGTCTTCTTGTGGTATCCTTGCCTTCTCCATCTTGCTCATTTCTATCCTCAACTCTTCCACAAGACTCCCTCAGTTCTGTCTGATATTTAGCTGTGGGTCTCTGCATCTGCCTTCATCTACTACTGGACGGAGCCTCTCAGTTATGCTAGGTCTTTGTCTGTAAGCATAGCAGAGTATCATTAATAGTATCAGAATTTGGCTCTCTTGTTGTATGAGATGGGTCTCAAGTTGGGACAGTCATTTGTTGGCTGTTCCTTCAGTCTCTGTTCAACTTTTATCCCTGCACATTTTGTAGGCAAGAAAAATTTGAGTAGAAGGTTTTGTAGGTAGGTTGATGTCTCCCTTTCTTCTCCACAGGCCTTCTGGCTATAGTATGTGGCTCTATGTCTCCATCTAGAAAGAATCTCATCTAGGATGACTGACTCAGAGTTTTCTCACGCATCCCAGACTTCCAGGTAATTCCAGAGATGATCCCACCAATTTCATTCACATTTCCAGCCCGCTCCCACTACTCCTTTTCCCACAACTGATCATCAGCCTCGTTCCCATCTTTACCCCCATTCCTACCCAGTTCCCTATTTTCCTCAACCTCCTATAATTATTTAGTTGCACCTCTGAGTGATCTATATGTATCCTCCCTTGGCTCTCTTATTACCCAGTTTTTTGGGGTCTGTGAACTGCAGTATAATTAACCTGTACTTTACGGCTAATGTCCACTTAAAAGTAAGCATGTGTCTTTTGGCTCTGGGAAACCTCACTCAGAATGATATTTTTATCCATTTACCTAAAAATTCATGATGTCTTTGTTTTAATAGCTGAATAGTACTCCACTGTGTACATGTACCACATTTTCTTTACCCGTTCTTCACTTCAGTTGAAGGACATCTGGGTTATTTCCAATTTCTGGCTATTTTGAATAAAGCTGCTATGAACATAGTTGAGCAATTTTCCATGTGGTATACTAGGGTACCTTTTGGGGAAATATGCCCAGAAGTGATATAGCTGTGTCTTGAAGTAAAACTATTTCTAGTTTTCTGAGAAACTTTCAAATTGATTCCCAAAGTGATTATACAACTTTGCACTCCAACAAGCAATGGGCAAGTGTTCCCTTGCTCAATATCCTTCCCATAATGTGCTCTCACTTGAGTTTTTGATCTTATTGATTTTGACTTGTATAAGATGGAATCTCTGGGTTGTTTTGATTTGCATTTCCCTAATGACTAAGGGAACTGTTTATTTCTTTAGGTGCTTCTGGGAAATTAGAGGTACATTTGTTGAGTATTCTCTGTTTAGCTCTGCACCCCACTTTTAATTGGGTATTTGGTTTGTTGTTGTCCAGCTTCTTAGTTCTTTATATGTTTTGGATATTAACCCTAAGTCAGATGTAGAGTTTGTGAAAATCTTTTCAGTTTCATGAGGTCCCATTTGTCAGTTTTTAATCTTAGAGCCTGAGCCATCAGTGTTCAGTTCAGGAAGTTGTCTCCTGTCCCAATACATTCAAGGCTATTTCCTACTTTCTTTTTTATTAGCTTTAGTGCATCTGGTTTTATGTTGAGATCTTTGACCCACAAGGACTTGAATTTTGTACACAGTGATAAATAAGGATCTATTTGCATCTTTTTACATGCAGAAGACATCCACTTAGACCAGCACCATTTGTCAAAGATTCTTTTCTTTTCTACTGTATGGTTTTGACTTTTTTCTCAAAAATCAAGTGTCTGTAGGTGAATGCTTTATTTTTTTTTTATGGTCTTCAATTCTATTGATCAACCTGTCTGTTTCCATACAAATACAATGTGTTTTTTTTATTATTATTACTATTGGTCTTTAGAACAACCTGACATCAGGAATGGTGATACTTCCAGAAGTTCTTGTATTGTACAGGAGTGTTAGCTAACCTGGTTTTTTGTTTTTTCATATGAAGTTGGGAATTGCTTTTCCAAGGGCTGTAAAGAATTGTGTTGGAATTTTGATGGTGATTACTGTGAATCTCTAGATTCCTTTTTGTAAGATGTTTATTTTCACTATGTTATTTCTATCTACGAATTAGCATGGAAGGTCTTTGCATCTTTTTAGGGCTTCAATTTCTTTCTTCGGGAACTTGAAGTTCTTGTCATACAGATCTTTCACTTCCTTGATTAGAGGTATATTTTATATTGTGAAGTATTTTATATTGTGTAGGGTACTGTTTCCCTAATTTCTTTCCTGGTCTAATTGTTGTTTGTATAAAGGTGGGCTATTAATTGTTTTTTAGTTAATTTTTGTACCAAGTCACATTGCTGAAGGTGTTTATCAGCTCTGTGAGTTCTCTGGTAGAATTTTTGTGGTTGCTTATGTATACTATCATATCATCTGCAAATAGTGATACCTTGACTTCTTCTTTCCAATTGGTATACCATTGATCTCCTTTTGTTGTCTTATTGCTCTAGTTAGAACTTTAAGAATTATATTAAATAGATAGGGAGAGAGTGAATAGCCTTGTATTGTCTCTGATTTTAGTGAGATTGCTTTAAATTTCTCTCTATTTAATTTAATGTTGGCTATAAGCTTGCTATATATTGCCTTTATTATGTTTAGCATACTCCTTATATCCTTGATCTTTCCAAGACTTAAAACATGGAGAACTTTTATGTATAGAACTATTCCTACATCCCTGAGATCAATCCTACTTGATCATGGTAGATGATATTTTAAATGTGTTCTGGGATTTGGTTTGTGAGTATTTTATTGAGTATTTGTTCATCAATATTCATAAGGGAAATTGATCTGAAATTCTCTTTCTTTGTTGAGTTATTGTACGTTTTTTGTAGAAAGAAGTCTCAGAGAATGAGTTTGGCAATGCGGCTTCTGTTTCTGTTTTGTGGAAGAGTTTGCAGATATTTATCTCTTCTTTGGAAGTATGATAAAATTCTACACTTCTACAGTGAAACCATCTGGCACTGGGAGTTTTTTTTTTTTTTTTTTTTTTTGGTGGTGGTGGTACATATTTTTAATGATTGCTTCTATTTCTTTAGTGATTATGTGACTGTTTAAATGATGTACCTGATCTTGATTTAACTTTGGTAATTTGGATCTGTCTAAAAAATTATTTATTTTATTTAGATTTTCTAATTGTGTGGAGTATACTCTTTTGTAATAAGACCTAATGATTCTTTGGATTTTTTCAGTGTCTGTTGTTATGTCTCCCTTTTTGGTATCTGATTTTGTTAATTTGGATACTGTCTCTAATTAGCTTGACTAAGAGTTTGTTTGTTATGTTGATGTTCTCACAGAAACAGATTTTGGTTGTCATTGATTTTTGTGTATTATTCTATTTGTTCCTAATTGATTGATTTAAGCCTCAAGTATGATTATTTTCTTCTGTCTCTTCTTCTTGGCTATGCTTACTGCCACCTCCTCCTCCTCCTCCTCCTCCTCTTCCTCCTCCTCCTCCTCCTCCTCCTCCTCCTCCTCCTCCCCCTCTTCTTCCTCCTTCTCCTCCTCCTTCCTCTCTTCTTCCTCCTCCTTCTCCTCTTCCTCCTCCTTCTCCTCTTCCTCCTCCTTCTCCTCTTCCTCCTCCTTCTCCTCTTCCTCCTCCTTCTCCTCCTCCTCCTTCCTCTCTTCTTCCTCCTCCTTCTCCTCTTCCTCCTCCTTCTCCTCCACCTCCTTCCTCTCTTCTTCCTCCTCCTTCTCCTCTTCCTTCTCCTCCTCCTCTTTCTCATCCTTTTCCTCATCCTCCTCCTTCTACTCTTCCTTCTTCCTAGAGATTTCAGGTATACTTTTAAATTTCCTCTTAGCACTACTTGCATTGTGTCCCAAAAATTTGGGTATGTCTTACCTCCGTTTTACATTGAATTCCAGAATGTCTTTTTTTTTTTTCTTTCTTCCCTGACCCAGTGATCAATGAGTAGAGATTTAAGTTTCTGTGAGTTTGTAGGTTTTCTGATATTTCTGTTGTTGTTGAAATCCAGCTTTAATTTGTGTTGTTCTAATAAGATACAAGAGTTATTTCAATTTTCTTGTATCTGTTGAGGCTTGCTTTGTGTCTAACTATATTGTCTATTTTGGAGAAGGTACCATGAGGTGCTAAGAAAAAGGTATTTTTCTTTTGTATTTGTATGAAAGGCTCTGTGGATATCTGTCAGGTCCTTTTGATACATATTAGCTGGTAGTTTCATTGTTTCCCTGTTTAGATTCTGTATCAATGATATTTCCCTTGGTAAAAGTGTGGTGTTGAAGTCTCTTGCTATTAATGTGTGGGGTTTGATGTGCAATTTAAGCTTTAGTAATATTTTTTATGAATGTGGGTGCCCTTGCACTTTTGTCATATATGTTCAGAATTGAGAAATCACCTTGGTAGATATTCTCTTGTTAAGTATGTCGTGTCCTTCCTATCTCTTTTGATTAATTATGGTTGAAAGACTATATATTAGGTATTAGAATAGCTATTCCACCTTTCTTCTGTCCTTTTACTCTCAGGTAATTTTTATTTTTGTTGCTGAGGTGTGTTTCTTGTATGCAGTAGAATGAAGGATACTTTTTCCCAACTATTCTGTTAGCTTCTGTCTTTTTATTGGGGAATTGAGTCCATTAATGTTGAGAATATTAATGATCAATGATTGTTAATTCTTGTTATTTTTGATGTTGATGTTGATGGTGGAGGTGATGTGTGTGTGTGTGTGTGTGTGTGTGTGTGTGTGTGTGTGTGTGTGCCTCCTTGAAACATGAACCTAATCCTGGCTCTGTGGCAGCATTCTCTTTCTATTAGAATGGCACAAGTGATACACTGCTGTCATAGATTCCATGTGGCTGATGGTTATATGGTGCAGTTTTCAGGAACTTTTAGGCTCCCTGTTTAGCTCCACAAGCCTCTCTCAGTGTCTCTCTCACCTCGGCAAGGGGTCCATTAAGAGTGACCCATAATCAGCTATGGGCTTTAAACTGTCCTTCACTTCTTTGTTCTCTGTCCTACTATCTTAAATCTCTCCTTTCTCTCTACTGAACTTATCATGAGCCCACTTGGGGCTGGTACTGAATTTTTGGCACATAAACTTACAGGGCTACAGCCATGGCTCACCCATTTGTCACTGCCCTTGCCTTATTGATTGTCTTGCAAGTAGTACTTCTTGCTTTTGGGTGTGTACTCTAGATCCCATTCCTCTTCCCGGTTTCTTTTCTTTTTCTTTCTTTCTTTTTTTTTTTTTTTTGACACTCATTATTGTGATGTTGTTGTTATTTTTGTTGTTATTATTGTTGCTGTTGTTACCAGAATAGTTTGCCCTGGCCCAAACTCTCCCTCTTGCTTAAATTTGAAAGGTTCTTTGAGCTCTGCTGCCTCTTTCAGAGCCATGAAGTCATGAAATCTTTGGTCCCCAGTCTGGATTTATCAAAATCTATGTTGCTCTCCTTCCTCTTCTTGCTTTTTTAGTGCACTCCTCTGCTTTGTGAGAGTAATACAACTAGGAAGATGAAGAGAAGAACCTTCACTAGTCTCTTGGCCCTACTGTGCATCTTCTGCTTTTTTGATCCTTTCTAGGTTTTTTCTGTTGACCCTTTCTCTTGAGTAGCTAGAGTCTGGGAAATCTACTAATGCTCTTGATTTATTTCACTAAAGGTCTCTCTCCTTATGTTTTTTTTTTTTTTTATGACATTCAATATGAAAGGGAAGTTCAACATGACCATATTTGTATTTTCCATCAATCTTGTAGCCAGTCATGGACATTTGACTTCTTAATGAGTCAAAATACATTTTCTGAATGTACTGGGGAAAATGTCTATTCCTATGTGTATCTATGGATTTTTCTTATTTTTAGCTGTTTTTTGTTCATTTCCTCTCTTTGGGTATTTAGTAAAGCATTCATGCACTGCCATTCAAGAGGATCCAAAGTGATGCTCTTTAACTTGACGAACAATTATCACTGTGTGCTGGCTAAGCAATTCTGAGGGGCTATGCTGAGACTGAGCTGAATTACGCAATGGAAAATGCAACTCAAATCCTGCTCCTTTTTATTGCTATCGTCTAGATGCTGACAAAGCTTTCCTTCCTGAGCCAATAAGCCACTGTGTCATACAAGGTCCTCATCCAAAAAGTCCATCTAGATATTGACCTTGTCCTGTTGAGGAATGGGAAAGGAGAGCTTCCATAAGGAAAAGCTTCCTTTGTTTTCTATCTAGTTATGACTCTCAGAAGTGTTCCTTGAGGGAGGTGATAAACATTTCTCTTAAACCACGTTGCATGCAGACAGCTGGAAATTCTTTTCTGGCACAAAATCCCTGTGTCCACTTTCATTCCTCTTGATGGCTGCAGGCTACTCCTTTCCAGGTCTCTGTAAAAGACTCCTCCTCCAGATTCTCAGCTTTCCTCTGCTTTCTGTTCCCTGCATACACCAGGGTCTCCCACTTGCATAACTTTGTCTTCTACCTAGTTTTTGCTTGTTTTTACTGGCTTTGAGGCTAGGATCTTATACATAAATTTGGACTCATCATCAAACTCAGGTTCCTTACTTCTTTTATTTACCCATCCATCTCCTCCTTCTGGAAGTCAGACATATTATTCTCAAAGTCGTCATGGACATTTTATCTTTTAGGTGATTGGCTGCCTTTGAAAGGCTTCTCTGTGTCTGTCTTGGGACAAATATATCAGATTTCATTTTTACATCAGCATCAGAGAAGCTCCCTTTCTCTTTCAGCTTCTCGCCATCATTATTTGTTTCTGCTCCTTATCCTTCCCAGTCTGTCTTCTACTCTTCTAGATACAACATTTCTTGTTGTATATCCTGTTCTTCTTGAAGCAGCACTTTTCACTTTATGAGACTGATCAAATGCAGAGCCAATGGCTTGTGGTCTCTTAACCACAAAACTCCTTTTTGATGGACTCAAGGACCCAGAACCATGATCAAACTGAACTCGGTGTGTTTCAGACTGATATACAGCACTGACTTACCTGACTTACATGAGTCCATCTGAGATTTATTAGAAAGTGGAAGACAAGTTTTGTCACAGGGCTAGGTAAACATCTCTAAACCCTAAAGGAACAACCATTCTGAATCAGATAAGTAGTTACTACTTTTTCAGGTACTTAGATTTTAACATTTAGCAACATAAATCTCCTAAAAATATTTATATTTTATAGGTAAACAAACTAAGACAGAAAGTTTGTCCTTGAAAGTGGCATACATGGGTAATTTGAGCCCAAATGTATCTCTAAAAAACTAAGCATGCTGGCTGCTCAAAGTGGGGGCAGCTCAGGCCTCACATTTCTGTCATATACTTTTTCTACTTTAATAGAAAAGGCTGAGCTGTAGAATAATTATAATTTATTTTACAGGAGTGTTAATCTTTTGGTTAATTATGTCAGGATCAGTATTCTTACCAAAGGGATTTAACATATATTTCTGTCATCAACATTACATACAGTAGATTTTGTGTTTACAGATTTGTCAAAGGAAGTCATAGAATCTCACTTGTATAGATGAGAAAGGTCTATATTTTATAGGAAACTACATAACAGAGTACCACAATTGAGTCAAGGTATAGGAGCTGTAAAAGCAGAACTGAACTTTAAACCAAGTATAACTACTGATAGAAAGTGCATAGAATTCCAGACCCCAGTCATGAACAATGTTACTCTTGTCTAGGAGCAAAAACATATGCATCTTACCGTATCTTTTATCACCTGCCCTCAATGTGGTACTTCTCAACTTTGTCTGCTCTTTCTGTTCTACAACTGATCAGTTAGCTACTGAAGTATGTTAGCATACAGAATGGTGGTTGTACCAGATACCAGAACATAGAAACACTCTTCTGATTGAAAAAAAAAAGTGATAGCTAATTTTGAGATTAACTTTTAAGTAGCCCCAAGTGATGATACAGGTGATATGAAAAGATGTGTTTGTTGAGTGAAGATGCTGAACAATGCTATTTAGTGGTGATGAACTAAGCATGCTGGCTGCTCAAAGTGGGGCCAGCTCAGGCCTCAACAGAAGACAATCATTTATTCTGTGCAACTGTCTCCAAAGTATCATTAATCTCCAGAAACCTGCATTTGAGGAGCTAATGTTTCTACAAAATTGAGGGACAAAGTAAGGAAAGGTTATGCTCTACAGTGGAAGATGGTAACTGTTATTATGGTCAGTGAATACCATCTCCGTAAAACCTCATCTTAGGAAAACAAAATTATATATATATATATATATATATATATATATATATATATATATATAAAATTTTAACATATTATATATATATATATATATATATATATATATATATATATATGTTCATTTGAATAAGAATGTCTCTGATAGGCTACCAGATTTGAATATTGGTCCCCAATTGGTAGAACTATTTAGGAAAGAATGAGAGATATGACCTTGTTGGAGGAGGAGTGACACTGAAGGTGAGATTTGAAGTTTTAAAACCCTCCTCTGATTTCCAGGGTCTCTCTGGTCCTTCTGCCTGTGATTGTGAGCTCTCAAGTTGTAAGTTTTTAGTTAGTGCATGGTTCACTTAGTGCTCGAGCACCACACCTGCCCACCAATTGCTATGCTCCACATTATGATTACACTGTTTGTCAGTGCACTAGAAATGTGTAAGTAAGCATATATATCGATATATAGAGAAAGTATGTATATATGTATGCATGACAATGTGCTTGTGTTCATAAAGCAAGTCAGGGTTGCATGCCAGCTGTCTTTTTTCTATTGTTCTTCATCCTTTTGTTACTGAAGTTGGAGTTCACTGATTGTTTAGACAGTCTGGCCACCAAGCTTCTAGGATCCTTCTCTCTGTGTCTTCCAGAATTGGAATTGCTGTATAATACTTACATGCCAGGCTTTTTATGTGGGTACTAGATGCCAAAAACCAGGTTCTTATATTTACAAAACAAACGTATTTCCCACTGAGGCTTCTCTTCAGGTCCAAAAATATTCTTAAATTGATGAAAACATGACTATAGTTTATCTTAATTTGTTGAAAATATTTATTTCCAGTACACAGTAAAGTACATAGATGGTATACCCTTCACTGAATTTCTAGAAAGCTGTGTTCACAGGACAGATTTTTGTGAACAGATGATTGCTTACCCTTCTCCAAAGAGTGAAATATCAGCAGTCTTAGCTTTGTTTCCTCCATAGAGTTAACATAGGATTGTAAACAAAATAAAATTAAAGTGTCCTTACTATTTTAATTTTCATTCAGTTTTCAAATAACACACTGTGAACTGATTATCAGTTCCATTAAGTAAACTTACCTGAAGCTGATATGTTTGGTAAAATGAGAAAATTAAACTCCAGATTCACTAACCTAAAATTTTATAATTTGAATATTTTTTTCATCTAGTTACTATATAAAGTCTCGACTACTGATAGTAATTGGGGAATTTTCTGTTCTTCTGTTATAATCTTATGTACTGTAGGTGATCTAGTATGTTATGCAAGCCTAGTTAGCCTAGTTAGTATAAGTATAGTTAGTGGTATGAATGAGTAATTCATAGTTCAAATCAGAAGGTAGATTTCAATAGAAAAGAAAATGTCTTACTTGGTTAAGAATATCTTGTTTCTGTGCATGCAAGGAAAGAAAGAATACATGTGTTAATGTAAAGGAATTTGTACCCATATATCTCATTTTGCTGATATTATCACTAAAATTTAAAGAGTATTGATTGATTTTAAAATGTACCCTGTGTAGCTGGGTCTCAAAATGCTGATGCAAGACAAGAGCATATACATACACTGGGAAACTGTCAGGAAAGCAAAGCATGAGCCCAACCCCAGAAACTCTCAAGAAGCATCTAGAACAGGGAGGAGGCAAGCAACAATCCATGCTTTAAGAAGATCTTTGTGAGTCTCATTTACACAAAATATTGAGAACACTTGACTACACGATTCCTTGAGAAAACACCAATAGTTTCTATTGGTTTGAGTCAAATATAAGGATTAAAAGCAAATATGATTACTACATTCAAGAGGTGGTAATAAAAATGTGTATATATAAAAGTATATTAGAGTTTATTTATTCCTCTCTTACACATTTCCTTTTATTAGGGAAAAATACCAAATAGTCTAAGAATAAAATATTTTGGAATCAAATTTAACATCCAAGACAAAAACAAACAAAAAAAGGAAAACATGCAAAAACAAGCTGGATTTTCTCATATACCAAAGTTTATTAATTTTATGAGATTCAACATTTTATTTTGCTGAATATAAATTTACTTTAAAACTTTACTTTTATTAATGTAGAAGCATCAGACATTTTAAATTTTTAATTTTTAAAGATCATTTAAAACTATTATTCAGTTTTTTTCTCAATTTTTCTAGAAAGTGCTATTAAATGGTTTTTAAATACAAAATTGAAAATAATCCTGTTCAGATCTTTTGTCTAAAAATTCTTTACTATTGAATCAGTTCTAAAAAGGACCACAATTTTTTTGATAAAAGTTTCACATACAATATGTTATATTCTGTTAAGCAACTACAAGCAAAACAATACATTTAATAGCTTTATTTAAGACATAAATGAAGCACAAGGAATATGTGCTTCTATTTCAATCTGCAAAAAAAAAAATCATTTCAGGAGTAATTACAATTATTTAAAGTAATGGATCAATTATTATTTCTAAAAGTACACTAGGTTAAAATTGCCTTAAGTTCTTTTTATATAAATTCTTACTTATATATAATTGTGTAAGTAACATTGGAGAACTCTGACCAGTTAAGATAGAATAATAGCTTCTTATTTTATTTGATCATAAGAATTGTTTCACAGCATTGCTTTAATTTTTAATTAACTAGATGAGGTCTCTAGAAAAAAAATAATCTTCAGTTGTTTTACTATCAACCTTAGGTATTTCTAATTGTTTTCTAGATGCTTTTATAAAGCACAGAATTACTCTTAATTTTTGTCTTAAAGCTCATTTTTGTCTTAAAGAAAATTCTTATTAATATTTAGTATAAATAATAGTTTAATTCTTCTTACTCTTAATTTAGAGTTGCTTTTGGGTTATAATAAGATTTACTTTTCTTTTTTTTCAATTAGTATCATCTTAATGCAATAAAGAGAGTCTTGGATTTCTTTATACACAGACTACAGTGCAAACAATATCGCTATATATAAATCGTAAGTGAACTGACAAGCAGCTGCTCTGCTGTGTTCAGAAAACATAAATATTTTAAGTTTATATGTAAAGATATGTATTTTTAGGTATCACTGGGGCAATGAATACTAACAGCATTTGTAGATTGATAAAAATTCACTATTGTTATTTTTCCTTTTCCCTCAATCTATTCTCTCGGACTTTGAGATTTTCTCTTTTATAAACATCCAATAATTTTAACCTTTTTACTATGCAACATCTATGAACACAAAGTAGCAGGGGAAACATGGCATGTATCCTATTTTTTCTTTGCGTCCATTAGGGGAAATGCCATTAAAATGGCCGATACATTCTCCATCATTAGCAATCACTAAAGTCACGCTGTAGAACATGGGTCACTTTTGAAACGTATAATTATGAGTCATAATATATAGAGATAAAACATGAAATGAAAGCTGATGTGGTAGTGCATATCTTCTTTTTTCACACTTGGATAACTATGGTAAGAGTTAGCAAGTTTGAGACTAGCCTGAGTTATAAAGTGAGGTCTTAAAAACAAAACAAAACAAAACAAAAACCTGTGAGAAGTACTGGTGGGGATCATAAAACTGAGAAACGTGGTTATTAAACTACATATTCCACAGAAGAACTATTTAGGACAAAGAGTAGAAGTTGTATTATTATAAATATGCAAAAACAAAAAGTCATATTTTCATTCTACAAACAAATCTGAATGATATATTTAAACATATTTTTACAGAGATCTGTTTTTTATTCACATATATTCAAATCTCAGGTGATGACTCTATAAACAAACTCAAAGTAATTATGAGTAGACATTATATAACATCTCTCAGTTGATAAAAATGGAGAATTACTTAACAAATAATTCTGAAATGAACTCTGTAAAATAGTATATTCAAAAGAAATTGATGAATCAGACAAAGTATTTATAAACTAAAAATACACATAAGAGGAAAGTTGAATTGTTCTTTGGGTGGCTCATTAAGATACAATGTTTACACCCACCTCAAAAGTTTTCTTTAAGCAATAATTTCCTGAAAAGAGTTACTCCCTATTCCTTACTATGATTAAATGTATCCTTCTTTTTTCAATCTAATCCTGTTTCCTAACTTCTAAGGAAAAAAAGAAGCCCAAACAATATATTTTAATGATATACATTTTCTCAAGAACACACAATCTAGAAGAATTTTCATCAATAAGAGTAGTATAAAATATAGTATATTTAGTGGCCTTCCAGAGTACCTATTTGTTATGAACTTTATTGTATGAGATGTGCTAAATGGCTTATGGTATGTGAGATATATACATGTATATGTATATACGTATACATATGCATATATATGCTGAAATATAAGTATATGTGTGTGCATTTATATTAACACACATATACATATTTTTCTAAAATTTTCCATAAAGAAAATTCATCTAGCAAGCACATTATTAAACTAATAAAGAAAAAATAAGCTTTACCCCTTCAGGATTATACTTTGCAAGCACACCATTACCGTGGAATTCTTCAAGAACATCTTTTAATTTCTTTGTAGAATCTACAACAAAAACAAAAGAGGGAGAGAGAAAACACACAAACCATTTATTGAATCCTAATATGCTTATGTAGTATAGCTCAAAAACAAAGGTATATCATATAAATGATCATAAACAGAAGTCAAGTTTTAAAATCAACACATAAAATGTCTTTGGAGGGAGTCAGGAAGCTGAGGAGGAAACCCAGATTCTTGCATGAATGAGATAAGCATTCTATCATTGCAATATATCCCCAGCACTCAGTCAGAAAAGATAATGACAAAATAATGAAAATGTGTGTGTGTGTGTGTGTGTGTGTGTGTGTGTGTTTGTGTACCAGTATTTTCTTCAGAATCCAGGTCACATTCTGTATATTATAATAGTGACAAATAAATGAAGAGTATTTTATGTTTTCTTGCTGTATTTTGATGTGTAACTGAATACAAAAGAACCTAATTTAAAAATATAAAGTATCAATATTCCTTATTAAACTATAGCTGCTGTTCTCATATCCACATCACTGTTGTAGATAAGTACATCATCTTTTAATAACCATATAATTATACTCTCTGTCAATCTTAGATTTTTATCAGAAAATTTACATTTGAATTTTTCTGAGTTTGGATTAATTTAAACAATGCTGCTTTGAATATTCAATTGGATCAGTTTTTGTATGACCAAATAAAACCATTAGGGCCTTTCATATTGAGTAATGGTAAGTACCACTGTATAAAAATAATTTCGATAAATATTACACTAATATTTCTACTAAATATTTCTTTTATAAGATTATAACTTCTGATCAAGCCATTTCAAATTGATTATTCACTTAAGTTATATAAATATAATGGAAGACAATGAAAAACTAAACAAATGTTCTACCTTGTTTATACAATAGTGAGTCTAAGATACCTAGAGCTATATAGTAAAACCCTACCTCAAAAGAAAGAAAGAAAGAAAGAAAGAAAGAAAGAAAGAAAGAAAGAAAGAAAGAAAGAAAGGTAGAATGAGTGTCTCGCTGTTACATAAGAAAAGTCTCATAAACAAGTCCTTACTCAGGTGGTGGTGGCACATGCCTTTAATCTTCGCACTTGGAGGACAGAGGCAGGTGAATCTCCTAGTTCAAGGCCAGTCTGGTATAAAGAATTCCAGGAAAGCCAGGGCTACACAGAAAAACCCTACCTCAAAAGATCAAAATCTTGGAAATATGAATTTAAAATTTGACAAATAGAATTTTTCAGCTTTTTTTTTTTATGGAAAAAAAAATGAGTAAATTTTTCCTAGCACTTGAACATAATTCTTCCAGATTTTTCCTGAGGCTTCATGGCCATGAACATCAATAAGACATTTTTACTTAAAAATTCAAAAGACTGATCCTTCAATGAAACTTCAGTACATTCTGTTAGTTGCCATGAGTACTTCATAATGTACCCTTGGATCTGCTTTAGTTTGAGCATAGTTCCTGTGCCTATAGAACTTTGTACTAAATAGGACCTAAGGGTAAACTAAATACTATTGTACTGTTAAGCCAATGGTTTTCAATCTTTCTAATACAACAAACCATTTAATACAGTTTCTCATGTTTTAATGACCCCTGACTATAAAATTATTTTAATTGTTACTTCACAACAGTAGTTTTGCTACAGAGCCAAGCCTCAGTTCCTAAGAACATAGGAAATGAATGCTTTCCTGTGGATTATAATTTTCTCATATAAATGAAGTAGTTGAAGTAGTTTGCCATCACAAGGTATTGGAAGAATATTCTGTCTCTTGGCCTTTTGGTGTTTGTTTGTTTGCTTGCTTGTTTCAGATTTTCTTCTTATTTTTCCTCCTTTACTTTAACCATAGATTTTTTCTTCATATAATATAATGTGAATATAGCTTCTATACCTTTATTCCTCCTCATTTCTCTTTACCTCATTTATCATGGGGATCTACTCCCTTTCTTTCTCTCATTAGGAAATAAAAACAAGCTTGTAACAGATGACAACAAAACATAACAAAATAAAATATAATCAAATGAAACAAAAAAACCCACCATATCAAAGTTGGATAAGACAAGTCAACAGAAAAGTAAAAAGAATCTCAAGAGAAAGCACAAGAATCAGAGACCCACTGCTTACACATTCAGCAATCCCATAAAAATACTGACAGCTATATCATCTATGCAGAAATCTTGCTGCAGACACATGTGGTCTGCCTCATTCTTCATGAGTTCACATGAACTTGACTCAGTTGTTTTAGTGGACATTGTTTGACCAGTGTCCTGTGTCCTTCTGTTTCCTCACCTCCTCTGTCTACTCTTCATAGGGTTTTCTGAACTCTGAGGAGAGGGATTTGATGGAAACATCTCGTTTAGAGCTGTGTGTTCCAAGGTCTTTCTCTCTCTGCATAATGTCTGGCAATGGGCTTCTGTTTATGCTCCAGTCTGCTGCCAAAGAAAATGCCTCTCTGATGATGACTTAAGGTATTGATTTACAAGTATACCTGAATACCAATAGGAGTCATTTTATTAATATTCTTTTTCCCTGTTTGATTTATTTGTTGTTTTTACCTTTTAGCATTTGATTTTATCCTAATGTTCACTTTTCACTTTTGTTAGCCTGGGGAGTTCTTTTCTGTGTCATTGATACTAGAACATGAAGGTAAAGTTTCAATGTAGTTTCTAGATTGCACTCTCCATGTTCAATGAGTTGTGTGGATATTGTCTTTATCAATGGGACATTGCTGACTGTATGTGAAGAGCTATTTATTGTCTTCAAATTTTGGAGACATTCCATATTAATCTCAAGATGCCTGTGACCCTTGATGACAAGGAAAAAAAAAAACAAAACCTTTTGCAGGTACCTTGTTTCAGAACGCATGTCTATGGCCTCTCCTGGGCTCTAGTATGAGTACTGAGAGGCCCCAAGGCCTGCTTCTTTGGTGCAAGAACCTTGTGATGTCATTTCTGTAACTATTCTTAGTATTATCATTTTCCTTATCTGTTTAAAATTTCTTTTCTTTATTCCTTCCTTGATTAAAGCCAGTATTTGGTGACCTGACAAACCTAGTGGGAACCCACTTGATATCCAGGAACTAGATGCTACCAATAATATTAAAGTGGAAGCTGTTTATAAATTCAAGAGAAATGTAACTGTAAAGGAAGCTCTACAAATTTGGAAAAATTGTACCCAATGGAAAATGGGATATGGTAATAGTTACAACTTCTTGGAAAAGTTTGATATGTTATGGTCTCTTGCTCACGGTGAAAATGAAATTAACCTGGAGTTGCAGGCAGAGATGAGTAAATCTGTAGCTGTTCCCCCAGTCTTAGTCTCAATTCTGTATAATAAAAATAGGTCATTTTTATTACAAAACTGAGGATGTAATAACATACAGATATTTCCCAAAAAGTCAACAATGGGTTCCTTGGGCTCAGGGATGATGGTGGCAGCCCTCTAGGAAGTCTCCAAACAGGTTATGTGAGGATGTTTGTGTAGACAGACACATGGAGTCCTGGATGTTTGACCAGGATCGTAGATTTTGTGGGATTAGGGTATGGGATCCAGTACTAGACAGGGATATTGGCGAAGGAACGTGCCCTTTGCTATACTTATAAAATCACCTTGGAGAACATTGCCATGGGACTGTATTCCCAAAGAAAAGAGAATGAAGTATCTACATGAGAGTTAAAATGTAGAAAATTAGAACAGCCAGAAGAATTAAATAAATGATGTACAGATCAGACCCAGGAAAAATTACAAAGACTTCATGGTCTTTTAACTTTGTAACTCAACTTCCTATTGTTATTTCAATAAGACTGCAGTTGAGTCAAGTTCGTAGAGCACTTTGACTCCCAAGTTCAGGAACTCTCACTAAAAGAACGGACTGTCAGCTTGCACTTCAATTGTGTGTTTTCTTATTCAACTTCCAGGTATGTTTAGTCCTTGACAACCATCAACTCGTGTTGAGGCTGGACCCCAGTATGCAAATATCATAGGTTGCAAAGAACTTGGTTGACCAAGCGTCCATGTGGTCGAATGTAGCATCCTTTTAGTATATGTCCAAGAAAACTATAGCTGGATCTTGAGATAGATAGATTCCCATCTTTTGAGGAACTGCCATATTGATTTGTTTCTATACATGTTTTCATTTCCACTAACAATGGAAGAATGCACATTCTTGATAGCATGAATAGTCACTTGTATCACTGAACTTACTGACTGGAAAAATGAGATCTCAAAATGCTTTTAATTTGCATCCTCTCCTTTTATATGCTGAACATTGCATTGAGTTTCTCAGTCATTTGTATTTTCTCTATCACATTTCTTTGAATGGGATCTAATTTTTTTTTTTTTGGTTTTTCGAGACAGGGTTTCTCTGTGTAGCCCTGGCTGTCCTGGAACTTGCTCTGTAGACCAGGCTGGCCTGGAACTTAGTAATCCACCTGCCTCTGCCTCCCAAGTGCTGGGATTAAAGGTGTGCACCACCACCGCCCGGAGGGATCTAATTTTTAAATCAGATTATTTAGTATTTTGACAGTAACTTTCTTGAGTTCTTCATGTATTATGTCAGTATCTTTGTCAGATACTGAGTTGGTAAAAATTTTTTAGGTAAGTGTCTACTTTGTCCAAATATTGGTGTCATTTTCTGTATAGAAACTTTTCAGTTTCACATGGTTCCATTTATTACTTATTGATATTAATGCCTATACTACTGGTGTTTTGTTCAGAAAGTCTTCTCCCGTGTCTCCAACCTCAAGATTATTCTCCACATTCTCTTCTATCAGATTCAGTGGGTTTAGTTTATGTTGAAGTCATTGATCCATTTTGAGTTGAGTTCAATGCAGATAGATAAGTATATATCTATTTGCATTCTTCTGCATAGCAGCACATCTAGAGATTGAACAGCACCATTTGTTGAAAACACTATCTTTTTTCCAGTGTCTCTTTCTGGTTTCAGATTAAAAATTCAATTCTCCATAGGTGTTTGGATTTATTTTAGGATTTTCTTTTTTCTTTTCTTTTTCTTTTTTCTTTTCTTTCTTTCTTTCCTCCTCCTCCTGCTCCTCTTCCTCCTCTTCTTCCTTCTCCTTCTCCTCCTCCTCCTCCTTCTTCTTCTTTTTTTTTTTTTTTTTTTTTTTTTTTAAGATAGGGTTTCTCTATGTAGCCCTGGCTGTCCTGGAACTCACTCTGTAGAGCAAGCTGGCCTTGAACTCAGAAATCCGCCTGCCTCTGCCTCCCAAGTGCTTGTATTAAAAGCATGTGCCACCACTGCCTGGCTTATTTCAGGATTTTTAAATTGAATGTCTGTTTTTATGTCAATACCATGCTCTATAGTTATTATTATTATTATCAACAAATATAGGTTTGTAGTGCAAGTTGAAATTAGGAATGGTAAGACCTCTACCTACCTGTTTTTTTTATTGTTCAGGATTGTTGCCCATATTTTATGTTTTATGTTTGTATGTGAAGCTTAAAACTGTTTCAAGACCTTTGAATAATTGCGTTGGAATTTGGATAGGACTGCATTGAATCTGTAGATTGCCTTTGGAAGAGTGGTTATTTTAACTAAATTTTTTTCAATGTGAGAATAATGTTTTAGAATGAGTGAAGAGATGCATAAATGGTATTTGTATGCAATTATACCTGTGGGGAGAGTAAACATGCATGTGGGTTTGTGTGTTTGAATGATTGCATGATTGTGGAGGCTTGAAGTTAAAGATAGGATCTCTTCTTTCAGTGTTTTCCTCCTTATATATTGAGTAAATGTATCTCACTTTTCTCCAGTGCTCACCAGTTTGGCTCACTTATTTATCCACTTTTCCCCACGATTTCCCTGAGTTTCCCTTCTGCTCTGGTATTACAGGGGTTTTCCCTTACCCACCTGGACAGGGACAGGCAGTCTGACATCTAGCCTTCCTGGTTGTGCCCCAAGTGCTTCAGCCACTGACCCATTTTCCAGCATAACCAAGAGTATACAAAATAAACATAGACTTATTTATACATTTATACTTATTTATACATATACATTTATACTATAAAATTACTAAAAACTAAGTTCTGCAAAGCACAGTCTCATTATTCTTCATGAGAACACCAGATTTCAATTGTTCCAAAATAAATTATATATTTAAATGTTCATATTCTTAAATATATGTCACATATGCCTATATTTGTAATTTTAGTTGATTGTTGGTTGACATAGATGTGGGGCCATGAAAAGATTGGTTTCTGGTGTGGCACAGGCCTCGAACCTCGGACTCTAGTGGGACAACAGCAGGTGTTCAGCCACACCCTCAGACCCCAGGCTCCTGACACACCATTGACCCATGATTTTCAGTCACATAGGACAATACAGCCCCTCCCTAAGAGAAGTTTGCATCACCCAGCACAGGTAGAGGGCATGACTACAGGTCTCAGTGACAAGATATTTACATACTAATGAGATACTTGAAGGCTAGAGGGCATAGCCAATTAAGCATTCTTCCCCAGACCCTCTTCCCTCCTTCTTCCCTATTTAAGTCAGGTTTCCCCTGACCTAAGTGTGTGTGTGTGTGTGTGGGTTCATCCAAATACATCTACCACCATGAAAATAAAGCCTTTTGGAACCCTGGACTTCCTCATGTCTTTTGGGGCCCACCATGGGGAAATGTGGAGAAGGCCTTTAATGAGCTACTGTAGCCACAGCCCCTGAGCCTAACTTGCAGCCTGGAGGACTTCTCTGCTTTCCAGCCATGGGGACTCCCTATTCAAGCAAGCTAGATGAGCAGCCTTTCAGCCATTATGCCTATCTCAGATACATAATTAACATGATATTTTTCTCTCTCAGCCATCCAAAACAGACTCAGAGGTACCTTCTAAGACAAAATTTCCTCAAACACCTTGCCTTTCTCGGATCTTAATGACAAACCATGACTTGCTTGCTCCAGAGTAGCTTAATACTGGCACCCACCCTTTGCAGACACCCACCTGCCTGGGTGCAGCCAAGTGAGTAACCAAAGAATCACTTTTATGTGGGCCACAGTCCGAGCTTCTCTCAGCTTGTGAGCCACCCCTCATCTCTGTTCTGTCGTGACCTCCCAGCGGCATCTGGGAGCCCCAGAGCCTGTGACCACTTGTTTCCTGGCTGCCTCCTGGCCCAGGGATCCCCAACTTGGGAGCCTCGCCCCTCCACCCCCCACGGAACTTCAGTTCACTCTCCCCGCACTGGGAGCACTCCAGCAGCTTCTCATAGCCCAGCACCCACCCGGTGTCCTGTATGGAATAAGCTAAGTCAAAATCCTGTGCTTCTACTTCTCTCTGCAGGCATGAAACCCTGAGGTGCCAACGAAGAACAGAAGACTCGCCGGGACCCACAACTCAGAACTCAGCCCAACAGAAATGCCCGCCCGTGTGCTCACGTGCAGCCACATCATTTCTAGCACACAGACTCTTACTTATCTTCCTGCCTTTGCCTTAGCAGATTGTGTGTGTGAGTGTATGTGTGTGTGTGTGTGTGTGTGTGTGTGTGTGTGTGTTTTAGGCAAGTGTTAAGGGCAATAGTTTTACAAGTTAGAAAGTAGTCACAACTGTCATTTGAAATGAATGGTATGTTCAGCTACTTCCATTAAACCTACATAAATACAAAATGCATTTAATCACTTTTGTAAATAACATGTTGCTACTAGACTACTTTGGTAGTCTGGTCCTCTAATATAAAAGTAGCCTGCATCCTGGTTCCCATGTTTACTAAAATTGACTAACGTGACTACAGATAAACAAAAGTAAAAATACCTACAGTGTGTTTATCCTTCTGCTAGGAGTAGTAACAGTTTGGAAATGAATATGTTATCGCTTTATTATCATCTCTGCTGTCAGTCTTACAATAAATGACCTCTGCAATTAGTTTTTCCATACCCCAAATTTCAGGTTATCATCAACTTTCTTCTGTATTATTTTAGTTTTTATCTAGATGCTTTTGGATTCTTTTATGAGCCAAGAAAAAGAATCTAATGTAAACTGCTCTAAAGTAATATTTAATATGCCAGTTTAAAATCTTTTGTTGTAGAAAATTTGCTTCTGTGGGCAATAGCATTAAGTGCAGTTGTTACATGCGTTAAATCAAAACATTTAGTGAAATAGAATTATGACTTGCTGTTTTGAATCTCTAGATTATTAAAAAAAACAAGCCCACACTAGTTCAGAAGATGACAGTTTTGTTTTTTAAAAAGTTCTTATGTGGGTTGAAAACACTTAGTGAGAAACCAGACATTCTGGCAACAATGCTTCATTCTCTAGTCACACTGCTAATAACATCCTGTTTTAGAACAATGCAAAATGCTAAATGATGAAGTTAGTTTCTGAATTTTTAGCTCTCAGTACATTTAGAAACAGAAATAATATTTGGTAAGATGTAGAAACCAGTCTATTGATTCTGTAAAACGCATAATTCTGTGCCAGGGAAATAGTTTAGTTACTAGCAGGAGGATGTGAGTTTTCAGTACCAACATAAAATTTCAAACATTCCTGAACATTATATACATTACATGTATACACACACACACACGTATGTCACAGAATATGTGTGTTCATAAGATACCATTTTGGAGTTAGGTCTTTCTATTATGCGAGGCCTAGTAATAAATTTCGATTTTCTGCTTTAGCAACACCTGACTTTATACTCTGAGCCACAGTTCTATGTAAAGACAATTTTGGTATTTTTGCTTCTTTACAAAACAAAAAAATATAAGAACATGCTTTTGTATTAATCCCAGGTGAGGGATATGAGACTGCTTTACATTGTCCACAGCAACTGACTATGATTTGCCTCATGATCTAGGAGCATGATTTTGCCAGCCACAGATAGTTTTTCTGATTATGTGATGTTTTGAATTCTGTTGACTTTTGAGAGGGTATATAAACACTAGGGCCCCGAGAGGGGTTGTTATTGGGTTGCTGGTTGGTTGATGGTTGTTGGTGCATTTTGTTGGATAGTTGTGCACAAAGAAAAAGGAAAACATTAGATATCTTGAAGGCAAAGATCAAACGTGCCCAAAGAACTCAATGTGGCTAATCAACAGGACATAGTCTTAACAATAATATTGTTCCCCTTCTTTTCTATACTGTTTTTCCTCCTATCTAGTGTTAGGGAGTTGAAAGAATGGTAAAAGGCTGAAGAAGGGTAGAAGAAAGGAGAACCCTCAAATTAACAAAATGCCAGCTACACTCCTGGACCTCATGCATATTTTAAAAAACTTAAAATTTCAAAATATTGTCTTAAATCCTGATCTGTGAAATGTACACAATATTGTAGAGAGAATCCCCTGTGTACTCTATGGAAGTAGCACCTGTTAATAAAAAGATGATTGGCCAATGAGCTGAGACAGGAAATAAGAGGTGGACCTTCCAGTAGGGAGAGAGAAACCTGGCATAGTTTCAGGCAGGAGAGGAGATTCACCCTGAATGCTGAGTAGGCACACATATGAAACTGAAAAGAGCTATCAGCCACGTGACACTCAAAGACTAGAATAAATAGGCTGACATAGGTATGAGCTTGTCAGGGAACAAGCCCACCTTTATTAAATAGGCATTTGTTCATATATAATTAAGTCTTAGAGTTGTTATTTCAGGAACTGGAACACAGGTGGAAAAGCTTGTGGTTACAAATGGTTCACAGCATTGGGCACATTATAGGGTCTGAGAAAGCACAGAATACCAAGCAAGAAAGCTATAATATCAGCTGGAAGGTGGAAAATAACCACTTCCCAGAGCTGGACACAATTTCCTAGCTGGGTGTGTACCTAAATTCCTTTAAGAGAGAGAAAATGGAGTCCGGTGAGCAGTAGATACATTGTGTGGAATCAGTCTCAGACATGCACTGTATGCAAACAACATCTGAGCTCACAACAGAAGGATGTCGATACTATGTTTACAGCCGTGTTTTTATTATATAAGCTCATTCTAAGTTCAAAGCAAGAGTTTCATCTTGTTTTATCACAGTTCATACCGGTGGCTTCATGCTTGGAATATACCTAGAATGAATGTTTTTTTCTTGATCACAGATTTGTCCCAAGTTGTTGGGGGCCGACTTTTAGCAGAAAGAGGCTATCAGCTTTGCAGCCATATTGAGCCATATACCCTGACATGTGACTTGGATTACAATAGCCTACAAACAGCTGAGCACACTCCGATAATCTTGGTTTAGATACCTTGAGATTAAAGGTGTGTGAGATTAAAGGTGTGTGAGATTAAAGGTGTGTGACTTAAGAGTGTTATTTAGAGATAAGATTTAGAGACAAGACCTAAGGGCATGATTAAAGGTGTGACCAAAAGGCATGGCTTAGAAGTGAGAAGGCAGATATATAAAAGGCAGAGACAGAACAGAACAGAGAACCAGACACATCAGAGAGAAGACAGGTAGCAGGCACTTGGAAGAGAACTTGGAAGAAGTAACTTGGAACTTGGAGGGACTAGGAGCTAGGGACTAGGCACTAGGAACTCAAGACTTAGGATTTAGACTGAAGAATAAACGGGATTGAATTACACTCTGTCTGGTCTGCATTCTTCAAGTCCGTCCTCACTCTCGTTCTTGCTGAACCCCGACCCGCGGACCGGAGCGGCAGCTTGGGCCGGGATACAGTGGCCACCCAAACGTGGGTCGGCCCGGGCCTCAACATTTTGCTTGGGCCACGACATTTTTTGGCCACCCCAATGTGGGGCTAGTGTGGACCCCAACACCAAGTCTATTTTTGTCCTTAGTGTAATTGGGAAATCTCATTGTATTCCTTATTATGTTGCTGTTACTTACTATTCTTTGAGGATGGGGGCATATTTTATTCTTGGTTTTAGCCTTATTATATCTTTGTGGCAGAACAACTAAAACCATCTCCTTAAGCTTCTTTTAAATAATTATTTGAATGAAATTAAGATTCCTATACAGTCACTAATTCATATAAAAAACATTACTTTATTAAATTTCATCTTCAAGTTGATCTCCAGCAAAGTTGCTCATTAGGGTGGGCTGATGCCCAGGAATCATTAGGCGCTGTAATAGTGACAGAAAAAAAGGCACATCAACAGCAAGAAGTAATCCTAGGATGAAGTCTCTGGTGTCCTTACATGTCAAAACTCACTCATCGCAGGCCATAAAAAATGGTAAGCCATCTGCAGAAAACTCCCTTGCACATCTTAGGCTTTCCTTGATGGGTTCTGACAGTAATGCAATGATTGTGTGCTTCATTTTGTAGAGTTTATAGAATGAAAATATATGCACATGTTAAGACTCTATACTACTGATATATATTCAGAATTCCAATGGGTTTCTGCCTTAAATTCTGAAAAGGATGATTCTGAGATTGCACATCTATTAGAGACAGTGGATGATTTGGAAATCCTTTTGCAGATTAAGCTGATGATACTCAGGCATGTGTGTTGATCAGAATACAACAATATTTTAGACATTTTGGCATGAAACATGTTGCAGATATATCTTACATATATATATATATATATATATATATATGACTTTAAAGGAAATGCCCTTAGAATAGAAGGAACTTTAAAGTTTAAACTTCAATGAGACTGATAACAAATAAGCTGAAATACATTAAATTGTGGAAAAAAAAAAACTGCTGAGTGAAATAGCCTGTTTATATTAAGAATGTCCTAAGTTTAGAATGGAGAGAAAGAAATAAGTTGTGTTGGGGGAGTGATTTCACCATTTTTAGCTGAATATAAAAATACTATGCATTCTACCCAAACTGACAAGAATCAGATTTGACAGTGGGAGACCCCATAAGATCTTAGCTGCAAATGTAAATAAAGAAATCATAAAATTCAACAAAACATGTAACTTGTATGGCTGGTCTTCTACTTGGAAAGAGCTCTTTGACTGAGATAGAGAAATGCCTCCAGGTAGTGTGGGGAGCCGACAGAAGGTGGCTATCATCCTTGCAGCCATCTTGAGCCATATACCCTGACAAGAGACTTGATTACAATAGCCTACAACAGCTGAGCACACTCTGATAACATCTTGTTTTAGATACCCAGCATCTTCCCTTGGGTGTGTGAGACATAAAGGTGTGATTTAGAGCTGAGACTTAGAGGCGTGACTTAGAGATCAGGTTTAGAGACAAGACCTAAGGGCGTGACTTAAGGGTGTGACTTAGAAGTGAGACATATAAAAGGCAAGAGGAAGACAGAAGAGTTAAGAACAACTTGGAGTTAGTTATTAGACATTAGGCACTTAGCACTTGGAAGAAGTAACTTGGAACTTGGAGACACTAGGGACTATGAACTAGGGACTAGGAACTAGGAACTAGGAACTAGGAACTTGGAGAGAAGAGAGACTGAAGAATAAATGAGATTGAATCACACTCTGTCTAGTCTCCATTCTTTGAGTCCATCCTCACTCTCTCTCTTGCTGAACCCCAACCCTCAGACCTGAGAATCTTGGGGCAGTGTGGGCTCTAACAGTTTAGCCCCCAAGGCTTTTGGCAGTGACATTCCAATATTTTATATGTCTCACTTCTAAGTCACACCAAGATATGATAGATGAACAATTTCTCCAAGGTTGGCAAATAGATATAGACTGGGCATTGTGAATATAATCTTACCTTGTAGTTTTCATAATTGTTATTATTGCTTACACTTTACTTTTGAAGAAGAAAGAGCCTTTTATTAGACTAACAGGGGGAAATGTAGAGAGAATCTCTTGTTTACTACATGCAAACATCATGTTTCAATAAAAAAAAAAACTGGCCAATGAGTGAGACAGGAAATAGGAGATAGGAGTTCTAGTATGGAGAGAACAACGTTGAGATAGTCAGGTACAGGAATTAATTAGTCCTGAACTTTGAGAATACAGACTTATGAAATGGAGAAGAGGTAACAAGCCTTGTAGTACTCATAGAATAAAGCAAACGGGTTTATTAAGTTACAAGTTAGTCAGGGAAATAAGCCCAAGCTTATGGCTTAGGCATTTTTCCATATATAATCAAGTGTCAGAGTTTTTATTTCAGGAACAGGAGAGCAGGTGGAAAAGCCCACAGATATTATTATATATTATTTGAGTTTACTACAAAGCTGGCTGAGAATGCATCTGCTTCACTCCCCACTGTAGTCCCCCAAAATATTCATCTTAATGTGTCCCCCAATAACTATTGTCTTTCCATAGGAGAGAAAACAGCAAAAATTTCAAAAGTAGTAAGAGATTATGTGCTTGAGAACATCTAGAAGATAAATATTTACAAGAGAAGTTACTATTGTTTATTCCATTACATAAAAATGCCTACAATGGGGTAGAGAAATAGGACTTTGGCCATGGGAAGCTCATTCATGGATAGAAATCTTAATCAGGAATTCCAGTCAACTGCCTCAAATTTCTCAGTGAATTTCCGTTGAATGTTTGTAAACTCCTGATTTTATGGTATTATCTTTCTGCTGTTACTTGGTTTTTCACTTGAAAGCCTCAGCTGAGAGAACATTCTCCTCTGCCTAGGACACTCTAATAGAAATGGTAGCTGACTACTGCAAGTGGGTTTCTCCAGTCAATTTTCATTCAATATTTCAGATTTAATATGATTATGTCTTATTGTATGTCTGTCTTTGTCAGCCTATCTATACACTATTTGCATTTATTCTTTTAATTTTATTACTCTACAATTAATAAATACTCAAAAGCCAAAATGATGGTTGTGAGAGATAGTTCTCAGGACTATATTGAAAAATGCTGAATGGAAGTCAAGGAGATATGGTATTGTCATCTCCTTACTTTTTGTACCTTCGTATCATAACTCATAGAGCTGTAAAAAACATAGTGTAAAAAACCATAAAATACATGTATATACTATATATTTTATTCATTTAATACATATTGTATTCATATAAAATCATACACAAATTATATATAAACATATAAAATAAATATGTATTATTATTTGCATATTTATATTATATATTAAGGAGATTTGTTCTTTGTCTTAGTCCTTAGATGACAAACAAAATGTTTTCTTACTATAATTACTCTTCCCTGCTCTGTCTAAATATTTGGGACATTAGCAGGGACAGTATCTTTCATCTGCAATGTTCTATGTTTTTATTGAAAGGAACATTTTGACATGTACTAAATGTTTCCTTCCTTGGTGTTTCCATTCCTACTTTTGTTTTCCCTCAAGTCTTCTTATTTTACTTCTTGAAGTAAAATTTATATTGAAGAATTTGAAATTTCTAATTTCTTTACTGGGTAAACAGTTCAAAAATAAAGAATTGAGTTCTAAAAGAAACTTGCCTTTTTGATAAGTCAAATTCCTTCAGTTAGATCAGTATTTCTATTTTCCTCAGCACTAGCCTTTTTATTTCAGAAAGATTTAGAATGATATTCCATGCTTTGAAATTGATCATCTTTTTGTTTTCTTTTCTTATTGGATATTTTCTTTGTTTACATTTCAAACGTTATGCCCTTTCCTGATTTTCCCACCAGAAACTCCCTATCCCATCTCCCCTCCCCCTGCTTCTATGAGGGCATTCCCACCCAACCTCTCCTGCCTCCCCACCACCACATTCCCCTACACTGAGGCATTAAGCCTTCCTAGGACTAAGGGCAACTCCTCCCATTGATGTCCAACAAGACCATGGTCTGCTACATATATGGCTGGAGCTATGGGTCCTTCATTTGTACTACTTGGTTGGTGGTTTAGCCTCTGGGAGCTCTGGGGGGTCCAGTTGGTTGATATGATTGTTCTTCCTATGGGGTTGCAAACCCCTTCAGCATCTTGCTGAGTGAAGGAGTAAGTTGGTTACATTATACTTTGAGCTCTCCTATATTGTGACAAACAATCTTGGTATATTACCAAAAGTTTAAAAGGTGAGTTGATTGGAGGGACACACTGTACATTTGTAGTGCTCCTTGGTTCCTCCAAATATCCTGGAACATATGCTTAGAAGAAACTAGCCCATCTCAAATCCAAGAAAAACTCCTCTTGAAATTCTTTACAGTTGAATTTGCAAAGTTCCTCACTGTTCTATCCCAACAAATGAAAATAATATCTCAGCTTATAAAGATATACATACCTAAACCTTTGGATTCATGAAATGGCATCTGTTATAATCTATCCTAAAAGTTGAATGTTCTTTATAGCAACTGTTTTTTTAAATTGTTATCATATAAAAATGTGATTCAAGTGGAATGTAAATGTATTTAGGGTTCTTGATGATGTTTCTCAATTATTTCTCAGATATTTAATTTATATGGTTGAAGTTTCCTCAGGTTGTTTAAATACCCTTGAATGTCTAAAAAGAAGGCAGAGGAGGAAGACCGGAAAGGAGGAAGAAGAAACAGTACTAGGTATACTTAATTCTTTAGAGAACTGGAACTTACAAGTTTGGAGTTGAGGTTTCAGCTGACTGGTTGCTTCTAAAGGCTAGTAAAACATGTTTTCTGCTTTCTCCACAGCTATAGGTGACTGCTGGAATTCTTTGCTGGCTCTGTATTGTGGATCCTCCACTCTATCCCTACCTCTGTTTTCATATGACTTAGATAGTCTTCTTCCCTTCTAAACCATAGGATACTGGCTGTTGGATTCAGAGCTAGCCCATCCCAAATTCAGGGAAAAATTCCTCTTAAAATCTTTTACAGTTGAATTTTCAAAGTCCTACACTGTCTACACCCCAGCAAATAAAAATGATATCTCAGTTTATAAGGACTATTACTTAAATATATCTTTTAAAAGAAAACTATTACCTCAGAAGTTAACAGTTTTGGTTAAAAAAAAAAATGATTAAAGGGGATGTTCATCCAAAACCTATTAACACTTTCGTCTGACAAGCAAAGGCTCTAATAATTTTGTGTGGTTTAGATTTTTTAGTGTTATTTTAAGCCTTTTGAAAAAGGATATTAAACACACACACACACATACTTGTATGGACACACACGAGTACACAAACCAAAAAAACAAAGCATACAGAGACAAAACAATAATAATAACAATAATACCAAAACAAAAAACCCACCTAAACCTTAGATAAACATTTATTAAAGGTGGACAGAAGAAAAGGAGTATAAAACCTTTTGAGCTCTGAAGTACTTGCAAGATCGACAAGAAAAGGTGGTTTTAGGAAGCAACACTTCAGGCTATGCTGTAATTTTTATGCCTCATCTGATCAAAGGGGATTTCCCTTGCAGATATTAACTACTGACAAAATTCATTGCCTGATATTCCCTCACCATTATACAAGAGAAGTACCTGGTTCTATTCCAAGAAGATCTTGGTTTCAGAATCAATATTGGAGCAAACCCAGTATGTAATGTTTCACAGTGAACACCCAGCCAAAGCTCATGTGGGAAACTTCCTTTCCACATCTACCATAATTCCAATTGAAGAAGAAATCTCATGCAAACATGGCTCCTTTTGGATCCTCAAGGAATCTGAAAGCATTCCAAAGAAACTTTCTAGGATTGCAGATTACAATATGATGGACAAGTGATCTTCATGTTGTCCAGTGTCTTAGGCACTACTGGTAGGGCATATTGCCAGCCCAATGATGCACTCTTTGCACTTGGTGAAGATATGAATGACTTTTCTCTAATAAAAGATTAAGAAAATAGCCCTGTTTGATTAATCTACAACAAGAATCAGGGCCGTATATATTTCTTACTAATGACCAGGATTTTTCTGAGCAGAGATACACAAAACGGATATCTGAGCTATTTTCACAACCTGACTTTATACAATGCCTAGTAAGCATACTGAAGAATAGCTTTTCCCCATTTAAACAAGATAGAATTTTGGTAATTCCATTGTTTTTAGTGCAACAAGTATAAATGCTTGAAGCAAATATTTAAAAAGTGATAAGCCAAGAAGATGAAATAACTTGGTGGTAATATGTAAGCAATATGCTATCTATACTATCTATATTGCCTTTACTTTGATTCATGCATGATGGATGAAGACAGGAATAGAATGCTAGTTTCAGTGTCTCTATATGTATTTCCTATGAGAGTAGTTCATAGGTGGCATGAATTTCTTGTCCATTAAAATAAATAAAAAAAAATTAAACAAGCAACAAACAACAGGAAGAGAAAGTTATCCATTAGTTCTTTGTCCTCAAGCATGGACACACATTTACTTCCTGTCAGCCATCACCAGCTCTCTTCCATCTATTTTCCTCTTTAATCTTTTAGCTTTCCTTATGAATCTTCAACCGGGATATCAATATTTTAATATAAATGAACCTGCCATTTTAAGTAATTGTCTACTTGTCTTTAATTATAAAAATACTTATTATATTTATTCTTCATTTCTGATTACAAATAAAAAGTACTTTGCATTGAATACAGAACACCATCATTGTGTACTTCTATGCAATAATAAGCACATAAAGTGCTAAATAATTAGATACTGAAAGATTAAATAAATGGTATTTCACTGCTTTGTGCTACACAAAAGTCTTTGTTAAATTTCAGACAAATATTTAAACATTTATTACTGCTTGAACATTTTTGGTTGGGTGTTGTTATAGTCGGAGAATATATTTTCTTCTATTAGAAATAATAGAGTACCAGTTCTTCTTAAAGAAAAATCAACATTTAACATGTTTTCAATAATATTCTGTATCTAGATAGTAAGAAATATATGCATTACTATGGAAAAGTCAAAATTAAAATTTTACAGTCAGCAAACGAGGTCCAGTGACAGGCCCAAATTAGGATCCAGCTGAAGAGGAGGCTCCAAGGCCTAACACTATTACTGATGCTATGGTGTGCTTACAGACAAAAGCCTAGCATGACTGCCCTCTGAGAAGCCCAATGAGCAGCTGAAAAAGTCAGATGCAGAGACTTACACCCAACCAATGGACAAAAGCCAGGGACCCATTTGGTTGAATTAGAAAAAAGTTGGAATAAGTTGAGGAGGAGGGAAAACCCATAGGAAGACCAGTAGTCTCAACTAACTTGCACCTCCAAGATCTCCCAGACAATAAGACACTGAACATGAAGTATACACCAGCTGATATGAGTCTCCCAACACATATACAGCAGAAGACTCATTGGTCTGGACTCAGTGAGAGAAGTGCCTAACCCTTGAGAGAACTGAGGTACCATGGAGTAGGGCGGCCTGGTAGGGTATGGGCAGGGGTGCGTGTCTCCTCTTGGAGACAGGAGAGGAGGTATGAGATAAGGAACAGTCATAGGGCAGACAAAGAGGCAGATAACTACTGAACTGTAAGAAAAGTTTAAGGAATAATAATAATAATAATAATAATAATAATAATAATAATAATAAAAGAAAAAGGTAATTGAAAGATAAAGAAGCAAGCAAAGCCCATTTTTTTGTCCTTGGCCCATGTCAGATTCTTGTCAAGCAGTCCCAAAGGCTTCTGCCTCTCTCCCTTTTTTATTTCATAAATAAAACTTAGCCTGTCTTAGGTCTTTCTGACAAGAATGCCTTTTTTATCTGTCATGGAATATGCATTATCAAAAGCAATAGATTTTTGTCTTAGGTTGGTAAGGCTCTGTGCAGAATCTTAACTGTCCATGGCTTGCCAGGCTGTTAAATTAATAACTCTGTCTGGGGATCCATTTTTAGTTTCAAGCTATGGACTTTGGCTGTCAACATGTTGATGTTGTTAAAGACAAGCTTTAACATGATGAGCATGAATAAAATTATTCCCAGGACAAAAAGGGCTAGCATGATCAATCTATATATGCCATTCTTGATGCTTGACCAAAATGGAAATTCTGACCTCAGGCCATGGGTAATTTTATCAGCAGTATCTGCAGCCTCAAAGCTCAGCACAGCATCAGTCTTTAAATTTATAAGCTCACTATGTAACCAGAGAGGTGTTAGAATTATGCCAAATAACCTGCAAGTATCTTTAAACTTTTTCCTAATTATAATAACTATCATTGTAAATTTTAGAAGTAACACAAATCCATTGGTATTTGGCATGATACTCAAGATGGCTCCTTAATGTTAAACTCTGAACCTCCTTCCAATGATTTGAATAGGATAAAGGACATCAATCTGTTGTTCCAAATGCCTAACTAAATCCTCTTGTATACTGAACATATTAGTAACATTTTTTTTTTTTTTTTTTTTTTACTAAATGATTAACAAAAGTAGCTGTCTTAACTTATTGTGTCAAAGCAATTGCAGAAGACTGAGAAAGGAGTTTCTGACAAGGTAAAGATTTTGTGGAGGAAAATCTCCTTAAGTAGATGAAATCCTGGAAAATTAAACATCAATGTTTGCCTGTAAGACACTTGTCTTAGGCACCTTGTCTAAGCAAATACAACATGGCTGAAATGATTCTCAATTTACTGCATATTTGTTCCACTTAAAACTGAAATTATAGAAAAACTAAAATGAGGCAGTATGAGAGTAAAATAATCTGATATCTTAATTTTCTCATATTTACTTAATTATCAATATTATTTTGCTGTAGCATAGTCTTATTAGTGATATTTAAATAACTAGTCATTTTTAAATGTTACTTAAAAATTTACTAAATTATGATTGCAAATCAGGCATACTTTCTTCAGCATTGGCATCTACATAGTCATATGTAACAGTTTCAAAATTATTAGATTTGTCTCAGAAATTCAAAGTTAATAAAGACAGATGGCCAACAGGGTAAAATGGCCAGCCAATTTATCTAAATTTAAAAGATTTTTAAAAAATATGTTATTGTCTTAAATGTCTTTAACATTTTCCTTATTCTGTTTGGTGTTCTTTACATAACAGACTGTTCTGAGCTGTGGCTCCCACTGTCCAGATTTAAGAGCATGTATTCACTCACTACTAAACTGCAAGGGCTTCTGACTTGAGGATAAGATCACTGGAATTTTTTTGACTGCACAATTAATACAAACCATTTAGAAAAGTATAAAGAAAATAAATCAAAAAGTACATTCATTCATAATTTCTAAATCAAGAAATTATACTAATAATTATAGAATTATTTGTATATTGATATCTTTCCTGGATATTTTTTTAATAAAGAAACAAAAATACAGATTTATTAATTAGTATAAATGATTACAAAGATGAGATTACATGGTATTGATAATACACTTTATACACTACATATTTTATTTAAATAGGTTTTCATGCTATCACATGTATTTTGATACTATCAGTATTAATGGTTAAATGGTACTTTTTGGGTACCTTTGTTATAAGTTCATTTATTAGCATACTAATTATTGACGATTCAAATTACAAAAAAAGAACAAACAATTCTTAATACTAGAATTGTAAAACAGTGTGAATGGCTGGGAGGTACTATCACATGCCTTTAATTCCAGCAATCGGGAGGCAGCGGCAGATAGGTCTCTATGATTCATGCCAGCCTTGTCTATGGAGCAATTTCCACTATACTTAGGGGTACACAAAGAGAAACCTTTCTCAAAAACCTAACCAACCTAACAAACAAACAAACAAACAAACAAAAAGAACAAGTGTGTGTGTGTGTGTGTGTGTGTGTGTGTAGACCACATTACTGTCAATAGTCACCATAAAAGCCTCAAAACAGGATAGACAGGCCAAAAATGTTACCAGACATTTGATCTTGATAAATTGATGTCCAGCAAGTTTGAACTGTTTTACTTTTTCATAGCATGATAGAGTAGGGAAGCAATTATTTATTGTCAGTAACACTATCATCAGTCATTATCAATTGTCTAAAAATAATTTATAGATGAATATGTGTGTTTCTATCCTCCTACAATAGTCCAAAATAAAATGCCATATTAACACAATTTTACATCATTGGGAATTAACCATATAGACCTAGGTGTTACTAGGAGATGCTGCTTATGTTTCACAACATAGTGAATGCCCAGAGAGACAAGACTGTGGAAGATAAGTGACTGAGGAAGAGAGGAGTACTGATGGAGAAAGAGGAGGGTTCAGAAGTAGGAGGGAGTGGCATCAGCCAAATATATTCCTGAAACATTACAACAGTGTCAGTGTTGAATGTATTTCTTTCTAAATTAAAAAAACCAACTTAGATAGTTCATAAACTTCTCAACATAATTATATATAATAATTAAAGAAAAAGATGCTAGATTTGAGAGGGATCAAGATAAGGTATAGATTTAAGGAAAAGGACAGAGGGAGAAAGAAGAGGAAATAATATATTTATATTTTAATTTTAAAACACTAAAACCATACAACAATGAAAATTATTTTATTTTTTCTAAAGTGTTAAGACATAAAAACATTTTATGTAGAATGTTCACATTTTTGTGCTACAAAAAATTCATTAAAGACTATTTATAAGTGAGAAAGCTTGGAGGCTTATGGGTCAAATCTCATTTCATAGGCACACATAAAAAGAAAACAAGTATTAATTTTCAACTACTAATTACTCCAGATTCCTTGGTAAATGGAACCTCTCCTCTACTTTTTTTTTTCACAAAATAACGGGAAATAAGTTAATCATGCTCTCATGCAAAGCTATTAATAAGAAAAAATCCAGACAGCTAAGAATTAATTAGCTCTATATTTCTTGTTTATAGTCAATAGAAGCAATTAACTTTTAACTTTTAGACTTAGGTAGATAATTTTGAATGGTGTATATAATCATTAATTGTAACTTTTAAGTAAAATACTACTTGCTTTAGTAGAAAGAGGGAAATCCCTGTGTTTATTCTGATCCCAGCTGGTTAAATCAACAAAAACAAAATGTTGAAAGGATAGCCACTGCTCATTAAGAACCAGGGCTACTCTCTTTCAGTATTATCCTGTTTATTTTTCTAATTTTGAAAGTAATAATCATCATTATCATAGTTAAAGCTACATGACTAAAATATTTAAACAACAATCAAGTAACGTCAAAATCAAAGGCCCTAGAAACCCCCGGACTAAACATTTAATCCATTTCTGCTTCATAAGATATCATTGAGTCCTTGATATAAAAGGTGAGAAATATGCTGCAAACATACACACAGATATTCACAGTTTTACTCTCTCTGTTTTTAAGATGACAGTTTGTAACAATTCATTAAAACCTTATCTTGGTCAGTTTCAGACTAATTTATATGGGTCTCAAAAACCAGTTAAATTCTCAATTCGTATTGTCACTATCATTATTAGGTGATCATTCTTCTTGTTTTATAGTTACTGTAGCTGGGAGATGGACCAGGAAAGGTAAGAAAGTATTAGAGGTGCCCAAAAAAGTTATCTTTTCTGGCACTGAGATAGAACACATCAATAGTGACTTCTGCTGGCTTTCTTTTCTCTTCTTGTTTTGCCATATGATGGTTGCACCATTATGGAACCTTATATAAAAAATGTGAAGTATATTCATATATTGGCATGAGACTTTTCTACAATTTAATATCCAGTCTGGCCCCATTAAGTACACTCTGATTGATAAGCTTCCCTTGTTGAAAACACTGGCTATGAGAAAGATATTGCAACAGATGACCTGTCACACCATCTGTGAGCTATTCTGATGCAGCCACCACATTACACCTTGCACCTGTAATTACACCTGTGCAAGACATGTTGTTTATAGCCATTCATTACTAAAACCATCATTTCCTAAGCAAATTTCTTTTTTTTGGTGGTGGTGGTATGTTTTTTGTTTTAGTGTCCAATCATGTTTACCTTCCAATTGCAATAGAAATTATCCAGAGACACACTTTTTCTCACAAAACAAGAATGGGCCCATCATCGTTTAACATTATTATTCCACTTGAAAGACATAACTTAGCTTGCTAGAAGCAGCATTCTTATAAGTGATGTTTTTACTGTTGTATATAGCTCTATATTCCAAGACTGTATATTTCTCAAACCAAATCTTTACAAGTATTTTGAACAATGAAGTGGGCTTATTGTTTCTCTGTGGGTCTTTGTCCTGTTTGGTTGGTGTTTGCATGAGGAACATGAATAATTAAATCAGGAAATTGTATTCCTCCCTTTAATTATTCATTCATCCTTAGGCAACAATATTTGTTCATCTTTAATCCCTAATCCTTAGCAAATACTTGGCATACTGAAAGGACCTTAAAGATTATGTAAATCTGAATGATTTAATAACGGAGTTAAATAAATAGTACTAAGATGAAACTATTAGTAGATATTTATATGTTGCTCCTGCCTTGAGAAAACAAAACAAAAAACACCTCTGTGAGCTAACTATTGATACAATTTTTGGATATATCTCCAAGTCAATTAATAGAATTGTTGATTCAAGAATATGTTTTCATTTTCTTTTCTGTCCTCTGAGTATTAGGGAAGAATTTGTTGGGCACAGAGCTATTTGCTTTTTTTATGAAAATGTATGATGAACAAATATAAGAAAAAGAAGATAAAGGTTAAACCAGAAGTAAGTAATGCTAGAGTAAGCTCATATGGGAGAGTGCGGGACAGGGTAAGAATTAATCAGGAAGACAAGGAATGTTCCTTCAGAGAGGTGAACATTTTTCAGGGAGGGAGAAGCTCAAGAGGGAAGTCACAAACAAGCTGAGAAAAGTGATCCTAAGGCTTGAAAAAGCAAAGACACAGAGTGGGCAAGCTGCTGTGACTGGAGCATCAATTTCTCAAATTTTTCAGCGACCCCTTTAAGTATTTGTATTGCTCACTTAAAAAGTGCACGACACTTTTGGAATGTTTGTGTAGTTATTAAATCATTTCTAAGGGCTGGTTTTCTTTTATAAAGCTGTTTGAAGAAACAGATCATATGTGGTTTTCTTTTTTGCCTTCCCTGGTAGTATTTATAGCAGCAAAAAATAAAGAATAGTAAACAGTATTTGAAAAATGAGCAGTAGAGAGATTAAATTCTAAGTAAATCAGGTGAATTTTAGGAGGGTTCTAATGTCTTCACTTGTTTGTTACTCCACACAAGCAAAAATAACAAAATAACAATAAAACAGAACAGAATTTGTAGACTTATACACATGTGTGTGTGTATATACATATGATTTTTTATTCTTGAATTGCTCATCACAAAATACATGAAGGAATTGTGACAATTTGAAAACAATTGTGTGAATGGGAATATGTTAACTCTCTTTCCCAATATGACTTATTCTTACTTAATTCTCTCTTAACACAACCCTGTCTTCCCCTTCCTCCACCTCTGGTAATTAGGGAATTCATGGTAAGAGTCATTATGTATATTGATTTCTAAATAACAAATTTGTGCCTACTTGAAAACTCCAGGATGAATTGATAATAAAATTTGCAGATACAAATGATTGCTTTTATCTTATTATTGCCTATTTAATAAACTTCCTTTTCAACAGAGTTTATGAAACATACAACTTAGATATGGCAATACTTAGACATCAAGGAATTCTAAATCAAAGCTATCTGGGAATTTTGTCTCAGAATTACCAACAAAAAAAAACCAACCCCCCACCCCTAAAAAAAAACAAACAAAAAACTAAACAAAGACATTAATTACTGGTGTAGATGTGAATAAAGGGGAACACTGAGTCACTACTGGGTAGAGAGCAAACAAACAAACAGACACTCACACAACAAACAAATGAAACAAACAACTGGAAACACTGTGGAAATCAGTGTGTGGGTTTTTACAAAAGTCTTTTTGAAGCCTTACTGCATGATACAGCTCTACATCAAACAGATACTAACAGGACTCTATATACTAACATATACTAAGAGGACTACTATATATTAACATATACTAATAAGACTACTCTATACTAACATATACTAACAGGACTCTATATACTAACATATACTAAGAGGACTACTATATACTAACATATACTAACAGGACTCTATATTCTACCATAGAGATACATATTCATCTATATTCATTGTGATTTTATTTATAATCACCAGAGAATGGAAACAACTTAAATGTCTATCACCTAATGAATGGATACTGCAACATGATAAATTTACACAATGGATTGTTAATCAGATGTGAGCAAAAAGTCTGAAATGCACACGTAATTGGATACAGTAGGAAGCAATCTTTCTGAGTGAGCAATGCAGAGCCATTAAGGCAAATATCACATATTTTTTCCTTCATTTGTGGATGTTAGCTGTGAATCTTCAGATATTTGCATTTCATTTAAAATACAGATAAAAATAAGATTATTGAAACGTAATGGAAAATCATTTTCAAGGGAAAAGAGATAGAATGCATTAGGGTACAGGGAAAGATAGAAAGTGGGTTAGGAGATAAAAGGTTTAGGTGGAGGATAGAATGTAGGATGGTAAATTAACACTGTAGACCTCCTCGAAAGTTAAGAACTGCTAGGGAGAGAGTGGATGGGTGAGCACCCTCATAGAAGCAGGGGGAATGGGATAATGGGTTTGCAGAGGAGAAAACTGGGAAGGGAGATAACATTTGAAATATAAATAAATAAAATACCCCAATAACGACATTTTCAAAATAAAAAGAAAGCAATAATGAAATCTACTATTTAAATAGTTTCCTAAATATATGCTTATATACATGCAAAATGATTTTAAATGGAGTTACCTATAAGGAGTGACAATATCCCTACAGATATAATGGGCTAACATCTAAAGAGTTCAGTGCCAGGATTAGGCTACTTTCTGGAGTTATTGGATAAGGAGGTCCTATAGACTTACAAATATGATGTGTGATTGAAAATGCTCTTGATTTTTCTACAGAACCTGATGGTAAAACATCATGGCAACACCATGTACTGAGTCATTGAACATGGAGAGTAAAGTTTGGATTCATCTCGAAGCTTCATCACTACTGGCTCGTTTCTGCAGAGCTGGAGGGTATTATGCAGACTGCAGATGAGAAAAAGAGTCATCAGTATCAGCCCACTTTGAACCCTGAAAGCTACAATAATGACCGGCCTGGCAACCCATGCCCACTGGTGTAATAGTGGATATCATGGGAGTAACGTACCAGTTTCTGATCGAATTTAAAAGCAGGTCAAGAGAAGGTAATTTTACCTGGCCCAATTACTGGGTCCACGAACCTTTGACTACACAATCCGTAGACACTAGGGCAGTATCTACTATTATTCTGCAAAATGGTCACAATGTAATACTGACTGCTATGGATTTATACTATATCCACAGATTATTGCATCAGAGGAGACTTCTAGGTAATAGAGGACAATTAATGAAATTTATAACTGTAGAGATATAACAGATTGAAGAAATCTCAGCCCCAAAAGTTCTTCATCCTAATACTCTGGGTTCTTTTGTGGAAGAAGGTCTGGAAAGACTGGATGCTACAGACTGTGACTGATAATCATCAAGCAGTGTTTTCCTAGACACACAGTGCAATTTCACATATGAATTTAATACTGTGACCAGTTCAACGACTCCCTGCCCCTAGATGAGAAGCTTTTTAAAATTGATGGCCTATAAGATAAGGAGAGTCAGTTTTCTCTAAGCACATACTCCCCTGGGTGGTTCATCATATTCCAGTGGAAGGCCACACACTCAATCTATACACCATAAATGAAATTTCATGGGCTTAAAAAAATAATCAAAAGGAGTTAGGCTGCTGACAAAAAGAAAGAAAATTTGCAAGAATTTAGACAGGGTATGAAAATTACCAAAATATATTTAGCAAAAATTTCAAAGAACTATTTTTTTAAAATGAGGAGATAATGCCATGTTTCCACCTAGAGGCAGCATCTAAAGTTTTTTGGTTTTTTTTTTTTTTTTTTGTTCAAAAATTACAACGTTCTCTTAGTGGTCCTTCTTTTCACTATTCTAACCATCATCTAAGTGCTTGGAATCGAATCTCAGACTCTTCACTCTCAAGTTCAGCTTTCAAGACTTTACAAACCAGCTTTGCCAATTAGAAGAACCGAATAAATGGATGCTTCATGAGCCTATATAGAGACTCTAATGGACTTCAATTTGTACATTTTATCTTCTATTTGTACATAATATCTTCTATTCTTATTCAATTTGTACATAATATCTTCTATTCTGGCATCTCTTGCTTCCTACCCAAAGCTTTTAATGCTAATAACTCTAGCTTGACTCTCGTCACTCACATATGTATTTAGATGCCAGTCAAAGGCTTGCTTTCCTCAATATACCATGTTGTAATACACGTGGAGCTAGCATTGCACTTTTTAGATATCCTAGGTAAATCCATTATAGTCACATACCACTGCCACATCTGACAACCCCACCAAGCAGGAAGCAGTCAGATTTCCTGAATGGTAGTTAGGGTTACATTTTCAAAGGGGGTGGGGGAATGTTGAAAATTGGGGTTATAAACTGGATAGAAAACATAAAATAGTAGTTGCAGGAGTTGTCTTAATAATCTGATTGCCACAAATTTTTTTTGTATAATAACCCTTAAATAGTGAACTAGGATGTGAGATTGCTTTTCTGGTTCTGGAAAGAGATTATCTTACAAATGTAAGCTAACTTTGATAGGCTTATGATTGATTATTTTATAGTCGTATACCTTGTTTCAGGATGATTACTTGCTTTACCTTCCCTGATCAACATGTTCTAATGGTGACTAAATATAGGAATTTGGAAGCTGTGAAGTTCATTCTAGCCATGGGAATCCCTCAATCCAAATACCATCAACCTTGCCACAAGTTATCCTTCTAAGGCTTTCCAGCACAGTGAAGTTCTGTTGCCTTGACTAAAAGCTGTGGGTAGCTTTCATTGTTCATAGTGCTTTATACAACCTTGGGAATCTAGCATTAAAAATGAATTATACCTAACAGAAGAATAGCAACTATGCTATAATTCAAAATTAAATACCTGTATTTTTTCCTGATAATATGATTGCTATAAAATTTTTCTTTGCACACATGTAGACTTATATAACGATACTAGTAAATGCTAAGGTTTATATTCAAATTCCCAAAGCAGTGTCATTCACTGACATATTCCAAGAAACAAGCTTCATTTTAATCAACTAACTAGATAGGAGGATGGAAAAAATAGAAAATATTCATCTTTAATATTAATTAAAATAATAACATGTAGAGGGAAAAGATAGCTAACAAACTATTGTGCCACCTGCATATAATATGCACGATGCAGAATTAGACCAATGATCTGATATATCTTCATGATGTTTATATTGCTCATCATCTTACGGTGGAAAACATGTGAGTCTGGAGACTAAACAACTGATTGATGATTTTGAACCAGGTAAGTCATCAAACCCAGGTCTCTCAATCCTAAAACTCTAAATAATACAAACTGCTCACTCCAGTCTCCTGGCCCCGAGATATGCTACTCGTCTGATTCCCTTACAAAACAAAAACAAAAACAAAACAAACAAACAAACAAACAAACAAAACCAGTCCTCCAAGAGACAACAATCAGACACAACAAAACAAGATAAAGTATGACAAGGCAAAATCCTTCATATGGAGGAGGCTGGACAAAGCAACCTGCTAGGATTAAAGAATCTGAAGAGCAGGCAAGAGTTAGATATGTACTGGTTCCCACTCTTAGGAGTACCATGGAGGCATGAACCTAACAGCTATAACACGAGGACCTGGTGCCACCCAGGTAGGCCCCGTGCTTGCTGTTCCAGTCTCTGTGAGCCCTGTTTAGTTGATTCAGTGAGCCATGTTCATCTGGTGTCCTCCATGCCCTCTGACTCCTACAATCTTTCTTCCTCCTTCTCCTCCTCCTCTTCCACAGGCTTTCCCAAGCTCCAAAGGGAGGGACTTCATGGAGACATTTAGATTTTTCAAAAAAAAATAACAAGAGCTAAATACAACCTAATAGAAACATCTGGGATTGAAATGAAAAGGAGAGAAAATGGATACCGGGCAACAACCTTACTTTGTTACTAAAAAGAACCTTCCATAGCTTGTTCCCTACTCTGTTTAAGGACAAGGTCAGGAGGCTCTGCTGAAATTTCAGCCGAAGATTGAAATTCTGTTGGTCAAGCATAGACAGTTTCAAACAACCTTGAATGTATATTATAGAGTTTTCTTTTCTGCTTGGGTGGTATTTGCAGGTGTGCTTTCACTTATTTGTGGTAGTTATGCTGCTGATTTCCAAAGGATATACTAAAATTAAACAAATTAATGAATTTAAGGTATTAACTACACCTTATGTCCTTTATACACAATTAAATGTCTCTATCATTAATTGTAGTTTTTTTCATACTTATTTTTAGGATTAGATAATGAAAGGATATCTGGAAGCCATAAAGGCCTGGGACTAGAAACTCCTTCATAAGCAGTTAGATAGTGCTATCTAGAAAATGCAAGAACATTTCAGGTTTTGAGAAAAATCAAGCACTTTTTCTAATCTTTGCCTATGTGACAACCTCAGTACCCTGACATGTCTTTATAGATGCAGGAAAAATTATCTGGGAGACTCAAAGAATATCAAGAAATTAAAATATTATGATGAAACTTTGAAAATCATTTAAAAATAAAATATTAAAATAGTTATATTTGACTATAGGTATGTTTCATGTTTTTGCATAACGATTTAAATAAAGGATCCCATAACGTCTGTACAGGTTGGACATCCCTTCACTAAAATGTGAGAAAGTAGAAATATCATGGGTTTGAAGTTCCCAAGGTTTTGAAATATTTGTTTATATATAATAAGATTCCTCAGAAAGGAACTGAAACCTCAACATGAAATTCAAATGTGCTTCATATTCACGTCTCCACATGTTATGAAGGCAATCTGTAGAACAGATTAGAACACCTGTGGTTTAAATACAAATGTTCCATGGAGATCTGTGTATCTCTCCAGTTACAAGTCTGTAGAGATGACTGTTTTGTTATTTAGAATAACTATTTTTAAGGGCTTTTGATACATAATTTATCAACATTAGCAAGTGCTTTTCAAAGCAAGTGGACCTTCAACTTCATATGAATTTGAAGAAAGTGATCATTATGCTTTCTTCTGGCTCAATACCATTTCTTAATCTGTAAATCTTCCTTCCGACATAATCTTAGCAAATGTTCGTGGAACTTGAATCTGGAATTTATTTATATCCTTTAACTAAAGCATCTTAGAGTTATAAAAATGTTTTAGAAGACATTGTTCTACTGTCAAATTGCTCTAAATTATAGTAGTTTTAAATTTTTAAAAAATGTTTTAGAGTAATGATTTTAGCATTTTAAAAAGATTATTATTTTGTATAATACTTGAGGACCCTCATTTTCCACTTCTTAAATTTTTTATTGAAAATGGGCAGTACCATTCTAAGTACTCTCCTATTCTAAGTTCTCACAGGATCTTTGACACTCTTGGAATCTTGCTGATTCCAGTTTAAGTTTTCTTTAAAAGGTAATTGTACTCCACAGTGCTGCAGTGTGAGGTTCAGGAAGATAAAAACTGTCGCAAACAATTATTATTTGCATAATTCTAACTCATAGTTTAGCGTTGTGCTGCATACTAAAGATCCTGAAGTAATATAAGCCTAGAATATGTCCATATTAAAAGTTTATTAACACACAAGATATTCCCTATTAACTGAAAAGAGTATAAATATTATATGTCCAAGTAAAGAAAATAGAGATATAAATAGGTATTTCAGAGTTTTTCTCTGCTCTGTAAAACATGCCAGTATTAGCTGTACTGCTTTAGTTTGTAAGCATATGAACATGTTATAAAATGAACATATTTACATGCTCTTCTAGAATGTTGTCTATTTTCTCACAGTACCTTTGAATTCCATGAGGGTCTATTATAGCTCTCTATTTGGTAGTCATGAGCTACCCTCCCATTTCGGATAGCTCTACTGTATGCTTAATCTTTCTCTTTATACATGTCCATGGACCATGTTGCTCCAGAGATGTCCCTATCCCTCAAAGTCAAAGATGAGCATAGAGTGTAATCCCAGGCAGGCAAAGCCGTGATAGTCAGTGCAGGAATGAGCATGAATGCTGATAGGCATGTGGACATCATTATTAGCTCTAGGCATCTCAAGAACTAAATGTAGGGTACTACTCTCAGTCTTTGCAAATTGTAGAATCTCCACCCATGGCCAGAGTAAATGGGCTAACAAAGCTAAAGAGAATGATGCCCATGAACAGAGAATTGGAAATGAGTGAGGAAGACAGATTCTTGAGAACAAGAAGATATGCTTGAGGCTGGAACAGCTATAAAACATTTTAACTAAGCCTATGATTTCTTTCTTTATTGCTTCGACAAGACTACCACCTAGGTATTCATCCCATGTGTAGTCACCAAAGATAGACACTGATGTAGATGTCAGGAAGTGCATGCTGACAGGAGTCTGATATAGCTGTCTCCTTAGAGGTCTGCCAGAGTCTGACATATTCAGAGGTAGATGCTCACAGCTAACCATTGAACTGATCAAGGGGTTTCCAATGGAGGAGTTAGAGAGAAGACTGAAGGAGCTGAAAGGGTTTGAGACCCCATGGGGAGAGAGCAAAGATACCAACCAACCATAGCTCCCAGGATCTAACCCACCAGCCTGGGAGCACATAGGGAGGGACCCATGACTCCAGCTGTATATGTGGAGGAGGATGGCCTTGTTGGGCATAGGTGGAAGAGGAGATCCTTGGTCCCATGAAGGCTGGACGCCCAGTGGGGGAAAATTCAAGGGTGGGGAGGTGGGAGTGGAGCGTAGGTGGGGGCACATCCTCACAGAAGCAGGAGGAAGGGCGATATGATAGGGGGTTCCTGGGAGGGGGAGATGGGGTAAGGGGATAACATCTGAAATGTAAATAAAATATGCAAAAAAGAAACCAATTATGGTTGTTTCTAACTGTAGGTACTTTTTTTTTTACTTTACACACTAGACTTTGTAACTTACCATTCTTTTCTCTGTATCAGTTTTACATACAATATAGTATATATTTTCCAAGTATCAAACTATATCTTGTTGACCATTTTATGGTCAGGTCTTACTATAATGCCTAAGCCACTCAGCTAATAAAAATATGACCAAATTTATATGAATTTTCAAGGATATACAACTAAGTTCATTACCAATTAAGATAGGAAATAATATACAATTCCGAGTTAAGTATCTTGAGCTTTGTAAAACAGAAACGTTATTTTTCTTCTATTTTATCACATGGTAAATTAATCTAAAGAACTCAGCAATTGGACTTTAAAAATAATTATCAACTATGGAGACAAACAACACTGATGAGCTCAGTATCGATATAGGCTGACAACAAAACAAACATGGTTTACCAAACAGTGTCACTGAAGCAGGAGCCCTGAAAGTATTGTAAAGACACCTTCCTCTCTCTACCACAGAAGCTCCACTTTTTATGATAACACTAATTACAGGGCTCAGTATAATAAAACACATCCACTTACCTTTGCTTTAGAACATTAGCTATGTAGATTTCTAAGAGGAGTCATCTAGGACTGATTTATTTTACTCCTTTGCATGGTATCTGGTGCATTAAGCTAGTTGGAGCTAAGCAGACATGAATCCTTCACTCACCCTTCAGATCATTAATGTTCTACTTGGAGTTATTGCTTAAATTTATCTAAGTCCTGGAGATTTGAAAGAATTTACGCATGCTACGAACACAAATTGCTTGTTAGATATGTTCCTAAAAAAAGAAACATAATCCTGAAAGCCTAAATGTATTTCTCTGTCCTGTTTTTCACTCCAGCAAAATACTTGGAAATAGTTCACTTTAGAAGGAAATACATCTGAGTCTTGCCTTTTTTGTTCTGATAGAGTATTTAGTTTTTCTTTTCAGTTGAACAAAAAAAAAAGTCTCACAGAAGCACTGTAAATATTTTTTGTCCTTCATGGTCTAGTTGACATTGTATCTTCATTTTCTGAAATCAGTTTTTTATATTAAATCATATTACCTGTAGAAATGTTAGTGTAATGAATTATTAAAATTAAAGAAAGGTTGAGAATATTCTAAGCTTCTCCTCCCAGAGCCTCTGATCTCGGATAAATTATCCCACTTTCACATTTTCTATTGGAATTTATCTTGTCAAATACCCCAGGCTTCAAATTTTCAACTCTCTTTACTTTGTTAATTCTTCTCTCAGCTCCCACATATGAACTATTTCTGGTATTAAAAACTCATTTTTAATTGAATATATTTTCAACAACTGAAATGCCATGTGTGCTTGATAGGTTTAACTTAGGCCTGCAAGACTACACCTTAGCAGGGTTTGCATCAGCAAGCCTCCTCCTTGCCTTTGTTTTCAGTTCCCTTTCATCCTCAACTCATAGCTAGCAGATCACTGAGATTTCTCCCCTTTTGGTAAATACAACTTCTCAATACACAGGATCCCAATGGAAGAGTAAAATAAGCATAATAATGTTCTGAATCTGATCCCAAAATAGAATGTCAGAGCTCATGAAATCCCAAGATGTGCTCCCAGCCATGCATGCTGCTCCTTTGCCTTTCAATGCCCTATTTCAAAGTATTCAAAGACTTGTGAAAGGCACGATGATTTTATTAATAAGCATGACTATTTCAAGGACTTTCACTGTGTGCCTTTCTAACAGTGTCCCTCCACCCAAATATTTCCATCAGCAAATTTAAAGGGAAAGAAAGAGATGGATAAAAAGTTTGAAATGTACTCATTTTTGCTTCATTTCTAATAAACAATATACTCTCAAACTTATAATCATCAAAGAAACTTTCCCAGTTTTCTCCAAACAAGGCTGTTCTTAGGAATGCCAAACTCCCACATGGACAAGCATTGGCAGAGACAGGAAGACAGCAGGCTGACAGTGATTAGCACAGGCTGGCAAGCATGCTAGACCCAGGATAGAAGGGTCAGGCTTGCTGGCTCCAGCTTCATCCTCTAGATAGATGGCAGTCATGTCATTGCTTGCTCATCTAACTTTTCTCCTCATCTTAGATTATCTTTGTCTACACGGTATATGAGTGGATTTCCATTTTAAATCAAATTGAGGTAATGCTTGATTGATAAGAGTGGTTAAGTTTGTTCACTTTCTCATAATTTTTCCTGTTGCCTACTTTCATTTTTTTTTTCAAATTTTCTTCTTTTATATCTTTTGTGTTAAGGCTGTCTTTGACTTTCATTGTGATGTAAAGAGATCACTGTGCAAAAGTAGGCATTGTGAATGTCTTCCCAGTGTTTCTTATTAGATGTATCATTCAAGACTGTTAAGGGACTGGCTCAGGGTGGACTGAGTTGCCCACGTAGACTCAGCAAGCAATGAAAGAATGTTATCTTTTAAGGAGCTCCAGAAGAAAATATCTTCTTTCCTAATAAAGCCATGAGAAAAAATGATGTTTTTTTAACTTCTGGACATTGGCAGCGAATTCGACAGCTACATAACGAGCAGACTGGGGTCAAACCTGCGCCAAAAATAGCCAAGTAAAGAGATGGGAAAAAAATCAGAAACCTAATAATATTAGGCTATTTTTATCATTCCAGAAGCTAACATTACTTCTTTCCTCTGCCAAATGAAAAAAAAAAAAAAAAAAAAAAAAGTAGACACACAGATAGTGCTCCTGCTCCGATACAAGGTTACATTGTATTGTCATGGGTTTTTTTTTTTTTTGTTTTGTTTTGTTTTGTTTTGTTTTTTTTGTTTTTTTGTTTTTTTGTTTTTTTGTTTTTTTTTTTCTGTCTTATCCACTTTGTGGCTTAGGAGTTACTGCAGCCGTTTTGATGCAGTTCTGACTCTGGCTGTTTAAGTTTGCTGCCTCTCATGGAAGTAACGGCTGAATGAGGACATCAAGAAGACCAAAGCATTAAGCCAGGGGCCACATCTGCCTGTCTGTTAAAGAGGCACCAGCTCACCACTCCTGTGTTTTCTTACTTGGGAAAACATGGAAATAAGTACTAACTTTTAAATCTGATGCAAAGACTGAATGGGACAATAGGAGCAAAAACTCAGCCCATTTTACACATTGGTGCATAGACTTTAGTATTGCTAGAGGGCAGCTACTTTCTCTGGGTTTATTTTGGTCTTAAAGACAAAGTAGAAAACCAATGTAGCTGACAAGCAGTGACTGCTATTTAGCAATAAGCTGAAGGTACCTTTGATTTAGGGTGCTGCACCAACTATAGAAGGTATTAAGACATTAAAAACCAAATCTTTCCAAATCTCTACTAAAATTAAGAGTTTCCTAAGCTTTTCTAGAACTTTAATTCTGATATTTATTACCCACTACATACCTCCAACATATCGTCTATGTATCATCCACACAGCCAAACACACACACTCACACACTGAATAATGCTAGAGTTTTTAAGTTTTTATCCCCCTCAAAACATATCTCAAAGTCTGTCAAATGTTAAAAGTTTTACTGTGTCAGTTGAAACACATACCTGGTAATACCAAAAATAGAAACTGTTTCCAAAAATCCTGGGGTCAAAGTTTGGCTTGATTTTCAAATAAGAGAATTAAATATAGCTAGATACTAAAATGTATTTTAAAAATCACATAAAAATCCATATAGAAATAAACATGTATGAACTTAATGATATGAACTGTAATAGACATATTCCATAAAATGCAACAAAGGGAATTTTAAAATAAGTAATTTTTGAATTCTAATTTGCATGCTTTTTTCTTCTTTCTGTCTCCCTTCGTCTCTCTGTCCCTCTGTCTCTCTGTCTCCCTGTCTCTCTGTCTCTCTGTCTCTCTCTCTCTCTTTCTCTCTCTCTCTCTCTCAAGTTTTCTTACATCCATATTTCTCTAGAAGTTTTTTGGTTTTTGAAGTTGATTCTCAGGTGTTTTAACACATTTTTCTTGCTGAGGAGTATACATTTTCATGCAAAAGAAGTGCAAGTGACACAGATTTTGATCATACTATCAAATTAATTGAATCTTTAGTGTATATTTCCAAATTTCCACCAAGGTTCTTGATAATGACACAGTACACTGAGAAGTCCATTTTAATTTGTTGTTACTGAAATATAGTAACACAAGTATACAGGAGCACACAGAAGCATACAAATTTTGGTATGGCATGGTAACAAGAATCAGTTCCAGAAACAATAACAAAAATTTAAAAAAGCAAAGAACAGACCCAGGAGCAGTCTCCTGTACCTGCCAAGCCAAATTCTGAGTTCTATACTATGTGCTAATAGGAGGAAATGCAACCCAGTCACCAACTGGGAAAACCTCCAGATTTCTCCTCCGGTACAAGAATCGTGACTTCTAACAGGAAACTGTGATAATACCAATGTTCCAGAAGATTAGAACACGGATTCTTAAGATCCTTAAGCCTTTATACAGTCACTCAAAGGGGGCACTTAACTGCTAAGCATATTTGTTTCAAAAATATCAAGGAACATTGGGCCATTGTGTAATCCTCCTACAAGTAGTGATTGAAGTAAACAAGTAGTTTAAAGGTATTTTCCAGAAATAGAAGTAAAATGGATAAGTCAAGGGAGGTCCAATTTCTGTCCGTTATTAAGTCAAGTACTTATCTCTACACACTGTAATGCATGTAGATCTAGAATCACAAGCTAGGAAGTGTTAGTGAATACAAACACTCATGCAAAAAAAAAAAAAAAAAAAAGAACCAATAAGTAGACTGTGTAAATGACTCTGAGATCCCCAGTAGCAAGGAGCACACTAAATACCTACAAGTAACTCATTCCCTGCTGCTTCTTCATGTCTTGTCACAGATTCCAAAATCCTTCGGGTTAATACTGTCAGTAGAAGACATGAAGAAAGGACCTATGAAAAGAACTATCATACTACAGAAACAGAAACAAGGATGTTTGGAGTGAGGTCCACACAAGAGAATAAGCAAATCACATCTTGCCAGATAATTGGTACCCTTCCTAACTTTTAACTAAGAACTGCAATATATTTCTTGTTAGAGAAAAGAAAATGATGACCAAAACAATGGCATGCTCACTGCGGTTGAAACTCAGTGTGGTCTAGATATGATGTCATTGGGTCATACAATGGCCCATGTATGCACAGTTAATCCTAAAGTCAGGCTTTAAAAGCATGACATCCAGATCTTTCACTTGTTTGGTTAGAGTGACACCAAGATATTTCATACTATTTGTGACTATTGTGTAAGGTATTGTTTCCCTAATTTCTTTCTCAGCCCATTTATCATTTGTGTAAAGGAAGGCTACTGGTTTGTTTGAGTTAATTTTACATTCAGCCACTTTGCTGAAGTTGTTTATCAGCTGTGGAATTTCTCTGGTAGAATGTATACTATCATATCATCTGAAAATAGTGATAACTTGAAAAGTTCCTTTCCAATTTGTATTCACTTCATCTCCTTTTGTTGTCTAATTGCTCTAGCTAGAACTTCAAATACTGTATTGAATAAATAGGAAGAGAGTAGGCAGCCTTTCCTTGTCTCTGATTTTAGTAGCTTCGCTTCAAATTTCTCTCCATTTAATTGGATATTGGCTGTTTCTTTGCTGTGTATTGCTGTTATTATGTTTAGGTATGTGCCTTGAATTCCTGTTCTCTCCAAAACTTTTAACATAAAGGGGTGTTGTATTTTGTCAAATGCCTTTTCAGCATATAATGAGATGATCATTTCAATTTTTTTCCCTTTGAGTGCCCTTCAACAGAAGAATGAATACAAAACAATGGGGTTCATTTACACAATGGAATACTATTCAGCTATTAAAAACGAGGACATCATACATTTTTCAGGCAATCAGATGGAACTAGAAAATATCATCCTGAGTGAGGTACCTCAGACCCAAAAGGACATGCATGTGTTATAGTTATTGATAAGTGGATGTTGACTAAAAGTACAGAATACCTAGGATACACTCCCATAGACTGTAAAAAGTTTAACAAGCAGAAAGACTCAAGTAAAGACGTTTCAATCCCACTTAAAAGGGAAAAGAAAATAATCACAGGAGGCAGAGGTTGGAAGGGACCAGTGTTGGAGGGGGAAAATAGGGATCAGGATAAGGTATGAGGGTCAGGCTAGGAGAGAAGCCCAGAGAGCCAGGAGAATGAATGGAAATGTGCAACATTATGGGGCTGAGAATGGCTAAACCTCTAGACAGTCTCAGAACCTGAGAAATGAGAGGCTTCCAGGACTCAATGTGGATGACCTTAGCTGAAATGCCCAACAGTGGGGAGATGGAACCCGAAAACAGATAGACATGGCCCCCAGTTAAGACATGCAGCCACCCACCCATCTACACAATTTTTGATCCTGAATTGTACCTGTCTAAAGGAAATTCAGGGACAAAAATGGAGCAGAGACTGAATGAAAGACCATCCAGTGGCTGTGACCAGCCCAACTTGGGATCCATTCTATGAGCAGACACCTAACCACCGTGGCAAGGAGCACAGGAGTAGGCAGACAGGTACAGAATTGGAGCAGTACCTAAGAGCCCACATCGTAATCCATAAGCAAGAAGTAGAGGGAAATAACTAGGAAGAGCATGCACTTTTCAGAATTCAGAGCCTGCTTCCCATGACACTCTTCTTCTAGCAAGGCCGTACCTCCTAATTCTTCCTAAAAAGTCCCACTAACTGTGGACCCAAGCATTCAAATATATGAAGATATGAGGGGCACTCTCATTCAAACAACCACAAAAGCAGTATGTTGCTGTGCATCATGGGAAGGTATGTTTTTCTATATCCAATTGTTAATTCTATACCAGCAGAGAACTAAATGCTGGCAAGGTCTTGCTATTGTTATTTCTATGGTCCATCACTGGTCTCATATGTTGTGAATATTAGCCTTTTCCTTGCTAGCCTAGAAGCAATTTAGTGTTGACTGTGATTGGTTGTAATAAAGAGCTTATGGCCAATAGCTGGACAGGAACTAGAAGGTAGATCTGAGAGATAGAGAGAGACAGAGACAGAGACAGAGAGAAAGGATGAGAGACAGACAGAGAAAGAGAAACAAGAGAGAGGGGGAAGAGAAAGATGCTGGGAGAAGAATTAAGATGCAGAGGATTGATCAGCAGATGTGGAGGTTAAAAAAGGAGCAGCAGAAGGGACAGACAGACACAGGTAGCCATGTGGCAGGACATAGTGCCAAGATTAGTCAGGTTAGGCTAGATAGCTGGCTAGGAGACTCCCATAGCTAAAAGGACTAACATTTAAAATATTATAACCCTTCCATGCCATCATTTATATCTCTGATGGTTCTAAAGAAGTCCCACTATAAGAATATATTTGATTTTTTTCTCTTTCAATATAATTCCTACTCACAACTCACAAATGTACAATAATAGTAATATTAGATGATTACATCATCTAATGATTTTTATGGCCACCTGGTCATTTTTTGTATAAAATACATTTTCTGTCAACAACAACAACAACAAAACCAAACCTTCTATACAAGATTTAACTTCGTGATTTTTAAGACACTCTGTAAAAGATTTGTTTCATTTCTAAGTGTGTGTGTGTGTGTGTGTGTGTGTGTGTGTGTGTGTGTGTATGTCTTTAAGTGGATATAATAATGTGAACGGCAGTATACTCAGAAACCTAAGGTGTTGGTTCTCCCTGTGGCTGGAGGTACAGGCAATTGTAAGCAGTTTGAAGTGTGTGTTAAGAACTGAATTTATATATTCTGCAAGATTAGCAAGGGTTCCTTTCTCTACTGAGCCCCCTGGCCTGCCCTAAAACATGTGCTTTTTAATTTTAAGAGACAAACATTCTCTAGCACTAGCTTACATACAGTAAGATGTTTTCATTGTCTTGAAAACATTTTGCACCAAAGAGTTTACGTGATGGTTACCGGTTACTTTATTTCTCTTATTAGCTAAGCTCATTGAAGCTTCCAAGTCATTTCCTATTTAAGAGTGAGGGGTATACAAAAACAGTAAGTATTCTAATTAATTTTCTGGGTTATGGGATGGGTAACAGGAGCAGGCTCACTGCGAGTGTACTGTGATTGAAATGTTACAAAGAAGGATGACTCTTCCTGATGTAAATTCTCTGTTTAATTTAAGGCAAGGTTTTAAAAGTAACTTTTATTTATCATATATACTAATTGTCTTGAGGTTTCTTCCTTTAGTCTGCTAACTAAGATCTAGTCCTACAGCTTTTAGTGTCATGTAATCTAATCTGAGCCTAGAATATTTTTAGCCTCTGAGACTTACTTCTGAATAAGCTCACTCTTTCTGTTTCTTTCTAAGCTCTGACAGTTTGGTTCAATGCGACTTTTCTGGCTCAAACTCCTTTCCAAGCTAACTGCTTCAACATGGCTTCTCTATCAGACTGACTTTTTGCTCTGCTTGGCCTCAAGCTAACTCTCACAATATGTTCTTATATTCTGGCTTCTTTACGTTCTTTCGTTCATTCTGTCTTCACCTGCATCTAGTTTTTCCTCTCTGTAAAACCTGCCTCTGTACAACTGACCCAATAAATTCTCCTTTTCTTTCTTCTTTCTATGCAGTAGTCTTTCTAAAGTAGCCTCTCTTTTCTCTTTGTTCTCATGAGAGTTGGGCATAGTTATATTCTGTCAAATCTTTCTCTGATTTATTAGTTTGTCTGCTGCTCAATTAGACATCACTTTCAAACATGAATGCTTTCTTCTACTTTACCCTCATTGTTTGAGATTAAAGATCTGTAGTAATGGCATGTCTGTATTCCAGCCAGAAGTATTAAAAGTGGTTATGGGATGAGCCACACCACAATTAAAAACAGTTTTTTTATTTTGTAGGAAATAATGCCATGTCAGGGTTCAAAGAGTGATCAAATATCCTTCATCACAAGGGACATTTGCCACTCAAAATTATTGTTGTAATTCATCTTAGAACTAAAACTTAGGTAATAGAGAATGACAAATTTAACCCTGGAGAATTCTAGTATGTCTACATTTTGGCACTAAATGCCTAGTTATTAGTTAAGATCAGGCTTTTAAGAGACAGTTCTGGTGACTGAAGTAATGATGCTGAACCAGCTGTTCTCTCAGTGGCTGCTGACTAGATTCCAGAAAAAAAATAAAAATCTATTTTGTAATAAACTCATTACTAAATTTTTGAAGCATATTCACTTCTAATTCATTAATACTAACACTCTCTGATAAAAGAACAAAAACTTAAAATCAGAAAACTTGATTAATATCAGAACACCTTTGTTGAGTATCCAAAGATGGGAAAGGGAGGCTGGGGTCCTTTGTTCCGACCTAAGGCAGGCATGGTTTCCGTAAGTTTTCCCAGCCTTCCCTTTTGAAAAAAATTTAAAAAGGGGGACCTGTGGGGAGCCAACAGAAGGCGGCTATCATCCTTGCAGCCATCTTGAGTCATATACCCTGACAAGAGACTTGATTACAACAGCCTACAACAGCTGAGCACACTCTGATAACATCTCATTTTAGATACCTAAGATTTTCCCTTGGGTGTGTGAGACGTAAAGATGTGAGACTTTAAATGCATGACTCAAAGACAAGACTAAAGGTGTGACTTAAAGACATGACTTAAAAGTGAGACATATAAAAGGTGAGAGGCAGACAGAAGAAAGTACTTGAGACTTGAGACTTGAGACAGGTAACTTGGAACTTGGAACTGGGAAAAGACTAGCAACTAGGAACCAGAATTAGGACTTGAGACTTGGTACTAGGAACTAGGGACTTGGAACTAGGAACTTGGAGAAAAGAAGAGAGACTGAAGAATAAATGGGATTGAATCACACTCTGTCTGGTCTCCATTCTTCGAGTCTGTCCTCTCTCTCTTGCTGAACCCTGACCCGCGGACCAGAGCAGCTTGGGGCAGTGCAGGCTCTAACAACTTAGCCCCCAAGGCTTTTGGCAGTGCAAATTCCAACATTGATAGAATGGTCTGCAACATTTTGGCTTCCAAGCATGGGGCAGAGCCGCCCGAGACACACCTTTTGGCCTTTGATGTACCCCTCACTTTGTAAACAGGCAAAGCCATTTTTATATATATTTGCCCTAAGAATGACACATAAACATTTACAATGCATTTGATCATGAAATGAACATTTTTAAGTTCAATATAAATTTTGTGAAATAATTCACTAACTTAAAACACAGAAATAATGAAAATCAGCACATAAATTCTAATGACATATATGAACGAAAGATATGAAAGGGTTTTGTGAGTATATGATACCAGGAGGAAGAAGTACACGTAGCCAGGAAAGGCTAAAATTTTTGAAAGATAAAAAAGAAATTGCCTGTGAAAAATTAAAACCGAAAATATAAATAGAATAGTGGATGAGAAGACTGTGTGGCTGAACAAAGTACACCAAAGAGAATGTGGTGAGCTGGTTTAAAAGGTGGGACCAAGAGTATCCCTATAGCTTTGCAGGGAGTGGCAAGCTAGTCCTTGGTTTGCATGAAACTTTATGGAGAATGACAAAGCTGGGTTTAATTCTTCCAAGGACTGTGCCACCATTTTAGAGTCTAGTGTGTTAGAAGAGAGTGGAGGGGAGTCAGAAAACAATCATTAAAGAGAATACATTCATCATCAAGGTGAGACAATGATAAGTGAGTTTGCAGAGAAAGGTGAATAATTAAGAAAAACTGAGATTTTGAGAATTAACAACTTCACAGTTTGAATGCTGAGAATTATAAATTGTCAGTTTTGAGGAATCACCTTTCATCCTAACTTCTGGAATGATAAGAGTGAAAATTCAAAATATGATGTTACCATAACTTGATATATGCTCTAAATGTTATTTTGTGTTCATGGTACAGACAAGGAATGAAGAATTCAACTTTTAAGTAGTTAAATATGAAAATCCAAAGAGGGATCAAATTGAGCTGACAACTAGACAGCTGCATAGTTAGGGCATTGATTGAGAGAAGATTGACTTGGGAAACTAAATTTGGGAGACATTGCCACATATATGCATACTATTTAAAACTTTGGAACAGATGATCACACAGGAAATGAATGTGATGTTTTCTATGGATTATAATCTAGGAAGGAGTGTAGAGTTTGCAGGGAAAAACTGAAGAGGAAATTGTAACAACTACTCCAGATATAAAACATAAAATAAAATTATGGGCCTAAAAAAGTAGATAGTTGCCAGGTAGAAGTGTTGTCATGTAAATAAGTCAAATAATTTGAAGCTTGCATGTAAAATCACTGAGGAGCATTGACTATTATAACTATAGGCTTTTTGGCTTTAGGAGTTATCATCTGCAGAAGCCAGACAGATAAATGGATGAGTAACATGTCTAATCTTCCAGTATCCAAACAGTTCTCAAGTTAATAATGCCCACAGAATGATGAGACCAGGGGCTAGAAAGTAGATAGAATCCTTCAGATTAATGAATAAAGAAATTAGGGCATCTATAGAAGTACAACCCAAGGCTTTCAAATGATAGGTGCAAGTTAATGTCCCTGATAGTCTCATAAGCACAAAACCAGAAATTAAACACTTTCCACTTAATAATGAACATCTGCTTCCAGAAACGGTTTTCTTTATCTCAGAAATTAGAGATGTCTTCAAAGAAAATATTTTTCTAGTCAAAATGTAAACTACCATGAGATACACAATTCATTTCAACTTAAATAACTAAATATTTAAACCAATCCATATACTCATATTGAATATATTTTAAATGTAAGACTAAGTATATGTCATAATATCCTGTTTTACACAGTTATAAGTACCAATATATCATTTCACATTGAGGTAACCTAAGTGAGAAAAGCATTCAAAAACAGCAATTAAGGAAGTAAAAATTTTAATACAAATGAAATTAATTTGGGCAGAAGGCAAAAAGAGAGTAAATTAATAAATGAATTACTAAAATCCATAAATAGGGGTAATACACATTTAACTAATACTCTTAATCCATTTTTAAGTTCCTCATTTACTACTCTTTATTCATAAACTCACCAGCTTTAAAAATGTTCTCTTAATTAAAAAAAAAAAAAAGACTGATCCTTAAGGCATTCTAAATATAGGTTATTTTCATGTTGTTTAAAAAAAGCCTTTGGAGAAAAACCAGTTATTATAATATCTTATTGAATAAAAATTGCAAAACTTTGCAATCTCAATGAAAAGAAAGATATTTGCGTACGCTCACTTTATAGTGTCAGAATTTAAACTGATACATCTTTTACATTCCATGATTTCTGGCTTTAACACACAAAGCGGAATAGAAGCTTAAGGTTCAATATCCCTAAACAGCTTTTATCACAAAAAAATAGTATTTTTTTTTTAAAAAAAAAAACATGAATTAAATAAAACAACCTTAAAGCAAGAAAGGCTGGGGGTATTAAAACTTTCTTATAAACGGGACCTCATGAAACAGGAAAGCTTCTGTAAGGCAAAGGAAGCCAATACTATTGATGATGGAAGACTATGAAGGGTCATAGATAACTGCAGATCCTAACCACAGAGAAGATGAATTGAGCCACTAGGCATTAAGATCTGTGACCTGACATCTATACCTAGATGAACTTAATTTCAGCTGCTGGATGCTGGGTCACTAGCATTCAAAGCCCAGAGCAGTAAGCTGTATAAATTTGAAGATTTCTTTTTGGAAGTAATATCTTTCAGGGCTCAGAGCCATAGGGTTACTCTTGAAAATGGGGAAAAAAAAAAAAACCCTTTCAGCCTGAACATCAGTAATGCTCCATCAGACTGTCAGACTTACATGTATAATTCTATAGCTCAGTTCTCATGCCCCATGGATAAAAAGGCCTGTGAGCCTGAGGCATAACTCACCAGTCCCTGTCACTATTTGTGATTTCTAGCCAAGTTAAAGAATGTGCCACACTTTGTGCCAAATTCATGCATTCCACAGAAAACCCCAGAATGCTTTACTGTGGTGTTTACAGCAATGATAAGACATATTTGTAGAGCTTTTGGAAGTGAATAACAGCAGCACAGGACTCTAGAAATGGACTCACTAAAAGAAACTAAGCTTTGCAAGTCAGAAACAATCAATATTACAAGTTTTTGTCTGAATGAATTTTTAAATTTTTTCTATAAAATTTTGGTAAGTGGCTTGCTACAAATATTGCACATTATAGTTATTATCCAGTGTATAAAAAAATGAGGTCTCTACATAGAAGGTTTGTCAGGGAACTGATATAGTTGAGACACCCATTGAGCCTCTCTGTGTACAATGGTAAATGGCACATATTGTACCACATTTTATCAGGCATTGACTTCACAAAATATTTATGATTCAATTAAGGAAGTTCCAGGAAAGAGCAATTTGAGTAGCCATACTTACACATCAAAAATACAGATGCTGTAACCCACATCAAACATCAAAACATCACAAAATTTCAGGATAAGTTCTTGACCACCAGGGAAGGAGAATATAAAGCATAAACAATGTTGTCATACTTGAAAGATATAGTAAGGACACTAGAGAGTAAGGCTAAGGAAAAGAGCTACTTGAGTCTCAAGAAAAAGCTGTTTGCAGCAACACATAGTCCATTACCTGCCAAACTCCATTTCTCTAAGGTACTTGAACATTTTGTGGCTTTGATTAAAATAAAATAGAATCAAGAAGTCTATGGAAAACTAAGAAAATAATAAAATTATTTCAAGAGGTAACTTTCATATGTCAAATGAGGAGATGTATCTTACAACTGAGATTATGGTGGGTATTTTGAACAGTTGGAATGAAATCTTCTAGCCTTTATAGGGGTGGTATCATGGTTAAGCTAATTGGATTGCCATAAAAAAGACAGGTATCGTACATATAGGTGAGCAGGTTGTAAATACTAGCCTTATGCCACAGTGCAGGTATAGGATGACACACAGAAGTCAACCAGCTCTGTGGTCCACCTGAAGTGGAAGCCACTACAATGTACATGCATGTGGCAAACAGGTGGGCAAGAAATAGAAGTGGGACAGTTTGAACACTATGAAGAAAGATGAAACTGGAAAAGCAATGGAAACGTCTGTTGTGAGTAGCCAGCCCTTCCACCTGAAACCATAGTGAAGTCGTAACCTTTGCTGCCACTGAAGGCCATGTCTAGGTCTGTGGCTATGCAGCCACAGGTATCACTGTCAATGTCCTTGGTGTATAATACCATTACCAGAAGTCACTGGTCTAGTCAAACACCAATAGCCACATTGAATAAAGTCCAGAGTCTGAACAGAACTGGTCCTGCTCCTCAATGGCTGCAGTGCTCTGAAAAGCTGGCTCTAACTCTTACTAGATACAGCAGCATTCAGGAGAGCCAGCCCTGAAACTTGCTTGTACAGGACATTAGAGAGAGATGGCCCTGGTCGTAGGGCACACATGACTTAGCCATTATGGTGGATAGAATAGGAGTGCTGACCCCACTATTCTTCTGCCAGCAGGTTGTGCAACTCCAAAGTGAATTTGTTCGCAAGGGGTACCTTTGATATGCAAGGTCATGAGAGCTGGCAAGCTGGCCCTGTCCCACACCAGGTGTAGTGCTTGGTAAAGTGGCAGGGTGCAGGTAAACTAGCCCTAATTCCTGTTCACCATAGAGCTTACCCAGTCACTCATCATGGTATGGTGTGAGGGCAGAGTTGATCTCCCCTATCTGTTGCCTTTCACCACCTACTGCATTCAGGAAAGCTGGCCCTGGATGAGAGCAGAACTATCCCTGAACCACTGTGCAACCACTGCAGCACTCAAGAGAGTGGGCTGGCCCTGATGGACAAAGCACAGTTGTGCTAACCCTGAGGACATGAAAGCAAGTAGCTGCCTTCTGCAAATGTAAGCATTGGGTGTGCTACCTGGAACAGTACTGGAGAGGACTCTTTCATAGGGAGAACCAGCAGGCTGACCTGTTCAGCTACTACTCAGGCCCAGGATCCAGGATGTCAAGTTGGTTCACCCCAAAATCTATATCATCTGTGAACTGTTGGGATGTGTGAAAGGGCCAGTTCTGAGGATCTAAGACTGTAAGATCACCCTGACACATGGCAACAACAGGAAGACCAGGAGGAATCTCAGTGAGTATCCAATATTGATGGGGTCAGTGAATCCAGAGAGACTTCAAACCAAATGAATGATTCACTGCAATGAACATTTGCAAATGAAGATGTGTGTGTGTGTGTGTGTGTGTGTGTGTAAGAGAGAGTTATACTGTTGGACATACTGTGATACACTACAGCTTCCATGATGTTTTGTATGTTTTGTTTTTGTCTGGTTTGGGTCTGTTTGTGCGTTTTGGTTTTTTTTGTTTTTTTTGTTTTTTTGTTTTTTTATTTTGGGAGTTGGAGGGATTGCAAGGTTGGAGTGGATAAGAGAAAATAGGGAGATAAGTAGGACTGGGCTGCATGATGTGAAACAAAGAATCAATATAAAAGTTTGAAATGTTATATATTAAACAAGAAAAAGAAAGAAAGAAAGAAAGAGAAAGAAAGAAAGAAAGAAGGAAGGAAGGAAGGAAGGAAGGAAGGAAGGAAGGAAGGAAGGAAAGAAAGAAAGAAAGAAAGAAAGAAAGAAAGAAAGAAAGAGAGGATGGGGAGGAAGGGAGGGAGGAAGGGAGGGAAAGGGAAGGGAAAGGAAGGAAAGGGAAGGGAAAGGAAGGAAAGGAAAGGAAAGGAAAGGAAAGGAAAGGAAAGGAAAGGAAAGGAAAGGAAAAAAGGAAAGGAAAGGGAAAACTGAGTAGTTTCTGGTCCAAGAGGTCCCAAGTTATTTAATATTTTCTGCTTTTGTTTACTTAGATTTTGTGACTGGAAATAGTGATGGGGGACTTGGGAAATGGTATATTTTTTCTGTGACTTGTGAAAAGAATACACACACACACACACGCATGCACACACACACTTATGCATGCACACACATTCATCAAAATCAGCCAATCTGATGTTGATAATAGTTAATTTCAACAGTCATATCAAATCATATTCCATCAATGATTAGAATGAAATTCTCAGTTCCATAAAAACTGTGAGTCTTCTCAACTTTGACTTATTTCTAGAATTTTGTATATCTACGGCAAAGCTGTGAAGTCAATTTCTAAAGACTGGATTTCAATAAGATTAATTTTTTAGAAATTATAAGTCCCAGGCACTTAGCAGATGTTTGTAAACATTGGGATGGCTTGCCCCTCTATCCCAAAGCTGTGATAAATAAACTGAGAAGCTTCTGGAAGTCATTCACACTCTGGCAGCTTCAGGAGATCCAGTAGTAACACTCTGCCAAAGGCACCAAACACAGATACTGAGAGAAAGATCAGTGGCATCCTGAAATTCAGTCCCTTGCAAAGTAATCAACACTTTTGGCAAAGGGGAGCACATGGCTAGATTGGAGCCATTCATTGCCATCTCCCAAAATCCTACTTTTCTTTGTTTAATAACAAACCATTGAAAAATAAAGTAATTACATTATAATAATATTGTGTGTGTGAGAGAGAGACAGAGACAGACAGACAGAGAGAAAGAGAGAGAGAGAGAGAGAGAGAGAGAGAGAGATGCCCAAAAAGGAGAGGAGATCATTTCTTTAGATAAATGGATTTAAATATGATCCAAAAAACACTCAAGAAGTTGATACTGCTTCCTGTTCCTGGGATGAATACAGAAAGTAGGTGAGCTTCCTACATTGAAAATGGAGGACAACATGTAGAAGAATGCAAATCGATCTATTCTTATCTCCATGTACAAAGCTCAAGTCCAAGCGGATAAAGGACTTCACATAAAACCAGAAACACTGAAAGTAATTGAAGAGAAGGAGGGGAAGAACCTTGAATCCTCGGCACGAGGGAAATGTTCCTGAACAGAACAGCAATGGCTTATGCTCTAAGATCAAGAATTGACAAATGGGACCTCATAAAATTGCAAAGTTTCTGTAAGGCAAAGGACACTGTCAATAGGACAAAATGGCAACAAACAGATTGGGAAAAGATCTTTACCTTATCTGATAGAGGGCTAATATCCAATATATATAAAAACTCAAAAAAAAAAAAAAAAATAGACTCCAGACAACCAAATAACCCTATTAAAAATGAGGTACAGAGATAAACAAAGAATTCTCAACTGAGAAAACTCGAATGGCCGAGAAGCACTTAAACAAATGTTCAGCATCCTTAGTTATCAGGGAAATGCAAATCAAAACAACCCTGAGATACCACCTCACACCAGTCAGAATAGCTAAGATTAAAAACTCAGAAATAGCAGATGCTGGTGAGGATGTGGAGAAAAAGGAACACTCCTCCATTTTTGGTGGGATTGCTAGCTGGTACAGCCACTCTGGAAATCAGTCTGGTTGTTTTTCAGAAAATTGCATATAGCATTACCTGAGGACCCAGCTATACCACTCCTGGGCATAACCCAGAAGATGCTCCAACATATAATAAAGACACATACTCCACTATGTTTAAATCAGCCTTATTTATAATAGCCAGAAGCTAGAAAGAACCTGGGTGTCCTTCAACAGATGAATGATACAGAAAATGTGGTACATTTACACAATGGAGTATTACTCAGCTATTAAAAACAATGAATTTGACAAATTCTTAGGCATATAGATGGAACTAGAAAATTTCATCCTAAGTGAGGTAACCCAATCACAAAAGAACACACATAGTATTTACTCATTGATAATTGAATATTAGCCTAGGAATTCACAATACCCAAGATGCAACTCACAGACCACTTGAGGCTCATGAAGAAGGAAGACCAAAGTGTGGGTGCTTCAGTCCTTCTTAAAAGGAGTAATAAAATACTCAAGGGAACAAATATAGAGACAAAGTGTGGGACAGAAACAGAAGGAGGGGTCCTCTGGAGACTGTTCCACCTGGGTATCATTCCCATGTGCAGTCACCAAAGGTAGATGCTGATGTGGATGTCAGGAAGTGCATGCTGACAGGAGCCTGATATAGCTGTGTAACTTAGAGTTCTGCCAGAGTCTGACATATTCAGAGGTAGATGCTCACAGCTAACCATTGAACTGATCATGGGGTTCTCAATGGAGGAGTTAGAGAGAAGAATGAAGAAGCTGAAAGGGTTTGCGGCCCCATGGGGAGATTAACAATATCTACCAACCAGAGCTCCCAAGGTCTAACCCACCAGCCTGGGAGCACACAGGGAGGGACCCATGACTCCAGCTGTATATGTAGGGGAGGATGGCCTTGATGGACATAGGTGGGAGATGAGATCCTTGGCCCCATGAAGACTGAATGCTGGGGGAATTCGAGGGTGGGGAAGTAGGAGTGGGTGTTTGGGGGGTCACAATCTCATAGAAGCAGGAAGAAGGGGGATAGGATAGGGGGTTGCTGGGCAGGGAGGAAATGTTGTAAGGGGATAACATCTGAAATGTAAATAAAATATCCAATTTTTAAAAGAGGAAGGGAAAATAAGGCAAAACTGGGATATACCGAGAACCTAGGAGGAGGGGCAATGGAATGAATCATACCACACAAACAAGCAATCAAAGAATTCTTTACTCTGCAAGGCAGCCTAAGAGGCAGATCAGCATGTGGACACTGTGGTGTTAAAGGCTGTTTTTAGCTTCTGTGTTGAAAGACACCTGTGGGCTTGCTTCATGTTCTGTGGATATCACAAGCAAAGACACTAGCCTACTGCCTGCATTCCAGTCTAGCATTTTGAGTATCTTTTATATCATATATTTTATAAATATCTTGAGCAGGGATTTGACATTTTTATTGTCTACTGTAAAAGATGCAAATCTCCTTGACTCAGAGTTTTCTTCCCACAACCTGATTTTCTGCCTGAATAGAAGTGACCTGCCCCTTTTCTTATGGGAACTGATTATGGGGCCTTTCCATACATGAGGTGCATGCAGCTTACGCTGACATGATTAAGGAAGCCCTTTTCCTCTGACCCAGAGGCACTGCATCTTCTAGCAGCCATGAATCTTCAGCAGGCTATGTATTACATCATCAGTAGAGCAAAACTGCAGATCTTCAAAAGTTGGCAGTATTCATCCATATGAAATCTAGTTTGGGGAATGAGAAATTGGGTCTTCAGATACCTGGGGAAGGTTTTAAAGCAGCTGTGGGATTTAAAGATAAACTGTGTAAAAGAAGTAAATGAGAGCTGTCTTGTGCAGGAGTCTATACTTCACAGTCTCAAAGAAGCAAAATACATTATTCAGCAAATAATAAAAATAGAAATATGTACTTGCAAGAAGCAGAGATACTGAACTCCAGGGAAAGGAAATATAGTCGAACAAAAGCTCAGAGCCCTCTAATAGTAACAACAGAAGTGATAATTAACTTACTTTAGTAGCTTGCTGTTTACAAGGCAATTCCATACACAATATTTTACTTGTGTCTTATGAAACTCTTTTGAGATAGACTTCTTTATTTCCTTAATTATACAGTAGAGGAGATTAAAGTTTAAAAAGGTTATATAACTTGACAAAACCCCCAAACTACTGTTTGGAAAATAAACACAATGGATAGACCTAGGGAAATTAAATCAAAAACAAAATGAAAGCAAACTTGGCCATAGGTTTACAACATTTTTTTACAAACTACTTCCTTTTTATAAAAGAATCATCCACTGTCGTTTTGCTCTCTGTAAACCTTTATTTTTCTATTATGGAAAAGAATATAATTGATGTACTTACCCTACACATTTTAGCTATGGTAGTTTCTTTTTTATTTCCTTCTACAAAGGGTTCATATGTCTTCTCCCCACAACTTCTCCTCCATTCATTTCATTGCAATTACTAGATTAAAACTAATACATAAAAACCCAAACCCACCTGTCAATCCTAAATGTTATCAAATCTGCAGAAATTGTGGTATTGTAACTTATACCTCATCGTTTGTGTTGTTATTTTTGTTTGTTTCTTTTTGTGTATTTGGGACATGGTCATACTATGTAGCTCTGACTGGCCTAGGCTAGACTAACAGTATACTTGCAATAATCCTTCTGTCTTAGTCTTTTTAATGTCACAATTGATACTAGAGGGCCCAGTCCAATCTGGGTGGTGCCATTTCTAGGCTGGTAATCCTGAGTTCTGTACAAAAGCAGGCTGAGCAATCTATGAAGAACAAGCCACTAAGCAGCATCCCTCTATGGCCTATATATATCAGCTCCTTCTTACAGGTTTCCACCCTGTTGAGGTCTTGTCCTGACTTTCTTTGATAATGAAGAGAGATGTGGAACTATAATTCAAAAAATATTTTTCTACCCAGGTTTCTTTGGTCATGATATTTCTTCGTTGTAATAGAAAACCTAAGACAGTAATCTTTTAGTTCTCTTACACACAGTGTTCCCTACTGTTTTCTTCCATTTTTTTTCTCTCTGTTACTATAGATTTCCCTTGGCCATCTTTTATATGTTCTTGATTTGATAAACACTCACTATGCAATGGCATACACACACACACACACATACACACACACACACATTTTGTTAAATGACAGACATTTTGCTAGATGATAGACTATTATTAAATGTATTTTAGAGTCATCTTTGTGATTATTGCTGAATTCTTCACACGTTTTCCCAGAACTTATCACATAGCCATGTACACAGAGTCATACTCAACAAAGGTAAGCTTATATATCAATAATTCAAGTTCTGACCAGATAAACAAAATTCTTTCATCTCTCTGTATGTGTCCTGCTAACTACATGTATTCTCTGTTTCTGTAATGTCTATGCAATATTGTCAATTAAAATTAAAGTCTCCTTGCCTTTTAGCTTCTACCCAGATGACACAAAGTAAAAAGCAGTCTGAGATACTTGAATATATAGTGTTCAAATGACTGCTTTAATGTCATTTACTATAATATTTCTCTCTCTGCACAGACTGTAGGCTTTTCCAATAAAAATATCACATCATATTACCAGATAGAAATATAAGATCTAAGGAGAAAATACCATACATGCATGGTGCATGCAATAATTGATGAAGAAAAATAAATAAGTTTCTCTACTTATGTTTGCACTCTCTCCATTGTAGTACATGAGATAATGAATAAGGTGGAGAGTAAAGCAAGCTTAGATGCATATAGCAATGTATAAAGTACAATTGAATTCAGGACCAAGGATACTCAAAATAGAAGCCTTTAGAATATTTTTATTGTAGTTGGTTACACTTTCTTAAGTAACAGAAGTGCTTATTATTACAAGATGGAGATGATTACTAATATTTTATGTATAAAGGAATTGAAGTATGAAGAAATTGACTTGTGTAATTCTCTATAGTAAACTGTAAGATGTTTATCACCCCCCTTGATTCTGGCCTAAAATAAACATTAGGATGTATTTTATTCCTGTGATATTGACCACAGTAATGGTTTTCCCCCCAAAATTTTCATGTCTTTGTCCACAGGAAACTTGAAATGACTGTCTTCTTCCAAAGGCTGGAAGAACAATGTAGTTGTCTGAGTAACATGGGCAAAATATGCTTAAGTCTGTTCCTGCCAGCAATACCGTCTCAGAGGGCTCAACCCCTTAATAAGCCTTTTCTTCTTTCTTATGCCAAATTCCAAAGAAGGTAGCTACTCACTCAAGGGTTATACTTGAGTACAAAATTGACAAACTCCATTTTAGATCAGTAAATGTATATGTATATATATATATATGTGTGTGTGTGTGTGTGTACACATATGTATATATGTGTGTGTATGTGTGTATGTATATATATGTATATATACACACATATAGATATAGAATATATATGGATAAATTTTACATAGTTATCCAACACCATAACAAAAAACTGCATGCCAGATTTATATTTTTATACTTTTATATTCTCTTTTATAACTTGTATTCATTTCTCACATTCAGTGCTAAATATAGGGCCTAAGATATAGTTGATACTGAAAGTTTAAAACTTAATATGAAGGTTTACAGCTTCTATTTCATATGGCATTTCTATTATATATAAATTTATGAATCTGTATAGGCTATAAGTCTGTGTTAATTTTGATATATGATAATTTTATCTATTTGTAAGTTTTAATATAATAAAGTTTATTTGAAATAATTTTTAAACTTACAAATGTAATAGAAAGAGAAACAAAAGGGATCACTTTGAAATAATTTTTAAACTTACAAATGTAATAGAAAGAGAAACAAAAAGATGCATCTAAGATGCATAGTATCTGAGATACTATGAAAATTTTAATCAAAACAGATGTCTCCCTTTGACCAATATCACACACAAGCCATCCTTTATTATTATTCTACTGAACTAAAAATCTAAATAACACAGATTTTGTCATTCTGAAAATGTTGAAAATTAATGCTAAAAATTCATCAAAATTACATGTTTATGGAGTCTAAAATAATGAGAAAATATATTTATCATCTCCTTTTAATACTACAAGATTTAATCACAAAAGAAAGAAGGTGACAGATACACCGAAGACAAGCAAACAAGCAGGAAATTGAGGTTGAAGCACTTAGCAAACAGCCAACAGAGCCAGGTTGAGACAAAAGAGATGATGCTGCCAACACATATTCCAGAAATACAGTCTGGGTCAGGGCCAGGTGCTGGCACGTCCATCCATGTGAATCAGAAGAAATAAGGTCAGAAATGAAAGATGCATCTAAAATAGGTCCTCAGATGCAAATTTCAGGCCAATAGTGAGAATAAAGTCAAAACATTGTAGGTAAGCCAAGAAAATATAGTCAGAAGGTTTCAGTCAAATGAGAAAAATAAGTTAAGTGAAGTAAAGTACCCCAGCCACCAGCTCCATGATGCTAATCATAAGGGCATTGACGGCAAAGCACCTGGAATGATTCTGCAAAATTGAATCACAAGAATTTGTGTGATCCGAGGAAACTAAGACACATACCAAGGCACTGGAACTCAAATCCAGCTTTCTATGACACCAAATTATGTGTCCTCAGACATTATGCTAGCTAGCACTGTGCCATTTATCCTTTCGTCTTGCACAAAGAGAGTAATTACCAGTAAGTGCCTTGTCCTCCCAAAATAGAGCTAGTCTAGCACAAGGCAAGAGACAGAAGTAAAAGAAAATCTCAGCATGATAAATTAGAAAGAGAGCTAGCATGTGTTGTAATTTGTTTAACAATGAATTAAACACACACATACAGTCTCTCTCTCTCTCTCTCTCTCTCTCTCTCTCTCATACACACACACACACACACACACACACACACGAAAAGGTTTTTTTTTCTCACCTTGTGCAAACAAATCATAAACCATATCTGAAAGACTAGATTAGATTAGATTAGATTTTCATGCTAGAAAATGGGTTTTGTAAGATAAAGAATAAATCTCTTAAAATGAGAACCAGACATCTTTATTACAATGTTTTATGGATTTCTTCTTGTTGATTTTCTTTCCAGTCATATACATACATACACACACATATATATGTACACACACATATATATATATATATGTATATATATATGGAAATATGTTTTCTCTCCTCTTCTACCTTTTCCTTCCTTTCTTCCTCTACATCTCCTTTTTCTCCTGTTTTTTTTTTTTTTTTAATTTTTTTGTTGTTTTTTGTTTTGTTTTGGGTTTTGGTGTGTAGTTTGGAGGATTGAACAGAGGGCCTTAAATATGCTAAGTGAGCATCCTACCATCAAGGTTTCCTCCTAGCCATCCATGTATATAATAAAACAATAATGAGAGAGAGTTGGTGAAGAGAACAAAGAAGTGCGAGTAGAGACTGAAACCCCTATCTTCATTAGACAGAGCAATGCAGAGATTCATGAGCGACCCACCCCAATTCACAGGTCTTGGACACCTCTGTGTATGTTGATATAAGATGGAATTACTTGAACCTTCTCCTTTATCTCATCACTTCACATATCTCTCCAAGATTCTTTAGTTCTTTTTACTGTGTTGAAGGCCTCCATGACCTACCCTTAAGAAGACCTTTATTCTGTTCCCATCGGGGAAAACATCCTGGCCCCACTTTGTCATGCACATACTTCATTATATCAAGAGTTTTCATAAAAACACTCTCTGGTTCCACCAAAACTTCCAATCATATTCAATAAGCTAGGAGAGATATCCTGCCCCAGCTAGTAGGGAAATTGTCTGTATGATCTGCCGTGAGGATTGGATGGGACAAGTGGAAACTATCATTTTTGCCTAATCTTATTAAAATGGACTATTTCCACAAGATACTCTCTGCAGTGCCCCTACCGACCTCTTGTTCATGAAATAAAAAGTGTGATGCCAAAATGTAAGTGTTCATCTGGAAAAAAAAAATGCACATCTTACCTCCAGAAAGTCAAGACCTGGATCATCTTTCACAAAGAGAAGATGACACTTAGAAAAGGCATTCCCATCCAACTTGGGAGGTTGGGGCACAGAGAGGGTCCTATCTCACTCCTTGTGTCCTACAAAATACTTCACACCCCCTGAACCATTCAGAATGGGGGATTTGGAGTGTTTCCTCAGGATGGGATTTCAACAAATCTGTTTCTCCTGAATGAAAAATATTGATCTTGGATTCTGGTGACATTAGGGACAATACCTTAGTTAGTGGCTGCACTCTTTTCATTGTCTTTCACATAAAAGAAAAAGAAAAACAAGTATAAAATATGACTGTGGCTAGTGCATTCTAAATTGGTCTATTTTGGGCAACATTATTTATAGGCCATTTTGACATGTTATTTTTTCATAAGGAAACATAGACAAACTACTATTGTTTTGACCTCTATTGTCATTTACCCTGTGAAGAATCAAAGAGAAAAAATTATTCCTCATTGAAGATGTTTTACTTTCCACTCAGAATTACTGTAGATTTGATGAGGTAATGCTTATAACTTGTTTATAGTATGGAAGTGGAAATAAATTAGTTATAATGATGATTGTTCTTTTAAGCCCTAGAATTAAAAAAAAAAAAAAAAAAAAAAAAAAAAAAAAAAAAAAAAAAAAAAAAAAAAAAAGGTTTTGAGGTAAAAGTATGATGTTTTTCTTTTCTTTTTTTTTCTTTTTTTATTGGATATTCTACTTATTTACATTTCAGATGTTATCCTATTTCCCCATCCCCCCTACCTGGAACACCCTATTCTGTCCCCCTTCCTGCTGTTTCTATGAGGATGTGCCCCCACCCATTCACCTGCTCCCCATGCCCCACCCTTGAATTCCCCCCACACTGGGACATCCCGCCTTCACAGGACCAAGGACTTCCTCTCCCACCAATGCTTAACAATCCTCCACTGCATATACAGCTAGAGCCATGGGTTTCTCCATGCATGTTCCCAGGCTGATAATTTAGACCCTGGGATCTCTGGTTGGTTGGTATTGTCACTCTTCCCATGGGGCCACAAGCCCCTTCAGCACCTTCAGTCTTCCCTCTACCTCCTCCATTGGGGACCCCATGATCAGTTCAATGATTCAGTGATTAGCTGCAAGCATCTGCCTTTGAATATGTCTGATTCTGGCAGAACATCTCAGGAGACACCTATATCAAGCTCCTGTCAGCATGCACTTCCTGGCATCAACAACAGTGTCTGCTTTTGTTGACTGCACATAGGATGGATTCCCAGGTAGGGCAGTCTCCAGTCAACCCCTTCTTCACTCTCTGCTGCACACTTTGTCTTTGTATTTGCTCCCTTAAGTATTTTGTTATGCCTAAGAAGAACTGAAGTACCCATACTTTGGTCTTGCTTTTCCTTGTGCTCATGTGGTCTGTGAATCATATCTTGGGTATTCTGAGATTTGGGGCTAATATGCAGTTATCCATGAGTGCATACCATGTGTTTTCTTTTCTGACTGGGTTACTTCACTCAGGATGATATTTTCTAGTTCCATCCATTTGCCTAAGAATTTCATGAATTCATTTTTTTTTAAAATAGCTGAGTAGTACTCCATTGCATAAATGTACATTTTCTGTATTTATTCCCCTGTTGAAGGACATCTGGGTTCTTTCCAGCTTCTGGCTACTATAAATAAGGCTGCTATGAATATAGTGGAGCATGTGTCTTTGTTATATGTTGGAGCATCTTTTGGGCATATGCCGAGGAATAGCATAACTGGGTCCTTAGTAATGCTATGTCCAATTTTCTGAAGAACCTCCAGACTGATTTCTGGAGTGGTTGTACCACCTAGCAATCCCACCAAAAATGGAGGAGTGTTCCTCTTTCTCCACATCCTTGCCAGTATCTACTATCACCTGAGTTTTTTTTCTTAGCTATTTTGACAAATGTGAGGTTGAATCTGGGTTGATTTGATGACTAAGAATGCTGAACACTTCTTTAGGTGCTTTTAGATCATTCGAGTTTTTTTTCATTTGAGAATTCTTTGTTTAGCTCTCTACGTCATTTTTTAATAGGGTTATTTGGTTGTCTGGAGTCTAATTTCTTTTGTTCTTTGTATACGTTGGATATGAGCCCTCTATTAGATGTAGGATTGATAAAAAATATTTTTCCAATCTGTTTGTTGCCATTTTGTCCTCTTGACAGTGTTCTTTGCCTTACAGAAACTGCAATTTTATGAGGTCCCATTTGTCAATTCTTGATCTTAGAGCATAAGCCATTGGTGTCCCGTTCAGAAACTTTCCCCTTGTGCTCATGTGTTCGAGGCTCTTTCCCACTTTCTCTTCTATTAATTTCAACATATCTGGTTTTATTTGTAGGTAATTGATCCACTTGGTCTTGAACTTTTTACAAGGAGATAAGAATGGATTGATTTGCATTCTTCTACATGCTGACCTCCAGTTGAACCAGCACCATTTATTGAAATGCTGTCTTTTTTCCACTGAATGGTTTTAGCTACTTTGTCAAAGATCAAGTGATCACACGTGTGTGGGTCAATTTCTGAGTCTTCAATTCTATTCCATTTATCTTCTTGCCTAATTTCTGTACCAATACTATGAAGTTTTATCACTATTGTTTTGTAGTACAGCTTGAGGTCAAGGATGGTGATTCCCCCAGAAGCTCTTTTATTGTTGAGAATAATTTTTGCTCTCCAGCATTATTGTTTTCCCAAATGAATTTGAGAATTGATCTTTCTAACTCTGTGAAGAATTGAGTTGGAATTTTGATGGGAATTGCATTGAATCTATAGATTGCTTTCAGCAAGATGGCCATTTTTACTATATTAATCCTGCCAATCCATGAGCATGGGAGATCTTTGCATCTTCTGAGATCTTCAGTTTTTTTCTTGAGGGACTTTAAGTTCTTGTTATACAGATCTGTCACCTGCTTGGTTACATTCACACAAAGGTATTTTATATTATTTGTGGCTATTGTGAAGGGTATCATTTCCCTAATTTCCTTCTCATCCTGTTTATCCTTTGAGTAGGGGAAGGCTACTGATTTATTTGAGTTGATTTTATATCCATCCACTTTGCTGAAGTGTTTATCAGGTTTAGGAGTTCTCTGGTGGAAGTTTTGGCCTCACTTAAGGATATTATCATATCATCTGCAAATAGGAATATTTTGACTTCTCTATTTCTAATTTCCATCTCTTTGAACTCTTTTTATTGTCTTTTTGCTCTAGCTAAGACATTTTTATGTTAATTGAAAAAGATGAAATCCTTATATTTATGCTACATTCTGTGATGTTTCATATCGTCAGCATGAGTACCTTGAAAATCAGTATTGTAGATCCATTGAATAAAGAAAGATTCAGGGTAGAATAAAAGAGAAAAAGGTGAGAGACTGCTATGAAGGTAGTATCATGTCTATTCATCTACAATCTATCTATCTATCTATCTATCTATCTATCTATCATCTATCTATCTATCATCACTTATCTATTTCTTTCTTTTCTTTCTTTCTTTCTTTCTTTCTTTCTTTCTTTCTTTCTTTCTTTCTTTCTTTCTTTCTTTCTCCCACCACCTACCTGGATACCATGGTGTTACACTTAAACTGAGCCAAAAATAAATATTTTCTTCATTAACATGTTTTGCTCAAACATTTTGTGACAGCAACAAAATTCTTGTACAATTTCCAAAGTTTATACGACTAGTTGGTAAGTAAAGCAGGCACCTGCAGGGGCAGATTCCTGTGATAATGGACCTTTAAAGTGTCCTTTCATTTGCTGTCAGCTAAAACTTTATGGTACAAGCTGACCATGCCCAGAAGCATTCCTGCTTATCAATTTAATCTGCATGATCTTAAATTAAGCATGCTCAGGAATGGATCAAGTTGTACACATAGACCCTTTTAATAAAATCTTCATGTTCCCTCTGTTTGAAGAAGTCATTGCTTAGGAAATGACTCACAAGTCGTCCTTGGCTACTTTAGGTAATGAATCTTCTCCCACTGTTTTATGTCTTGACTACGCTTACATTGCCTTCATACTTACCAAGATATGAACCCATCTCATTTAATTGAAATAACAAAGACAGAGGCAAGACAGGAAGAAAATACTATCAAATATTAGTTTTAGGGTTAGGTATACTTTAGCAGGTAAAAAAATTTTTGCTCTCTACTAGAATCCTTATATTTTATCCTTAGTTTATCATAAATTGGTCAGAGCAGCACAAATCTATAGACCCAGCATTCGGGGGGTGGGGTGGGGGCGGAAGATCAGAAGTTTAGGACTATTCTTTGCTGTATCAGAAATATTCGGGCAGCCTGGAGTGAATCAGATCTTTTCTCAAAATAATAATAATAATGGTTTGCTTGTAAAGCTGAAGGCTTTTCACACTGAATCAGAGGGCTTCTCTCTCAAGTGGAAGAAATTATACCCTGAATATGAACATTAGGCACCTCAGTCTGAAATTCACCATAATTTTGTAAGTATCTACATTGACAGCTGCTATAAATGGTATGAAATCTATGAATGTTTGGAAATGTTCCTCTCATAACACAGTAGCTCTCAAAAATATTTCACATGCAGAACACACTTTACATACTTCAAACAATAGGCCAATCCCAAATGAGAACATGCAGACAGATAATGAACCATTTGAAAGTATGTCTCATGGACTAAGAAGTCATTCCTACTCATGACAAAACATGAAGTCGCTTAACCCTTTGCTGGGTCCTGAAACCGCAGCAGGAAGCACAAACCCACCAATAATGAGATAAGTTCAATTCTCTACACAGCAGGAGTGAGAGATTTCTATCTTGTAACAGCAGTTCAGATGACTTTATATAAAGTGTAGAGGCAGAAATTAGACTCCCTCTCCAATTCTCAATGAAAATGCTTCCCATGGAGTGACTTAGTCTGCATCCCAAAACAGAAGCCTGGTCACAGCATGCCACAGGCCTCCACAGCAGGCTTCACTTAAGCTGTCCTCAGCATGTGAAGCAACAACACAGAAATAAAGCAGAAATATCACTGGAAGTTTCTTCATTGTGAGCATGCTCTAGTCTGGCAGCAGGAAAAAGGACACTGAATTTTCATGCTCCCAAATATGTGACATTCTTCTACTTGATTATTAACAGTAAGTTCACATGACCAGCACATTCTCTCTCTCTCTCTCTCTCTCTCTCTCTCTCTCTCTCTCTCTCTCTCTCTCTCTCTCTCTATGTAGCAATTGTAAACAGCTTTAGCAGGAGCAGCTTTCCAGACACTCTGTTTATTTCTCTAATATAGTTTATTCATTGTGATACTTGTAATAATGAATACTTCTATTATTTTTATCATGTTTTTGTTAAAGGGTACAGAAAATAATGTACAGAGACATTAGGAAAGTTATCTAGTGTCAGATACAGGATTAAGATTTCAGTGCACACCGTTAGGTGTCCTGGCTGTACAACAAACAGAAAATGCTATCTCAGTTTCACCCTATTTATCCCTTGTTCACTTTGAAAGCAGCCAAGAGGTCTTCATGGCATTGGAGTTAAGGGATCTTTTGTAGCAATATGGGGAGAATACATAATCAGGTAAGAAACAAGGAGACAATTTTGTTGTATTCTCTAGGTTCGATTTTGATTTAATTTTGCTGTGATGAATTTAATGAGATCAACCATTCTCTGCAAGTATTCCACAGCCATACTCTACTACCCAAAGCACACAAAACGTTATTCGTGATTTGACATGCATTGTCTTAGCATGTTACAAATTTAACAATATTTCAAGAACTTATTAAAGACCTACTCAGTAATGCATTCAAAATAACAATCTGTTGATGAAAGGTTGAAAAACTAAATACTAAGAAAATTGTCCCAATATGGTACTTCTCTGATAGACTACGGAAGAATGTCCATTTCTAATGATGGACTGTAAGATCAAGACTGTGATCTCTAAATGTCTAATAAGCTGATAGCGTGTACTGAGGTTGAGAGAAGTGTGTTACTTATAATCATCACATCAGGAATATATTTTCAGTTTCTTTTATTAATGAGAATTTATTATACAAGATTGCATTCTCATCACTTTTCCTCTTAATTAGCTGGGAAACTTCTGGAAGAGTAATTAACATTTCTTTTGTTGTCTTAATGATTTGAGAAAGAATAGAAAATTTGATAATCTTGAAATCTCAACTAACTTTTGTAGAGTTCACAATTAGTTATCGATTTGTCATCTCGTAAAATTATTATACATAAACCCTTTCTGCACATATAATAAAGCTTATGGTGAAATACGCTACTATGCAGTAACTATCTTGATTTATAATTTAAAGAACTAAATAAACACAACTTAAATTCCTTACATCTTCACTTTTATTGGAATTTATGATTGAGTTAGGCACAACTGTGGAGGCACAATGTATCTGTGATTCTTTCTCTTGGTCTTTTTGGAATCGATAGGTTCACAAGCAAGGAAAAGGAAACAATAACCAAATAATAATAATAATAATAATAATAATAATAATAATAATAACCTTAAATTTATGGTTTGCTTTTTATTTCTTTTACCAGCAGTGTTTTTCAGGCTTAGTTTTGTATCTGATATGCTAGATTTGTTTTTAATCTGATACTTGATTTATGCTAAAAGTTGACCTATTTGTGAATACAAAGAGCATGCTTGTATCTGTTCCCAGGACAGTGAATGTCTGTGATCTATTCTTGTAATGATTCATACCATATTTAACAAATATCAGACTATATCTTCCATATGAATACTCACACTCAGCATATTTCTGAAGTTGGGAAAATTCTGAGGGGCTGAGATGGGCCCATTTTTCCTGGTTTGTCATGGTGTCGGTGAGGAGGTCCTATCACAGCAGATGGGGGTTTCCTTATCCAGGTCTTGGTCAGAGATTTATACTTCAAATATTTTACAAGGTGTGTTTCATGCTGAAATAGCTCAGGCTTCCCACATATGTACTCTGTTCAAATGAAACTGATGATGATGTTTGTAGTTTCAATAATTTGTTAAAACACTGTGAAAAGAAAACATGAAGATCAAAAGATTAGCGCTAATTCACAAAGGAAAATGGTAAGGATTAAACAATAAGGGTAAAAAGATAAGGATTATATCTGCTAAATGATACATTATGGGTTTATCCTTAATTTGCATACTTTTCAGTCTGTAATTATCTGTTCGTTCTTTAATGACATCCCATGTTCTTTCCCTAATACCCAGTCACATAAATCGATGTAATGGAGATCACAAAATGTGAAGAACACCTTGTTAAATTAACGTATGCTGACCAAGTAAATTTATATGTGTTTAGTTTTATGAAGTCCACATTTCAAGGTTAGACAAGACATTATTTTTTAAGCATCCAAACAGTAACACACACACATACACACACACACACACGCACGCACGCACAATTTGCTAGAAACTGGGTTGCTAATGGTGTTCCATGCAAGACAATGTCAATTTAGGGGTTCTATAAAACTGTAATACAACAATTAAATTTGAAAGTACGTTTAGTTTTATAACCTTAAATTTTTTTCAATAAGTGTGCCAAATCAAAGTATTTCCAAATGCCTGAAAGACTTGTTTAATGAGAGTCGATGACTCTAGTGTGAATCACGTTTTAAAATAAATCCAAGTAGTCACTCACTGGCTTAGATTTACTGGCAAATGTATAAAGAAAAAAAGTGAAACCATCTGGTTTCAGTGTTTTATCAGAGACTATAATCAATCGCTCAGTACTCAACCAGGCTGGCATTGGAATTGTTATAGAAATCAAAGTTGGTGAAGAATTACTTTATCTCTAAAATTGTATATTGGAAAATGTATGACAAAAGATGCAATTAAAGTCAGAAAATCTATAGCATGGCTGAAAAAAAACAAACAAAACCATTCAACAAAAAATGCAGTGGTTTCTTTTTGGCAACTTTTTAAAAGGCTATCTCCCATTATTTTTACAAGGAAAATAAGTTCTTGTTCATTGATAAGAGAAACCGAATGATACTGATACATATACAAATGTCCAAGCTATTTGAAATCAGTCAAGACGTATGTAATGGATATATCTGTGTCTACATCAGTTCCATTCTGCTGGTTTCATTATTCATGCTGCTTTCACCCTGACTCTGCTACTTTCCAGCTCCATGCAGTCATGTAAGGTGATGCATTCTGTCCTCCCTATCCAAAGGGAGATAGATGATTCAGTCCCATTTGTCTCTTTATGGGCTTTACACTGGGCTCTTTTTCAGGGTTTTGAACGTTGAGTTCAGTGGTTGAAGGACAGGGTAAACATGGCTATAACTAAATAATTCCAGAAATACTTGGACACCTGTTTTTTTTCTAAACCTGACTCGCCAGTGTTCCTGTTGCTTCCATCAGCTAGAGATGTTCCTTTATTAAAGAATCAAATGTAAAAGACATACCAAGGCTATCACACATATGTACAATTAATATATACTAATCTTTGTCTTAAAAAATCACAGATAAAGCAGAAAGATCACAATAATTGTTTAATCTCATGGCGATAGTTTATTAGTTTATTCTAAAAAACTTTGTGAATCCCTGAGTGTTCCTCACATTGTAGTCAGTGGAGACATAGCAAAGAGCTAAACACAGAGGAGATGGAGGTAGTGCTGATGTTTAAAATATATCAGCTGTTGAGAAGAGTGTACAGTGCACATGGTGTTTGTTATTCCACACAGTCTTCCCATTTGAGTTCTGTGAGATAGGCATTGACAGTGTCTTTGACAATTCGTCTAGTAAGAAAACTGACACAGGGTGTTTGGCATCCTGGGACATAACACAGTCTCTATCTCCAATCTCAGTCCATTAACTCTCTACTAGCATCCGTGGTTTCAGAACTGCAGTGAATGCATATCCATTTAAATGATTATTCTACCAGGTTCCTGGAATAAATAATTGGCAACTGAAAAGTAAGAAGATATAGATTGAGGCATGCAATAATGGTCTGTTAGAATAAAAAGTGTGTAACTGTACTTTTAAACCTTTTTAACATTCTCCCTGCCTGTTGACATGATGGGTACATGCAGAAGAGCTTCATATACTTGGAGGTAAATGTTAGAATGCATGCTGTGAACTCAATAAATTAGTCTGCAAGAGGATGGTAGCTAATAGCAGAACAAATTCACGCCATCTCCTGTTTTATGTGTAAAGTTTTATTAGAAATTAGCAGGAGGCCTTTGTTTTGCTTAAGAATTGTTATGTTTATTATCTAAAACATGAAACAAACAATGAATCATTGACGCAGCATTGCTGAAAAACTCATTAATCTCACATGATTTAAAAAAAAAATAACCTACATCATTGTCCTCATGTAATTCCCGTTAAAATTGTGCCTGGCTGGAACTCCTGGCTTTCTCCTTTGCTTGTCATAGGCAATCTCCAATTCCCCTTGTTGTCTTTAGATAGTCAGGAACTAAAATGCTTTCAGTGGTCAGTCTGAAATTTTTCCTGAATTATGACTAACCAGTGATGATGACCAATTAACTTATAAGACCTAATACAGCTCGTATAGTTCTTAGTTCTATTGTGAGGAGACTTATATTTAGTAAAGTAAGTTAAACATTTGGTAGTAATGCATTTTATTCAAACAAATACAGGGGGATGCTGCATGTGGCTGTGAAATTTCAGATCCAGTGACCACCCACAGCCATGCTATGCATAAAGTACAAGCAACTCAGGTCACTGAAACTTTAGTTTCTTTGTTTTAGTTAGTGGTGTGCAGGCAGGAAAATAGCATTTGTTTAAAACCTTTAACTAGGTGAACAGTGGGCCTACAAAAAGATAAGTGTAGCTTGTATAATGTCAGATCCAGAGACGCAGCTAGGCTTCAAGCCACAGAACGGGTTGAAAATAACAGCAGCACTTTCTCTCAGTCTCTGCCTCTTCAAAAATGGTTAGAAAAACGTGACAATATTCAATTGGGAATCCCCATGGTGTGTGCACAGATCGCCTGTTCCCCTGCAGAAGGTTTTCTTTAGGCACATGAAAGGAGTGCCAGGAGGGAACCACTGTGCTGGCTTTTGGAAAGCAGTCTAATTCTGGCTTTCTCATCTAGTCAACAGATGTGCCATTTTGCTTAGTTAGTGGCAGGAAGTAATTACATTGGAGAAGCTGAGGGAAGCTATTTGGCCCATTGTACCTAGGCTGAAAACATGCTGCATATTAGAGGAAGGACTAAATGTTCTCGGGTAAAAAAATCAAGTAAGATTCAGATAAAAGAATCTTCAGATTGTCAGCCACAGAAAAGGTTAATTTTTTAATAGTGACATGAAGTCAGAATGTCATAACTCCAATCACTGAATAAGAATTAGTGAATATTAACACACACTGGAGAATTTAAGAAGAACATGTGCTTACAAATTCAAAGTGTTACAATGACAGAAAGTATTGCCAGAATTTCAAGAACCGTAAACTGTTTGTTTGGCGGGGGAGGAGGGGAGACAAAAAGGAAGGAAATAATAGGAATGACTAATGATGCATCTCCATAGTTTGCTCAGTGAAATTAGAATCAGGTCAAATAAAGTCCCAATTCTATAATTTATAAATCTTTATTGATTTAACTGTGAGAAGAACTCTGAATTTGAGGTCAGATAGCAGGCAAGCAATGTACTAAATACGGAGAAAGCAGTAATATGTTAATTAGATATGACACTTAAACTCCCAATTTTTTTTCAATTTTTTTATTAACTTTACATCCTGATCACTGCCCTCACCTTCTCTTCCCAGTCTCACTCTTACAAATCCCTTCTCCCCATTGTTCCTCCCCTTCTCCTTAGAAAAATGGAGCTCCACTTGGGTACCACCCCATACTAGGATATCTACTCCTAGGAGAACTAGGCACATCTTCTCCCACTGAGGCCTAAACAGGCAGACATCAGAAGACATAAAGATCCTGCATGCTTATGGGTCTGTAGGAATAACATTGTGAAAACCACCATCTTTCCCAAAGCAAACTACTGATTCAATGCATCTGCAGATTCAATGCAATTCCCATAAAAATTTCAACACAATTCTTTACATAACTTGAAAGAACAATTCTCAACTTTCTATTGAAAAACAAAAAAACCCACAATTGCTAAAAAAAAAAAAAAAATCCTGAACAATAAAAGAACTTCTGGAGCGGCCACCAACCCTGATCTCAAGCTGTACTACACAGCAATAGCAATAAAAACTGCATGGCATTGGCATGAAAACAGATAGGTTGATAAGTAGAATTGAAGTTCTTGTCATATAGGTCTTTCACTTGCTTGAATAGAGTTGCACCAAGACGTTTTATGTCTTTCATGGTCACTGTAAAGGTGTTGTTACACTAATTACTTTCTTGGCCCATTTATAATTTTTTAAAAGGATGGCTACTGATTTTTTTATCTTAATTAACTTTCTATTCAGCCACTTTTGCTGAAGATGTTTATCAGTTGTAGGAGTTCTCTGGAAGAAATCTTTGGGTAGCTTATATATACTATCATTTCATCCACAAATAGTGATACTTTGACTTCTCACTTTTCAATTTGTATCTTCTTGATGTTCCTTGTTGGTTTGTTGCTCTGGCTAGAACTTCAACTACTGTGTTGAATAGCTAGAGAGAAGGTGGAAAGCCTTGCCTCGACCCTGATCTTAACATAATTGCTTTAAGGCTCGCTCCATTTAATTTGATGTTGGCTACTAGCTGGGTATATATTGATTTTATTATGTTTAGGTTTGTTCTGTCTATCCCTGACTTCTCTAAGACTTTTAAAATGAAGGGGCATTGGATTTTGTCAAAGGAATCTAATAAGATGATCATGTGATAAATCAAAGATGCTAAAATAAACTAAAGTCTATGGAGACTTGATTTTTTGAAAAACAAGGCAAAAACCATACAATTGAAAAAAGAAAGCATCTTCAACAAATGGTGCAGGTCTAATGGAACTCCAAGATTTCTTTAGGTGAATAATCTAAATTAGGTAAACCAGTTGTATAATAAATGATTAGAAACTATGATAAGTTACATTTTAAAAAAAACAGGCAATATTATTGTATATAGAAGTAAAACTATGACTTGAAAATATGTGGTATTGGAACAGAGACAGGCAGGAAGATCAATGGAATAGAAGACCCAGAAATGAACCCACACTCTTGTGGTCACTTCATCTTTGACAAAGGAGCTAAAACCACTCAGTAGGGGAAAAGGCAGCATTTTCAACAAATGCTGCTGGTTCAACTGGAGGTCAGCATATAGAAGAATGCAAATCGATCCATTCTTATCTCCTTGTACAAAGCTCAAATCCAAGTAGATCAAGGACCTCCACATAAAACCAGATACTGAAACTAATAGAGAAGGAAGTGAGTAAGAGCTTTGAACACAGGCACAGGGAAAAAGATCCTTAACAGAACACCAATGACTTATGTTCCAAGATCAAGAATCGACAAATGAGATCTCATAAAATGCAAAGCTTCTGTAAGGCAACGGACACTGTCAATAGGACAAAAGAATAACCAACAGATTGGGAAAAGATCATTACCAAGCCTACATCCAATAGAGGGCTAATATCTAATATATACAAAGAACTCAAGAAGTTAGACTCCAGAGAATTAAATAACCCTATTAAAAATGGGGTACAGAGCTAAACAAAAAATATCAACTGAGGAATATCAAATGGCTGAGAAGAACCTAAAGAAATCTTGTTAAGAATTTTAATCAGCATCCTTTGTTGTCAGGGAGATGCAAATCAAAACAACCCTAAGATTCCACCTCACACCACTCAGAATGGAATATTCCAAAAGAAACAAAAAGCACAATTATTTAAAGTAAATGGTAAGTGTTATCAACTATTCACAAATGAAAATGTGCTGGCTATTTACATCAGCATGAGACAAGCTTGATTCAGTGGAGATCAAGAAGCCTTAATTGAAAAGAAATGCTTCCCTTAGGCAGGGTTGTAGGCAAAGTTTCAGGGCATTTTTGCAAGTAGCCGTTTATATGGGAGGGCCCAGGTTATTGCCAGGTGTGCCATCTCTGAGTTGGTATTTCTAGGCTCTATCTGAAATCAGGCTAAGCAAGCCATAAGGAGCAAGCCCTGCTCTTCCATGGCCTCTGCATCATCTCTTGCTTCCAGGATCCTGTCCTGTTTGAGTTTATTGCCCTGACCTCTTTCAGGGATGGGCAATGATGTGGAAGTGTAAACACAAAATCTTTCCTCTCAAAGTTGCCAAACTAAGACAGAGACCATGGATAAAATTGAGAGAAATTTTCAGAAGTATTAGAATATCCTATAATAATAATAGTATTAGATCCCATTAAGCAAGAAGTAGCAGCCAACAAGATTTAGGCTTTAAAAAATGATAAAAGTTGGATATTAAAGACATGCAAAGGTTAATACGGATAATAATGATAGGTTATAAGTAAATATCAAGCCATGTTTGAGAGATTAACTTTCTGAGATATAGTTTAAGAAGTGGATCTACTCACTGTGTAAATAGAAACTAAGTACTAAAGTGAGAACGTCAATTAGCAGACTAATCCAACATTGGCAACTTTTGTCTATATAATCAGGAAAGTATGACATTGAACTTGAGATGCATCTTTGAGAGGTTAGAGAATTGGTTCCATAGTTAACCTAATGAACTGCTTTTACAGTGGACCCAAGTTGAACTCTCAGCACCCACATTAGGCAGCTGACAAACACCAGTGAGCCTGCTCCATGGACTCTAATGCCAATACCCCAACTGCCCAGACACCTGTATGCTCATACAGATAACAAAAATACAACAGAGACAAACACAACTAAATGTGAAAAAAAGACCTTTTAAACTAAGATGAAGTTTTGAAATACAATTTAACAGAGGATAGATCATTTATATGTTGTTCAGTATACAGAATGTTTGAAGATGAAAATATCACTATATGTGGTAGCAAAGAAGTTGTAGTAGTAAGCTCTACCTTTAAACTCTGCTATTTGCTTGCAAATGTTGCAATCAGCTGAAGGCCTCTACTTTCTGACTGTCTTTGGAAGCCACCTTGGATTGTTCAGGAAGAACCAGACAAAAGTCTTACCTCATGGTTCAAGCCTCAAATCTCATCATAAAATGGTTTGGTTAACTCATTCATACCATTATTAAAGCAAAGCATGCCATGTCAGTCTGATACTCTACAGCTGTAATGAATGGGAAGATAATATAAAGTGATAGGAGGACCTATGAAAAATGGATATGCTAATCTTATGTAAGCTTATTAAAATGAGCATTAATATCCTACCTGGTAGACAGGGATGGGGCAAATTAATGCTTCTCACAGAAGCAATAGCTTTCTAAACAAAAAATTCCTGGGCCAGATGTGATATACCTTCCTGTGAGTTGTTGATCAGAGAGGTGCCAGAGACCTTTAAACAATGCAGAGGATTACCATTGCTTTTGGTTGCCCACCAGAACTTGATGGTTAGATACTGTTGCTAAAAACACTTCTTTAATCATTAAAAAAAAAAGAGAAATAGAGCTGGATCTGAACTCTTGTCACAAGTGTCAAATGTGATGATAATCAGAAAGGGATCTATCTTTCTGTCTTGCTTTCCTCCTCTTTGTTATCTTGTACAGGAATATGTTTCTTCAACCTTAAAATTCTTAGTTCCACCTCAGAATTTCCTGGCAAAAGATCTCAGTACAAAGCAGATGGCACACTTAAATTGAGTAATTAAGAGTTTAATGACAAGATTATTTAGGAAGTATTGACTCGGCTTAGGAAAGCTAATAGAACATGGTGGGGTGTCCTATACTGACAATAGCTGGAAATGTACTGACTGTGTCTGTAAGGAATGACAATCTATAATGACTATAGACAGATGGTTTAATGTTTGTCTCCTCTAAACATGTACAAAAAATACCATTGTCATTACAGCAGTACAACTGGGTAAGATTTGGAGGCAGTGATTAGACTACATGTTCCTCTAACCTGTGTGGATTAATACCTTTATGAAAGGAAAAGTATGACCCTCTTTGGCTTTTATGTCAAATACCTATAACTCTGAGAAGTCATGGCAAAAAGATCTATGACATGTTCATCATTAATTTTGGTTTTTTAAAAATATTTCATCTATTTATTATGCGTGTTTATGTGAGCATGTGTAAATGAGTAGTCACACATGCTTTATGACAAATATGTAGAAGTTAGAATACAATGTGCAGTGACCAGATTTTTTCCTTCTACTACTTGTGTCTCAGAGATGAGAGTCAAGTTATATGACTTGATGACCAGTGTCTTTAGCCTCTGAGCTCTTTCAGCAACACTGCAGTGAATTATGGCACCCCACAGAACTGTAAGAAAATAAATTTCTGTTTATTTTAAATTACTCATTTTCAGAGATGCTATTATAGCTACATACAGTGGACTGAGGATAGAAATCACTTTTTTCTAAGTTGCTGCACAATTAAATAAAATGTTGTTTGAAGAATCCAATTGACCTAAAGATTTTCAGCAGTGACCTTTGGCAATAATAATTTGTGTAAAGCTAGGCAAGTAAGACTGCAAAGGGTTGTGCTAATGTAACTGAGTTCAAGTGGAAGATTACAAATGTCATCAACTCTTAAAGTACAAAGTACAGGAACTTACTTATGTGAGAATTGTAGGGACAGAAGAATGGAAAGGAGACAATTTTCACGTGAATAAATTTTACACCAAAACACTGACAACACAAATAATAATTATTTCCATTTTGAATCAGAGGGCCCTATGTTGCCATTTTCTGAGCCACAACTGCCCAATTCATAAGGTGAATCACTTAGTCTACCTCAGCCTCAGTAAAAGTAAGCAACAGCCACCCACCTCGCTGAAGTGTTAGCACTTACTGTTATTATATATACCTAATACATGACAAATGAGTTCTCGATAAAGGTAATTATTTTATTGCTTTTATATATTTATAAATACTTGTCAGATACAGGATGTAGTATTGAATTTGAATATATTTATACCATGTATCCTGGGGGTAAAAGACTGAAAATCTGCAAATCTTTTGTAAGATTATGTGGGTGGCATAACATAAGAACCATAATTGAGTTATTTTGAGAGTCTGCTGACACATAAAAAAAGTCTAAAAGAAAAATATCAAGGGAAATCTGCAGATATGCTGGATGGAAATATAACTTTTGCATTGTAAACAGGTTTGAGGCCAGAGTTTGAATTTAGATTGTTATTTTTGTTTTATTCTATTACCTTTTTTCTGTTTAAATAAATTTTAAGTTCCCATTCATACCACTTACAACTTAAAAAAAATTTTAGATAAGATATGAGCAGGCTGAGTGAAAATGAGGAAACTTTTATAATTATAGACCATTTCTGTACATGAAATCCTAAGTGTAATATAGTCTGGCAGATTTTATGTTCTGAGACCTGAAATAGGTAAAACAACAAGCCCTCCTGAAGAGACGTTTCTCAGGGAATCCCAGGCCAGGGACAGAAAAGCTGAGGCTCTGCTGCCAAAGTAAGAACTTGGATCCCAGGAAGACATATTACTCCTGTTCCAACAGCTTATTTCACAGAAAAGCTGGCATATACATATTTCCTGGCTGTGGTTTCATTTTTTTTTTCTGTAGAATTATAATACTCCTATAGGAAAGGCAAAAATCTAAAAACATTTTTCTTATAAGTTATGCTCACACTATAAAGAAATCCATTTTTTGTTAGTTTCTGTTTCTTCAATTCTTTTAAATTACAGCGATACCCAAGCATGTGACCAGCAACATAATGGACACAATATTGCAAATGTCCTCTGGATTCTTGTTATACCTGTTCAAAGAATGGTAACTCTTGACCCTGTTATCGTCTTAACTAACAGCCAATAGCAGAAGAGATTGATATGTTCTTATCTAAATATACAAATGATGAATTTCTATTTTTCGGTCTTGGGCTCTTGTTCTTAAAGACTAGCCAGAAAGCTGACACTATCTCATGTGAAGAGGCTGCTTGGTGCTGAGTACAAAGACTCAAACTGGGACTAGGAGATAAATATTTAACTTTTCTCTTTTATTTCCAGGCTTGTACTTCACAACTGTGGATCCCTAAGAGGCAGAGAGAGAGAGAGAGAGAGAGAGAGAGAGAGAGAGAGAGAGAGAGAGAGAGAGAGAGAGAGAGGAAGAAGAAAACAGGAGTTAAACATAACTCACTGCTAAGGAAAAAATTCTAAACCTAGAAAACACAAAAAGTCTATTTCATCAGTATTTTTTAAATAAGATTTTACAATATAAATAAATCTTAAATATAGAAAAGGAATTCAAAAAGGATAAAGGACAGGTCTCACCATCATGCTCAGGATGAAGCATTAAGGAAAAATTCAATTCAAGGGTTTTCCATTTGCCTGACCTGAGCCTTGACATCAGAAACAGGTTTTTCTTAGAATGTAATCACTAAATGTTAAGTTTATCTATGTAACATTCTATGATCAACTAATAAAAGCAGAAACACTGAAATCAATTCTCAACGACTAATCCAGAAGAATCTAGACTGTCATACATATTCAGATTTTATGTTAAATTCATGTGCACTTATACAATTTGATTATACAATTTAGTTCTATTGATAAAAAATAAGTCTTAAGCATTTTCTGAAAATTGATGACTACTGGCAAGAAAATAATATCTTTCAAACCTTTAATTTCTTGAAAATTGTCTATGTTAAGGCAGTTATTTAACTTCAAGACAGTGTAAACACTGTGAGGAAGATCAGCACTGAAAGACACCAGGGACCTTTTTACTAGGCTATATTCCATGCACAGTCTGAGAAGCAGATATATTTGTAGTGCATCCTCAGTATAAAAATAGAGAGGCAGGCAATACAACATAAACAAGTGGAAGAGAGTAACACAAAATCCACGGATTTGGGCTGGATATAGCTTTATTTTTTTCTAAAACATAACTGCCTTGAACATGCCTTCTTCACACATAGACACACAACATGCAATGTTGTTTTCTCCAGTACTTAGAGTAGTAAAAATAAAATGCTACCTTTTAGTGCTTATATAAGTATCAGCTTTTTAATCACCCAGCAATGAAATATAATGATGCTTTAGCCATAAACTGATAACCTTTTTAGAAATTATCTTCAGAATCTTTTAGATTATGATCGTTATTATCTCAATGTTGTTAAAATGGTGACTGAGATAAATTTCCCACTGCAATCTAAAATCTATATAGAGAAACTCTGTCTCTGCTCCTCTACCATGACATGTCACGACATTCTTATCACATTTTCTCTAACCTTAGTAATAGTGTTTATCACTTCATTATTTACACTGTATATTCAAGTCACTTTTTTAACTTGATGTATGTGTGTATGTGTGCACATGTGTTTTTATGTGCACATGCATGTATATGTATGAATGTGTGTTTGTGATGTGTGTTTCACTTGTGCCACAGCCCTGATATAGACATCAGGGGAAAATTTATAGAAGTCATTTCTATTTTTACCATATACGTCTTGAGGATCAAACTTGGGTAACCGGGATTAGAAGCAAGCCATTTCCCACTGAGTCTGTGTTACAAAATATAAATATAAAATATAAATCAGTATACTTGATTTCCATATCTACTCTAATCTAATTGTTCTTTATTACCAATGGAACAGTATTCAATCTACAGAATTATTCATCTATAAACTCTAAACAGATTAAATGTAGGACATTTTAGTAAGGTAACTTTGGATCTGAACTTGGCCTGATGCTGTTACTTAATATGTAAAGCTTTTACATCTTACTCTCATCTTCGATGGGAGGACCATTAAGCATGAGGCTTTCAACTGGGCAATGGTGGTGCATGCCTTTAATCCCTTCAACACTCTTGAAGCAAAGGCAGATGTATCTCTCAGTTCAAGGCCAGCTTAATCTATGGAGCTCGTTCCTGGATAGCCAATATAAAGTAAGGCACTATTGAACTCTCCCTCAAAAAAGAGTGAAGCTCTCATTGCCTGCCATAAACTCCATACTCATTAGAAAATATATCTGAACTGAAATAAGTACCAGATCAATAGAGTGTGAAGAAACTCCATGACATTGACGTGGCCAAAGTCAATAACTTGATAAGGCCCAGCAGTGAGAAGGCATATATTCTGCTGGCTCCTGGTGATGATGCTTTCAATATTTCCAATAAAATTGGGGTCCAAATTGAGTGTTGCTGGATAATTCTAAAAACACATTTTTCACCACAAAACAGAAGACTATATGGGTAGTATTATGTAGACGTTTCCTCTCAGATTGAAACTTTCCATCATTCAGGGAAGCTCCTAAAGATAGAAGGTAAACAACTCAAAATTGGCTTAAAAAATTCCTGAATCTGATTCAGATCACTATGCTTCTCCTTCCTAGAGCAAGATGACTGAGAAACATTTGCTGGACAAGGATGCTGCAAAGAAGACTCAGACAAGCCAAACTGAAGATACAAAGAAGACTCTGAGACCAGACCAGCTCTCTGGAAGAAGCAGAGTCTAAATGAACTGCCTAGAAGAGGTTTAGAACAACTGAGTCACTTACAAAGTACCAGGAAACATTTGAAATGCAGGCTCTACTACAGAGCAATAGCAATAAAAACTGCACGGTATTGGTACAGAGATAGACAGGTTGACCAATGGACTAGAATTAAAGACCCAGAAATAAAACCACACACTTGCACAACTTGACCTTTGACAAAGAAGCCAAGAATATACAATGGAAAAAAGAAAGTATCTTCAATAAATGTTGCTGGTCTAACTGGCTGTCTGCATGTAGGAAAAATGAAGATAGACCCATATTTGACACCTTGCACAATGCCCAAGCCAAGGAGATCAATGACCTCAACATAAAACAAGGTACACTGAATTGAACAGAAGAGAAAGTGGGGAAGAGCCTAGAACTCATTAGCACAGGGGAAATTTTCCTAAACAGAACTCCAATGGCTCAGGCTCTAAGACAAAGAATTGATAAATGGGATATCATGAAATTGGAAAGCTTCTGTAAGGCAAAAGACATAGTCAATAGAAAAAACCAGCAATTCTCCATATTGAGAAAAAATATTCACTAATGCCATATCCAATAGAGGGCTAACATCCAAAATATATAAACTAACCCCCCAAAACCAAACAATCCAATCAAAAATGGGATATGGAACTAAACCAAGAATTCACAACAGAGGAATTTCAAATGGCTGAGAAGCACCTAAAGAAATGTTCAAAGTCCTTAGTGATCAGAGAAATATGAATCAAAACGACCCTGAGATTCCACCTCAAATCAAACAAAATGGCTAAGATCAAAACCTCAGGTGACAACACATGTTGGCAAGGATGTGGAGAAAGAGAAACACTCCTCCATTGTTGGTGAGATTGCAAACTGTATGGTCACTCTGGAAATCAATCTGGAAGTTCCTAACAAAATTGGAAATAGATTTATCTGAAGACCCAGCAATACCACTCTTGGGAATATACCCTAAAGGTGTCCCACCATGTTACAGAGGCACATGTTCAACTATGTTCATAGCAGCCTTGTTTTTGATAGCCAGAAGCTGAAAACAACCCAGATGTCCCAGGACAGAAGAATGGATACAGAAAATGTGGTTCATTTACACAATGGAATACTACTCATCTACTAAGAATGAGGACATCCTGAGTTTTGCAGGCAAATGGATAAAACTAGAATATATCATTGTGAGTGAGGTAACTCAGACCCAAAAGGACATGCATGGTATATACTCACTAATAAATGGATGTTACCCAAAAGAAAAGTACAGAATACCTAAGATACAGTCCAGAGAACTCCAAAAGTTCAACAATTTGAAGGGGCCAAGTGAAGATGCCTTAGTCCCACATGAGGAGAAGATAGCAACCACAAGACGGGAGGGAGGAAGGAACCTAGAAGGGAAAGGGGATGGGGAAGGGGGAGAGGGGAACATGACCTGGTATTGGATGGAAAAAAAAACTGAAGCCCTGAGGGCCAGTAGAAAGAATGGAAACAGGCAACCTAGAGAGGTATGAGGTTAGGGGAACACTCCCGAATGTACCAGAGACCTGGGAGGTGAGAGACTCTCAGGACTCAAAGGAAGGGACCCTAGATGAAATATCCTATAGTAGAGAAAGGGAACTTGTAGATCCCACCTCCAGCAGAAAGACAGGGCATCAAGTGAGTGCTAGGGTTGCTATCCCACAGTCAAAACACTGACCCATAATTATTCCTGTCTGAAAGAACAACAGGGATGGAAAAGGAGAGGAGCCTGAGAAAAAGAAGGTCCAGCGACAGGCCCAAAGTGTGATCCAGCTCAAGGGGAGGCCCCAAGGCCTGATATTATTACTGAGGCTATGGAGCACTCACAAAAAGAGGCTTATCATGACTGCCCTTCAAAAGAACCAACAAGCATCTGAAAGAGTCAGATGCAGATATTTGCACCCAATCAATGGACAGAAGTTGCTGATCCCTCTGGTTGAATTAGGGAAAAGCTAGAAAAAGCTAAGGAGGAGGGTATCCCTGTAGAAGGACCAGCAGTCTCAATTAACCTGGACCCCCAATATTGCTCAAACACTGCATTACCAACCAGGTAGCATACACCAGCTGATATGATGCCCTCAACACATATACAGCAGAGGACTGTGGGCTCTGGGTTCAGTCAAAGAAGATGTACCTAGCCCTCAAGAGACTGGATGCTGTAGGAAGTTTAGAGGTCTGGTGAGGTGGACTGAGGGACATCCTCATGGAGACAGCAGAGCAGGGAGGAGCTATAGGATATGGAATATTTGGAAGGTGGATGGGGAGATGAATAAAATCTAGAGTGTAAAATAAATAAATAAATAACAATAATAATAAAAAATAAAATATCCAATAAAAAGACAATATAACAAACAAAAGGAGCTTCTTCAACTGCAGGCTGTATAGTAGGCTCTAGGTTTCCAATTTTTGTGAGCTGTTATTTATGTTGGGGTAGGTTTTTGTGATGCATTTGTCTGAGTCATTTCTGCCCCTGTGTAACCCCTCACCCATATTCCTGTAAATAACCCCAATAAAACTTACTGGTTTATCAAGTTAGACTTTGGTGGCATTCATGATTTTGTCTGTTGCGAGTGTCTCAGTCTGGGGTGAGTAGACATGGGTGTTATCTCACTGCAAGGAAAGGGAAAGCCTTGTAGTGAAACAGCTGAACTGAATCAAGTGGGGCTTTCACTAGCTGTACATTTATTCTTAAACTACAAGAGTTACTCTGCAGAGTATATAGATCTAACTGGTTAATGAAATTTGTCAAGTACATGCTAATGACCTAAGAAATAATTTAAAAAAAAAAAATTCACAGTTCTTACAGGTAAGACACATTAAAAGAATCAAATTCTGAACTGGAATATAGGCAAGTGGGTTTTAATACATTGAAGAGAGGCTGAAAAATACACACTGATAAACTGACCCACATTGCAAAGGTTTTCACACAAGTTTTTTTTTTTAAATAACACTGAAAGTAAATTACTTCTTTTAATGAGAACCCAAAGTGTCATACACAGCCATACTACTGTAAATCTGTTCTATGTTAAGAAACTGGTGATCAGCAGCTTTTAAAGATACTGGGAAACTGTACACCTTGTTTCTCCTGCCTAAGACTAAAATATAGCACACTTACAACTCCAAGGAGAACCTATATCACAATCCATGGTTTATTTTCAACAAACAGATAATTTCTTAATTGTACTGTTGGAGAGAAAAATGTAGACATTTTACATTAAGGTGCATAGTCTTTATGTCAAAAACTGGCATATGCATAGCATTTTGAGTTCTTTATCCCTTTTTAGTATATGCTATACATTGTGTATACATATATATGTTTGTGTAAATATGTATACATATATATATGTGTGTGTGTGTGTATAGTGTCTATAGTATAAATTATATGTGTGTAAATAAATATATAAATAAACATGGAGAGTCAGTGACTGATTTGTCAGTCAGTCTTCCAGCAGTAAATGATCAAGCTCTCTGTCTCAGATGCTGTTTTACACATTAAGCAATATTCTTTTGAATATATTTTCACAAAGCACATATTTATCCATACTGATGCTTCTGCTCACATTTTTAGATCCTAAATATTAAGATCTTCTGTGGCCTGGTAGGAGTTGCTGTAATTTGCTTTGGTTAGTGAGTAATAATACACAGGTACATTTACACATGTTATGTTAGTGGATAATGGGTAAGTAATTTATACCTAAGGGAGCTTTACAAACTAATACATGATAGCATGCTAACAGAGCCAATATATTTTGCATGTTACAAATGACTACATAATAACTGACATTGTCCTAATTCTGTGACATTATATACCACTTTTAATTAGATATAAAATAAGACTTAATCAGGTATAAAATACTCTGATAGCATTAAAAGTACATTTATAAGAGATTTAAGAAAGAAGCTTCATTTATTTGTGTTTGTATATGCTGAATGTGTATAGCTGTATCTCTGTGTTCACTAGTGTGCACATGCAAAAGCAGGGCAGGAGATGATGTCTCCTGTCTTCCTCAGTCACCTTTCTCCTTCATTTTAGAGATAGAAAATCACAATGAACCTAGATCTGGCTGATTCTTCTAGGCTGTCTGGCTACTTGGCTTGAGAAATTCATTTGACTGACTGTTTTCCTAACATTGGGTTGCAGATATGGGCCTCTGTTCTTTGATTTTTGCATGGGTGTGTGAGATCTAAGCTCACATGCTCATTTTTTTTGGTGCAAGTACATTACAAACAGAGTCTTATCTCCAGCCCAATAACTAATTTTAACTTTCAACCCATTCATATCGAATAGCTGAAAAATAGATTAAAATTCATAAGCTCTCTGGATAAAACAGAAAACATAGAAATATTAAATTGTCTTTAGGAATATAATATTCATTGAAATACAAAAGTAAAAATACCCAATTATAATTATCTTTTTCTATGATTAAGCATAAGTGCAATTCTAAACTGAGAATGCTCAAAACCAGAATCTCAAATGGCTGAGGACCACTTCAAGTAGTGTTCAACATCCTTAGCCATCAGAGTAATGCAATTCAAAATGACTCTTAGACTCATCTTACACCTCTGAGAATGGCTAAGATCAAAATCACAAGAGATGTGGAACAAGAGAAAACTCCTCCATTGCTAGTGAGAATGTAAACTTGTACAGCCAATTTGGAAATCAATATGGTGGTCCCTCAGAAAATTGGGAATTGGTCTAACACAAGACTCAACTATAGTACTCCTGGACATCTTACCATAAAAACACTTGCTCAACTATAGCTTTATTTTTTAAAGTGACAAATTGGAAACCACCTAGATGTCCATCAGTCAAAAAATGGATAAAGGCAGTGTAGTACATTTACACAATGGGGTATTAGCCAATTCTTCAAAAAATATCATCATGAAATTTACAGACAATTAATAGAACTAGAAAAAAGTCATCCTGAGTGAGATAACCCAGACAGACATAGATGGTATTTACTCACTTATAAATGGCTATTAGCTGTGAATGATAAGTGTGTTACAATCCACAGTCTCAGAGAGGCTGAGTAAAGGAATACTAAAAAGAAGAAAATGAATCTTCCTGGTTGTACTGGGGGTAGTTGCAGAAGGTGACATGAGGGATCAGGTCAGGTGATGGAGAAAAACAGTACTAGGAGAAATGATTAAAAATGGGACATGTTTCAAGGGCAAGGTAGAAAGCTAGTGCAATGGGAATTCTGAGGCATCTATGAGGGTGGCACTAGAAAAGACTTCTAGTTAGGGAGTGGGATTTGGACCCTGAACTGGCCATCTCCTATTACCAGGCAAGACTTCCAGTGGAGGACCTGGGACACCAAACCAGACACAAAATCTTTGACCTACAATCTGTCCTCCCTACAAGATGTGCTGGGGTAAAGGTTGCACCAGCATTGTAGAAGTGACCAAATGATGATTGGTTCAACTTGAAACCCACATCACAAGAGGAAACCTATGCCTGACACTGTCTAGAGGGTCAGGAACCAGATTTCAGGTAGCCTAGAGATCTAGAATACAATTAAATGCAAAGAAAAGTATAGACAAAGTAAAGTATAGACAAAGTAAAGACAAAGAAAAGTCAAGACAAGACAAAACAAAACAAAACAAAACAAAATAAAATGTCAATGAAATGACTCCTAAAGATATTCTATAGTTGTAGACAGGAGCTTAGCATAATTGTTATCAGAGAAGTTTCATCCAGCAGTTGATGGGAGGAGAGGGAAAGATCCACAATCAAACTTTAGGCAGAGCTCCAAGAATTCTGAAGAAACAGGAGAGGAAAGAGTGTAGAAGTCAGACAGTTCAGTCTTCTCTCTCTCTCTCTCTCTCTCTCTCTCTCTCTCTCTCTCTCTCTCTCTCTCTCTCTCTCTCACACACACACACACACACACACACACACACACACACACACACCTCAGAATCAAATAATCATGGCTCTAGGCTCACAGAGACTGAATCAGGGAGCCTGTATAGGTCTGACCTAGCTCCCCTGCATATATGTTATAGTTATATAGCTTGATGCTCTTGTGGTACTCCCAACAGTGCTATCTCTAACTCTTTTTCCTGCTTTTGGGACTCTTTTTCTCCTACTGCATTGCCTTATCCAGGCTTAATGTAAAGAGATGTGCCCAATCTTACTGTAACTCATTATGGCACACTTCCTTGACATCCCTGGTGGGTACCCCTTTATGAAGGAAAATGGAGGATATGTGGATCTGGAGAAGATGGAAAACCACAAAACTAAGAATATACAGTTTATAATTGGTCTTTTTCTTTGAGGTAAACATAAGTGATTTTCGCACTCACAAACTGATGCATTTTTAAATTTCAGATATTAACACTATTGTTTATTACCTTTGTACTTCCTTATTCATTTTCTTGCTATATTATACACATAATATGAATATGGTATGGTAACCTCCATATATTTCAAAACTGCATAATTTATATCATAATGCAATACTTTTCCATACTTACATTGTATATTCTGCTTCTTATGTTTATCTGTATCAATGACTCATTTGTGGCCCACACTGTCACTATTGTGGAATAAAACTACTCCTTGTTAAAAAAAATTCTCAATAGTTTATTCTAAACCTCTATTTTTGGAAATTTTATTTTTATCTCCAAATTCTAATTACTAAAAATCAACAATATGGGCTTGGAATGTAACTCAACCAGTAGGGTGCTTGCCTACTATGAAAGAATGCCTGAATTTACTTCTCAGGACTGCATAAACTGAGCAGGGTATTGCATACATGCAATCTAGCACTAAGAGGTGAAGGTAGGAATACCAGAAGTTTAAGGACATCCTCAGCTACACAGTAAATCTGAGTCCAGCCTAGGCAACATGAAATGTGTTAAAAAAAATAGTAAATAAGAAATCAAATCTAGTAATTCAGTGAGTATTTTCCACACGTTTCATCAATACACATCTGTGTATCATGAGACTATCAGGCTATAAGTTAACTTCATATTGCCTAATTCCTTTTTAAAATGTCCTAATATTTATCAGATATTTACATTTTTTTCCAGTGAAGTATGCAGGACAGACTCTAGAAAGAACTGTAATTGTCATTTCTCAGTCCTGAATTCCCTTATGAGAGAACATATGAATTGTCACTCTCCCACCCCCAAAAAAGATCATGATCAAAATTAATCACCATCAGAGAGGTAGAATGCTTCATCCTTGGTCAGACTAATTGTATGGTACAGACACAGAAAGGTTGTTTTGACAGAGTGTCATATGAAGTGCATACATATAGACCTGAGACTCTATATAGCCAATGATTAGCTTAAACTCCTTGTTCATATGTGGTCATCTCAAGTGCTGGGATTATAGGTGTCTACCATCATGCACAGTAGATGAAGTTCAGAGAATCAACTCAGAGGGTGCGCAGAGTAGGTGATCACTCTATTAACTGAACTTCATTTGTAATTTCAGATGTGAGATTAATGAGATTTTCATATGTAATGAAGTTAATGGATATTTCTCTAGTCACTTCTATAGGTAACAACATAGCCCCACGATATTTCTAACTTGTGGGATCTTAGAAGGGAACAGAGTAACCCACTACATGATTCCTGGTTGTTCAAGTGGTGAGGAGCACAACCAGAAGTTGAAAATCCAGTAGTAATTTATCAGGAGTTTACCAAGCTGACACAATGTCTATCATATGGCAGCTTCTTTTTCTTCTCCTTAAGATATTTCAGAGTGTGTGACACTGAGCACCTATGAGCACCTGTGAATGTATTCCCCAGATAGTCAATTATTCTGTTAAGGTAACCATAATCCCTTGCCCACTTTTCACATTTCTGTGAGGATAGCATCACACCTTGGTATCAGGAGGGGATTGGTTTTATGATTTCTGACAGATACTCCGTTCTTCAGTTATTCAAGTCTTATACATAAAATAGTATAATATTTGTAGGCATCCTGTATAAATCATCATGAACACTTATTTCATCTCTAGACTGAAAGATACCTAGTAACCTTAAAATGTAACACAAATAATCATATTGCATTGTTTCAGAGATATTAACAATGTGTACATGATCAATATGCACAGAATTTAATTTTCTAAATAGTTTCAGGATGTAGCTCAATTGGCTTACAGATAAGGAATGTGAAAATCTAGAAATTCAAATGAAATTCTTTCTGATACCTCTTCAAACATAAAGACTCTTTATATAATAACTTTGTTGTAAGCATTCATTGTCAATAATTTGTTAGCAGGATTTAAAATTCTGCTTGATTGAAATCTGTCCATTTTCATTGTATAACACATGTTTTAATACTACATGTAGTTCTGAATATCTGAATTAACAAAGGAAATCTACAGGCTGTAGAGTTGACTCATCATTTAAAAGGGCATAGTGCTCTTGTAAGGAATCTCAGCCGGCATCCCTGAACCCATACTGGGTAGTTAGTTCCCAACCACTTTTAAGTTTAGCTCCATAAATTCTCATGACCTCTCTGGATCTCTGTGGGCACCAGTATTTACATGCACAAACTATTACTCAAACCTGCACATATATATAATTGTGATAATTAAAATAAAAAGGACAAATATGAACAAAGAAAAGCAAGCAAGAAAGAAAAAAAAGAAAGAAGAATGAAAGTAAGAAAGAGAAAGAAATAAAACAAGCCAGTTTATCTTATGAGCCTAAGACAGAAAAATCATGAATAATTTTTAAGGCATTCTGGCTATATAGTAGACAGCCTCACGAAATGAAATGGAAGGAAAGGGGAAGGAAGCAAGAGAACAATAGAAGGAAGGACAGAGGGAGAGAAAGAGGGAAAGAGAAAAGCATTATGTAACAATAATAAACAAAGTCAACGAGGATATCATGTTCAAAGAGAGGAAGGTACAGGTTACATAGAGGTAGCTGGACAGAGGAAAGGGAAGAAGGAAGTGACATAATTACATTTTATTTTAAAATATATTAATAAAAGAAAGGAAAGAACGCCTGATTAGAATATGTGTTTCTTGGGAATTTGCTGTTTGACTATGTAGGTATCCATCTGGCCCTTTAGAGCTGACCTTTATAGGATAGTAGCTCTTAGCTATAATTGAGGTTAATGCCACTGTCTCATATAACAATACTGACCTCAGAATGCAGTGAGTCATCAGGACTCTGGAGAGAAACTGGGCATGCAAAAAGTAAAACTGAGTCCCAATCATCACTATATTTGTGCAGACATAGTCAGGGCCACACTGCAGTCCTAATTCTCTTGTTGTTGTTGTTGTTTTTTTGTTTGTTTGGTTGGTTGGTTTTGTTTTGATTGCTTCCATAAGATCCTTCTTCACTATAAACAGCTAAAATTTCATTTGATTCATTTTACTTTTTAAAATTTTAATTTGTATTTTTGGTTAACTTCCAAAACCAGATTTTCACAACAGACCTCTCTGTTCAAATGATTCCATTTAAAAGGATTTAAACAATGGTGACAATGTGCGAATAGTAAGTTTCATTGTACCACTCTACTGTTTCTTGAGGATGTTAATTTCTCCTGAATAAAATATAAAATATAGTGCAGAAACATTGATATATGTGAAAGTAGTGGAAGATGCATGTAAGAAATAGTGTGCTTTATAGAGATTAATACTTCCAGGAAGTACACATGAGCATGATGGGTTAAAAGGAATGGCAGCCCCAAGTGGAATATCTCTTGGGCTGCAGACTATGTGTTATCATTAAACTGCAGTTCAAATGTGGGCTGTAACCCTGCTAGGCTGTCAAGCTGATGAAGGTGTAAAGTGAAAGAAAATGAATGAAACCTGGCCAAAGCATGGGAAGAGGAACATAAGGTAATTTGAGCAAAACAAAGAAAGCAAATTAAAGAAATCTTCAAGACAACATATAAAAACCAGAGCTGAGAGACAGGGTAGAGATACATCACACATTCATCCAGTGACGAGTACCTATACTTGTCATAGACTCTTGGGGGGTTGGGGGGGAATCAGGGAACAAGATAATTAAGCGTGGCCCCAGATTTCTATGATCTCAGTGCCTTCTCAAAGGCAGATTTAACCATGTTCATCTTTCCAGAAGGCAGATGATGAATAATACAGTGCTTCAGAAGCTTAGCACTGAGGTGTGATTCTGACTGGGGAGATTAGGAAAAGCTTTGAGGGAAATGCAATAAAAGCATGACCTTGAAATACTTGTTCATCAGAATGAAACACTTGAAATCATTCCAGGCAACAGAACGCCATGTTCAGTAACTAGGAAATGAGGCTGGCAGACTGTGTCATTGTTGGTGGATCTCAAGAACAGGAAAGTAAAGTCTGGGGAAAAGAGATTGATACTAGATGGAAGGAGTGCTTATATGGAGGAGGGCAAGGGGAGAGGGATGCAGAATGAAGGGGTGGGGTTCCCTGCTGAGAGCAGCAGCTTTTCTTATTGTAAGTGAAAACAGCCAGCAGTACTTTGCCATTATTTCATTGCATTGTTTATTCGTTCAGATGCAAACTATATAACTTGTCAGGAAAGGTGAAAGGTCATTATCTCTTACACTTCACCAAGGGAACACAACATGACTGCAGAGGTTGATGGGGTGAGAATAGAAGCAGAAGGAACAATATAAACAGAAGCACTGAGAATGAAAGAGCCCAGAAATGTTTGATTTGTCTTATCTTTACTAATGATGTTAAAATGCATATGTTTCTGTCTTCATTTTTCTACCAGGCTGTTGAAGACAAGCACTATATTCTCTTAAGGCAGTGTCTTAGATAGGGTTTTACCACTGTGAACAGACACCAATGTAAGTCATAAAGGGCAGCGTTTACTGGGGCTGCCTTACATATTCAGAAGTTCAGTTCATTATCAAGGTGGGAGCATGGCAGCATCTAGGCTGGCATGGTTTAGGCAGAGCTTGAGTTCTATGTCTTCATCTGAAGGCTGCTAGTGGAAGAGTAACTTTCAGGCAGCTAGGAAGAGAATCTTAAAGCCCACACCCACAGTGACACACTTATTCCAACAAGGCCACACACCTCCAAATAGTTCCATTCCCTGGACAAAGCATATTCAAACTATGACAGGCAGTGTGTCCTTCAATTATGGAATTTCCATTTTGTCAGTAAATATGTGTCTTTCTTCCTTCAGCTCCTTAACTAAACTGGAGTGTCCATGCATCTCATAATGGCTAGGTCAAGTCCAAGAATCTCACTTAGGTTATTGGGCCACATAGAGTGCACACACTGGGAAACTGATGCCTTAGACACAGCACCTATCCAAAATTGTTCCTTATGGCTAGAAGCACAAATTTAGGCATGTGACAAAAAGTTTGAAAAATAAGTACGAATCTGATGACATCTAGTTATTTTTCATTGCCATCAATAAAGTGAAAAGAAGAAAGAAATTTCATCAAGTATTGAAATAATGGATGAGCTCCAGAGACTGCCTCACCTAGAGAGCCATCCCATCTGCAGACACCAAACCCCCACACTATTGCTGATGCCAAGAAGCACTTGCTGACAGGAGCCTGGTATGGCTGTTCCCTAATAGGTTCTACCAGCATCTGACCAATAGACATGCAATTACTCACAGCCAACCATCAGACTGAGCTAGGGGAAGGACTAAAGGAGCTGAAGGTGATTGCAGCCCCATAGGAAGAACAATAGCAACTAACTAGGCCACCCAGATGTCCCACGGACTAAGCCACCAACCTAAGAGTATACATAGAGGAATCTGGACCCATGGCTCCAGATATATATGTAGCAGAGGATGGCCTTATCTGACATGAATAGGAGAGGGGATCTTGGTCCAGTGGAGGCTTGATGCCCCAGTAGAGGAGGATGCTAGAGGGGTGGGGCAGGAGTGGGTGGGAGGAGGAGTACCTTCACAGAGGCAAAGGAGAGTGGGAAAGAGGGGGATGGGATAGGGGGTTTGTGGAGGAGTAACTAATAAGGAAAATAATATTTGAAATGTAAACAAATAAAATGTTTACTAAAAAAAGAAATAATAGATGATCAATTATATATTTTAATACTTTTGTGATATGTTATTGCAGCAATATGTTAGGTATTTCTCTCACAAATATACATCTTTACTACAAAGAAAAGCTTTAGGAGTATTTAAAATATATCTATAATTTCTGTCATTTTTTTCTCTGATGTCTTAAAGCATAATGCTTTACTGTTCTCTTCAACTTCAGATCTGTAAAGAAGCAATATATTTTCAAGAAATAAATTTCACTGTTTACAATGCATGGTTTATTTTGTAATGTAAATACTTCTTAAAAAATTTTCAGCTCAAATGAAAATTATTTAGTCTATTTTCTCATTAACTATTTATTTTATGTGTACATATTGCTGGTATATAATTTTGTAAATTATACTAAAAACAAAACAATTATAGAATATTAATTCATGTATTTTTCACAAACTACTGTTTAATTCTCTTTTGTAACATTACAAAAAGAAGATAATTTCTAATGTATTCCATTGGCCCATTGGCAGGATATTAAGTAGGGAAAATTTTAATGGATGCTTTTATAGTTGTCTATGTGTTTTGCAGCTGTGTAGTATGTTCAAAAGACCGCATAAACGAATCTCATTTGAACCTGTGCCTTAGAACATTGTTTAATTTCCAGCTGGCGGTATAGATTTGAGCAACATTGTATGAGTATGCGTGTACACTTTGAAAATTCATGCTAATAGCCAGCAGTCTGTTCAACGTGTAAGCATGATTGTGCATTGTTGACTACATTAAAGCCCTCCCTCCGCTTCATTAGTCAGGGTCATTCAGTTAATCTGGAGGATGCCACGTCACTTAGGTTGACTAGCTAGAAAACCCCTAATATACTCCTGCTGACATCCACCAGTGCTTAGAGGTATAGGAGCAGAGTTTCATGTTGGGCTTTTTGCAGAAGTAATGGAGATTCAATCTTTGTTCCTGCTGGATGTGCAGCAAGCACTTATATATGAAGAACCATCTCCCTACCTCAAAACTAATAATTGTTAAGTGCAGTGTGTAACTTAAGTATATTTTTATGTAGTGACAATAGTAAGAGTGTGTATGTAATACAAATTTAAAGTTAAGTATATTAGAAAGAAAATGATAAATATATTCAATTTAAATGAATTAAATGATATTCTCACATCACACATTTATTACTTTACTTTCAATTAAATATACCTACCCCTTTCTGGTATAAATTTTCTATGTCAACTAACTGTATAATATTTATATTAAAATGCCAGACATTGACCAAAAAGGGGATAAGGAAAGTGGGCCATATCGTGCCACTGTGTAAATTATTTACTTGTTTTATAATCTTTTATAAATAAAGCAGCTTTACTTCAGTTCTTCTACTTAGTCATTTTTGAATATTTGGATTCCAACTTGGTTATTTTTTTACAGAATAAAATGTATTTTACAGATTATAAAATACTTAATTGCCATTTTATTCTTTTTTATACTCTCTTGAATAAATCAAATATAATAATGCAAGCTATTTTTAAAATATTTAATTAATGTTTTTAAAACAGCAATTAATTTAAAACACAGATTTAGTTATGATGTGAGACCAAGTTAAATGTTCAGTATTTTTAGCAATATTATTTTAAATGTATTTTTATTTGCTGGTCTAGAATTTTAAGAGCTGTGTACTAAAGGTTTGCAATTGTGTGTGTGTGTGTGTGTGTGTGTGTGTGAACTTTATGTTCAAGTCACTGACTAGCATTCTCCTTAGAATTTATATTTTCTTTCAAATTTTCTAACTATTGTGTTTCACAGGAAGCAGTCATCATTTGTGCTCCATATTGTGAATAGTTTTCCCAATTATCTTACAAATTATTCTGTGAATTATCTTACAAATATTTCATCATTGACTCTGGTCAGAATTTTTATTTGTATTATACTAAAAAAACAATAAAATTAATCATAAAGTTATCTGAAGCATGGAAAACTTAACTTTTCTTTATTTCTAAAACTAGGTAACTAGCATATGAAAAATAAAAGATATGACAAGCTCAAAATAAAAGAAAATATACTACATTTTATCATTATAAATAAAATAGAATATTACAATATACATTAAAATATAGTTGTATTTATTTGAATGAGTAAGTAATTACATATACATATTTGTTACATAGGAGTAATTTGGGTTCTGAATACATTATAGGGCACTTCATTCATGGTAAATAATGAATACATTTTGGTGTCAACTTATTTTTGTGATGACAGTATGTTTTAGTTAGAACTTGCTAATTTTAAGAAATTCTAAGTAGAAAAATGGGACATTGACTGCAACATTTAAATTACTTGATGAATTCTCAAGTAATTTAGTTGGCTTCCAAACGTTATTCAGGATCATTTAAATTCTACACAATATTTTCTACAGATTGATTACTGTACAAGTTTTCACTGCACATTAAATCATGCTAAAAAAGAGAGCCTATGTGTCACACATCTCTGTTCACATAGTATCACACTCATATAAGTAGGGTTGGATTGCTTAGTAGCTTGTGAAAACACTATAGGTGTGTACTCTCTGATATGTAAGCATTTATGTACAATCTATAACTAAGCCCTTTATGTATCCACATTCTAGTGTAACACAGGGAAATACAACACTAGTTGAGGAAGAGAATTGAGAATGAAGTAAGGCAGATGCATTTAAAATGCAGAGAGATTAACCCGAATACATGAGTTATTTTCAGATATAAGAAGCAGCCATCCAACAGATACTTCACAGAAAGCAGTCATTTGATCAGAATGCTATAGAAGCTTTAGAAATGAACCAACTGTAAAAACGATGTGTAAAAGACAGGGAAATGTTTAACAGCTGGAGAGTTTAGAGGAAATTAATCACACAGAGCTGTTGCTATGAGAAATGAGATATGATGATGATGATGATGATGATGATGTCAACAACGATAAATGAAGCAACAATGCAACAATCCAAGATGATGTCTTGTATTTCTTAGGTGACAGAGAACTACTTTAAAAAATCAGAAATTTTCATTAAATTATTTGTAATACAGATAAACTTCTACTGTCATATAGAAAGGTGGGACACAGAAGTGTTAGCGAGCACATTTTTAAAGGGTTATAATTAGAAATATATCAAGAATAGACAATTCTTCAAAGGCTATATGAGTACAGAGAAGAAAATGCCAATCTTGGAGATATTCCAGAGTTAAAACTAGCAAGATCTGTTGACCTATTAGATAAGTAAGTAGAGACTGAAGATGACTTCTCTAAATGTCAATTCTGTAAATTGGATTCTAGAAAAAAAATAGATTTGTGTTCCAGTTAAAGATGTACGAATGTAATGGAAAATAGGTTGCATTAGCGATAACTAAGGATTTGGTCCATATGGGTTCATCTTCAAATTTCAATTTTTCTACTACTTCTTGGCATCTTTGTCAAATAGAGTAAACTATTCTGGGAACATCTACTTCCCTAAACTCTCTCCCCATATAGCCTAAATTGTTTGAGTGTGTGTGTGTGTGTGTGTGTGTGTGTGTGTGTGTGATGGAATCCATCTCAAGAGAACATCCCAAGGCATGACACTCTTATTTGTGAGTCTATGGAGTGCTCACAAAAAGGGACCTACCATAACTGCCCTCTAGAAGACCCAACAAGCAGCTGAAAGAGTCAGATGCTGATATTTGAACCCAACCAATGGACAGAAGCTGCTGACCCATATGGTTGAACTAGGGAAAAGTTGGCTGAAGAGAAGGGGACCATGTAGGAGGACCAGCTAACCTGGAACTCAACTAACCTGAAACCCCAGATCTTTCAAACACTGCCACCAACCAGGCAGCATATACCAGCAGATATGAGGCCCCCAACACATATACAGCAGAGGACAGCTGTGTCTGGATTCAGAGAAGATGCATTTAAGCCTCAAGAGACTAGAGGGAGTTTAGAGGTCTGGTTGGGTGGGAGGTGGAGGGTGAGGACATGGGACGTGGAACAGTTGGAGGGTAGATGGGGAAAATAAAATCTGGAGTGTAAAAATAAATAAGTAAATAAAAAAACAAATGAACAAACAAACAAACAAAAAAGAAAATTGAACATAGTACTACCTGAGAGCCCAGCTATACCACTCTTGGGCATATACCCAGAAGATGCTCCAATGTGAAATAAGGACACATGCTACATATGTTCATATGTTCATAGCAGCCATATTAATAAGAGCCAGAAGCTGGAAACAACCCAGATGTCCCTCAACAGAGGAATGGATACAGAAATGTGGTACACTTACACAATGGAATACTACTCAGCTATTAAAAACAATGACTTCATAAATTTTGCAGGCAAATGGATGGAACTAGAAAATATCAACCTGAGTGAGGTAACTCATTCACAAAAGAACACACATGGTATGCACTCACTGATAAGTGGATATTAGCCCAAAAGCTCTGAATACCCAAGATACAACTCACAGACCATATGAAGCTCAAGAAGAAGGAAGACCAAAATGTGGATGTTTCAGTGTTTCTTAGAAGGAGGAAGAAAATACTCAAAGGAGGAAATATGGAAACAAAGTGAGAAGCAAAGACATAAGGAAATGCCATGGAGAGACTGCCCCACCTGTGTATCCATCCCATATACAGTTGCTGACAAGCTTGCTCATGAGAGCCTGATATGGCTTTTCCTGAGATGCTCTGATAGAGCCTGACAAACGCAGAGGCAGATGGTTGTAGCTAACCATTGGACTGAAGCATTGGGTTCCCAAAAGAGGAGTTGGAGAAGGTACTGAAGGAGCTGATGGAATTTGCAGCCCTGTGTGGGGAGCAACAGTGTCAACTAGCCAGACCCCACCCCTGGAGCTCCCAGGAACCAGACAACCAACCAAAGAGTATACATGGAGAAACCCACCTATGTGGCAGAGAATGGCATTGTTGGATATCAGTGAGAGGAGCGGCCATTGGTCCTGTAGAAGTTTGATTCCCTAGTGTAGGGAAATGCCAGGGTGGGTAAGCAGGACTGAGTGGGTGGGTGGGGGAGCACCCTCATAAAGGAAAAGGAAGGGTGGATGAGATATGGGGTTTCTAGAGGGGAGAACTAGAAAGCAGATAAGATTTGAAATGTAAATAAAGTATCCAATAAAAGAAAAAATACTGGGAGACTTCAATATCATATAGTCTGAACCAATGGACAGGTCATCTGGACAGACTAGATATAACTAATGGAGCTAACAGAAGTTATGACTCAATGGGACCTACCAGATATCCATAAAACATTTCATTCAAACACAAAATAATGTACCTTATTCACAGCACTGCAGGGAACTTTCTTCAAAATTGACTACATACATGGTCACAAAGTCTTAACAGATAGAAGAAAATTGAAATAACATCCTTCATCCCATCTTTCCTGGATTTCAAAAACAACAGAAATAACAGAAAGCCTAGAAACTCAAAGAAACTGTGGAACAGTCAGAGAGTGAACCAGGAGGGAAATAAAATCTGGAATTTTAAATAAATAAATAAATAAAATATATAAATAAATGATTTAAAAAATAGAAACTGAACAGCTCTCTACTGAATGACATGTGAGTCAAGGCATAAATAAAGAGTTCCTAGAATCCAATGAAATTAATACAGATCTCACTCAAACTTGTGGAACACAACAAAAGAGGTGCTAAGAGGAAAGTTCACAGCACTAAGTACCTTCATAAGAAAAGTGATGGATCTCATAGTAGCCATCTAACAGCACACCTAAAACTCTAGAACAAAAAGAAGTAAGCATACCCAAGAAGAGTAGACAGCAGGACATAACCAACCTGAAGGCTGAAAGCAATAGAATTGAAACAAAGAACAATAGAAAGAACCAATGAAACAAAGAGTTTGTTCTTTGAGAAAACTGTCAAGATAGCAAACTCTTAATCAAACAAGAAGACATAGAAAGAATATCCAAATTATCAAATATAGAAAGAGAAGAGGGATATAATAACAGACACCAAGGAAATCCAAACAATCTTTAGATCATAGTTCAAAAACATGCAACACTTAAAATTGGAAAACCCAAAAGAAATAATAATTTTCTTGATGTATACTACTTATCAAAATTAAATCAAAATCAAATAAACAACTTAAATACACCTATAATATCTAAGAAAATATAAGCTTTAAATTCTCCCAAACAAAAAACCCCCATTGCCAGATGGGTTTATCACAAAATACTACCAGACTTTCAAAGAATAGCTAATACCAATATTCCTCAAATTATTTAACAAAATAGAAACAGAAGAGCATTAACAAATTCATTTTATGAGACCACAGTCATCTTGATACCCAAATCACACAAAGACATGACATAGAAAAAGATTTACAGCCTAATTTCTCCTGTTAACATAAATGTAAAAATTCACAATACTCACAAACTAAATTCAAAAATACATACAAAAGATCTTCCACCATGATCGCATATGCTTTATCTAGGAGATGCAGGGATGATCAAACTTACAAAACTCAGTTTGTGTATCTTTACTTATTAAAAAAGAAACACTGGAAGAAAACAACCATTAATCATCTCATTAGTTGCTGAAAAAGTCTCTGACAAAATACTATACTACCTCATAAGAAAAGCCTTGAGTGTTCAGGAATACAAGGATATACCTAAACATAATAGACAACTTGCAGCAAGCCAATAGGCAACATCAAACTTAATTAAGTGACTATCCAGGCAATTCCACTAAATCCAGAAGACAAAGTTGTTTACTTTAACCATATCTACTAGAAATACTGCTTTACGTTCTAGCTAGGGCAATAAGACAACTAAAGGAAATCAAGGGGGGTGCAAATTAAAAAGGATCATATAGTAAATGTAATCAATCCCAGAAATTCTAGTAGGGTGTCCCTAGTTCTGATAAAAACCTTCAGTGAAATGCCTGGGTGTAAGTCTAATAATATATATTATAATATCTATATATAATATATTAAATATTATATATAATATATTACATATTATATTATAATATATTACATATTATATATATTATATATATACATATATATATATATCCCACTTATATATAAATGACAAACAAGCTAAGAAAGAAATCAGGGAAACAACATGCTTCACAATAGCCACACGTAATAAAAGTCTCTGGAGGTAACTCTAACCAAGTAGGTGAAAGACCTGTATGAAAAAACTTCAGATCTTTGAGGAAATAAATTTAAGAAGGTATCAAGAGATGGAAAGCTCCCCCATGTTCATGTATCAATAGGATTAACATAACAAAATGCCCATCTTACCCAAAGCAATCTACAAATTCAATTCAATCCTGACAATTTCCAGACAATTATTTACAAACTTTGAAATAATACTCAACTTCTTATGAAAAAAAATTTCAGGATAGCTAAAACAATCCTGAACAAAAAGAGAAATTCTGGAGATTATCGCCTTACTGGTTTCAAGCACTACTACATAGCTATAGTAATAAAAACTGTGTGGTATTAGCATAAAAACAGGCAGGTTGACCAATGGAATTGAATAAAAGACCCAGACATAAACCTACCCATCTATGGACACCTGATGTTTTATAAAGAAACCAGAATTATACAATGGAAAAAATAGAAAACATCTTCAACAAATGGTGCTGGTCTAACCAGATGTCTGCATGTAGAAGAATGCGAGTAGATTCATATCTATCACCAAGCACAAAACTCAAGCCCAGATGGATCAAAGACCTCAATATAAAACCAAATACACTGAGCCTTATAGAAGAGAAATTGAGGAATAGCCTTGCATGCGTTGGCATAGGAGACAATTTCCTGAACAGAACACCAGTAGCACAGGCACTAAGATCAACATTAGATCATACCTCAAAACTGAAAAGCTTCTGTAAGGCAAAGGATGTTGTCAAAGATTAATCTAAGATTCTTCCCTATCTTTTTCACCTGTTGATAACTGTTTAAATGAAATGTATGGCACGGTTTGTGCCATGATTCATCAATCCATTCTCCTCCTAAAAGACAACCTTAGTGACTTTTAATGTTTTGGACATTGTCAACAAGTCTTCTGTAAACATCCTTGGGCAAGCATAACTTAGCATTTCCTCTGAGTTGATATAAGTCAGCAAAAGTTTTTTAATTTGTGTTTGTCCTTTTCTGTGTGAAATAACACTTATGTTCAGTGCTAGAAGAGGTCAAAAGAGATTGTCAGATCTCATAGAATTGGAATTATTGATGATTGTGGGCACTAAAAACTGTTTCTGGTGTTTTGTAATGACTGAGCCAAGTATTTCCTTTTGCTTGCGGTGCTCATGTGTTGTATTTTGAGTTTTACATTCCACATGTTGCACTTGTGTAGTGTATTAGATAGCCATGGATTTTCATGTTGACCCTCAACCCTGCAGTTGTGGTACAATTATTTTTTAGTCCCATGTTTCACATATATTTTTTCCCTCACTCAGACTTTTTATACAGATGACATAACCTATAAACAATGATAGTTTCATTTCTTCCGTTCTGCCTTGTATTCTTTACCCATCTTGTAGAATTTATTGGTAATTTTATTACAGTGCTAAAAGGAATGCTGAGCAGAACACAAATACTGTTATTGACTTCAGTATTAAGTATATAATTTGCAAGTTTGTTTCTTTCACTATTATTTTGACTATCATGTGAAGAAAAATTATTTCAGTGATAGTTGTTATATGACTAGGTATTAGATTTTTGTCAAATGATATTTCTTCAGTGGCTGATAGGATCACATGGCTTTCCTTTTTTTATTTGTTTATAGGAAGTATTACATTAATTGATTTTCTTTTTTCCTTTTTTCTTTTTTACTGGATATTTTATTTACATTTCAGATGTTATCCCGTTACCCCATTACCCACCCCCCATGCCCAGGAACCCCCTATCTCATTCCCACTCCTCCTGCTTCTATGAGGGTATGCCCCCACCCATCCACCACTCCCACCTCCCCACCCTCGAAATCCAACACACTCGGAATCCAGCCTTTATGGGACCAAGGATCTCCTCTCCCACCTATGCCCAACAAGGCCATTCTTCCCTACATATACAGCTAGAGCCATGGGTCTCTCCCTATGTGCTCCCAGGTGGTTTAGACCCTCGGTGTTCTGGTTAGTTGGTATTGTTGTTCTCCTCATGGGGCCAAAACACTTTCAGCTCCTTCAACTCCTTATTCTAACTCCTCCATTGGGAACCCCTTGATCAGTTCAATGGTTAGCTGTGAACATCCACCTCTGAATATGTCAAACTCTGGCAGGCCTCTAAGGAGACAGCTATATCAAGCTCCTGTCAGCATGTACTTCCTGAGATCAACATCAGTGTCTACTTTTGGTGACTGCATATGGGATGGATACCCAGGTGGAATGGTCTCCAAACGGCCCCTCCTTTAGTTTCTGTCCCATACTTTGTCTCCATATTTGCTCCCTTGAGTATTTTGTTACTCCTTCTAAAAAGGACCAAAGCACCCACACTTGGTCTTCCTTCTTCATGAGTTCCATGTGGTCTGTGAGTTGTATCTTGGGTATTGATAGATTCTGGGCTAATATCTAATTATCAGTGAGTGAATACCATGTGTGTTCTTGATTGGGTTACCTCACTCAGGATGATATTTTCTAGTTCCATCCATTTACTTAAGAATTACTCGAATTCATTGTTTTTAATAGCTGAGTAATACTCCATTGTGTAAATGTACCACATTTTTTGTATCCATTCCTCTGTTGAAGGCCATCTGGGTTCTTTCTAGCTTTAAGCTATTATAAATAAGGCTGCTATGAACATAGTGGAGCATATGTCCTTGTTATATGTTGGAGCATCTTCTAGGTATATGTCCAGGAGTGGTATAGCTGAGTCCTCAGGCAATGCTATGTCCAGTTTTCTGAGGAACCACCAGACTGATTTCCAAAGTGGTTGCACCATCTTGCAATCCTACCAACAATGGAGGAGTGTTCCTCTTTCTCCACATCCTCACCAGCATCTACTATCACCTGAGTTTTTTATCTTAGCCAATCTGACTGGTGTGAGTTCTCAGTGATTGACAGTACAGACTGCTCTTCCAGAGGTCGTGAGTTCAACACCCAGCAACCACATGGTGGCTCACAACCATCTGTAATGGGATCTGATGCTCTCTTCTGGTGTGTCTGAAGTACATTATTTGATTTTCAAATGTTCAACCAGCCATGAGTCATTGGGATGACCACGTTTGCCCTTGATGTATAAATCCTTTGACAGATTATCAAATATAATTTGCAAATATTCTTGTTGCAAATTTTTATAGTTATGATTGAGAGATAAATTGATAGTTTTTATTAAAATATCTGATTATGCTAGTTCCCCCTGTTTTGTTTTCTAGATTAGAAATATTGTATCCTGTAGAAAAATTGCATCTTTTCCTTCCATGTCTCATGGAAATCACCAGAGGGTTGATGTAGGTATCAAGCTTTCTGTTTGTGTCGGTTAGTAATCATTTTAATTTCTTGACTCTACATTAGCTATTTGATTGGGTATTTATTATTGTATGAGTTTGGGTATAAAGCACATTATTTCTTACTTTTCTTGTTTTTACTATTGAAAAATTTTCATTAAAAACAAAAACTTAGACTAAAAGTGTTTCTCTTCATTGATTTTTTACCTAAAGTCCTTTACAACAGGGAGCTCATGACAGTGGGATTCTGAAGGAACTTGACTTGTTACAAATCCAGAAAAGAAACAGGGAAAGGTGAATGAGAGCACATGCTTTCTATTTCTTATCCTCTCTAGAAATGACTTCAGAAACATACCCCAAAGTAAGCTTCACTAATGCTCACAGTTATGCTCCAATCAAGTTGACAATCACAATTAACTACCATGCTCTGTTTTACAGATTTCCAGTTTAATCTGTTTACATTATTTAGCTCACATTGTTTTACTGCCCATAAAAGTATTGTCTGTTTATTTTCTTATGTATTAGTACTCTGTACCCACTTCCTAATAAGCCCAATTACAGACTTATCAATTTAATTGATCTTTTGGATGCTTTGGTACTCTCCAGCAATTTTCTACTTTCTATTTCATTAATTTTTGCTTTAATTTTGATGGGTTTTTTTACTTATTTATTCTAGTGCTGAGATTGCACATAAGGTATGGCATGTTTTGGACATGAGCTTTAACCACTTAGATATAATGCTAATATTGTAAATATTTTTACTTTTTAAAATTTTGACACATTCTAATTATGTTGATTAGTCTAACATTGAATCTGTGTTCATTCTGTCTCAGCTTTCAAAGCATATGGTCATTTGAAATTTTATTTTTATTTAAATTTGAGACAGTTTTAAATTCTTCTTGATCGTGTTATGAATATGTTGTCTAATCTCTACTATTTTTAATTTTCCCAGTTAACATTCTGTTCTAGATGTCTAGTTTAGTTTAGTTTATTCCATGATAGTCTGACCACAAACATTATATGCTTTTTATTCATTGAAATTTACATACCTGTCTTTTTCAGTGATAATATGATTTATTGTTGAATAGCCCATGGTTTCTAGACAAGAATGTGGTTTTGCTGTTATTGGATACAGCAGTCTGTAGATATCAACTCTACATCATTGGTCGGGTCATTGTTGATTTCAGCTGCACCCTTCCTATCTTTATGCATGCTGGATCCTCCTGTTTCTTATAGAGATGATCTCCAATAATAATCAAGTCATTGATTTTCTTTACTTTTCCTACTGTGTCCCATTAAACTTACAGCTATACTGCTAGGTATACAAAACATAGAATTTTTATTGGGAGTTAACCTCTCAATTAAAAAATAAAGACATTTTTATATCTAATAACTTTTGTTGTCTTGAAGGCTCCTCTTTCCAAAGTGCACATAGATTCTTCTGTGGTAATTTTATTAACTTTAGTATATTGAATTTTTCAATAACTTGAATTTAATTTCCTTATGTCTTTAAATTTAAAGTGAATTTTAATAAACATTGTATATTTGGCTCCAAGACTCTGATATCTATGACAACTACTGAGTTTTAATTGTGGTATATATGCAGCAGATGTTCAAACTGATTATGAACATAATGATATTAATGTCATTGTCTTCTGTTTTCCATTTGCTGCTATTATTTTTTGTACAATTTTGTGTTTTCTACACACTTACTGCCATTTTCAAACTTAACTGACATTTTTTTATGATTCTACATACCAATATTATTCTCAAAACTTTTTTCTAGTTGTTCCATTATGATTTGTTGTATATTAGTCCAAGACAATATGCTAATTTACAAGTAATAATAATACTTATAAGAGAATAATCCTAACTTCCTCTGCCCTTCCCTAGTAGTTACTTTTACTCACATAATTTTATTATTGCTGTTATTTTACTGATACATAGACAGATTATATTTTTATATATGTAATTGGAATTAATAGTCTACCCAATGAAGTACACTATTGTTAATATGTTGAACATGCTATCTTTCAAGTTAATGAAAAATTAACAGATTTGGCTTTAACTTCATTTCTGCTTTCACTGATATTCCTTCTTTCTGTAGAATATCTGACCTACACTACTTGATGTTTTTCTATAAGAAGACCATTTTTAGTGAGTGTTACAATACATACCTATTGGCAACAAATTTCCTTAATTTTTGTTTGTTTGAAAAGGTCTTAATTTCCTTTTCATTTTTTTTCTTCTTGATTTTGAAGGGCTTGTCAAGGTATATGAATGCTACATTGTTTGGATTTTAGAAATTTGTTAAATATGTAATTGTACATGCATTGAGTGGTTTCTAAAGTAAAGTGGATGAAAGTGGATGTTTCTCTATAAGCAAGATGGGCTTTTACCTATTATCTTCCCTTATGAATCTTGTTTCTTTTTCCTTTCACTTATTCTTTCCTTGTTTTATTTCTTAGCTCTGAACTGTCATGTAAACAAAGAAACAGAATTCCCTTCATCTACACTGAAACTGCAACTGATCTTCAGGATCTTCATAAAATATAATTTGGCAAACTTATTCATTCTGTACAAATACTGAATTTACAAAAAAAAAGGTAGCAATGCATTTCTTGTTAAATTTTAGTTGAATTTAAATGTTGTATGAGTTGCTTATATAGGAAATTCAATCTTTTCTTGATTTTAATTCTTTTTTAGGACTTCTCAGTCTACATTAGGAAAACTATAGCATACAAGGAACTTTAGAAATAATCCCATGCTTCTGATGAGTGAGCAAACAAAGATTAACTTGGAGGGTGGAGCCGGTTACCTGAACTTCTTTGTCTCTTTGATCCCTCAGAGCACATCTATAGAGCATCGTTTTGAAACTTCATGAGGATAAACTGACGACCACAAAATTGAAAACTTGAGAAAGGGATATCAAGTGATTTTACCCTATCATATGTACATTACTGAGGTCTAATACTTAAGAGTTCAAAGAATTGCAGTGTTGATTTGTTATGAACATTTTTCTTGTTCTCTGACCTTCTCCCATCAAGAGTTCATACAAAGGGTTTTTTTTTTTTTTTTTGATCACTGAAAATACTGGATTAAAGTACACAGTGTCCCCTAAATGGCATACGTTTACTATCATAGTCAGTTACTACATGCAATGATATTTCCTATAAGCCACATGCACTGCTCCAAACTGAACTCATATAAGAGACTTGATAGTGCATATGCACTTCTCTCCCATAGATGGCTTCAAACAGTAAAGGCTTTGTATGCATACAGCTCCCATTGTTTTAAAGAGTTTGTAGTAATGATGTCCACAACCAAGCAGTCCTTTCATGAAACTGTCTGTATGGCAGTGTAATGGATTGCAACCTGCTGGCTGTGTCTGACAATGAACTTGATCTACTAGAAATCTTTAAGGTTCCTCAAGTTTTTCCTGAATCTCTGCTGCTTAGCAGGTCTTCTTTAGATAAATCTGATAGGTTGTTAGATAACATTATCTTTCTGCATGTGCTCTGATTTTCTTTGGTGTGTATTCTGATGTTGGAAATTAATTGGAAGAAATTTTCATTAATTGTTTTTCAGTACCCCTCCATGTCTATCACTCTCCTGGTAATATTTTTTTTTTCTAAATGCTCTAAGAATGGATGTAACATCTGATCGGTTTCTTTCTTTCTGTCATTCTGGTTTTCAGTTTTCAAATTTCTACTTAGAGATATCCTTCAGAAATTCATTACTCAGCCCTAAATAGTTTACTAATGGTGATACTGAAGCTGTATTTGTGCATTTTATGGTATTTGTATTGCTAGCATGTGCGTTGTGGTTGCGGTCATTTCTTATGCTACTATCTCTGTTTTCATCACCCATTTGCTTCTGTGAGTAATCTATTTTATTCAATATAGCCCATAGTACATTAATCATAGCTTTTAAATTCTTTGTCTTGGGGCTCAAACTATGTCTGGATCTGTTTCTGAACCAGGCTCTGTCTCTCCAAACTGTGTCTATTTTATTACAAACTCTACTTTTGTTGAATTACATAAATAAAGAGAATATGGCAAGTTTTTAACATGCTTACATCAATCCATGAAATCTGCCCAGCCATGTTGTTTAGAATTAAGTTCTTTTATGTTATTTGTTTGCATGTCTTTTGATATTCCTTGTAATTTTTATGACAACTGGACATGCTGTACAGCAGTGAAAGACTACTATAAATCAGTCTTTACTGATGAGGCAGTGAGCTGTGTGCAAGGAAGAAAGTGCTCTATGTTCATGGGTAGCTTTTGTGCCCCTGGCACTTAGAAAACTTACATTTACAATTAGCAGCAAGCCTTCGATAATCTCACAGACAGCTTAACTGTGCTAAAGAAGCTAGCTCATAGCAAAGTGGGAAAGGAAGTAAAGTTAAATACCTCAGGTAAAGTCATTTGAAGTTTGAATATCAGTGGTACCTATGTTTTAAATTATATTTTAATTCTTTTGGTTCTTCCTTGGAAAGGTGCATAATTCCCAATGTCAGTTATTACACACTTGGAAAACCAAATTGACACCAAACAAGTTTGTTCTAGAAAGTCATCTGACAGTTGGCAGTGAATTTCAAATTGTCCATCACACAGTGACCTTCAGAAACTCCTGCCAATCACTTTGCCAGACTCTGATCCAGATTTTGTTCACATTCAAGGATGAATTTTTTTCTCTTTCATTTAATTTTAGAAGTGTGGTTCCTGTCTCTAGTTTGCCAAAAGGATGATAATTTCTATCAAATATACATGTTTTCAGTCTAACTTGATATCTCAACTTCTCATCAGTTTAAATCTCCTGCAGCGTTTCCTTAAATATAACTTCTATTGATTTTTAGTACTAAATAATATTTTGGGATGACAATGATAGCATGTGTTATGCAAGTCTACAAAATATTTTAGATATACTGGTAAGGTTTCTAAATGAAGCATAAATGGTATGATCAAGCGATTGTAGTGAAAATGAATAAATCATTTCTTAGGGGTTTATTTATTGCTGTTAAGAGACACCATGATCATGCAACTGGGCTAACTTACAGTTTCAGAGGATTAGTACATGATAATCATGGCAGAAAACATGATGTTATACAGGCAGACATGGTGCTGGAGAAGCTGAGAATTGAACATCTTCATCAGCAGGCAGTTAAAGGAGACTATGAGCCACACTGGGCATAGCTTCATCATAGGAGACCTCAGGTCTCCAACCCCACACTGACATACTTCCTTCAACAATGTCATCCCTGGTAATAGTGCCATTCCCTATGGGTCAAGCATTCAAACACATGAGCCTATGGATGCATTTCCTAATCAGATAGCATATGAAAATTAAAAAATAAGAAATAACATGTTTCAGAGAGATTTAAGTGGTGGTGTTCCCAGGATACATTGTTCAATATCCAGAGAGATTTTGTCACTGCTGTGAAAGGTGGTGAGGGGAACTGTGGCACGGTTAACTGGGATCTGCTGAGCATCCAGCCGAGTACAGCCCTCACAGAGAGGGACTGCCAGACTTAAAATAATATACATCACTGCAATATGTTAGTGCTTTTTAGCTATTAAAATGAGTAAGCTAGCTGTGCTGTGCTGGTGGTTTTATTCCGGGGCCATCTATTCATTTAAGAAAAGTGGTCCTGATCTTAAGCATACTCACACATGTTTGTTATGAAGTATTTCAAACAACATCTATTTTCTAATTAAATTCTTTTCTGATATATTACCTATGTAATATTTCAAGTGCTTAGAGACCTAATATCCAATAATATGTAAAATATTTTTAGTCTAACATCTTTGTTTATAAGTATTTTACTTATTTCTTTAAATCAAAATGGTACTTGTTAACCGACTCCTTAAATTTAAAAACTCACTGTGTTTTCTGAAACTGTAGCATTATTTATTTTCAAAATCAACCACTGAATCTTAATGGTGAAAATAATAAAGCTCTTAATATTTATGAATTATTAAAAATTAATGTAAACAACTCATATACAGAGCCCTCATGAATTACATTTTCCTCTTCTGGTTTTAATAGAATATAGAAATAACTCAGGCTGTTTACTCCTTTGAGAATCATCTTTATAAATAATATCAAAAGGACATAGGAAATACAGCTCCTTAGAATAAATAAAAGAACATTCTGGGATGAGATACAACTCACTGTTATTACACTCCTAACTTCAACTCAAAATGAAAAGATATAGACAAAATAAGAACCAATTTTAATGTTATATCTGGATAGTATAGATATCTGATTATAATTTAACTATCTGACAAAATCATGAAATCAGCTGTCTAGCCACAAGCAGTTAGAACCATGCTCAGAAAGCAACAACAATATAAATGGTGTAGTCTTCTTGAAGTATTGCCCAGTGGACTTACTGCTGATTTCACATTCTGTGCAGGATGATACAGTAGTAACTGAACAGGGAGATGCAGAATCAGAGGACCTGCATCATTTATGGACATTGATCTTAACATCTTTCCACATAACTGGTCTTATTTCCACTGGCTCTGAGCTATCTAAATGGTTCATGGGAGAATCTCACACTGATAGTCATATGCACTTTGTGAAGTGTTTTGTGACCACAAAAGAAGCATGTGTCTATGGTACATCCTTTTCAACCTCCCCTTGATCACCTTGAATGCCTCATGTTGGGTTCACTTCACTCACAGACCTACCTCAGTTACCTCTGACTTTTTGCTCATGCCATTCCTATCTCGTCCTTGCTAATTCTTTCCATCATCTCTCCTTTCATGAGCAATTTCTCCCCTTCAACTTCACCAAGGTCCCATTCTTTCTTTTGGGAAATTGAAAATAATGTCAATTTCTCTTATAATAATGGTTCAAGGAGAACAGGACCCTCCTGCACGAGTTCTGAAAATTCGCACAGTCGCATTTGTATATTTAATGCTTGATTAGTGTTATTGAATTCTTAGGTCTCTGCTTCCTTGCATGGATGCAAATTTCAAATTCCTTAGGGAAGATGATGACATAAACCAGCTCCCCAATGGCATTTGGATGTAGAAACCCTTATCCTTGTTTGTGTTGAAGGTAAAGATAGAACATCTTTATCAAACTGTACGGCTGGCTCTTCTGGATATTATAATCTAAAGGTTGTCAGAATTGTTGTGAAGAGATGTGAAGAATTTTAACCCATCATGAACGAGTCTAACATAACCTTGTCTGCAGAAATAAGAAGCATAGTACCAAATGGAATATTACCTACATAGAAAAGAAAGGAAAACAAAATAGCCCCCCTTGTTTCTTGTGACAAGTTGGAAAAATATAAAAACAGATACAGTAAATGGAAATTAAAATTCAAAACATCAATGCTTTATATAGCACTTTGGAGATTTTGAGATCTTATGTTTAAAGGAATAAATAAATAAGCTTGATTTATTTAGTTTCATGGACTTGATATGTTGTCTTTATGATTGATTGATTGATTGATTGAGACCAAATATTCCTACATAGTTCAGGCTGACCAGACACTTAAATTTTTCTGCCTCAGCCTCCTCATGTGTGCCACCTATGTGTGCCACCACACCTAGAGATTGTTAAAATATGAATATTTTCTTTCTATTTATAACACATATGTTAGAATTTCACAATTAAATATCTATTCCCCAAAATTGGAAACATTATTTTTGTAGAAAGTATTTAAGTTTTTATGACATAGCATAGTGTTATTATTGTTCATATATAAATATATTAATTCATAGCCAACAACTAAGTACTTTTTTAAAAAAATCATATTTTTCTAGTACTATGGGTTATTTCCTTCCTTTGGAAGGAAATTCCCTAGTACCTTCTGGTACTAGGAATTCTGGTCTGCAAGTCTGACAAGGCTCAGGTTCTCTGGGCCCTGGGTTTGGAATGTGTGGTGACTTTAACCACACAGACATGTCTTTCACCTCTTTCAGATAACCAAGGGAGGTAGCAATGACTGTAATGTTTTGGAAATCTCTGGGGCAACCCTGACCACCAACTCAAATGAGAATTTCTCTTGCTTGATACTGGGTGATGTTGTTACAATGTAAAAGACAGCAATAAGGTGGGGGGGGGTGTTATATGCCAGAGTTTGAAAGAAGGAAAAGGAAGGGGAAATGATGTAATTACATTATAACTTGAAAACATTAAAACAATAAGAAAATAATCAATCATGCTTTGAATAAAATTTTCTGGAAGTTTGTTATTGAATTACATGAAAATAGATCATTCAAGTTGCTGTGTCACATGCCTATACTCTCAGTACTAGGAAGGAAAGGACACAAGTTTCCCAAAATTGAGGATATCCTAGCTACAACAGCCAGCCTAGGCTACAGAGTAAGTTTTAGGTAAGCTTGTGTTACACAGCAAGGCTTTATCTTCACGAGTATACAAACAATTTAAATTGTTTTTTATTTATACTTCTTTTGCATAATTTTCTGTTCCAAAACTTTTAAATAATAATATATTTATATATTACACATATATGTGTATATATAGAATTTTGGTTAGTGTCTATGAGTTAAGACACACACATACACACACGCACACATATCACTAATGATTCATGGAACAGTAATAAGAAAGATGTTAGTCACTAATATGTAACCATCTGGTATATGATTCAGAAGACATAAACTGTTTATAATTTTTTAGTTTAAGAATTTTTCTTTAGAAAACATTCTTCTTTTATCATCTTGAATTTGAGACCTGCTGCTGTGCTGCATTTCTTCAGGGTTTAACAGCTTTTTACTTGAGCTGATATTCACATCTGTGGATTCTGCTCTTACCAAGGTGAAGAAAGGCATTTCTGTGTTCCCAGAGCCTATTGTCTCACCTCACATGCAAGAGTGGTATCCTAATAGGCAGAAGACACTCCACATGACGGGTCCCCTCAGTTCCTCTGCTCATCCTATCTTATCGCTTCCTGCAGTGTGCACTGCTGTGTACGTGAACAACACTCACTAATAGCCAAGTAAATTGAAAAGAGTAAAAATAAGAATTAGTAGTTCGATGCTTCAGAAAATAATTTTGAATTTTGCTCAAGATGACTTCACTATCACCTATAAAGAAAACTAAATTTTTCTTGAGATGGTTCTCTCCTTCTACCACTGCTTCAAGGCATGGAACTCAGGGTGCCAGGCTTACAGGACATGTCTTTCTATCTGAGGAGCTATCTGAGGAGCTATCTGAGGAGCTATCTCACTGACCCAGGAATTATAATTTATTAAATAGTCCTTGTTTGATAATGATTCCAGTGCACAGAGGATTGTTGCCAGCATCCCTTTCCTTTATCACAGCAGCTACCCATTTAAACATTTGTCTCTCATCTCAATTTGGCCCAACATCACTTATTCAACAGGAAAATAAACACTTTTCACATCAGTTATTAACCTTGATAATAGCCTAATTATTAGCACTGTAGTTGATATTTCCTTATGATGCAAGCGGTTTCATTTCTTAAACTTTCATTACTATGAAAGTGAGTGAGACAGGAAACAGTAAGAATGATAAATTAGAATGTCACTCAGCTATACAGCATATGAAAGAAAGTAAAACAATTTAGAATTTTCTTACCAGTATACTTACTACTGAAAGGGAGGTATCACTTTTTTTGTTTGTTTTTGTTACTTTGGGGATATTGGGTGCTAAGTACTAGAATTTGAATCTGGGATTTTATACATGATAGGCAAGTACAATTTTACTATAGGCCTGTATCCAAAGCCTTATTTTAAATAACAAATATCTTAACATTTTGATATAGAATCTTATATAGACTTGTCTTAAGCTCACTGTTGTAGCCAGGTGGTAGGGATAACACAAAGGTATGCACAGAAATCCTGAAAAACAATATAGCTTTAATATGTAAAGATTCACGTGGAAGAAATAAATATAAATATGACCAACATAAATTAATTGTCTTAAATATTTTCTTACTATAAATTATGTTTATATAATATACAGTCACATAACATATTTTGCAACAAATTATGTTCATGTCCACAAATTTACAGTTAATTTCAACTTCTGGCATTTCTGACCAGTTGTTAATACAATCCAATATCTAGAAAAACTATCACATATGACAACTATTTAAGTATTTCTTACTCTTTTACATATTACAATAAACAACTTATAAAACTTATCATTGCAAAGATAGTTCATTTAAATATTAAATAATAATTTTATCAGAAATTAATAAAGGGCTGAGTAGATGGGTGAACTGTTAAGTTGCTTGCTATTCAGGGTTGAGGACCTGAGTTCAATTCCAAATCTCTCTCTCTCTCTCTCTCTCTCTCTCTCTCTCTCTCTCTCTCTCTCTCTGTCTCTCACACACACACACACACACACACGCATGCACGCACACAGAACTTGGCTTAATATTTTACACATGTATTTTCATAGCTGAAAAAGCAAAGACAGAACGATTCCTTGTACATTCCATCTAGACAGTCAAATCACTGAGCCCAAAGTTTAATGAGAAATCCTGTTGCAAACGTTCATGTGAGGCGTGAGGAAATGGATCAGTTGTAGGGATAGAAATGGAGAGAAGAATGAGAACAAGAAGGTCCAGACACAGGCCAAAAGTGGGATCCAGCTCCAGAGGAGATCCCAAGGTCTGACACTGTTACTGAGGCTATATGGAGAGCGCTCACAAAAAGGGACCTATCATTACTGCCCTCCAAAAGACCCAAACGGCAGCTAAAAGAGTCAGATGCAGATACTTACACACAGCCAATGGACAGAAGCTACTGACCCCTGTGGTTGAAGTGTGAAGAAGCTGGAAGAAGCAGAGGAGGAAGGTGACCCTGTAGGAGGACCAGCAGTCTCAATTAACCTGAACCCCCGAGATCTTTCAAACACTGGACCACAACTAGGCAGGATACACCAGCTGATATGATGCCCTCAACACATATACAGCAGAGGACTGCTGGGTCTGGGTTGAAGCAGAGATGATATACCTAACCCTTAAGAGACTGGAGGCCCCAGGGAATTTAGAGGTCTGGTTGGGTGGGGTTGGAGGGTGTGGACCTCCTTGTGGAGACAGGATGGAAAGGACGTATGGTACGTAGAACAGTCAGTCGGAGGGTGGAAGGGATAAAATGTGGAGTGTAAATAAATAAATAAAAGATTAAATTTTTAAAAAAAAGTGCCACCCATGCAAACATAAAGAATTTAGATCTCCAGCACTCTGGTAAAAGTCAAATGTGCATATCTGCAGCATTCCGGGCTCCTTGGTTACCTCAGCTGTTTCTTGTTTCTCAGGATTCCCATGCCACAACTGACCTCACTTATTTAAATATATTTCCTATAACAAAGTTCTTGGAGAGAAACTAGTTAATAGTTCATCACTTAAAATGGAGTGTACAGTCCACATTTTAAGGTAAGCTCAGTAAGATAAATAATGAGTAAGTACCAGCAAGATGACTCAGTGGTAAGAACAAATTGCAACCAAAACTGACAACCCAGTTCAATATACAGAAATCATATGGTGGAAAAATATTGGCTTCCTGAAATCATCCGAAGTTATCCTTTGAATCCACAGTCCCCCACATGCACACACACCAAAAAATACATAAGTAAAATACTAAGACCACTTTGCATTCATTTATGGTAATATTATCACCGGGGAATAAAGCAAGAGAATCTCAATTTTCCTATGTACAAAGTCTCACAATGGGGTTGTATTAATTATAACTATTGTGGGTGTGGTGGCACATGCCTTTAATCCTCGCACTACTGAGACAGAAACAGGTAAATCTCTGGGAGTTCGAAGCCACTGTGGTCTAAAATGCAAGTTCCAGTACAGCCAGGGCGACACAGAAAAACCCCGTCTTGAAAAACAAAACAAAACAAGCAATAAATAAATAAAAATAAATAAATAATAAATTAACAATAAATAAATAAAAATTAAAAACTATTATTTTATAGTGTATTAAAGGTTATTATATAATTGGGTTTCTAGATAAAACATACAAACTATGGAATAGTTAATATGCTGTCTTATACAGAGAGACTGAAGGAAGTGGGGAAGTATTGCTACCAATTTTGAATCCATCTCAAATATTCCTATTTTTTTTTAATCAGTAACTATCCAAAAAGTAACACGTAAAATAACATTTATTGTACCCTGAGCTTCAGAGACTGCTCTACAGCCCCCCACATAGTTTTATTATTAGATGTCTTGCAAAGCCTGGGATGACACAATCTCCTGCATGTACATTTTAAAATTGTTTTTCTAAACGAGGTGGAAAAAATAGCTTTGAAGTATTTTACCTTACAAAGTTCTTTTTCCTAGTTTACAAGCTTAGAAGGAAAGGAATAAAAAATTCAAACAATTAGACTTTGGAATAATCCTGTAGAATTTTTACAGAGAAGGGGTTTCTCTTCTCTGTTAGAAAATAATAGGCTGGGATGTCAGGGCACATGCCTTTAATCCCTGCATTGGGAGGCAGAGGTAGGCAGATCTCTGAATTCCAGGACAGGCAGGGCTATATAGAGAAACAGTATCCTGAAAAAAAAATACAAAGAAAGAAAGGAAAAGAAGAAGAAAGAAAGAATGAATGAATGAATGAGAAAGAAACTAATAATTATTTCCTTAGAGTGAACTGTGTCATGAGATGAGACTAATCCAGGTAGGATGCACAAAGACCTTCTCTCTTTCTGTTCCCCTAGATCCAATCCATCAGTCTGCACCAGATCACCACCTGCACTCTTCCTTTCTCCTAACCACATCTCATGTGGATTTCACAGAGAACTCTGTCTTACAACACCCCCTCCCCCGCTCTATACTTTATCCCTGCCTCCAACACTAGCAGGCATTCCCAGAGAACACACCAACTGAAGAATTCAGTAAAACAGGTAACACAGAGTCATCACATTGTCTGCTCATCCAGAGAGGAAACAGAAACCAAGGAACAAATAATTCACTCAACAAAAGCAAACCCAGAAATCAGCACATAGACCTATAATCATCCCAAACCCAGAAGAGTAGACACTACCATAGAAACATAATCAATATGTGCATGCCATGGCAATACGTCTCCACTAGAGTCCAGCTATCCTACCACAGAGGAAAGTGGAGAAATACTGCTATAAATTTTGAATCCAAGTAAAATAATATTTATTATACCCTGAGCTTCAAGCACTACTCTACAGCCCCCCCACACACATAAATTTATTATTAGATATGTTGCAAAGCCTTGGATGGTCCTGAATATTCCAACATAGCAAAAGAACAAGCAAAAGACTTTAAAAGTAACTATATGAAGATGATAGAGTTCCTTAGAGAGGAAATGAATGGATCCCTTAAAGAAATCCAGAAAACACAATTGAAGGAAATGAATAACTCCATTAAATTAATTAAGGAAAAATACAAACAAGCAATTGAAGGAAATGAATAAATGTCTTAAGGAAAAGCAAGAAAATGGAAATAGGAGCAATAAAGAAACACAAACTGGGGATTCTGGGGATGGAAAATTTAGCAATTCAGACAGGACCTGCAAACGCAAGCTTCAGGAACAGAATAAAAAAGATGAAAGAGCAATTTTAAAAAATTGAAGATATAATAGAAGAAATTAAGACATCAGATGAAGAAAATGTTAAACCTCAAGACCCAGTTATACTTCTGCTGGTCAGATAGCAAGAGAATGTTCCATCCTACCACAAGGATACTTGCTCAATTCTCTTTATTGGAGCTTTATTAATAATTGCCAGAAACTGGAGACTACCTAGATGTTACTTGACTGAAAAATGGATAAAGAAAATATGGTCCATTTACAAAATGGAGTAATTACTCAACCGTTAAAATAAAATGGCATCATAAAATTTGCAGGCAAATGGATGTAACTAGAGAAAACCATCCTGAGCGAGGCAGCCCAGAAACACAAAGACAAATATGATACTTATTCATGTGTATGTGAATATTAGCCATTATGTAAATGAATACCAAGATACAATCCATAGATTCAGAGAGGTTAAGTAAAGGAGAGGTCTGGCAGGATGCATGGATCTCCCTGTGATAGGAAAATAGAAGAGATTTTACAGGTGGACTGGGGGCAGGTGGGGACAGGATCGGAAGAGATCAGCTTGAAGGGATAAGAGAAAATAAAAAGTAAATAAATAAAATTAAAAGATAGCGATTGCTTAATAGAAATCATATTAAGGGAAGTGGCTACAGAGAAATGCAGCTACTCCTACAGGCTTCATGTAGATGAAGCTCGAGCATTATTGGTCGTGAATATGTTCTGTGCAGGGAGGAAAAATAAAGATGTGAGTAGAGATCACTACAGACCCTTGACTATTTTCAACAAACTACAAAACTCAGAAATCCCTGTTTACTGAGTTGTAAGTGAGCTGGAATAATGGACATTGCTCCCTTTGTTTCCTAGCCCAAGCAGAACCAAATCATCCAGTTACTGGCTGAATAGAACCTTCTGGAGACAGCATCCTTCTGTGTGGCCAAATACGGTTACCCACATTTCAAAAGAGAAATTTTGCTTTTTGCTTCTAATCAGAGCTTAAAAGCTAGAAAAAATGTAGTTTTGTGGAAATCATCATGACTTTCTAAGTCATATAGGTGTCTGCACACTATCAATGTGAAATACATCTCTTTGCCATAATTGGTCAAATAAAAATTATTTGGTCAAATAAAAATTTAATATAACTCATATTTTCAGATTTAACTATTAACTTATTTATTAGTTCATAAAAGTAAATAACATGAAATTATTTAAACCATCACCACTCTGGAAAGAAAGAAAGATCATTTTGAAATTATATGAGTTTGTTTCTTCACCCATGTCATTGAATTTTCATGAGTCTGTTGAAGAGGTTATGTGAAGGTAAAGAAGAAACTCACCTTCCTAATATACTAGAAGCATCCCCAGAGTAAATAATAAAAATGTGTAACTACTCTGTCCTCAGTGAAGCTAGAACTCAATCAACTCTCTGTTTCCCTGGACAGGCATCAGGTCTTAATGTTTCCTGCTCAACTCTTCCTGCTTTTTCCTCTAGGTTGCTCTAAGTTCAACTATTGCCTTTCTCTACTCTCATTTTTCTATTTAAATGGTATTAAATTCACAATATTCACTTTATTGTTACCTAATATCATCGATTTTTAGTTTTCTCCTTATGTAAAGAATAAATATATTTTATGCATGATGGCAAGTCCATTGAACCTATTGTCTATGCAGCAGAAATTTTTGTAAATATTCATGTAAAACAAATCATGATTTAAAGCCTAACCATTTTATTTTGAATTATAATTTCATTGTAATCCACTGCATTCCAATAAACCACGATTTAATATTAAACAAATTTCATGTTCAGGAAATAACTACTCAATGTCTGCAATTTCCCTTTTTATATGCAAGGAACTGTGCTTAGGACTACGGCGATACTTACCAAGAAACTTGGGAGGTTTAAGTACTATGTAAACATATAAAGAACCAATAAGACCACTTAGTTGTAAAGCTCTTTGCTAGCTAATATTGCTAAGAAAGTTTCAGAAATTTGTGCCATGTTCAAAGGGCTCACATGTGATTGCAGCTACAATCTGGAGTCGGAACAATTCTTCTGTCTCATTTTGAGTCCAATTTCCCTTTGCAAAGCTCTGGGCAGTCACTCTAGCTTCACACTTTCGTCGATGATTTGCATGGTAGTGGTTTATAACGTATATGGAACTTCTTATGTTTTGACAAGTTCCCAAAGAACTAAGCTTGTAGCAGATGCTGAATACATATGTTTATTCACCAAGCTTGCTGTACAATTTAAAGTTTTCCTAGGATATGATTAAATAAGTCTCCATAATGCAGCGTTCTACCAATAACAGTCTCTTTGAGGCCTTTGAAAATATAACTTGTAGGATAAAATCATACTCGAGGAAAATTAAATCAGACTCCTAGCTTTTAGGGACTAATTTCCATTTTGTATATTTACCACCATAATATTGTATATGAGTATAAGTTCAACACAAACTTGCATTTGTAACAAAATCCATACAAACAATAAATTCCCATTTGAACTAACTTGTCATTTTGTGATTACCCAAAAGCAGAAAAAAATCAAATAATAAATTATTGATAAAATAGATGAGGACACACACACAAAGCATTAAAACATTTCTAAATGTTGCCTTGAGCATAAAAATCTTTGAAATATGTAAGAAGAATGACATGCACATAATAATAAAAAAAATCTTTTGTCTTCATTGTTTTGCTTTCATAAATGGTGTTTTAAGGTTAAAAACAAATCACTTGCTTTTCCTTATTCTCACTTGTGAATAATCAAGTGTCCACCCCTTATAATTCAAAGCCTGTCTGCCACAAACCTACATATTGTGCTGAATAATTCCAATGCTGATAGAATAGCCTTAAGTATTATTCTTCACTAAGCATGAGAAAGTTATGTTAGTACATATTTATAATTTACATGATGTGATTGTTTAAAATATTATATAACTAAATTTGATTTCCTATCATTGAACTTATGAATATGAGTCTCACATATTTTAACAAAAGGGATGCTGGTCAAAAGATCCCGAAATCACTCAATTAGCTGTCAAAACCTATTCGACTCTATATAAGTGTCTACCAAAATAAATGATCTGAATCATAGTTTTGTTCTCAAAAGTCTAGGCAGTTATTTGATAATAATAAATTAAATTCCATGGCTCTGTCTACCAGACAAAATAAAATGCTAACAGATTCTAGGTATATTGTCTCACTAAAACAGTAATGCAGATGGAAAGATAACCTATTACTCCTAGCAATGATATTTCATTATTTCTAAAGAATTACAACTAAAAATTACCTCTGTTAATATATTTCAAAATAATCATCACCTGCAATGTAGGTTATCTTTGCTCTTTGCCTGACATGTCTATGGTTTTTGGCAAACCATATTTATTGAAATAACTTGTTCTGAATTTGGAAATGAATACAGTCAAGTACATATTTCATGAAAGAGATAGATTTTTCAATCACTTCACATGGGAGCTTGTTCCCCAAACTTGAAGCATCCACTATAAGCTTCTTTAATATTTTATGCTTTAGTGTGTCAGAATTACATAAATTAATAATTGTTCTAGGTATATGTTTTAATATCTGCAGTAAGTAATCTATAAAGCTCAAACACTCTTTCAATGATGCTACATGTTTATGAACAACAACTGGGCAACTTCCTTTTTTCTTAAACAAAATTTCTATATTAAAAGTGCCCATAGCTAGGAAGAAATTGAAGAAATCATCGATTTATCTCAACAGTAAATCCATTCTACTAAAGTGACCACACAATGTCAGGGTTTGTATGACGAGTTAAAATTCGGTATAAGTGAAATAACTCACAAGGTATTCAAGGTAACAATGCAAGTCAGCTGTATGTCTGATCCTTAATTTCTCTTGTAAGCAGACTCTAGTTTTATGAATTTGCATTTGATGAATAATTATCTAGTTCATCATGTATACAATATTCAGATTCTTTGTGTCAATGAGATGGCTTAATGGGTAATGGTACTTGTCACTAAGCTTAATGATCTGATTTGATCCCTAGGACACACACAGGTGGCCTCCATATATGAGCCATGGGAGTTGTGTGCCAACACATGTATGTAAACACACATACACACACACAAAGACACAGACATTCAAATAAATAAAAGTAATATATTTTTTAAAGAAAACACTTGGTCTTATTAGTACTTAATAATTACCACTTGCATATGTCACCAGTCTTGTTTGTTCTGTTTCAGTATTTAAAAGTTCCTCAGAGTTCTTTCGAGATTTTATAATGTGAAAGAACTGTACTTGTAATGAGCCTGATACAAGGCTGATTAACTGATTAGAACTTCAGTGATTGTTGATAATCAGCTTTAATTCATTGTAGTTATTTCAATTTTTTTATAACTGCTTTTAGTTTTTTAGCTTTTTATTGAATTTTCACATCATGCACCCCAATTCCACTCATCTCCCAGTCACTCAGTATCTGCCCTCTGCCCTTGCAACCTCTCCCATAAAAGAAAACACTTCACCATGGAAGCTATCGTGTGTGCTAGTGTGCCACGCATTATACCCTTTTGATAAAGTATACATCATTACTTGTAAATGTTCATTGTAATGAGTCTGGTTCATTGGTCTGGTTCGAAGTTTCTGGGTTCTGCTACACTGCCTTGTGTCCTAATATGTGATCTTTTTTTTTTTTTTTTTTTCAAAAAATTCAATGAGCTGCTGAGAAGAAAGTGTTTTTTTTTTTTTTTTTTCATTATTGGTTTCAATGCTCTGTAGATGTCTATAATGTCCATTTGATTTATGACATTATTTATCTCCAGTACACCTCTGTTTAGTTTTGTCTGGATGATCTGTCTATTGATAAGAGTTTTTAGCCATCTTCTACAATCACCATGTGAAGTTTAATATATGATTTTAATGTATCAGGATTTCTTTTATGAACTTGGGTATTCTTGTGTTTAGTCAGTAAATATTTAGAATTATAAATCATAATAGCAAATTTCTAAATCTTGGTAGTTTTTCTTTTAACAACCTAAGGTGTCCTTTCCTAGATCTTTTTAAATTAAATAAATTTAAATTAAATTTTTGTTTGAAATGTTTTATTTATTTTTTATCCAGAGATTTATTTATATTTTATCTAGAGATTAAAATACCTGCCCCATTTGCTTGATTGTATTTTCTTGGACTACCTTTCCCACCCGTTGCTCTAAGGCAATATCTGTGCTTGATGGTGGAGTGTGTTCTTTGGGTACAAGAGAAAGATAGATCCTGATTTATAATCAATCTATTCTGATACTTTGTGTCTTTTTGTTGGTACATTAGTTAATTAATACAAAATGAACTTCATAGTTTTGTTTTTTGGTAAGGGCTTTCAATTATGATATTTGATTAACATTTTTGATTCTCTGTGTTTCTTTAGAGAGACACAGATGGAGAAAGAGAACATGAAGTGGCATGGATAAGTGAAGGCTCGATGTAGTGTAGGGGAATGCCAGGGAGGGGAGGCAGGAGTGGGTGAGTGGGTGGGGGAGCATCCTCATAGAAGCAGGGCTGGAGGAATGGGATAGAGGATTTGCTATTTGCGGAGGGAAAACCAGAAAAGAGGATAACATTTGAAATGTAAATAAAGAAAATATCCAATTAAAAAAAAAGGATGCAAAGAGTATCTGGGAGGGTCTTGGGACATGGAGAAATATGATCAAAATGGATTTTATAAAAATGTGTTTTAACAAAAAAAGCTAAAACTTTTCTGAGTAGAAAGGCTGTCAAAGGAAAGTTCATGCAGTTTCTAGAAAGTAGACAGACAGCTAATTACACCAATAACAAAATCATAAACGTGTATTATCATTTGTAAACAGGCCAGGGGCACTCTGGGTATCACTTCAATCTAGCCTTGGCTGCTGAACTGCAGGTTCTGCTTGGAGGTTTTTCTATATTCTAGGAATGCTTATCTTGATCCACTTCTAAGTGACTAATGATCTCATGTGCTATAGTCTGATGGGAGTAATGCATTAACTCGTAGAAAATTAAACAACAAAAAGCCATTCATTCTCTGAAAATTTTTAAATGGTTTATTTCTAAAAGAAATACAAATAAGTTCTTTGTTATTTGTGTGTGTATGTGTGTATATATATATATGTATACATATATATGTATATATATATTTTACCCAAAGACCATCATCTACCACCTTGTGTGAAGTTCACCACTGTTGTGTCTTGGAGAAAATTTCAATCTTTTTCCTAACTCTCAAACTCACCTGTTCTAATTTTTATTTTAATCATTACTGATTGATTTTTTTAAATGCTTTCTTTCTTTCTTTCTTTCTTTCTTTCTTTCTTTCTTTCTTTCTTTCTTTCTTTGTATATGAGTACAGCATTGCTTTCTTCAGACATACCAGAAAAGGGCATCAGACCCCATTGCAGATGGTTGCAAGCCACCATGTGGTTGCTGAGAATTGAACTCAGGACCTCTGGAAGAGCAATCAGTGCTCTTAACCACAGAGCCATCTCTCTAGCCCCTGACTGACAGTTTATTAACTGAGTAGGGAAAAATCAAAACTAAAACAAAAAGGAAAAGTCCCAGGGAACTGAATTGATCTTATATTTCATGAAATACAGGTTTTCTTTTTTTAATTCATTATGACATTTTTATAAATCATATTTTGTGAGAGAGGAGCATAGGGATGGGGATGGGGTGGGGCACACATAGCTGCCACAGGGCACACATCTAGATAAGTGTACAACTTTCAGTGTTTGCTTCTTCTCTCATGGAGGTGGTATCAAATTCAGGTCATCTGTCTTAACAACAGGCACCTTCATTTAAGAGCTATTTATCTGGCCCCTTCACCAGAGTCTCTATGAAATCTACTTGAATGGTTGTGTCCCTAGCAAGAGATTTTGATAATCTCAAGTTGTATGACTTTGGAGAGAAGGAAGTATAGTTTGAAAGGGGGAGAAGGTGTAAATACAATGTAGCTGTATTCTCCATCTCTAGAGAGAAGTGAGAAAGAATTCCTGATGTTTTCCCAATAAAGCAATGTCTAAGGATGTGCACTGTAAACGATTCGTGTTCTACAGAAAGACTAAATCTTCCTCTAGCAATGAAAGGCTGTTGGTGGTGTAGGCTTAGACAATAGGCAATATTCCTATTTTAAATCTCATTATTATATTGCGCATAAAATATGGACTTAATACCTGAGAGCTGAGAGAAGACTGAATGATAATGGCTGGAATGCTTTGTTTTGTTCTATTTTGTTTTCTTTTAATTTCCCACATGTATTTACTTTGTGTATAGGTCGAGGTGGAAGGGAAACAGTGTGTGCTTGCATCATCCTTCATGTAGAGGTCAGGGACAACCTACAGGAATCAGTTCTCTTCTTCCATTATGTGTGTTCTTGAGTGAATGGGACCATCAAGTTTGGTGCAAGCATGTGCTGAGCAATCTTACTGTCCCTGCAACTGAAGTTTTATGAAGAATGGAAGGATTGTATGAAAGCCGGCTAGGGATGTACCTCAGTGTCCTAACACTAACCTGATTTTCATAAGGTCTGTGGTTCAATCCCCAGCACCTCTGCCCAGGAAAGTAAAATGGCTTGCTGAGAGCATAAAAGAATGTTTTCTTGGGAAAACAAAAAAGAAAAAGGAAAGAGTGAAGAAGTGTTTAGTTGTAAACATAATTTGCGAAGCCTTTTAAGAAACCTATTGCTAGTTCTTTCCTTCTAACTCTGCCTAATCATCTCCCCACTAAGTACTGCCTTACTAAAAAGTTTCCATCACCTCCTTTATAGAAATCAGCAATCATATATTAAATCCTATCATTACCTTCTGAGGAGAGCACATTAGAATCTTATGTCCCATTAAGATCTGCATAGCTGTCAGTCTTTTCTGATTAACACTCTAGTATAAGGAAAAAATAAAGTTTGTGTTTGAATGGCCATGGACATCCTTCAGCTCTTTTGCCTAGGCAGACCACCATTATGAATAAAAAGGACGCCATGTCACATTGACCTCCCTTACCTTAGAAAGTTTCACTTGGCTTTTTAAAAGATCTGTACTTAGCCTGCCTGGCTTCCTGGATGGAAATAAATATGTTCCGTGACAGCTTGACTTTTTCTGAGGCAGCACTCAATTTATCACCTTACTTCTGGAGCACATTCTCCAAATCCTGACAAAAACATCCCCGAAGCTTTCAGAGGGGAAAAATAAACCCTCAACCCAAGCTCTGTAAATTACCACCAACTATAGTCATAAATAAAATGAGAATCAATCCTGATTCATTCTTTCAGAATGACCTAAAATATGGCAGTTCATGCCCTACAGGCTATTGCTCAAGAGAGCTCAGACTAGAGGAAATTAGGTAGAAAACAGAAAAGATATTAAATATTCCTTTCTGTGCCATTTTTATAGAAAAATTCAATTATTGAGTATTTCTCCATAGAACAGTGTGAAACTGGTAGTTCACCACCTGTCCTAAAAACCACTTCCTCAATTATGTAAAATGAGAAGAAGAAAAAAAAAAATAAAGACTTGGAACACAAAAGCACTGACATTTGAGCTAAAAAGGCTTAGTTTAAAAAAAAAAAAAAAAAAAAAAAACCCTTAAGGAGATTCTGAGAATACAGGACAATGCTTCACCCCTATTCATTGTCAAAGAGTGGTGACCTTAAAGGTCCTGCGACCAATGAAGAAGAAAAAGATCTGGGCCAGGTCACCTGATGTCCCTTGATTGAAATTAGAGCCTGAATCAGTCTGTGTGGGAAGGGTCAGAGAAGCTGCAGGTGTGGGAGGTAATTGTCCACTTTGGTGTCCTCATCAATTGCAGCCATAACTGAATACTGCAGATTATCACCCCTTACATTGCAGGATTATTGTAGTGTACTGCAGGCACAGTTATGCTCACTGTGGAACTAATAAGCTCTATGCCAATAGGCATCCAACGAGTATAGGAGCATCTAGATTTGGAGATAGAGAAACAAGTACTGAAAGCTAATTTCCTAGAGAGAGGGAAAATGGATTTATTCATGGAAATGAAAAACGGATTAGATAGAAGAGACTATGTTGTGAGGAAGGTCCTCCAAAAGCAACAACAGCAGCAACAACAACAACAACCAAAGAAAATTCTCAGCAGTAGAATACAAAAAAGTAGGAGTGGACAGAGAGGGAAATATCAGGTGTACTCAGTAGGTAGTGAGAGAAACCTGTGTTCCTGGATGGGGAATAGTGTAATGCTGCCAGAGCAGTACGAGAAACTACATCTGCTCACCCCAGCATTATTCCAGAATCTTTTCTAAGGCAGTTCTCTAAATGAAGGCTTAAAAATGCCCCTGGTAATGTACTGCTCCTGTTAATCTCACATTAAAATAAGAACCTGGTGATGAAAGAAGTCAATCTAAATCATAGAACCTGTGATCACTGATGCTAGGATTTAAAGCAGGTAGTTTTCGGGTCATCTTACCTACAGCTGTGACAAAATGAAAGGAAATCCACAAGGAAAAGGTGTTTTAATTTGTCAGAATGTCAGACCAAGGTTGAATATACAGTTTGTTTAGTAAGAAGCAAAGAAATAAAATTTCTTCTTATGAACTAAGTAGACAAAAAGAAGGATCAGCAAAAATAAATGGTTTATCAAAGTAAAGACCAGAAATGGGAACTGTGGAAGTTAAGAGCACACCTGAGGGAAATTAAAGTAAAAAATGCCTAGGATGTGGTCAAAGTGGAAAGCAAGGGCCCAGAGAAAAAAGGTGAAAAAAGTCAGGAGATAGAATATGAGCCAACTAATCCGGAGACCAGGAGCAGGTAGGAAGGGGACATTCCTAAAAGAGTAATACCCTCATATTGGAAGGAGAGTTTGGAGGAACCTAATAACCTTGATTTGAGCCAACCCTTAGGATCAGTAGGACATTGGGAGAAATGTCTAGAAAGTGCTCAGAAGTCTCTCAGACGTGTTTAAATAAAATCCATTAGCCTTACAAACATTAGAACAAAGGATTTGATGAAGCTGAAAAGATTTCTCAGTGGCTAATAAGTGCACGGCAGACATGATGATCTGAGTTTGAATCCCAGCACTCATGCAAAAAGGAAGAAAGAAAGAGAGAGAGAAAGAGAGAGAGAGAGAGAGAGAGAGAGAGAGAGAGAGAGAGAGAGAGAGAGCTGGGTTTGGCCCTGTATGCTTACAATTTGAGTACTGGGGATAAGGAAGGTAACATAAGCAGATCCCAGTAGCTCACTAGCTGCTAGCCACACTAACTAGAACAAGTGAGTTTCAGAGTTCAGTAAGTGTTGGTATCTCAAAAGAATAAGGCAGAATGGCATAGAAATGAAGTCATCTAGATTCCATAGAGAATAAAATGTGCCCAGGAATTCTCATGCATACACACACAGACACACACACACAGAGACACTGTCACAACCCTGTCAAACTGCGCTTCATAAATTTCACTTCTATGGATCTTTTTGTTTATTGGATTTTCCTAAAATCCAGACAGAACTCACCACCCACCTTTTTTGCAACAATGGCTTGCTGACTGATTTGCAACTTGCAACTGGAGGTCATTTACTGCTTTCTCTTCACAGAAGCTAGAGTAATCTAATAGATGTATATTGGAATACTTCTTAATTCCTAAATTATCTACTATGCTATACTGTTAAATACAACATAACTTTGCCTCATCTGACACCCACTTAATTTCATGGTTGTCTACTCTAACCAGTATTATGGTAACCTTTCCTTCATTGCGTGAAGGTGTGTCTCTGTATTTTAAGTTGTTAATTTTGTACCTGCAAAGAGCTAAATGCTGGCAGGATATTGATATTGTCATTTCTGTGCTCTAATACTGGCCTTATATTTGTAAATGCTTGTCCTTCCACACCTACTTAAATTCTTAAAGGTCAAAGAGCCCTCTATGCCTAGAGACAATCTACAAATTGTCTTAGAGGTTGTCTCAGTGATGACTTGTTGTAAGAAAGATCTGAAGGCTAATAGCTTGGCAGGAAGTAGGGGGCAGAACTTTGGAGAGGGAGGTGATGCTGAGAGAAGAAAGAAGACAGGGAGGATTGAAGAGCAGATAAGGTGGGAATAGATGTACCCACAGAGAAGTAGAGAGGTATAGAGCTACATGGTACATGTACTCTATAGGTACGATAGCAGGATTCAGTTAAATGAGCTAGCTGAGAGACTGTCCAAGCAAAAGGCCTAAACTTTAAACTATATAAGTCTCCTGTCATTATTTATACCACTGGCCTATCCACAAAAGTTCTGCTGTAAGCCAGCATGAGCTTCCCTCAGCTCTCAATTTCTTTTGCACTGACCTCTTTTTACATACCTGGGTTCATTTACTATCTAGTTAATGCTAGAACATCTTTCAGAGCACAGTTTATGATCACTTCTGAAACTATTCACAATTTCTGGATCAGATCAAGTAGTAGACATTGGGATATTTCTAGTGTGCTTTCTATTTTACTACGATGTAGATTCTATATGTTTTTCTTCACTTCAGTGTTAATCGTTCATAATTAATCTGTTTCTGTCAGGCTGTTATTTCACCACTGTACTGACACAGTCTTTTCAGGTCAGCCAAGCCCATCTTTTGCCAACCCTCAGACATTTTGCTTGTGCTCTAAACAGAAACCCACCAATCTCCCATCTTCTTTCCTAGAACAATCCCATGGCATCTAGGTTGGCAGATTCTCATGCTGTCTATTCTTTTTCCCTTCTACCCATATCTCTGACTATTTTTTATTATGAGAAGATCTCTGGAGATAGCTCAGTAAGTAAAAGCACTTGTTGCAGATGTCTGCAATATAAATTTTATCCCTTGAACTCACGTAAAAGGCTGACGTGATGACGCATATATATAATCCCAGCTCTTCTAAGTTAAAATGGGAGCTGAGACAGAAAATTGCCCAGAATCTTGTCAGCCAGTTAGCCCAGAACATGCAGCACCATCAGAAAAAATAAATAAATAAATAAATAAATAAATAAATAAATAAGAAAGACGTAGAGATTGAGAACCCACCTTCTTTATTGGTTCTCTGATAGTTGTCCTCAGATCTTTATACACATGCCAAGAATGAGTTCAATAGCAAGCATCATATGCACATGTATAAACAGACACACAATTAAGTAATTAATTTAAAGATAGCTTACACTGGCCTTAACATTAAACCTCCTCCTCGCTTTCTGCTCTGTTTCCATGTAATCCCTCCAGCTTTCAAGTCTGCATACATATTCAACAATTTTATTTTCAACAAGTTTATTTATTTAGTTTTACATCATTTTGCTGATTTAACGTTGCTTCTTAAATATCGTAGAGGAATTTCAAATGAAAGCTGTTTGTAGACTAGTCCATACTTTAAGTGAATCTAAAATAGCAGCACATTGTTTAATACAGCACTGACCTCCTTCACTTTTTATCTTGCTCTTAATTTTTTTTATTGTATCATATAAAGTCTACATTACATGACCACATATCTGACTGTGTGTGTACTTAATATTTGAATTCAATCTCCTCCAAGAAAACTAACATTCTGTCAGCACTGTCTCTGATACCTTGAGTAAAACTTTCTATTAAGTATATCCTCTAAGTCATTTTATTAGGTCTGATGAATTGGCACAGTGTATAATGGCACTTACCTCTCAAACCTGGTGACTAAAGTTCAATTCCTGGAAGCACTATAAAGCTGGCAGAAGAAAACAGATTGTACAAAGTAGTTTTCTGGCCTGAACAAAAGACCTTGTCAAGAGCATTCATATTTACACTCATGCATTCATATATTTCAAAAATAGTATTTGTTAAAATAGTTCGTAGAAAATTAGTAGCCATACCTCTCATTAAACTGATGCCTCAGTCTCACCAGAAATTGTTTATGTGAGTATTTAACCTTCATTTCATAGCCTCTCAAGTGTTTTTTATTAAATGTTTTGGACAGCTTGACTAAAACAATATTAAGGTAAGATAATCCAATTATCCAATATTACCAAGAACAAAAAAGTGTAAAGTTGCAAAAAAAAATAGAAGAGTTGATAATAGGTAAGCATATTTGATAATTATGTAATTATGAATATATTTAGGTAGAAATTAACATACAGAAGTAGATTATATTTAGCTAAGGAATGAGTGGGAGACAAAGAATAGAGACCTCAAAGTCATCACAATACAGGAAATGTTATTCCTAACACTATGTTAATTCTAGAAACTACTCTTGAAATTTCTACATCACTCAACAAGTACCCCTATCTTTTTACTCTCTTAAACCTTAAAGAATCATCTCCTTCTCTGTTAGAATAAGACCCTTGTCTGTGAAGTCTACAAGGACTGAGCATTGTTTAGAAATTATGACATTTGGTTCAGCAGTTACAGTCAAGCTAAAAATGTCAACCTTTCTTAGGTGTTAGTCCAGCTGACCTAGGACCTAGCTCCTGACCAAGCGCCCCCTTCCTTCTGGTCTGTTTTCACACCAGGGACAGATCAGCAGGCCTGATGTCCTCCCATACCTGACAGCCAGTCTGCCTCTCAGGAGGTTTTCAGTTACTAGGGACAAAGAAGACCCACCCCAACCAGAGACAGCACTGCCTGTCTCCAATGAAACTGGTTCCAGTCAGAGACACACAGGTCAGTTAAAACCAGAGATAACCAGATGGCCAGAGGGAAGCTCAATATCATAAGCAGCAGAATTCAATGTAATCTAGCACCATCAAAACCCAACTCTCCCACCATAGCAAGCCCTGGATACTATAACATGCCTGAAAACCAAGATAATGACTTAAAATTACATCTCACAAGGATGATAGAGGCCTTTATGGAGGATATAAATAACTCTTTTTTAAAAAAATAGGAAAACACAACCAAACAGAAAGAAGCCCTTAAAGAAATAAACAAATAAATCCAATAGAGATTTGTCCTTAAACAAATAAATCCAATAGAGAAATACAGAAAAATACAATCAAGCAGGGTAAAGGAATTGGAAAAAAAAACAGTACAAGAACTAAAAATGAACATAGACACACAATAAAGAAAATACAAAGTGAGACAATCTGGGAAATGGAAAACATAGAAAAGAGAGCAGGAGCTTCAGATTTAAGCATCACCAAAAGAATACAATAAATAGAAGAGATAATTTCAGGCATAGAAGATACCTTAGAAAATATTGACACATCTGTCAAAGAAAATACAAAATGAAAAATTCTCCCAACCCAAAATATCCACGAAGTTCAGGATACAATGAAAAGATCAAAGGTAAGAGTATTAGGAATAGAAGAGGGTGAAAAATCCCAGCTAAAAGGTCCAGAAAACATCTTCAACAAAATTATAAAAGAAAACTTTCCTAACTTAAAGAGATGCCAGTAAATGTACAAAAAGCCTACAGAACAGGAAGATTGGACCAGGTAAGAAAATCCTCTCATCATATAATAACCAAAACACTAAATGCGCAGAACAAAAAAAAATATTAAAAGCTGTAAAGGAAAAAGGCCGAGTAACATATACATGTAGACCTATCAGTATTACACCAGACTTTTCAATAGAGGCTCTAAAACCCAGAAGATCCTAGAAAGATGGCATACAGACTCAGAGAAGACAAATGCCAGCCTAGGCTACTATACCCGTCAAAATTCTCAATCACCATACATGGAGAAACCAAGTTCTTTCATGACAAAACCAAATTTACACAATATCTTTCTACTAATCTATCCCTGCAGAAGATAAAGGAAAGAAATCTGCAACACAAGGAGGGTAACTAAACTCAAGAAAACACAAGAAATTAAACATTGTACAACAAATTCATAAGAAGGGAACCACAAAAACATAATTCCAACTCTAACAATAAAAATAACAGGAAGCAACAATCATGGGTCCTTAATGTCTGTCAACATCAATGGACTCAATTTCTCAATAAAAAGACAAAGGCTAATAGACTAGCTATGCAAGCAGGATCTAGTATTTTGCTGCATACGAGAAGCACACCTCGGTGACAAAAACAGACACTACCTCAGAGTAAAAGGATGGAAAAAATGATTTCCAATCTAATGGTCCCAAGAAACCATGATGGAGTTGCAATTCTAATATCCAATAAAATGGACTTTCAACCCAAAGTTATCAGACAGGGAAGGACACTTTATATTCATCAAAGGAAAAATCTACCAAGAGGAAGTCTCAATTCTGAACATCTATACCCAAAATGAAAGGGCACCCACATTTGTAAAAGAAACTTTACTAAAGCTCAATAAACACATTGAACCACACACATTAATAGTGTGAGACTTCAACACCCCATTCTCAATAATGGACAGGTCATGGAAACAGAAACTAAACAAACATACTGTGAAATTAACAGAGGTTATGAACCAAATGTATTTAACAGATATCTACAGACTATTTCACCCCAAAATAAGAGAATATACCTTTATCTCAGTACCTCATGGAACCTTCTCCAAAATTGACCATATAGTCAAACACAAAACAAGCCCCAACAGATATAGGGTTGATATAATACCATGCATTCTATCAGATCTAAGGTTAGACTTCAATAAGAACAAAAATAACAGAAAGTCCACATACTCCTGGAAACTGAACAACTCTCTAATCAATGATAACTTGGTCAGGGAAGAAATAAAGAAAAAAAATCAAAGATATCATAGAATTCAATGAAAATGAAGACATGTCATACCCAAACTTATGGGAAACAATGAAAGCAGTGTTAAGAGGAAAATTCATATCACTAAGTGTTTTTATAAAGAAATTGGATAAATACCATACAAGCAACTTAACAGAACATTGGAAAGCTCTAGAACAGAAAGAAGCAAATACACCCAAGAAGAATAGATTTGAGGGCTGAAATCTATCAGAAACAAAGAGAAGGACACAAAGACTCAACAAAACCAAGAGCTAGATTTCTTTGAGAAAATCAACAAGATAGATATACCTTGAGCCAAACTAATCAAAGGTCACAGAAAGAGTATCCAATTAACAACATCAGAAATGATAAGGGAGACATAGCAACAGAAACTGAGAAAATTTAAAAAAAAAATCATCAGAACCTACTACAAAAGCCTATACTCTTCAAAACTGGATAATCTAGATGAAATGGATGATTTTTCTAGAGAGATACCGTGTACAAAAGTTAAATCAAGATGAAGTTAAACTATCTTAATAGTCCCATAACCCCTAAGGGAATAGAAAGAATCAACAAAAAACTCCCAACCAAAATAAGCCCAGGGACAGAAGGGGCACCCCTTCATGTTAAAAGTCATGGATAGATCAGGAATCCGTGGCACATACCTAAACATAATAAAAGCAATATATATATATATATATATCAATCCCACTAAAATCTAGAACAAGACGAGGTTGTCCTCTCTATTTATTCAATATAGTACTCAAAGTTCTAGCTAGAGCAATTAGACAACAGAAAGAGATCAATGGGATAGAAATTGGAAAGGAAGAAGTCAAAGTGTCACTATTTGCAAATGATCTGATAGTATCTAAAAGTGACCCCTTCCAGTGGAGAATTCCAACAGCTGATAAACATCAAAGAGTCAGTATATAAATTTAACCCAAACAAATCAGTAGCCTTCCTTTATACAAATGATAAACAGGCTGAGAAAAATATAGGGATTTTTTCACAATAGCCACAAATAATACAAAATATCTTGATGTAACTCTTACCAAGCAAGTGAAAGATCTGTATGACAAGAACTTCAAATCCTTGAAAATAGAAATCGAAGAAGACCTCAGAAGATGGAAAGATCTCCCATGCTCATTGATAGGTAGGATTAACATAGTGAAAATAGCCATCTTATTGAAGGCAATGCACACATTCAATGTAATTGCCATAAAAGTTCCAACAAAATTTTTCACAGACATAGAGAGAGCAATTCTCAACCTCATATTAAGACAAAATCACAGGGTAGCCCAAACCATTTCCAACAATAAAAGAACATCCTGGAGAATCACCATCCCTGACCTCAAGCTGTACAACAAAGCAATAGTTATAAAATAAATAAATAAATAAATAAATAAATAAATAAGTAAATAAATAAATGCATAGTATTGGTACAGAAACAAGCAGGTCAATCCCTGGAATATAATGAAAGACCCAGAAGTAAACCCACACACCTATGGATACCTGATATTTGACAAAGAAGCCAAAAACGTACAGTGAAAAAAGAAAGCATCTTCAATAATGGTGCTGGTCTAACTGGAAGTTTATATGCAGAAAAATGAAATAGATCCACAAAGCTCCAGGCCAAGTGGATCAAGGACCTCAACATAAAACCAGATATATTGAATCTAAAAGAAGAGAAAATGGGAAAGAGCTTCAAACTCATTGGCACAGGGAGAATTTTCCTGAACAGAACACCAACTGCTCAGGATCAAGAATTGATAAATAAGACCTCATGAAATTGAAAAGCTTCTGTATGACAAAAGACACCATCAGTGGGACAAATCAGCAAACTAGAAATTGGGAAAAAAATCTTCACTAACTAAATATGATAGAGGGCTAATATCCAAAATATATAAAAAACCTAAGAGGTTAACCTCCAAAAAACAAAATAACCGATTAAAAAATGGGGTACAGAGCTAAACAGAGAATTCACTACAGAAGACTCGAATGGTGGAGAAACACATAAAGAAATGTTCAAAGTCCTTAGTTGTCAGATAAATGCGAATCAAAATATCCCTGAGATTCCATCTCACACCAATCAGAATGGCTAAGATCAAAAACTCAAGTGACAACCTGTGCTGGTGAGGATATGGAGAGAGAGGAACATGCCTACATTGCTGGTGGGATTGCAAGCTGATACAACTGCTCTGGAAAACAGTATGGCAGTTCCTCAGAAAATTGGAAATTTGGGCACTCTTGGACATATAACCAAATGATACCTCACCATACCACAAGGATACATGCTCCCTCCACAGTGTCCATAGCACCCTTATTTATAGTAGCCAGAAGCTGGAAACAACCCAGATGTCCCTTAACCAAAAGAAAATGGTGATTCATTTACACAATGGAATATGATTCAGCTATTTAGAAGGAGGACATCAAGAATTTTTCAGGCAAATGGATAGAACTAGAAAATATCACTTGGAGTGAGGTAACTCAGACATAAAAAAGACATGCATGGTATGTATTCACTGATAAGTGGATATTAGCCAGAAAATACAGAATATCTATGACACGGACCATAAGAAATGTAACAAGCAAAAAGGGCGAAGTGAGGATCCTTCAATCCCACGGATAGGAAATAAACAGGAGAGGCAGAGGGAGGGAAGGACCTGTGGCAAGAGGAAGGGGGAGTGGCAAAGGGTAAACAGGATCAGGTATTGGGGAGGGGAACAGGGGAAAAGCCCAGAGGGCCAGAAGAATGAATGGAAATCAGCAGCCTGGGGTGAGGGAATGGGGGACCCTATGAAAAGTACCAGAGACCCAGGAGGTGAGAGACTCTCAGGACTCAATGGAAGTGACCTTAGCCAAAATACCCAACATTGGAGAGAGGGAACTCTATCTCTAAAGAATCCACCTCCAATAGATAGACAGGACCTCAAGCAGAGGGACAAGGTTACTCACTGACAGTCAAAAATTCTGAACCAGAACTGTTCCTGTTCAAAAGAACTTCAGGGACAAAAATGGATAAGAGACTGAAAGGAAAGGCAGTCCAATGACAGGCCCAACTGGGATCCATCTCGGGGGGGGGGGGGGGGCGGGGCAGTGAAATCACCAAGGCCTGACACTATTACTAATGCTATGATGTACTTAGAGGGGCCCTACAGGCAACTGACCAAGATAGATACTTACACCCAATGATTGGACTGGAGTCAGGCAACCCTATGGTTGAATTAGGGGAATAATTGAAGAAGCTGAAGGGGAGAGTGATCCTGTAGGAAGACAAGCAGTCTCAACTAACCCAGACTCCAGGGAGCTCTCAAAGACTGGCCATAAACCAGGTAATATGGGCATGTCCAAGGACCCCAGCACATATAGAGCAGAGGTCTGCATGGTCTGGCCTCAGTGGGAGAAGATGCACTTAATCCTTGAGAAATTTGAGGCCACAGGGAAGAGGGAACCTCCTGGTGAAGGGAGCACCCTCTCAGAGGCAAGGGGGAAGAGGAATAGGATGAGGTACTGTGGAAGGGGTGTGCAAGGTGGGCTGTGGGGAGCCAACAGAAGGTGGCTATTGACCTTGCAGCCATCTTGAGCCATATACCCTGACAAGAGACTTGATTACAATAGCCTACAACAACTGAGCACACTCTGATAACATCTTGTTTTAGATACCTAGGATTTTCCCTTGGGTGTGTGATACTTAAAGGTGTGTGACTTAGGGGCGTGACTTACAGATCAGATTTAGAGACAAGACCTAAGGGCATGACTTAAAGGCATGGCTTAGAAGCGAGACATATAAAAGGGGAGAGGAAGACAGAAAAAATTATTATTATTATTAAGCATTAGGCACTTGTAGTAGGCACTTGAGACTCAAGACAGGCAATTATTATTAGCTAGTAGGCACTTGAGTCTTGGCACTTGGAGGAAGAACTTGGAATTAGACATTAGGCACTTAGCACTTGGAAGAAGTAACTTGGAACTTGGAGTCACTAGAGACTTGGAACTAGGGACTTGGAGAGAAGAAGAGAGACTGAAGAATAAATGGGATTGAATCAGACTCTGTCTGGTCTCCATTCTTCCAGTCTGTCCTCACTCTCTCTCTTGCTGAACCCCGACCGGCTGACCAGAGCAGCTTGGGGCAGTGTGGGCTCTAACAATTTAGCCCCCAAGGCTTTTGGCAGTGTGGGTTCCAACATTGAAAGAGCGGTTCCCAACATTTTTGGCGCCCTACGTGGGGCAGCTCGGGCCGCAACAGTGGGGAATTACTGGAATGTAAATAAATAAAATAATCAAAAGAAAAAAGAAGGAAAGAAAGAAAGAGAGAGGGAGGGAACAAGGAAGGAATGAAAGAAAAAAGAAAGGAAGGAAGGGAGGAAGGGAGGAAGGGAGGAAGGGAGGGAGGAAGGGAGGAAGGGAGCAAGGAAGCAAGGAAGCAAGGAAGCAAGGAAGCAAGGAAGCAAGGAAGCAAGGAAGCAAGGAAGCAAGGAAGCAAGGAAGCAAGGAAGCAAGGAAGCAAGGAAGCAAGGAAGCAAGGAAGCAAGGAAGCAAGGAAGGAAAAGTCACTGGTAGACCTAGAGTGACTTGAAGGTGAAATGCTATTAAAAACCCAAGGCATGGAAAGCGAATGCTTGCTGATTCTTCAAGTTTCTCTTGCTTTTAATCCTTCATCTTCAGTCCCCCAAAAGCTGAAGGCAGAACATTGGTATAAGTTGTGAATTTGGCTGCTTGTAACCAGCAGTTTTCATCCTTGTAGTTAAACATGATCTTGGGGGAGAACACATGTATATGTGCCAGTTGTGAGGGTGTTTCCTGTCCTGATGATCTTGAAAAGGTGAACAGGATTAGATAATTTGCACCTCAGTTTGCACAGGAAAAAGAAAGAGAAGCACAAAAGAACTGGCACCAGGCACTGCTCATGCCCCTCGATGTTCATGCAGCCAATCCATGAGCTGGTCCAGTAAAGGAATTCTTACCAGTCAGAACAAAAAGGCTGGTTCAGGCAGGCTTCACAACTGGCAAGAATGAGGCACATGACTCAGTTTGTTTACCATTCTGTTTGATTGACTAGCAAACTACCAATAATCCTTACAAAGAATAAATGCAAGATTAAGAATGGAAGTAAGTAGATCTTCCCTGGGGTTTCGCTTTATTCCACACTAGATTTTTTTTCCCAAAGTTCAGTGCTATTGGCCTCCCTCACAGAAGTGAGACTCTTTCTAGCCATCAGAATCAAGATCATGGCAGTTGGAGTGTCTGGAGCCATCTAGATGGAATATCTTGTCTGCACCCTTTAATTTGGGGGAATTTTGTTGCTCTGAATAAAAATATTTCTGCATCTTATCTCTTAGTGCTTCTGGGGTAATAATGAGGGCTATAGCTTATCTGCCACCCACCATCCCCCCAGTGGAAAGAGACAGGAAAATGAATACATTAGTGCTCAATTTAGAAAGCTGGGTTACTCATCACACTGGCCAGGAACAAACAATCCCCAGGCCATATTAGGCCAGCACTATTCTATTCATTATAGAGGCAAAAAGAAAGTCCTCACAGGAATCAAATAATCATTTATATTCAATCACTTAGCAACTAAAACGAATATGGAGAGAAAAGAGTCCCAAGATAAGGAAGTAAAATTCTACTGGTAAAAAAAATAAATAAAATGCCAAATTACTGGTATCTGGAGAACACAGAACAGAGGGAATTCTCACTAAATCAAAGTAAAAGTAATCTTCTGTTGAGAGCTATCAAGGAAGTCGTTTATCCAAGCTTAAGACTGGACCACCAACCAAATAATATACATGGAGGGACTCATGGTTCTAGCCAAATATGTGCCAGAGGATGGGCTTGTTGGATATCAGTGGGAGGAGAGGCTCTTGGTCCTTGGGGGTTCGATGCCCCTGTGTAGGGAAATGCCAGGGCTGGAAAGCAGGAGTGAGTGGTGGGTGGGGGAGCACCTTCATGGATGCAGGGAAAGGGGGAATGGAATAGTTGGGTTTCCAAAGGAAAGACCTGGAAAGGGAATAACATTTAAAATGTAAAAATAGAAAATATCCAATAAAAGGAAAAAAACTTATATATTTTCATCTGTTCCTCTCTTATCATACTGAAATGCATTTGCCTGCCTGTTGGGAGCCAACTTTAGTAGAAAGCGGCTAGATCAACTTTGCAGCCATCTGGAACCATATACCCTGATGAAAGACTTGGTTTTCAAAAGCCTATAACAGCTGAAGCACACTCTGATAAATATATTGTTTATCCCACATAGCTTGTTTTGCTGTTTAGTGACCTCAGCTGTATGGTGCACGTGGCATGAGTTCATGGGCTCCTGGCAGGGTTTATAAGCTGCGCCCGGGGAGGGATCGCGGACTCGCCATCTTGACTACCAATTGCTAAGCATCCTGAGTAAACTGCTGTGAGAAAGAACCGGTTGTTCCCTGTCTTAATTCCTGCTGGACAGGGTTGGCGAGGCACACCTGCCTCTCTCAGTAATGCCTAAAATCAAAGAAAATGTTAAGGGTACACACACACACACACGCACACACAAAGAGAGACAGAGAGAGACAGAGAGAGACAGAGAGAGACAGAGAGAGACAGAGACAGAGACATACACACTCATCCATACATGCACACATCTCATATGTCAGTTTATAATAATTCACCTAACTATAAAATCTAACATGATATTTCTGTCTGGTAGTTTCAAATTTCATATAGTTCTCATTTCCTTTTAAAATTATATTCTTTAAATATCACAGATAAAATAATGAGGGCATATACGAAACTATTAAAAAAGGAAAAGACTAATTATACTTTTTCAGGTCATGACTAAGTTTATTTATATTATTTAGGTAAAACACCGATAAATGTTAAAATTCAAACATTATTTAGAGGGCCTGAGGCAATTGGATTTTATCACCTAAGAGGCTACAGAAAACTGGAAAGAGCATGCTTGCAATATAATTGTCCTTAGGTTAGCAAGTTGTATACAAACATAAGTTTAGAAGTAGACCATGATTTCCTTCTGAAGATACATTCATGAGGGAAATTTGTTGCCTTGGAAAGAGAAAGGTGGAAAGTAAGAAAGGAGGGAGCATAAAGGGAGGTCTTAAGAATGCGACAACCTGAACCAGTGAATATCTACTCTTGATCCACGAGTAGATTATTATAAAGTATACTTTCCTTATACTAATAAGAAGAAGTTGATGTAGCTGGGGAGATATTCTCTATTAGTGAAACATAAACATTGACATGAGACACTAAGGAAGTGAACTAAGCTATTCTCCATTCTCTCTGTTTGTACCTCCTAGCTTTCTGTTTACTCCTAGGAATCCTCATAGTCTCCATGCTTGTGTCAAGTCATGTAAATAACCACTGTCCTTCCCTTCCCTTATATCACAATTGAGTGCATACATACATACATACATGCACACATATGCACACATATGCACACATACACACACATATACACACACAAAGAGAGAGAGAGAGAGAGAGAGAGAGAGAGAGAGAGAGAGAGAGAGAGAGACCCTTTCTGTAAAGTGCTTGCCAGACAAGCAAGAAGACCTGAGTTCTCCCAGAATTCTCAAAGACAAGCAGGGTACAGTGGCAAACATAACCATAACCCTGAGGAGGGAAAGAATGAGGTTCTCTAGGGCTCACTGACCAGCCAAGTTAAGTCTAAGGTTCCAATGAGAATCCCTTTCAAAATGGAAGGTTGTCCTTGGGACCAGCACTTGTATACATAAGTGCATGGCATACACAGACACACATACAAACACACACACACACACACACACACACACACACACACACATGCACTGTATGCTTACCCCCACAAGCCATTTGCATACTCACAATCTAATGACAACATATAATGTAAATAGTTAAAATATTAAAATAATGTTTTAATTACTTTACTTAGGCAAACTAAAAATAATCTAATTTGCTAAAACAGAGCATGGATGATGATGTGTCTGTACAACAAGCAAATGCACTTACTACTGCTCAGTATCAACTGGGGGGAAATATGAGCAGCAAACACCTGCCTAAGAAAGCTAAAAGGTGAAAACATTGTTGGCCCAGGGAGACAATAATGAGGCAATAATTAAGTATTGCCAATAAAGAAAGGAGCATCATAATTCAGACAGCTTTTAACTCGGTCATTTTTACATGCCTCGTTTGAGCCAGGGACATTTCTAACCACTGAAGAAGGATTTGTTTTTTGTTTTATGTATACTTAAAAATGTTGAAGACACAGGGGGAGTACAAGGAAAATGAGAGTGTAACCATGATGCTGAGTGCTGTAAGTAGGAAAAGACTCAAAGAAGGCAGAGGCAGGCAGAAAAGAAGATTAAGCTGCCATGAATTACAATAATTTTCCATTCATAATAAAAAGTTTAACTTAAATGTTCAAATGTTAGAAAGATAAAAGTAGCATGAGAGCACCATTGAAATACTTTTTTGTTTTAATGAAACATAGACTGCAGGAATGGCAGAGCTTATTTAGATGCTCCAGTGGAGAATGGGAAAGAAAACACAGTGTGGGTGCTTAGAAGAATTACGGAGAAGAGTGATCACAAATCTATTAAGACAGCAGTTTTCATGGTTCTGTGAGTTTTGAGCAGCATTAAAGAACCTGGGTGAAAAGGCACAGGCAGAATGCTCGGTTGAGTCACTTTGGCCAAATGTAAATTGGTAGGAAAAGAGTACAGGAAATGAAGATTTGAGGAGACGGATATTGAGGTTGTATGCTAGGTCTTGTCTGGATGGTAAGTGGAAGCACTCGTTCTTGAAGGGAAGGATAGCAACGTATATACTTTTCTACCATATGATTCCTAAGCTGAGTGGCCAATGACTAATGGTTAACACATAATGAAGAAGACTGTCAGTGCAGAAACGATGTCTGCTTTAGCAACTGGCTTCTCCGTCCACACACTTTAACCAGTAGTTATGATGAGAAGAGATGTGGTGAAACAAGGTCATTCGGGTTTCCAAATCAATAGGAAAAATAAGGAAGATGACAAGATGCTGCCCGGTAGGCAGGTAGAGCATTTTAAGTTCAAGGAAAAATAAAATGAAACATCTATGCCTCTTTCTAAGCAACTGAATTGAGGTGCATATTGTGGTAAACTGTTATCACTGTAAATTAATGACCACCTACTCAAACAGTGCCTTCTCAACATAGATCATACTGTACGGCTCTGGCAAATAACTTCTCTAACCTTTCAAAATTATAAACATGCTTCAACTTATTAAAACTCTGACAGGAGAATTAATAGTCGAGGGATTTCCTCAAGTTTACATGTCTGTTTGGATTGTGACCTGCCCGACTTTTGTCTACAGGAATGATTTCTTCGTGTGAAAGACAATCAATATCTGTGCGAGTTTTAAAAGCAAAGACCGCATCGCTACACATGCATTAAATAGCCTTCTCTTGTAAATTATTTTCTTCATGCTCATCCTCTCATGTCTATGTAAAAATACTAAAAAAAAAAATATTCCATTTGAAAAAGAAAAAAGTTCTTGAGAATAAGCAAACCCACTTATTCTCAAGAAACGGTTCTGTCGTTTTTCAAACTTTCATAGATGTACTGTGTGAGTCATCTTGCTTCCCTCTCCTGAACTCCTCCTCATTCAGTACATTTCATCTGGGCTTTGATTTCCACCCCATGACTTTACATCTTAGATAACCAGGAAACTCCCTGTGCTCAAATATACCTGCTGTATTTTCAGTCCCCTTCTCAGTTAGTCTCAGTAACACCCAACAGAGACAATCACTTTGCTGTTGTTTTAGGACATTGTTACCTGGCCTTCAGAATCCCACTGATTTCTGGTGTGGTTTTTTCTTCTCTATGACAATACATTTTCAATCTTTGCAACCTATCCTACTACAAAAATATTAAAATGCATCAAAATTGTTTATTGATATTATCTTTAGTCTCTCTAATATTTTTCCAGATATTCAGATCCATGCCAAATGCTCCAATTACCAGCCAAATAAACAAATGAATTGTTCTTTCCTGGTCTGTTGGTCTCATCTTTTTCATCATTATAGGTCACTGCTCACTCAAGAGTTGTACTTGCCTAAAATGACAGACACACTGGTATTCATAGGGAAATAAGAGAAAAATGATCACTAGATATTTCTTTATCAGTGCCCTTGTCCTTTTTAAAATGAATTCATAATTTCTCCTCAAGACTCAATTCAGATTGTAATAGTATAATTAATTTATTAGTCTTCTCTCTCCTTGACTCCTATATTACAGGTGCCTGCACACATTACTACACATAGGTTGATGTTTTCTAATTTCTACATCTATATGTTTTCTTTCACATCTCAATTTAGGATTTCCTTGGTATCAAGGTCAGATTATAGTTATAATTTTATTTCCAGAATCGTCTATTCTGATGCAATGTAGGTGCTAAAAATGTTTCAAATGGGTAGTTGCATGCTAATAAGTCAGTACTTAACTTTATACCTCCAAGTTTCAAAGACATTTTAATAGATGTTGCCAGAATGAGAGACTCTGTGATTAACACTGTGGAAGTCTGTACTTTAAACCTCTACCTACAGACTCTCATACATACTGTGTCTGAAGGACTATGTCAATGTGCCTTTGGTATTCATAATTTGAGAAGAAATTCTGATCAACATGGTGCTACAAATGAAAACTACACCAAATATAAGAGATGCTGGGTTTTGTCTAACCATATCATTAATGTTAAGAATGGAAGTCCATTTGTTAAGACATAAAATTGAAAATTAAAGTCAAATGAAAGATCTTTTCATGTGAAGTATCCATATACTTATAAAAACCTATATGTTAAGCATCAAATGCCATACAAGAAAGCATCCAGATAACTTGGATAAAAGCTTCATCAATAGACACAAGAGAAGATTTCCAACTGAAGATCAAAACCTCAGTACTTCTCTCTACAAAATCCATGGTTATGTATAGTTTTGTATAGAGCACATCCCAAACTGGATACTTGACCAGTTGTTGTCAACCTTCCTAACACTGCAACCCCTTCTAAATACAGTTCCTCATGTTGTGGTGACACCCAAACCATATAATAATTTTCATCCTTCAGAACTATAATTCTGCTACTGTTGTGAATCATAATGTAAATATCTGATATGCAGACTGCGAGGAGAGGAGACACCTGTGAACGGTTGTGACCCACAGGTTGCAAATCTCTGCTTTAAACAAGTAGAAAACATAGTTCTCTGAATGGCTTTTATGGTACCCTTGTTTAACAGGTGACAAGCAGGGACTTCTGTTTGGCAAATAGAAAGTTCTAACATATGCTGCGACAAACAAGCTTACGTAACAATAGAACACCCATCCTGGTATTCAGATCTCTTATTAAGAACAACAGGATAGCAAAGTGACTCATCAGCTGTGTGCTCTCTCTTGATTCTAGTAATTTGGGACAAGTGTGGGGAAGTTACAGTTGCTAATGTGCGGCTCTAAATGACAGATGAGAGAAGTTACTAAGCAACATTAAGTACTTGCATTTCCCTATTCTTTCAAAGCTGTCCAAAGCTGAATAATTCCATAATATAAAGCAAAAAGAAGAGGTAACGTAGGAGTCATGTTTTTTTTTTTTTTTTGACTGAATGAAAATGTTCTGTTTAATAATTCAGAGAATTTGATTAACCGTGAAGGCATCAACTTTGGTCAAATGATTACGTCAGCTTAGGTGTAATCCCCTGAACTCACTGTCACCTCCTACCCTTGCTGTAAGCACCACAGATCAGAGCCACGATGAAGAGCAACAGAATGGAGTGGGGCAGGCAGCTTTGAGAGAGTCGTCCTAATGGTTCTGGCAACCAGATTCTTCCCATGCCACTTGGTTCCTCTGTTGTTAGTATCAGTTCTTAATTCTTATCAAAGTAAGATTATAAGAGTAAATCTTGTACTTGGCTCCATATTATGTATATTTCCTTGGGTCCTTCCCAGGTACTAGAGTTATGGCAACTTTTAGCACTGTAAGGATTTCTCTGATTTCCTGACTCATCTTTTGCTAACCCTGGCAGAATGCTTCACAGAGGAAATCTATCAATGGCTAAAGAATAAAATCAGAAACAGGGGCATGGCGTTAACCTGTCTGTCTCTTGATGAGGCAATCTTAGTAACTCCATTCACATGACCCTTAAACTTCCCAGAAATAGCTGGCTATTGGTTACAGAATTCAAAATCCACTTGAGGAAAGGCCAGACAAGTGAGAATTTTCCAGGTCTCCCTCTCTTCATTAGCCAGCAAAGAGAAGATTTGGTGAACAGCCAAGGAAGAAACACTCCCTTATGTTCTCTGTGTCAGCAAAACAGGTTGCCGAATAAACCACCAACTCATCTTTCTTCTGGTTCCATTTTCAGGTCAAGGATTCTGAAATGGTTTCCCATAGCACACTCCATTCCTTTTCATTTATATATAACTCAAAGGCTGTCTGTCTGGACAATTGGTTTCCTCACATAAGAGGTACACATCGGTAACAACAGCAGGCTAATCCACATAGAACAAAACAGAATACTATCTGCTGTACTCAATGAATGGCATGAGTGTTTTCGGGAAGGTTAGAACAAAAAATAATGTTAGAACAAAAAATAAAAGAGTTTATTTGTAGTTTTAGAATGATGTGAAAAATTACAATTACTGAGGTTTGTGGGTTATTTACGCTACCCTATTGGGGGAAGCTTACAATGCATTTCTGATTTATGTATGTTAATAGTAACCTCTTTTTAAATATTTCAAGAAAATGATTTTGAGTAAAATAATAATGAAAATAGTCTAGAAAGAAAGTGTAAGATAACAAATAACTACAAGTATCACTAATTTAATTAATATAAAAAAGTAAGGACTGTATACATTTAGAGTCCCTTTAGGACATTTTTTTCTTAATATATCTGAAACAAGATTCCAAGTCATCTGGGACTAGAAATAACTAATGTGATTCTCTCTTTCTCTCTCTCTCTCTCTCTCTCTCTCTCTCTCTCTCTCTCTCTCTCTCTCTTTCTCTCTCTCTCTCTCTCTCTGTCTCTCTCTCTCTCCCTCTGTGTGTGTGTGAGTGAATGTGTGTGGATGTGTGTGTATATGTGTGTGAAGTGTATCTATACAAATGTGTATAAGCAGGGCATGTGTATATGTGTGAGGGGATGTGTTTGTGCCATGTATGGTATAAGTGGGGTATATGCTTCTACATGTGCATGGATACGTGTACATTTGTGTGGGTATGAAGGCTAGAAGTTGACTTCCGGTGTCTTCCTGTGTAGCTTATCATTGGTTTTTTCTTTCTTTGCTTGTTTTTTCAGTTTTTTTTTTTCTCTGAATCTAGAGCTAACTGATTCAGCTACACAGGCTAACCCGTGAGCTCCTGGAATCCTCCTGCCTCTGTCACCCACAGCACTGGAGTTACAGAGGCAAAGCACCACCCTTAAGTTCATGTGGATACTAAAGATTGAAGCAAAGGACTTTGAGTTCATGTGGCAAGCACTTTTCCTCTGTACCCTCTCCACTGCCTCACATTTTTTGAGTATTTATTACAAATACTCTTTTCTAAAGCTTCAACATACACAATTAAAGCACATATTTATGTGAAGTGGGTTTTATTTTTAATCTTGCTAATTTTAAAAGAAATCTGAGCTACATTTGAATATTAGACTGATGTTTAATCTGGCACTATGGATTATGTCCAGGCAGGCATTTTGAATGGAATCAGAAGCTTTAATCTCTATTTCACAATATGTGAGAAATAAAGGAAAAGACATTCAAATTAGCATCTTTGGGTATTGAGCAGTTTTCTGTGAGGTTGATTTTTTCTAAACCATTATCTATATTTCTAGCTCATCATGAACCATCAAAATGTGGAATTGTCTAAAGGCAAAGATAGTAAAATATAAAGCAAGGACCAGCTGCTTTGCTAGGGGACCATCATACTGTGACTACTCATTTAATGAAACTCTAAAGACATTTTAAATAGCTAACACGCTTCCCTTCTGACCTGTCCTCCTACTGATTAAATTCTTATGTGATAACTTGATTTATGGGGATTAGAGAGAAAAATAGTATAGAATGATTTGACCTCAGATGGGACTATGAAATATCTCTTCCATGTGCCAGGTCCAATTCACATCGTCATGGGATTTAAATATGTAAAATAATAGAATTTAAATTATCACAAGAACTGGACGCATGTCTTTGGAAGACAGACTAAAGACTGATTTCTCTTCATGAACTATGGTTTCTTCCCTGGTGATAATGATGAATGGAAAGTTCTGCTGACAGACATGAGCAGCATGTTCATGAGTTTGTTATGGTTAGGTTAAAACCGTCTAAGAAGTTTTTCTTCAATAAATCTAAGATACAAAAACCTGAGGGTTTTTTTTTTTTTTTTTTTTTTTTTTTTTTTTTTTTGGCTGGGAATGTAGCTTTAGACTGTAGACTGCTTGCTTACTTTGTGATAAGTCGTGGTGTTGATTTTGAGCACCACAGATACTAGATGTGGTAGCATACACAGACAATGCCAGCATTAGAAAGTGGATTAAGTACTATCAGACATTTCATCATCTTCAGTTACATAATAAGTTTAAGACCAACTTGAACTCTTTGACAACCTGTCTCCAAATAAATGAATTGTTTTCAACTTTGTGCTACTACCAAAGGAGAGAGCTCCTTTGATACATCACTTATTCCAACATTTGATTTTATTTTGTCTAAACATAAATTAATATTTCAACCCCAGAAATTAGATATCAATAAATAATGTTAATTTGTTATTTGGAAATAATATATCAATTTATTGTATTGAATCTATCCCCTATATTATAAATACATAATAAGAAATCTTAAATACCCAGAATTTAGGAGCTTCCTAAGTGGAGATCTGAAACATAGGCAGAGATTTCCATATCTAACTAAAATAACATGCAAAGTCAAAATACAGCTATGCAAAGAATACCGTGTAAACTAACCTTCATGCTATTTGTATAAATTGTGCATAAGAAGTGAATTTTGTGCTTTGATGCAAGACACACCCACAATTTCTATGCAAAGACATATCCCCCCCTCCAGAATATGAAACAACGTTAAGTCTCAAGAATTTAGTATAATAGAATCACAACCCAAACTACATAGGATAGTAAATGTGTTTAGAATGATTTTATAGTGTTTTTGTAAGTTCTTCTTAACCCAGTTATTTGTCTGCCTCAGATCTTATATTAAAATTTAATTTTCTGATTTGTTGAGAACATTAGTTTTAACCATTATAGAATTGGGTTTCCCTATTATTTAAGAGATTGAATTCAGTTGATTATATCAAGTTCTTACTAAGCTCCAAAACTGTGTTCTGTAAAGCACTAAAATTTTGAAAATAAACAAGTAGCTTCTGTCCTCAGTGAAGAAGCCAGATAATTTCTGACTTTACTGGCAAGAAAAAGCACAAATTGGAGTAACCTCACAGACTGTAAAGCCAGTGGTTAGAATCAAGACAGAATCCCCAGTGTGTCTGATATTAAAGTAGAAATTTAAGCATAATGATGCACCTTGAAGTGAAATACTTCAGTGTGCAGGAAAATCAAGAGGAGTTTGTTTGTCAAGAAATAAATTTCATGCCGGGCAGTGGTGGCACACGGCTTTAATCCTAGCACTTGGGAGGCAGAGGCAGGCGGATCTCTGAGAGGCCAACCTGGTCTATAGAGTGAGTTCCAGGACAGCCAGGGCTACACAGAGAAACCCTGTCTCAAAAAAAAAAAAAAAAAAAAAAAAAAAAAAAAAAAAAAAAAAAAAAATAAATAAATAAATAAATAAATAAATAAGATGAAAATAAATAAATAAATAAATAAATAAATAAATAAATTTCAGACAAAGAATGGAATGTTAGCAGAAACAAGGAAGGTAAGGAGTAGTGTATACTCTCGGGGTTATAATAAGAAGAGGGCTTATTTGTGAGCTTGCAGCTTTTTGTTTAAAAGCATGATTTCCAGAGCCAGACTGTCTGGATTCAAGACTCAGATCTACCAACTTGTGACTGTAGAAAAAGTCACTTGACCCTTCTTCATTTATATTCTTCAGTTTCTTCCTTTATATAATGGAAAGGAAGAATATGGGTAGGATTGTCAAGTTAAGGTTATAGTCAAGATTACATGTATGATGCTTGTGAAAGCACTGTCGTGTAGGAAGTACTCGATAAAAGCTACTCCTTTTATATTTAAGTTATAAGAGGCTGACAGCCAATGGGCAAAGGAGACAATGTTAATAAACTGCTTAAAAGTCAACCCTCAACACACTGCTTCCACTCCCAACAAGACATGTTACAAATGAAATGAGAATGAGTCAGGACCAAAGGCCTCCTTTATCACATACACACACACACACACACACACACACACACACACACACACACACACACGAGAACAGTGCTGTAGCATGGACCCTGTTTACAGAGCACTTTTCTGTTATTTTCCGATTTTGAGTTAATAGCTTTTGCTTCCTGCATTTAGTGTGATTGACAGCTGCCAGTCAAAAATAACCAAGTCAAGGACACCGTGCTTTAAATTTATAATGCAATACAAACTTCCTGTTAAAAGGAGAACCCTTCATTTCAAATCCTTAGCTCAGATAATCCTTGAAGAAAAATAAAAGTCTGCTGTTTAAATTTAGCATGCTGAGAAAGACCAATCCTGGAATATTGTTTGGCTCTAAGCCTGTAACATTTTCATTGCACTCTTGCTTGCTTGCCTCTTCTGTGGGAAGGAGATCTGTGACAGTAGCCTGGTTAGGTTCCTTCACATGTGACAGTTTACCTAAGAGAATCATTTTAGTTTCATCCTCATTAGTTAATGGTGGTTAATCAGCTTTCCTGGCAAATTTTTAGAAAATGATTATGCACGAGCCAATGGTATTCCATGCATGTCATCATTTCATCTCGTCACCTGGCCCTTTCCACACTGTACTCGTTATCTGTCTTCTTTTTCTTCTTTTAATAATATGTAAGGATTGCCCGAAGGGAAACCCAATTAACTTTTATAATCAAATTTTATAGGATATGGCTAAGTCTTTGCTTTATACTTGACTTTAAAGTCTACCTCAAACACAGCCCAAAGAACTTGTATTTCCACGTCTTGCAGGATAAAACAGGTACCCATATTTCTACAGCATCCTCCTATGGAGGAGTTTCCTCTTGGAACTTTGAAATCCTTTCCTCCCCTGTTAGCCCCATCATCTTTTGACTCTTGGCAACCAGCCCAGTTTCATTTCCACTGTTTATAAATCCAGAAATTGGAACACTGACTATGCCAAGTTCGGACTTGGGGTCAAGTTAGATTCCAATTTTTGTGGTTTCAATCTTGAGTATAAAATGAGCAAGGCAATCTCTCTTACATAGCATGATTTCTCAAATAAATCCAAATCCCAGCACCTTCAAAAGTGATACAGTGAAATTATCTGCACCACAGCAGAGTTCTTCCTTAGTAGAAAAGGTAGCAGAGGGACTAGAAGTGGGAGGCACACCAGGGAGGTTATCAACATTGTCAACTCTATTGCTTTCAATATATTCTTTTTAAGTTCAGTCCTGGGTTGAAATTTCTTTTAAATGGTAGAAAATGTCTCCCTGCTATAGCTGTTATACTATCAATACGATATCCCATTCAACATGCTTTACCCACGGAACGCTTACTTGAGGTTAAACTTCATATCAGGGTTTTAGGAAAGAGAAAATCCTACAGGATGTGGAAAAAAAATATCATTCACAACTTTGCCTGAAGCTTCTTCTGGGCAGGTGCTCTTGGCTGGAGGTATCGCTTCTGTGGGGATTCTGTAGCTGTCATGTACATATAAATACAGCTCTGATCCTGAAGCCATCCAGGAAAGGATGATGTTCAAGTGGTTTCCCTGGCCTGTGTATAACTCCAGTTATTATTAGTAGGTAGATTTAGATTCAGGGACTAGCTACTAACTTTGAGATTTCCGACTACAGATATTTCTTTCTTTCAAAAGTATGCAAGGCAAAGCCTGAGTCCCAAGCTTTTCACCTAGGCCAGACACAGTTGCCACAAATTTCACTAATGGTCTAAAAATTAAAATAATTTATCTACAAAGTACTTTTAACAATCATCTTCCCAGATGCAATACCTACTCTTCTTGCAGTATGACAGAACTGTGAAGCATGAAGTAAATGCATTGCTATAACTTGGCTCTAATAAGCTTCTTTCTTGAAGAACTCTTGATAGATGGCTGTGGGATTCTTAGCCAGGTTTTTCTTCAATTAGCTGAATATCTGACTTCAAGCTCTCAGTGTCTGTTGTCAAGAGTGTTAGGAAACTGCTTGGAAACTCATCCCAGCATATACTTACAGTTTTATAAGGATATTCATTCTCTCTCTCTCTCTCTCTCTCTCTCTCTCTCTCTCTCTCTCTCTCTTTCTCTCCATTGCTGTGTAAAATATTTACCATATGTAGAACCATGAAAACATATTCCCTAGATCACAAGCTACTCATTGTTTCACAAGGTTACAAGGTAACACAAGGTAATTTAAGAATTACACATGAAAGTTTTTGATAGGCAGAATGGTTTCTAAATGGTTGGATATATCAAAGAACAAAAATTGACCAAACACTGAGTAAGCCTTTATATTTAGAGAATTCTGAGATGAGTAGCTGACTAGTCAGTACAATTTTGATTACTCCTTGATTTGTCTTATTTGTAATAAAGTAATAGATTGGATGGTTTAGGGAAGGATTTAGCCAATTTTAAAGTAAACTGGCAGGATAAATGCAGCCCTGGATTTCCTCTGTTCTCATAATAGCGGATTTCAGATTACATTGCATTTCACAAAAATTACTAATTTTAGTATCTTCTTTCTTTCTAGTTTTTAGACAGTGTCACACTCCATGATCTAGAACTCCCCATGTAACTCTGTCTGGCTTCAAATTCAATAGTCCTCCTGTTTTAGAGCTGGGTAGGAGAACAGGTGTAAGTCATGTCTGGCCACAGACATGACCTTAAAAGTTTGAAACCACTTTGACCTATAAAATCTATCATAGTGTATATGCAATTGTCTATTGGAAGATTCTCGAGTCCTGGAGCCTGCTTTAGGTACCTTCTGTTGTAACTATAATTTTTCTTGGAATAAAATATACTGAAACAGGCATTTCTCCAGCAATCCTTCAACTAAGTGGAAGTCATCTTTTCTAATTAAGATATTCTTTTATTTCTCTTTTCTGTTTTTTTTTTTTCTATCATTAAAAAAAATAATTGGTTGGGGGGAGATTCCATGAGATTTTCCATGAGAGAAAAACTGGCCAGATAATCCCAACTGTTTTAAGTTATTTCTACTTTCCTTTTGAAAAGGACATTTAGGACTCTGCCAACCTCCTTGTTTATTCAGTAATTTGCTTTACAATAGCCTGGCCCATGCTGACCTATTTTTAAGAGTTGGTTATCTGCACTTTGAATAAACTGGCTGGAGTTGTTTTGGAAAGTTCTTAAGCCTTCATTTTCTTCTGGCAGCAAACACAGTCCTGTTAAGTGCTAAGTACAATGGCATCTACGTGTAAAAATAATCCCTTTCAAATCATAAGTATTTCAAATGACACTGGTTAGGCGCTGAGACGGTGGTAGCAGTAAGAACCTGGGAGGCTCTCCACCCCACCCACGGAGAAGAATCTGAATGTTTAGCCAGACCATCCATGTCGCCCAGACTGTCATCAAGCAGCTAGCTATTGATCAAGTTCTTTAGTTTTAATATTATAAAAGTAAGTAAACGACGTGCTTGCTTTATTTGTTTATGCACAAATTAGGAAATGAATCTAGAATGGAATTTAAGACAATCGGGGCATTTAAAAATCGAAGCCGGCTTCTTTGATTCCTCACCATCCGCCCCCACAGGCAACCTTCCATCTCATCCGTAACTTTCAGGAGGTCACACTCGCTCACCAGGCTTATTGCCTGAAATCACAATGAACTGAGCACTTTCCCCAGACTTACTTAGCTAACATTAGGTTCCCTGCTGCAGATAACAGTAAGGCAACCAATAACTAGCACAGAAGTGAGGGACACGAAATGCTTTCAGATTTGCATGGAAAATCTGAAGCTCTGCTTTCCTAACTTTCCTCGCCATTTCTTCTCAGCTTCCCTTCCCCCGCACCACATACCCAGAGGCCACTCAAACTGCCAACCGTGCTGAGTTGAACTTACTGCAGCGTGATGCAGGCGAAGGCTAGGCGCATCTCTGAAGCGAGAGCGACAGCTTTTCCGGAGAGGAACTGGGACCAGCCAGCTCTCAGGATCCTTTCCAATTCACACGCTCCCTGCTCAGTCAGAAGGCTCCCACACAGCCCGGCTTCCCCCAAGAGCTAAGCTTCAAGAACTCTGCTCAGAGCATCCTCCTCCCTGCTGCCACCCCCTTCCAGAACACACGGCCCGTTGGAACTAGTGACTGAAAGATGGAAGTCTTCTTCCAGGCAATGGCACGGGCTGCCTGCAACCCACCACTCCCAGATCATTTGCAACTCAAAAACAGCGGAGGCTGGAAGCTGTAGGCTTCCGGAGCCTGAAAGTCAATTTTGGCATCTTCTCTTCCCCACATCTCACTCCTCCCACTTCACCCTCCCCTGCCGAGGCCACCTCCAGTCCTGTGGTAGTTCGCACAGGCTAGGTATCGCAAAGGCTTCTTTCCTTATGCAAACTAATAAGCATTGGGAATGAAACTGAATTTGTCAGAGAGGAAATACCTGTTGTCCGTGCCTATTGCTCTTCTCTCATCTGTCGTGGTTCAGGATTTGTGTGACAACGCGTTGATTCGGGAAGTATGTGCAATGTGTGTGTGTGTGTGTGTGTGTGTGTGTGTGTGTGTGTGTGTGGTGATGAGGCGGCGTCGGTCTGCTTGGCTGCAAGCTACAGCCCTGCTTGGCTGCTGAGGCTGCTGTTGCTACTATAGCCCTTGGAGCATGGGGGAAATAAGACAGGGAGACAGGGCTTCCCAGCTGTTTAACTGCTGGTTGAGTTATGATCAGACGGTTGGGGAGACAGTGCAGCCATCAGTAGCTGTTATTGTGACTTTGAGCTGGATTGTCTGCAATTCCTATCATTTAGTGTACATTTGTCCCTCCACCAGAAATCTGATGCCAGACTACCCTCTCCTTATTACTCAATTATACTCTGAAAAGCGGCTACTCAGTCCTCAGTCACTGCCCAACCACCTCATCCATTTAATGCTCTTTCTTCATCCCTGTTTGGTGACTTAGAGCAGGTGACTGGATGGTGGATAGGATAAACTACAAAGGCAATTAACTGATGATGAAGAAGAGAACTGGTATGCAGTTGTAACTAATCAGGACACAGATCGTGACGGCTTTTGAGCCATGTGATAAAAGTAATGTATTGGGTAATAAAAATATAGCATCAATTTACTTGGTCCAATGTGTGCAAAACCTCCTGGCAATGAAGGCGCATGTTCACTCTACTTCAGTAAAGGTTACATTGATAAATGTGTTTTAATGGCTCTCAGCTGTCCTACAAGATAGCCTCTGTGATTTCAACATATCAGCACCACTTTGTCAAATGTAAATTCTGGGAAAGCCTACCTGTTATTTCCATGGGTACACACATGCTCCCATTGGTTACTCAGTCTCTGGCTTCACACATGAAAACGGTTAGCCAGCAGAAATTACAGATATCCACGTTACTCACAAATGGTTATCAACATCTCAGTTTCTAACATCATCTGATCTCCCAATAGTTTATGTTCATGTTATTGTTCTATAATAGATTGGAAATAATGAGTAGCAGAAATACACACTCACATACGCGTGCACATGAGTAGCAGAAATACACACTCACATACGCGTGCACATGCCCACATACATACTCACACCTGTTCTCTCTCTCTCTCTCTCTCTCTCTCTCTCTCTCTCTCTCTCTCACACACACACACACACACACACACACACACACTCATGCAATGAACAGCACTTCCACACTATTGTTAGTTTTCAGGTTCTGAGCTAAATATAACCTTAATTCTCTTCAATTTTATTTGTAATGCATACCTGTAACAATGCCTTTCTCTGGGCATTTTTATGTCTAACATATTTATCACCAATCACATAACAAATCCAAAAGAAAGAAAAAGAAGCCATGAGAACAAATAATGCAACACTTCTTTGTTTATATAAGAATATCATAGCTTTTAAGTAAACAAGAACTAATTAATGAATTTACCAATTATTTTACCAATTATTTAATAGATATCAGTTTACCAAAAAATTACTATAATCATAGTGAAAAAATAAACAATCAATATTTTAGTTTAAAAAATATATAATGTCCTAAGATATAACCAGAAATTTTAAGTACCAAAAATCTAATAAATCGTGGTACCATGTATTTTTGTCTTTCAATGTTTTTTATCTGTCTTCTTCTTTCTTTTGATTTTAGTTAAGTATCACATAAAAATGCAAATTATTAAAATTACAAGAAATTCTAAAGTTCCATACTTTCAGCAATAGGGATAACGTTAGGAAGTAATCTCCACCTCAGAGAAAGATAAGAAGATATGTTTATATCCACTGAGCTTTGCTTTCAGACTCACTCCATCAAATACCACTTCAAATACCACTGGCATCTGGAAGTTTCCAGGGTTCCCATGTGGACATCCATCTCATGGTCTTTCTGCACCAGCCCCCAGGGGGCTGCCATTGTGGTGCTGTCATGACTATTTAGCACAGGAGCTGTTTGGTTTTGCCTTTACCCTTGTTTTGAAATCCAAATTGTAGGAAAAGCAATGGTACATTCTTAAAAAAAAAACGAATAGTGTATTAGATATTTTTAAGATTAGCATCTACACATGGTCAAAACAGAAGTGACTCAAGATGTTGAAATAATTGTAACAACTATTGTACTCTAGTTAAGCACTTTTAAAAATGCTGACAATATTGCCTAGATACACCAAAACAAACAGACAAACAAACAAACAAACACCAGCTCTTCTGACAAAATGACCAAGCTTAGTAATGGGGAAGGAAAAGCTTCAGCAGAGGACAAGTGACAGATGCTCAATTCTCACTCTTACAACTACAAGATTTTCCACTTGCTAAGGAAACCTGTGGATGACTAGTTCACTCTTTCTCTAACATGCTCCTGTGATTATATTTAAAGAAACATCTAAATTAATACCTTTATAAAATTAAAATGGTGAGAGAAAATTAAAACTGCCTTGGAAATACTCATTTTTAAAAATATATAGATATATGGTACATCAAAAAACTTGAGTTTTTGTTGTGTGTGTATGTGTATGAGTATGTGCACATATAGCTATGTGCACATGAAGGTGGAGGCCAGGATCAACATTGAGTGTCTTCCTCTATCACTCTAGATTTTATTCTCTCAGGTTGGTCATTCAAGAGTCTAAAATTCACCGATTTGCCAGTCGGCCTTGCTGCAATGTCCCAAGGATCTTCCTGTCTCTGGGATTATAGGCATAAATCTCACTGTGCTTATACATTTCAAGGATCTAAACTCAAGTACTTATGGCAGCATGACAAACATTTCATTGACATAGCCACCTTTGCAGCTTAAATGAAACAGTCTTAATTTTCATCTAAATATCTTCCATTGTCCACACATGACAGCTCAACCTAAAGTCTTTAGCAATAATTCTTTCCTAGAAAAAGCCAAAACTAAAAGGTCTATAGTGGTAAAACCAAACCAAACCAAAAACATCATTTATATAGTTCTCTTGTACTACCCTATGTGTGTCTAAATGTTGACAGCATTGTTTTGCACAGTCTGAAGGTTATGAATAAATAAAGCAAAGGAGTAAATACAATAACGTATGACTTCGAGATGCAAGTGTTTTGATTCTTCCTGTCTTTAGTTTGCTACTGGATACTCACTTGACATGGTCAATAGACCTGAATTATCCATTTACCTTTATCACTCCAAAACAGAACAGCACAGCATAATTACCATCTGCCCCCAGGACGACTCAACAGTGCATGTCTGGACCCCAAATACAATTAATAAATTTCCCAGAATCTCACCTGTAGATCCACAAAGAGCGAACATCAAGATATTCTTAGTCCTAAGAAGCCTGTTGTTGTGCTTCCCTCTCCAACTTCTTTCCAAAGCTTAGACCATTCTTGAGAATATTGGATTAAAAAAAAAAAAAAAGCTTAAGAAAAGTAATTCCTTACAAACTCTGTATGTGGCTGCATTCCTAAAATCATAATAGCTTTAATTGAGCTCTTATCACTATCAATAATGTAATTCTTAACCAAAACAAAATACCGCTTACATAATCAGGTGTCATGTTACTTTTGGTCGATAAATTTTTTATCATTGTAAACTGATGTTTAGAAATTACATGGCACAATAATTTTATGCACTAGTATCAAAGACTATCATCTTTTTAAAAAGCAGAAAATGAAACATTTCATTTTGTTTTAAAGTCAGCTTTTAAAGAATATAGACTCCAAAAACAAATGTATTCTTACATTCAATTTTGAATGTTCTAAGGTTCAGAAAAATCAAATTTTTCAAATTCCTAGTTACTAGATTTAATTATTAATTTTGACTTGAGTTATGAGAACTACTTTCTAAACTGAACACTCCTCTGAGAACTTTTTTATTGGTTTTGAAATTATGAATACTCTATGTAGATTGAAAGGTTTGGAGAGATACAGAAAAGATATGAATTCTCTTTGTTCTCTTTAAAAATAACAGTCTTCAGCTATTAGATTTGAACGGGCCCTAGAAGTCATCTAATTTGATTCTCATCTTTTACAGCAGAGGAAAGCAACAAGGTAGATCACTAATGTTTACTGCTGGGACACCATAGCACAAGTCTTCCCACTGTGCTTTCTGTCTTTACACAAAAACAGACACTTCAAGTCCCAACTAGGTCAAGGAGATGTGGCCTTTGGAAAATTGCCTTTTCACATTTTATCTTATTAATTAATAAACATAATAATTATAGTATGTACATGATAAAAGAGTGGCTGAGGAAATCAAGGAATACAGCACATATAGATCATGTCACATACACTGGAATAGTGGTTTTCATGACTAGTGTATCATCTCTCATTTAAAACATAAATTCTGAGGCGAAAACTTTGAGTCTCTAGCTCAGAATTAATTTTAATTTACTGATTTATAAATGAATTCATAAGTGAAGAGAGTTAGGGGAATCTAAATGATTCATTTAGGGACAAAAGGCATAATTTTAAAATTGGAGGCATAAAGAAGTCTGTCCTATATTTCAAAGAAGGTAGTTTGTGTTGTAAAGTTAACTGAGCAAGCAATAACCAATGACACAAATTAATGAAGCTACTTGGTTCAACTTTTATAAGGTACAAACAATATGAGAAACCCTAAGCCAGGCACCTAATTAAAGAGATGCAGGAAATACAGCAAAAGAGGATTTAGGACATGAAATGAGAAATCTTTGACAAAGAAATTGTAATTCTGCAACTGAACTTTTATGTGGGAAATTAGCAGACTGTAATACGGTCTAGTCATTAATTTGGCTGTCTCCATGATGGATGTAGAGCACAATATAATTGATTTAACAGTGGACGTCAACACAGAGTTCCTGAAAATGCCATATTTTATATTTCACGCCATTACTTTATTATTGAGGTCACTGGTTGATGAAAAGATGAGACATACATATTCTGGAGTGACTGTCTTTATTGTTTTCTTAGAAGCCGGATAGGTAGCTTGTACAAGCAACTTATTCCTTGAAGGAATCCTGCTACTTTCCATAACAATGTGTTTTTTTAAGTTTCTCTATAAGGCTTACATAAATACGTTCACATTGGTTCACTATTCACTACAGCACATTATTTAGATTTTCAATTGGATTGAGGTGGAACAAAACCAAATGCTAATTTTAAATATCATGTTTATAAAAGAACAAGTTGTTTCTGGTTAATAAAAACCTGCCTTAATATACCACCAATAAATCTAAATAACACAAACACATTAGTTTTAAGATATTTAAATGATTACATCTGCTTTAGAATGTGTGTAGTATTAAGAAGAATGCTTTAAGAGAAAATGGAGATTTTTTTTTTTTTTTTTTGAGTTTGGAGCTTGAAGAGCATTTTGTTCTATCTTTTACAATGATTTAATTTTTTTTTTATTGAGCTAAAATAAAGATTCCTTTAACTTCAAGAAAAATAGATAACCTGAAAGGAAGAGACAGAAAATCTGTAATGGGGCTGATAGCCACAAGAAATATGCACTAAAAACAGGTAAACAAGCAGAGGATAGGTTTAATAGCACATTGTTGAAAAGGCAGCTACAGTACGATTGTGGAAATTTCATAATGGAATTTGTTACCATTATCCTCACTGTTGAAAATCAGCCGTCTGCAAAGTGTTTGTCCTTGAAGGTACTTGCAGAAAACAGAAGGCATTTCTTCAATTAACCTGCTCAGTCTCTACTGGCTGAGAGATAAATATGGATATTAAGATAATAAAATGTGTTTGCTAAAGGAAACCTCATTCAAGGCTCAATTAAATCACTTAAAACTGAACTCTAATGTTTTTGTAATGGCTTTTTATTTTGAAATTTCTCTGCCTCCAGCCTGAAGAGTTGATCAAGGAAAAGCTTAATTATCTATGTGACCTACACAGCTCAAATAGCTCTGCCGGTTAAAGCCATCCATTTGACCCTATAGTGAATAATTTTTGTCTGTATATTAAAACCATATTTTAAAATGTCATATTAAATAACAGTATAAAAAGAATTGCTTGAATGGGGGTGCTTTATCGATGATATTTTTCCAATTGTGCTTATATGCTATTTATATATTTATAGCCTTTTTATTCCTATCAATAGTAATAGCATATATATATTATGCTATTGAGATACATTTTGTTATTGAGATTCTGTTTCATAACTCATCTTGAAGTATTGTGAAGTGGATTTAATCATTTGTAGGAATGGAAATGAAAGTATGGTTTAGAGATAGAGAAAAAAGACACTTATCATTGAGTCCAAATACTTGAGTTCAATATCCTAGACCGAAAGAGTGTAAGGAGAAAAGAAATTCTTACAAGTTGCCCTTTGACTCTTACATGTACAATACTGTGTGTGTGGGGTGTGTGTGTGTGTGTGTGTGTGTGTGTGTGTGTGTGTGTGTGTGTGTGTGATGTTGGTAGGTGAGCAGTAGGTGAGCAAACAAATTAAGTAAGTAAACGCAAATAAAATGTTTAATCTAAATATAATTTTATACTTTAATTAATTAATAATATATACATTCACCCTAGTGTTCAAATGGTTTACTTTTTAAAATTATTATTCTTTGATTTTTTTTTTACAGTACAGTCATTATTTCCCTCCTGATTCCCACTCTGACTATTTCTTATCCCACGCCTCCTCCCCAGTCTCCAAGAGGATATCCCCACCCATACCCCCACCCCACCAGACCTCTCCACTCCCTGTCTCAGGGGTCAGGGTTAGGTGCATCTTCTCTCACTAAGGCCAGACCAGACAGTCCTCTGCTGTATATGTGTCAGGCGCCTCATATTAGCAGGTGTAGGCTGCCTGGTTTGTGTCTCAGTGTCTGAGAGATCACAGGGGTCCATGTTAACTGAGATTGCTGGTCATCCTATGCTCCTCCTCCTCAGCTTCTTCCAGCTTTTCTCTAATTCAACCTCAGGCATCCCTGCTTCTGTTCATTGGTTGGGTGTAAGTATTTGCATCTGACTCTTTTCAGCTGCTTATTGGAGCTCTCAGAGGGCAACCATGCTAGGCTCCAGTCTATAAGTAAGCACACCATAGCATCAGTAATAGCGTCAGGCCTTGTAGCCTCCCCTTGAGCTGGATCCCAATTTGGAGCTGTCACCGAACCTCCTTTCCCTCAGGCTTTTCTAAATTTTTGTCCCTGCAGTTCTTTAGACAGGAACAATTCTGGGTTGGGTTTTGACTGTGGGATGGCAACCCCATCCCTCCACTTGATGTCTGTCTTTCTGCTGGAGGTGGACTCTACAAGTTCCCTTTCCCCACTGTAGGGCATTTCTTTTAAAGTCTATCCAACATTTGAGTCCAGAGGGTCTCTCACCTCTCTGGTATCTGGTACATTCTAGAGGGTCTCCCACTTCCTACCTCCCGAGGTTGCCTGTTTCCATTCTTTCTGCTGGCCCTCTGTGCTTCAGTCTTGTTCCCCTGCTCCAATAACTGGTCATGTTCCACTTTTCCCCTCCCTGTCCCCTCACTCACCTAGATCCCTACCTCCCACTGTCCCCATTGATTGATTTCTTCTCCCTCCCAAGTAAGATTGAGGCATCCTCACTTGGGCCCTTTGGCTTTTTAATTGTCTTGAGTTCTCTGGATTGCATCCTGGGTATTCTGTACATTTTTGGTTAATATCCATTTATTAATGAGTATATACCATGCACGTCCTTTTGGGTCTGAGTTACCTCACTCACAATGATATATTCTAGTTCCATCCACTTGCCTGAAAAACTCATGATGTCTTCATTCTTGATAGCTGAGTAGTATTCCATTGTGTAAATGAATCACATTTTCAGTATCCATTTTTCCATTGTGAGACATCTGGGTTGTTTCTAGCTTCTGGCTATCACAAATAAGGCCTCTAAGAATATAGCAGAACATGTGCCCCTGTGGCATGGTGGGACATCTTTTGAGTATATGCCAAAAGGTAGATCTATTTCCAATTTTCTGAGGAATCTTCAGATTTCCAGAGTGGTTGTACCAGTTTGGAATCCCACCAGCAATGGAGGAGTGTTGCCCTTTCTTCACATCCTTGCCAACATGTGCTGTCATCTGAGCTTTTGATCTTAGCCATTCTGTTTGGTTTAAGGTGGAATCTCAGGGTCATTTTGATTTGCATTTCCCTGATCACTAAGAACTGTTAACATTTCTTTAAGTGCTTCTCAGCCATTCAAGATTCCTCTGTTATGAATTCTCTGTTTAGTTCTATACCCATTTTTTGATTGGGTTTTTTTGGTGGTTAGCTTCATGAGTTCTTTATATATTTTGGATATTAGCCCTCTAATGGCTGTGGGGTTAGTGAAGATTTTTTTCCAATCTGTAGATTGCTGATTTGTCCCATTGACTATGTCCTTTGCCTTACAGAAGCTTTCCAGTTTCATGAGGTCCCATTTATCAATTCTTGAGCCTGAGCCAGTTGAGTTCTGTTTAGGACACTGCCCCCCACACACGCCCAGTGCCAATGAATTCGAGCCTCTTTCCCACTTTCTCTTTTATTAGATTTAGTATGTATAGTTTAATATTGAGGTCCCTGATCCATGTGGACTTGAGCTTTGTGTAAAATGACAAATATAGATTTCTTTTTGTTTTTGTGCATACAGACTGCCAGTTAGACCAACACCATTTATTGAAGATGCTGTCTTTTTTCCATTGTATATTTTTGAATTTGTCAAAGATTAAGTGCCCTTGGTTTTATTTCTGTGTCTTCAATAATATACTACTTAGTGCTATGAATTTTCCTCTTAGCACTGGTTTCATTGTATCCCATAAGTTTGGGTAGCTGTGTTTTTATTTTCATTGAATTCCAGGAAGTTTCTAATTTGTTATTATTATTACTATTATTATTCATTCTTCCCTGACCAAGTTATCCCTGAGTAGAGAGTTGTTCAGTTACTATGAGTATGTGGGTTTTTTTGGTTTGGTTTGACTTTTTTTTTTTTATTAGTTGTTATTGAAGACCAGCCTTAGGCCATGGTAATCTGATAGGATCCATGGGATAATTTCCATCTTCTTGTATCAGTTGAGGCTTGTTTTGTGACCAATTATATGGTCAATTTTGTACCATGAGGTGATTAGAAGAAAGTATATTCTTTTGGTTTAAGGTGAAATGTTTTGTAGATACCTTTCAAATTTATTTGGTACATAACTTGTGTTAATTTCACTGTATCTCTCTTTAGTTTGTTTCAATGACTTGTCCAATGGTGAGAGTGGGATATTGAAGTCTCCCCCTATTATTGTGTGAGATTAAATGTGTGTTTTAATCTTTAGTAAATTTTCTTTTATGAATGTGATTGTCCTTTCATCTTGGGCATAGATGTTCAGAATTGAGACTTTCTCTTGGTGGGTTCTTCCTTTGATGAATATGAAGTGTCCTCCCCCATCTCTCTTGATAACTTTTGCTTGAAAGTCTATTTTATTGGATGTTCAGATGGGAACTCCAGCTTGTTTCTTGGGACCATTTGCTTGGAAGACTTTTTTCCAGAGTTTTATTCTGAGGTAGTGTCTGTTGTTTATTATTAAGGTGTGTTTCTTATATGCAGGAAAATGCTGGATCCTGTTTGTGTATCCTGTCTATTAGCCTATGTATTTTTATTGTGGATTGAGTTCTTTGATATTGAGAGACATTAGAGACAGATGATTGTTAGTTCCTGTTATGTTTGTTATTGTAGGTGGCATTATGTGCATGTAATTCTCTCCTTTTGGCCTTGTGTTGTGAGATGACTAATATCTTGTCTTTTCTTTGGTGTTTTTCTTTTCTACCTTGTGTTGGTGTTTTCTTTCTAGAATCCACTGGAGGGCTTGATTGGTAGATAGATATTGTGTGAATTTGGTTTTATTCTGGAATATTTTGGTTTCTCCCATGTTGATTAAGAGTTTTGCTGGGTACAGTAGCCTGGGTTGGCATGAGTTTTCCCTTAGAGTCTTCATGACCTCTGTCTAGGCTCTTCTAGCTTTTAGTGTCTCTGTTAAGAAGTCTGGTGTAATTCTGATAGGTCTGTCGTTTTATGTTACTTGGCATTTTTTCTTGCAGCTTTTAATATTATTTCATTGTTTTGTGCATTTAGTGTTTTGATTATTATGTGATGAGATGATATCCTTTTCTAGTCCAATCTATTTGTTGTTCTATAGGCTTCTCATACATTTATGGCCACCACTTTCTTTAGGTTGGGAAAGTTTTCTTCTATGATTTTGTTGAAGATGTTTTTGAGTCCTTTGAGCTGGGAATCTTCACTCTCCTTTATTCCTATTATTCTCAGATTTGGTCTTTTTATTGTGTCCTGTATTTACTGGATGTTTTGGTTAGGAGATTTTTATGTTTCGAATTTTCCTTAACAGTTGTGTCAATATCTTTTAAGGTATCTTCTACATCTGAGATTCACTCTTCTATCTCTTGTATTCTGCTGGTGATGCTTACATTTTAATTCTAGACCTCTTTCCTAGATTTTCCACTTCAAGGGTTCCTCTGTTTGTGTTTTCTTTATTGTTTCTACTTTCAGTTTTAGGACTTGAACCACTTTGTTTAATTCCTGCACCTATTTGATGGTTTTCTTGTATTTAAGGGATTTATTTGTTTCCTCTTTAAAGGCCTCTGTTTACCTGTGTTTTGTTGTATTTTTTTCAGTGAGTTATTTATATCCTCCTTAAAGGACTCTATTATCTTCATGAGATAGTATTTGACGTCAGCTTCCTGATTTTCAGGTGTGTTGGTATATCCTGGGCTTGCTTTGGTGGGAAAACTGGATTCTGATGATGCCAAAGTATATTGCCTTCTGTTGCATATGGTCTTGTGCTTGCCTCTCGCCATCTGGTTATCCCAGATATCTGGTTATATGGTCTGGGTGTCTCTGTCTGGAGCCTTCCTTCTGTGTCCCTGGGTTGCTTCAGGTCTGCTGGGAGACATGTGGCACTGGCTGTAGCATACCTCTTGTGAGGTCTTCAGACTATGGGGCCTTCAGAGGTGATCTTTTGCTCTGACTACAGCAGATCTCCTAAGAGACATTCAGACTGTTGGGTCTTCAGAGGAGCAGTTAAGCTATTGCCCTGCATGTACCTGTTCTCCCGGGAGGTCTTCAGACTGTGAGGTCTGTTGCCCTTTGTGCAGCAGAACTACAAGAGGGTTTTAGATTGTTAGGTCAGTTACACTGAGTGCAGAGAAACGCCTGGGAGACCTTCAGAGTATGGTGCTTTCAGAAGAGCAGACAAACAGGTGATCTAACCCCTGCAGAAGGCATAGGCTGGGAGGGGAGTGGAATTAGGAGGTGGGGAGAGTTGGGAGTTGATGGGTCCTGAGTCAGATGGACTCTTCAGGATTCCCAGCTGCTGTGGCTGTTTGAGATGATCCCTTAGCTATTGGCCAATGTGCAGCAGAATTCTTGGGGGTTCTTCAGACTGAGGTGTCTTCAGAGGAGTAGACAAGCTGGTGATTTTCAAATGGTTTTATTAACTAGCATGTAAATTTAAGTCTTCAGATAGTTTTTAATATATGTGTCTTTGGAAATAAAGCTAAATTATATAATTGGTGATTATATTTTTAGAAAACATTTACTTTTTCTCTCAACTTATATGACGGGAATTGAGAGATCATACTGTCTTTACTGATTTAGCCTAAAGGGACTTTCTAGGTTAAATAGTTTTATGAAATACATAAGCATGTATGCATGTCTACATGAATAGGATTTAAGAGCACAGGCAAAACATGGTCAGCCATTGTGTTGATCTAGAAGTGATTCAGTGATTCAGCTATTGAGATATCAGCAAACTTGTAGGTCATTGCATAGCAACTTCTCTCTCATAATCAGCAGCTTGTAGAACCAGAAACTGAAATGGCAGTATTTGATTCCAGTTCTACAGGATGTAATCTGAGTCTGTCCTCTCTCCTTAGGTGGAAATAAGACTATCCAAAGAATACTGATAGTACTACCTAGGGTTTATGGATAAAAGGGTGATATATTATTGCTTCTAACCTTAAGGGTTAATCTAAAATAAGCATGCCAGTTACCTAGACAGAGTAATACCATCAGGGAGCTGTATATCGAACAAAAACAAGACAGTATGTAAAGCCTATTTAAACCAATGGTCTCTCTGGATATTATCCAGTGTTACTTCTTGGGAGCACTTTCTTCCACAATTGTCCTCCAGGCCATTGTCCATCCCTTGAGCATGCTCTACTTTACTCTGCAGGAAACCCTGTCTTCTATGCTTTTTACTTTGTATCTTGCCTGAAATATTTTTTAAGTAGAGATTGTAAGGACCAGGGAAGTGTATGGAGTTTAGAATGGGATTCCCCTTACACTATGATTATTGCTTCACATAAATACATGAATATTTCTATATATGATAAGACAAATGCTAAGAAAATTCTTTTTATTTCAAAGGTTTCTTGCACTAAAATTTGTTTATTTACTTCTTTGTTTGTTTGTTTTTCCAAGATAGGTTCTTACTGGGTAGCCTTGGCTGTCCTGGAACTCATTATGTAGACCAGGATGTCATCAAACTTATAGTAATTTGCCTGACTCTGCCTCCTGATTGCAGGGACTAAAAGCATGTGCTACCACTTCTGGCCCAAGAAAAGTTTTTAAATGCTGTAGTATATTATTTTATGCTTACTTTGTGTTTGTATATTGTTCAACATATTTTTATAAGGCTAATACTTTTATAATTATCTATGACCAAGAGAAACATAATAAATAAGTGTTATAGACTTAACTATACAAGTATCTTATAGGCTATATAATAATCCAATTTTCAATGAAGAAATCTATTTCAATAAAGAAATAAAATAACACAAGGCATAACTAACTTCTTTGAGAATATATCATTTGCATGAGTCAAAAACATTGGGTCTCAGTTATCTGATTTCAATACTCAAAGAGCTTGGCCACATTCCCTATCCACTTCTAATTATTTAAATTTAAGACTAGAATGTTTAAGGCAATATATTATGTACTTCTTTAACCAATGTGAAATCAATATACAATGTCACTAACAGTTAGAATGTCAATGATTTATTAAGATGATTAATGTCAATTATCAACTCCTTGAGATATAGAATCACTTGGGAGATTGGATTCTAAACATGTATGTGTGAGATTATAAGATTACTTGAGATTATTGCCACCTTAAACTGAATATTAATAAAAAGGAGAAAGTGAGTTTAACAAAAGCTCCCATCACTCTTTTTCCTGACTAGGATGAATCTGCCTTCATAATTTACCCCACCATAAGAGACTGTGCTGTAAACTAACATAAATCTTTTTGTGGCTTCTGTAAGGATATTTTATCACAGCAACTAAAGTATAACTCAGGTATTTATATTGAATTTAAAACACCTAATATAACGTTTTGATGCAATCTATAAGATCATTTAATATCACCATGTGTGTCATATGCACAAGTTGTGTTTATGTGCCAGTTTTGATTATATGCAAGAAAAAGAAAATTTAATATTTTTATTAAGCTTCAGATTAAAGTTTTCTTACATTTTTATCTTGTTATAATCTATTTCAAGTACATATATACACATTGCAACTTATAGTTTGTGCTTAATATACATCCTTTCAAAATAAGAAATAATCATAGAAATAAACTTAGTAATTGAATAAATAATTAAGGGAACAACATTAATTCATTAACCTTGATAATTATATTGTATTAAGGGAACAACATTAATTCATTAACCTTGATAATTATATTGTATTAAGGGAACAACATTAATTCATTAACCTTGATAATTATATTGTATTTACAATATATACACATATATAATACATATATGTATATAAAATAAATTACACTATATTTTATAGTTAAAATTATACCTGTGTTTTTTTTCACCAATTTTATTATAATCTGATTTGTACAATCATTTAGTCTCTATCTAGTTACTTGAAAAAATGTATTGATTAGGAAATATTGCCCAAATCCTCAGAGTATTAATATACTTTGGGATCTGTCCAACTGAAAAAAGTAGCATTCAGCCAAAGATTGTACAATTTATAACGTAATATTGGAATTCAAGTATTTATACATTTTTTAATTTTTCTAATTGGACTTAGGAAAAATATTAATTATAAAACATATTTGATAAATTTTGACAGTGCCTTGTCACACTATTATAATATAAATGATAGGGCTGTGATCTCAAGACATTGAGCCAACAATGAGGCAGCGTACACCAGCTGATATGAAGCCCCTGACACATATACAGTAGAGGACTGTCTGTTCTGGCCTCAGTGAGAGAAGATGCACCTAATTCTCAAGAAACTTGAGGCCCCAGGGAGCAGTGAGGTATAGTAGGGGTAGGGACATCCTCTTGGAGACAGGAGAGGAGATATGGAATGAGGAACAGTCAGAGGGTGAACCAGGAGGGGGATAATGACTGAAATGTAAAAAAAGATTAAAGAATAATAAAATGACCAATATCTGATAGACAATCTTTTGCTTATCCATATTTTAGTTGAACTAACAAATTGAAGAACAATAGGTAAATCTGTTCATTTTCTTCATCTTTATTCAAACATTGTGTGAGGAGAATGTGGTCCCTTAGCTATTGTTCTTAGGAGCATCTTGAGCTCTAGGACCAGAATCCTCGTCAGTGAAGCAGGCAGCCACTTGCAGGAGAATGTGAGTCATTCAACGTCAAATAAAAGAACAGTGAGACTAAATAGAATATTCTTTGATGTACATTTCTTCACATTATTAACTAATTAGATATTAATGTATTCTATGTCAGTTAAACAGTATACAAATTAGAGAAAGAGAGATAGAGAGAGAGAAACAGACAGAGAGAGAGTGAGCAAAGCTGGAACACTGAAATAAGTTCAAAATACATCTGATTTCTGATTGTTTTCTGTTTGTTTGATTTTCTATTTGTTTCAGGCTATGTCCAGCTCCTTTGCTTTATAACAAACTCTGATTTGTCTTTAAAAACAGTGTTATTGAAATGTAATTCATAGTATCTCGATTGCTGAAGATAAGAGTTCCTATGTTAGATTATACAAATCCATCCTTAGAAATGGGAACTCCAACCCTGTGTGTGTGAAAACTAGATGTGAAACTAGATGTGAAAAATTACAAAAGATACACACTCAGATATTGGAAGGGGAATAATAGATATGAAATACCTCTCAATCTTTCAACTCTTTTTTGTTTGCTATATGATAAAATTCTATACTAAGTAGTATGAATCTGCTTAGGTTGTAAACAATAAAATTTGCAATTTAACCTATCAACAACTGAACATTTAGTTTGCCTGAGAAGAATGGGTTTGTTGGGTCAATAATTATGACCATTCATTTAGTAACATAATATCAAAAACAAAAGAGCCATGTACCTGTAAAACAGGAAAAATAGTGCTCAAGAGATTACAATAGAAGCCAACAATTTCAATTAAATTATATAGAAGATATTTAATGCTATATATTGTCAGTCAAACATTAATCAGTTTTCTCACAGACTAAATGTGTACTAGGATTGTTAATACTGATTGTTCACTTGACAGTTCCTAGCATCACAGAAGAGTTGACCTTCATGTCATGTCCATGATGGAGCTTCTATTTTGAGCTGATTGAAGTAAGAATACCCACCTAAATGTGGGCAGCATTAGTCTATGTACTAGGTCCCAGAGTGAGTAAAAGAAGAACGTGAACTGAGAACAAGCATTTGCCTGTCCCTGTTTCCTGAGTATGGATAAAATAGGATTAGCTGACTCAGGTATGTAGCCATGCTTCCCTGCTATGACAGGCTCTGACCTCAAATCATGAACCAAAATAAACCCTTCCTTAGGTTACTTTCAACAGGTATTTTGTGACAGCAACAAGCAAAGAAACTATCATGGGTGCCAATATTGGAGCTCTATACTGTTGTTAAAATATGACCAAATACCTCTTTCATGATCAGCATAATTTTTTCAGCCTCAATTTACCTTTAGGCAATATAGGTAAAGTTACTTCATGTCGGACCAACTTACAGACCATTTTTCACATTGTCCTGTCTGAGCATTCTCCTTTGTTTAAGTCAACCCTCAATACTTTGAAACACTGCCCTTACTTAATTTTTCATAATTCATTATTCAGTCTCATTTTCATTTAATCTCTTGGTTTTCGTTGAACTCACAATTTGTTCAGGCTTCTAACTCAGAACAGAAGACATAACCTTCCACTTCAACAAGAAATGTGATCTCACACATCTTGCTCAACTTCAACCTTGCACGCAATGTTCTAGCACCAAGGACCAACATGTCTTTTACAATTGTATGTCATTTTTCTGTCACACCTTATTCAAGATATCTTCGCTGTCTTGTGACTTTTATGATTCTCCTGGCAGTTAGCAACAGTTCACTTTATACCCAGTTCATATCTTTTCTTTGGAATACACAGTTTAAATAATAATAAATATTCTTATTAATGTTCAAGAAACTACAATAAGACAAATATTAAACATGGCCATGTCAAAGCCACATTATATAAATTATCACACTAGCACCCTATTACCTCAGTTTTATTACCAGAACCATTATCTTTCTTTGTTTCTTCATTCTTCTTTGAGGAACATCACTCATGATAGGCAAGTGTCCTGCAGCCCTTCAGGCCTAAATTTGCATCATATTTTGAGAAGAGGAATTACTGTTATTACTGCTATATTAGGTTGTCTTTGAGATTGCGATCTCCCTGCTTCAGGGATCATAGCAGATAGATTTCCAGGCCTATGGCACCAAGCTTTATTATATGTTTATTTTACAGAAGCAAATAATTGTTACATAGGAAATTTATTTACGATTAATGTTAAAGGTTACAGTGAAAGCGGCAGAGAGTATGTAAGCAGAATAGGTAGTATAAAAAGAAAAAGGATGTTTCTAAGGAAGTTAAAAGTATTCTACAAACAATCTTTGTACTACAATAGAAATTTACTACAGTCTCATCAGTAGACTGAGAGAATCAGAGGTCTAACGATATTACAAAAGAGTTCACATGAAATTGAGAATAAAAACATCAAGACAAAAGGAAACTAGACACACCAGAGTTACAGGATGTTTGCAATTGCTATAACATAAATATAATCTGATGAAGAATGATTTAGAGATAAAACAAAAGAGGCGAGATAAAATATTTGATGTTACAACAGCCGAGGAAAGAACATAAAGAAAATGTAAAAACAAACAAATATGAACCGAACACTATCTGCAGCCATCAGATTCAAAGCGTACAAAAGCAAAGTCAAGTAGAAACATGTGAAAGTAACAGCAGCAAAGAAATTCTTAATCTTTGAAGTGGCGAGCTTCAGGGAAATTGGTGTAATATTTGAGGTTCTGAAGAAAAATACTCTATCAGATGAGGAATTTATGTCCACTAAAATTATCATTCCAAAGTTAGGAAAATATATATATATATATATATATATTATATCACATATATCACACACACACACACACACACATATATATATATATATATATATATATATATATATATATATATATATATATATATTTCTCTAGCACCGTGTTTGCCTGCATATTTCCATTTATACATTTATAATATTAAAACTAAAGAACTTGATCAATAGCTATATATATATATATATATATATATATATATATATATATATGCCTCCCCAAAATGTAAACAAGAAAAACAAAGCCGTGTGTTACTTGCTATGCTACCATGTAAGAAATGCAAAATAAATCAATAGAGCATCAGAGATGTCTTAGTTAGAGTTTCTATTGCTATGGAAGACACCATGACCATGCAACTCTTTGGTGCTGGTATACAGACATTTAGTTCATTATGAAGACACAAAGCATGGAAATGTGCAGGCAAACATGGTGCTATAGAAGTAGCTAAGAGTTCTACATCTGGACCCAGCGGCAGCAGGAAGAGAGTCATACTGAGCCTGGCTTGAATGCCTGAGACCTGAAAGCCTGACCACAGTGGCACATACTTCCTCCAGTAAGACTACATCTCCTATAGTACCACTCCTATGAACTTATAGGAGCCACTTTTATTGAAACTACAGCTAGAGATAATAGAATATTTGTAATTAAGAAACTCAGACCAATTTAAAAAAGAAAGGATACTCTAAAAAATAAGTTGTCCTATTTTTCTTATTCCTAATTGACTTCAAAGATTGTAGGTTTAGTAATAATGATGACATATTCCAGGTTAAATGTGATCTATGGATACATAGAATGAATTATAATGACTTATAAGTGATGAGGTAAAAGAATACACAACTCTTTGGGGTAGGGTTCTTGTAAGTGAATTGAGGTTAATCATAACTATATATTACAAACTCTAGGGTGAACCACTCTGAGTTTTAGAAAGAAATTTACGTGATTTTCTGAATGAATTAAAAAAAGAACAGTGTGAAATTGATACTTGCTGGAAAAGGAGGAATCAGTTTTTTCTAAATGAAATGTCACTTGGTATGTCGTCCCATAGCCTGAAATAGCTACCTAGCACAAGTTCTATTTGTATACATATACACGTTTTGTTTTGTATTTTATGCCTTATAGGTTTACTTCACTCATTTTGGTTTTGGGATTTTTATTTGTTTGGTTTGGTTTTCTGGTTTACTTTTGTTTTTATTTGTTTTTATGAGAAAAAGAAAATTAAGTTGAGAGCAGGTAGTGAGACTGGGTAAGAGAAAGAATATTATAAAAATATATTATATGAAAAAATTGTACTAAAAGTTTTTAAAATAGAATGAGATAAATGTCAAAATCAAAGAAAAAGATACAAAGAAAATGAATAAGGACGGAATAAAAAAATTACAAAGCAGTTAAAAATATGGTAGATTGCACACTCACCTATTACACAGTTTAAATGTGGCTTATCTAAATACATAGGATTACAAACAAAACTTCACAGTTACATTAAATAAATGAATAGGATGAATAGGTAAATAACAGATCTGTGTTGTGATCAAGAGGGCCTCTTTACATATAAATATTTGACTAATAAGTGTAAAAAATTCTAACCAATAAGTAATCACAATAATGCTTAGTTAACTATATTAGTTTAAGACAAGTATATTTCAAAAGTGAAGAAATCCATAAGATGATAAAGAAGGAAAGACCATTTCAAGAGGACATGGAGGGTGATTTCTCAAGCAAACACAACAATCTTTGTGTGTGCCTCCTAACAAAGCATCAAAGTTCATAAGGCAAATAGAGAAACACAAGGAGACAACAGAAATCAATTAGAGTATGAAGCTTTATAGGCATTTTAACAGCCATAGCTGATAGGTAGAATGTCAGTAACAATATAATTGAACTGATTCTTACCACCAATAAGATAAATTTAAGTGACATTTATAAAAGACTTTGTCCAGAATCACAAAATATGTATTCTTCTCATGATAACCTGGGAAATTTACCAAGGTAAAGTTGTGCAATTACACAAGAGTCAAAGGATAGGAATAATTCAATATTTGTTATCAAAGTACAGTGGAAAAAAAGAATTTGCAAAAATATCTCAAAATACGGGAAAATTACATCACACATTTTTGGTTTTTGTTTTTCCTACATAGTAAATCTACTGTAGACGTCAAGAAAATAGCAGTCTATTGTATTTGGGAGTTCAGGAACTGAAACCAAAAACTAAATCACAGATAATTTTGACAATTGTACTTCAAGTCTGACAATCTGAATTCCATCCTTAGAATCCACATAGTTAGCTACTATAAGCTCACCTTACACCTCCTCATATGCACTCGGAATGCAAACACATATATAAAGACATAATGTAAGCTCTTAAAGTAAATAAAAATATTTACAAATAGCAAAAAAAAAAAAAAAAAAAAAAGATAGAGAACTCTGGCTCATCATAAGACAATGCCATTCAATCTCATGAAATGATGTTATTCCAGTAGAAATACTTACGTTGAGATGGAGATTAAACCATCTTTCTTCAGTGCTATGTACCCTGTGATGCTTGCTGTAGATAAAATTGTATGTACAATTGATTATATGGAATACAATTTGAAAAATAAATCTAATTGGAGAGGTAATTACAAATTATTTTCATACCTATGATTTTTGTTAGAACAATCATAAATGAAGCCGCTTTTAGTTTTAGTTGATGTGTTTACTAGTAGTACATAAAAACAAGTTATTTTTACTTTATTCTCAGTTCATACAATCTTGCAAAAACAAATGCATTTCTCTAGAAGACAGCTTTTTAATGTTTTAGATTTCTTGATATTTTTTTCTTGCAGCCATTCATATATTCTGTATAACTGTATAAGTTTTCTTCCTTTCCATTTTGTATATATTTTATTTATTTTCCTTGCTTCATCCAAGTGTCTTACAGTTCTGGTATTATCCTAAATAAGAGTAAAGAGAAAATATTTTTTTTCTGATGCTGGATATTTAGTAGTGTTTCACCAATAGACATGCCAACTGTAAGCCTATGTATGTGTTCTTCATCAAGCCAAAGAAGACCCTTAACCTCCTAATATGCTATTACATACCCAAATGTTTCCTTCAATACATTTCAATACAATTCCCAGTCATTACATTATTTGTATTTATGTATTCTGAGACGTGGTATGATGTAGATCAGGATGGCCTGCCTAGAAGTTTTGCTCTCCCTTATTTACACTATTAAGAGATGATGTAATACCCAGGTAATATGAAATTACCACATTTATGTCAGACACTTTCATTAAATATCAGAGATAAACAGTTTAAGAAAGGAAGGATTTCTTCTCCAATGATACATGGTTCCATGTTTTCAGCACATGGCATAATAGAACATCATAGCAAAAGACAGCCTGCAGCCATGAAATAGGGAGAGAGAAAGAAGCAGAGAGAGAGAGAGAGAGAGAGAGAGAGAGAGAGAGAGAACAGACCTGCAGAGGCAAGCCTCAGTGGCTCTCTTTCAAATCAGCCTAACTTCCTTATAGCTCATTCAGCTATAAATGAATTCATCCATTGATGAGGACTCCTAGGTACCGCTCCATACTCCTTCCACAGGCTGAGCCTTTTACGGCCATTTTACATCCAAGCCAGAGTACATAGAGCATTTGTTTGGTTTTGGTACAGACATTTAATGACTTGTTTTCTCACTCAGTTATTGTTTTCTTGATAAAATGTGTGATGTTTCGTTGTATGTTTGAATATTTGTCTTTCTTTCATCTATTTTTTCAGTTATCCCAGAATGTGTCAATTTTTTTTCATGTTTGCTCATTATGCTTAGATTTTGTGGGAGATGTAGGCTGTTGTTAACATTGCTTTTTTTTTTTAATTTTAAGTGAGAGAATCTGTAAATACAGTGCTATGTAATTGTCATGGTGCTGATGTTACATATTTCTGGGGTTTTGTTTGTTTTGTTTTTACTTGATGATTTTGGGTTTTGGGGGGGTCTAATTGGTCATTTTGGAGTTTTGTGTTTTAAAATTCCCAATGAAAGAGAAATTTTGCCTGCAGATGTGCAGGGCCTGTTAAATATTACATTACAGATTCACTGAAGTGGTTCTTTCTCTTTTTTTCCATAGCAAAAACTAAGTTTCAAGACAGATTTTTTTTTTAAGGTCCTGTGATTGGTGATTGGAGTGGTTTTGGGGGATAGATTTCTCCTTTTATGTTTCAGCGATGATAATGACTTTGTAAGGTCTGGTTGCATGCAAAGAAGTTTTCTTTACGGTCTCAGTGTCTTCCTTTATCCTGGTAACAATAACCATGTTCATTTGTTTTGACAAATGCCCTCGAGACAGAAAAGCCATCTTCAGGGCTCTGCTCACTTATCTCCTGTTTTTCTTCTCTTCTTGAGCCACTAAATACTAATCTTATTTCAAGTTTAATATTTCAAAGTTGAAACATTTATCTAATGCTGTATATTAGAACACCCAGCCCACTCTACTCTGTGCATATCTTTTAAAAAATAACTAATCTGAGCAGGAAGGAGGCCAGCCAGGTTCTGTTTTCCTTCAGTTTTTTTTTTTTTTTTTTTTTTTTTGTGACAATACTTTAAACCATTAGAAATTATTACAAACTCTTACACAAAATTTACTGTATTAAACATAAATGCCATGGTTAAAAGTACTCAAACACATCTTTAAAATGATATTTTATCCTCTCTTACAAAGATGTGTTGCCATCCAGCTTTACATGAAGAAAAATAACATGCCTTGACTTAATTGTCCCTTTTTCTCTTCAAGCTGTTTTCTATCAAAAAAAAAAAAAAAATTAGAGGAAAAAACAAACAAAACATTCCAGGTGTTTCAAAAATTTTAAACTAACAATAGCTGATTAGAATTTTCTACTTTACCTTCCTAAATATATATGCACAAGTTTTATTATAAAATATTTGAGCTTGAGATCACTGAGCTATAGAACAAAACTTGTCAATATAACAAAACTTGACTGTGCACTAGCATTTTGGAGGCACTTCATAATCAGTTATTTGTCAGTCTATGAGATCAAGATTGGTCCAATCCCCCAGATTGCTTGGTCTATTTATTTATAATGACCAAAATAATGAACAAATGAATATGTCTTTTTTTTCTCTCAATCTGAAATAATTACTTGATCCTAAACCTTACTCTTATTGTTTATTATATTGCAATACAGGGAATTGAACACAGGTCCTTGTGTATACAAGGAAGTCTCTACTATTAAGCTATGTAAAAGTATTGTTTATTCACCTGAGATAATTTTTATCTTGGAAGCTTCCTGCTGAATTAGCTAACTTGGCTAGCTCTTTCTGGACTCTGGGTGGCTGGTTTAACTCAGCTGTTCTGGCTCAAACTCCTCTCCAAGCTTCCTGAATCAGTCTGGCTTCTCTAGGCTTCTCACTGGTTTCCTCTGCTTGGCCTCAAACTAACTCTGACAATTTGTGCTAGCCTTCCTTACCTGTCATGGAATATGCATTATCAAAAGCAATGCGCTTCTGTCTTAGGTTGGTAAGGCTCTGTGCAGAATCTTACCTGGTGCAGAAACTTACCTGTCCTTGATTTGCCAGGATGTGAATTTAATAACTCTTTCTGGGGGTCCATTTTCAGGTTCAAGCCATGGGCTTTGGCTGCCAATGTGTTGAAGTTGTTAAAGACAAGCTTTCACATAGTGGGCAGGAATAAAAGTATTACCAGGACAAAAAGGGCTAGCACGATCAAACTATATATGCCATTCTTGAAGCTTGACCAAAATAGAAATACTGACCTCAGGCCATAGGTAATTTTATCAGCAGTATCTATGGCATCAATGCTCATCAGAGCAGCATTCTTGAAATTTATAAGCTCACTATGTAAAGTTAAAACATCCAGAGAGGTGTTAGAATCATGCCAAATACACTGCAAGTGTCTTTAAAGTTTTTCCTAATTATAATGACTACCACTGTAAATTTTAGAGCTAACATGAATCCTATTGTATTTGGCATGACTCTCTAGATGGTTCCTTACTCTTAAATTCTGACCCTCCTTCCAATAACTTGAATAGGATAAAGAGCATCAACCCATTGTTCCAGATGCCTATCTAAATCCTCTTGGATACTCAACACATTAGTAACATTTTTTACTAAATGATTAACAAAAATAGCTGTCTTAACTTCTTGTGTCAAAGCAATGTTCCGAGCCCCTCCGTGTCCCCTTCGCCCGCGAAAGAGACACGTAAGGTAGTGTTCGGGTGGTTACCACAGCAAGGCTTTATTCTCATACCAGTTGAAGTGGAAGACCCCGAACCCGGAAGAGGCACTGCTATATGTACCCTAGAGTGGCATGTTCACTTCTGATTGGCTGTTCACTCATCATCCCTTGTTACGCCTCGGGATTGGCAGTGGCTTGGTGCGCTTTCACCTCTTGCACCTGCACGGTTAGTTGTTTACTTGTGAGAGCACAGGATGCCAGCGCCATCTTGTAATGGTGGATACTATCACCGCTAACTGCAGCTCCCTACATCTCCCCCTATCTATATTATTAAGTTGGAACAGCCTTTTGCCTATCAAGCGTGGCAAGAACTCAGTGAAGGAAAGCAGAGGCCTGATCCCCTGTGCAAAATGAGATATTGTAATGGGTTTCTTCTCTTGTTGTCATGCAATGAGTAATACTTCCCATACCTATCTCAATGCCTTTTGACGGGGAAAGGGAGCCTCCACTCTGGAGCGCCCAGCGGCCGTCCGTGCGCAGAGAGGAGGTTTTAGCATCAAACCTTTAAGCAATCAGGCATACTTTCGGGAAATCTATCCACACTCGTGGAACATTCCCTGTCGAGTACCCACTCGCAAACACCTCTAAATATTCAGGTACCACAGTTATTCAGGCAAGGGCTGGCTGGACTTAGACCTCTCATCGACCCAGTGCAATGGGCTGAACCCTTGGGGTGCATTGACTGAGGGTCTCAGTCATCAGTTACTTTCTTAGCATAAATAGCCAAATTTCAGGGGGAGATCCTTGCTCCAAGGCTGCAAGTGCTTGGGCAATAGCGGCCTTGTCACGTTTTTGTTGGGCTCTGAGCTTGCAGACCAATCATAACATGAACACTAATCCACAACATAGGGCTGCACCAAACAGGCCTATCCCCACCCTTTAAGAAAGAAAGAAAAGGCAGAGGTAAGCCAAGAAGTAAAGTCACCAGGGGTAACGGGGTCCACTCATGTTCCATTAAGGCTCGAAATCCGGATCTGCAATTGCTGCTGCATCTGGTCCAGCTCCCTAGTTCACTTCCCTTGTAAATAAGCAGAAAGATTATGGCTTTGAATAAATGTATCATTCATAAATCTCAGAGGTGTAATACCTAGATGTGGGGTTGCTGACATGCAGCTCATTTGAACCACATCCGTGAGCTGCTCCACATGGGCTTGGAGCAAATCAACTCTCTGATTGACCAACAGGATGCCTGATGCCAAGTATGCATCCACTTTCTGTAGAGTGGTCAAAGCCTCAGAGGTCTTTTCTGAAATTTGATTAACAACAGTAGCTGCTGTAACCTGATCAGCCAAGGCCATGCCGGCTGTCACAGCTGCAGCTGCAGAGATGGCAACAGCAGTGATAATGGCTGCAGTTATATCAAAATCTCTCTTCTGTCGAAATAAGGTCAAGGTCCCAGACGTCTGAACTGGAATAGGGATCCAAGTGGTATACTGGCTATTAGGGCCTGCTTATAGACAAGAGCAGACCAGCACTGGGACATAAAGCAAGTTACATAGGTAGAAGTATTAAAGGAGTTGTTGGATAGGATGAAAAGAAATGGAGGATACACACAAACTGGAGTGAGGCATTACAGTTAAGGGTATAGGAGAAATTCTGTTTAGCAGAAGCGGCGCCTTTTAAGAAGGCAAGGGCATAGGTTTTGGAAAAGCAGATAGGATAGCCATCTAAATTCACTATATATATACCAGGAACCCGAATTAGGAGAGTCCAAATGAGAACTGAGAGTGTCTGCAGATGAATCCTTCGGGGGATCATTTTCAGGAACCGCGAGTCACCGCGTCAGTCGCTCTAGCAGCCAAAATGGGTTGTCTTCTTCCTGTGGAAAAACACAAACCACTCCCCTGGATCTTATTAAAATAGGATCCGGGCCTTTCCATTGACCAGTCAAAACATCTTTCCATTTTATCATTTCTTTTGGCCTAGTTGGTTCCAGGCAATGGCGATCAGCCACTGTATTGCCCTGACTGTCCAAATTCAAAAGGTTGAGGGTAAAAAGTGCCAGAGAAACAGTAACCCGTGGCACTGTGGGCAGAGCTTCCTCAACTTCTCCTTTTTGTTTTATCAAATAAGTTTTAAGGGTACGATGAGCACGCTCAATGATGCCCTGTCCCTGAGGGTTGTAAGGAAGACACGTCAGGTGTGTCACCTCCATTTGGCGACAAAATTGTTGAAATTTTTGAGAAGTGTAGGCTGGTCCATTGTCTGTTTTAAGGATTTTAGGCTTTCCCCAGGCACTCCAAGCCTCAAGACAATGTTGAATAACATGGGCCGCCTTTTCTCCGGTCAATGGAGAGGCGAACATAACTCCAGAACAGGTATCAATGGAGACATGCAAATATTGTAATTTGCCAAAGGATGGGATGTGAGTAACATCCATTTGCCAGATCTGTAATGGCCTAATTCCCCGAGGGTTAATTCCGGTATGGGGAACAGGTAGGAATTGACAGCAATTTTGGTATTGAGTCACGATATCTCTAGCCTCCTTTCTAGTAATGTTAAATAGACCTCATAGCATCTCAGCTGTCACATGAAACCTTTTATGAAAGGCTTTAGCCAAATCTAATTTTGGCGAAAGGGCAATTGCAATCAACTTTGTGGCTTGATCTGCCAGGTCATTTCCAAGGGACATAGGTCCCGGTAAGCCTGAGTGAGCCCTAATATGAGTTATAAAGACAGGGAATCTTCGCTTAGCCAGGGTAAGCTGAATCTTTTGAAAAACTTCTACAAGTCTGCTAGATGTCTTAATTAATCCAGCAACTTCTAATGCTTTCACTGCATTAACCACATAGAAGGAATCTGAAACAATATTTAAGGGACCTGGAAAGATTTCCAGAACCTCTGACACCACTAAGCATTCCACAATTTGAGGTGAAGTTTCATGGTATTGTTTGGATGTAACCTTATCATTAACCACATAGGCACCCACTCCTGTTTTAGACCCGTCCGTATAAACTACCATTCCATCTGGGAGTGGCTCCTGAGACACAATATGTGGAAATATGATAGCTTGAGTTAAGGCAAATTGTAAGAAGGGATGCTTAGGATAATGATTACCTATTTGACCACTGAAGGAAGTAACCAGCACTGCCCAAACATCAGAGGTCACCATTAATATTTGGACTTGATGGGCAGTATAAGGCACTATCAAAACCTTAGGCTCCCTTCCAAAATGGGTAATGGCTGCTTTTAGTCCACGAAGGGCAAGCTGAGTGACTGAATCTGGATATCTTTCAATAATCTTTGCGGGAGAAGCATTGGGATGAATCCATAACAAAGGCCCCTCCTGCCATAACACAGCAGTTGGTAAGTGTCTAGTTTTAAAAACACATAAGTCAAAGGTTTTGGTTTCATCTATGCGTTTCAACTGGGCATCTTGTAAAGCATTTTCTACTGCTTGTAGAGCACGGCTCGCAGCCGGTGTTAAGGCCTTCGGTGAGGAAATATGAGCATCCCCTTCCAAAATATCAAATAAAGGTTTCAGCTCGGCCGAGGGAATTTTTAAAAATGGTCTTAACCAATTTATATCACCTAATAATTTCTGAAAATCATTCAAAGTATGTAAATGGTCTCTACGAATCTCCAATTTCTGAGGAATTGTCTTTTCTGGATAGATAACCGTCCCTAAAAAAGAGCCAATTTCTGAAAATTGAACTTTCTCAGTAGCAATATGTAAACCCCACTGTTCCAAGGTGTTTAATAGTAAGGGGTATGAGGTCTGTAAAGTACTTAAATCCTTATGACACATAATAATGTCATCTGTGTAATGGGCCAGCAGCAGCGAGGGGAATTGTTTCTTAATTGGCTTGAGGGCCATTTGTACATACAGCTGACATATAGTGGGGCTGTTGGCCATGCCCTGAGGCAGGACTTTCCACTGATATCTTTTATCAGGTTCAAAATGATTAATAGTAGGTAGTGTAAATGCAAATCTTGGTCTATCTTGTGGACACAAAGGAATAGAGAAAAAACAATCTTTAATATCTATAATTATGATTTTCCACTGCTTAGGCAAGGCAGAGAGTAAAGGCAAGCCTTGTTGCACAGAGCCAAATAGTCACATCTGTGCATTGATGGCTCTTAAATCATGTAAAAGCCTCCACTTTCCGGATTTCTTTTTAATGACAAATATGGGTATATTCCAGGGAGAGGTAGAAGGTTCTAAATGACCGAGCTGCACTTGTTCTTTAATTAGTTTTGTAGCAGCTTCCAATTTTTCAGAGGATAGGGACCACTGAGGAACCCACACGGCCTCCTCTGTGAGCCAGGGTATGGGCATAGAACCCTCAATGGCAACTAGGGAAAACCCAGGCCTTGTCTTCCTGTGTTTGATTTTTGTGAGACAGGATCTAACCTTCCTTGTTCGTTCCTGCCAAGACCCTTCCCTTCCTTAAATCCCATGCTCTTCATAATGTTTATAGCTTGTGGGGAGTATTCACTAGTCAGAACTAGCCCTAGGTCTTGTAAAATGTCTCTTCCCCGGAGATTGACAGGGAGAGGAAGCACATAAGGTATAAAACTTCCTGTTTGACCTTCTGGTGCCTGCCAAGTCAATGAGTGGGAACTGACTGCGGGACTGGCCTCATATCCCAATCCTTGTAGGGAGTGGGACGATTGATTTACAGGCCATGCCTTAGGCCACCAATTAGAAGAAATAATACTTTTATCCACTCCCGAGGGGCTCAAGGTCTTTCTTAGTCTTATCCCAGAATGGCTATCCTTTGCACAGGCAGGCTGCTTCCTGCTCTAGGCTCTCTTCCTCTCCTTGCGTTAGGTCTTCCTCGGAGCTGCTAAGGTTTATGGAAGCAGGCTCCTTAATGGGGTACAGGGGGGTCCCCCCGAACTCTACTCTCTCTTCACCATCTGGTGAAGCGTCCTTAACCTTAATAGGCCCTGCAGTGGCCCCCATTCCTTTTGAGTACTCTTTCCTATGACCAGGCTCCTTGGCCTGCTTCTGTTGCCCAGGCTTTTTTGCTTGCTTCTCCTTTCCAGGCTCTTTGGCCTGATGCTGGCTAACACGCCCTGTTTCTGATACTCTGGAGTGGACCTCTCCTGAAACCTCTTGACTTGCACTAATAGCTGTGTTGTGAGCTGGATCTTTACAACACAAATAAACTAAAAACAAAAGCAACGCAAGCAAGAGGCCAACTATTGCTGCGGCGGCAATGGGTGACAATCCGCTCACAATGAAGGCTTCCACCCCAAACATATCTCTCAGAGACGTACCTCGATCCTGTGGTCTTTTAACCCGTCCCGAGTCTCGAGGGGGGGGGTCTCCACGGAGCCGGATGGTTCGTTCCTTCCCGGGTTTTGGCACCAGATATTCCACACTGCCCCGAGTCCCCTTTGCCCGCGAAAGAGACACGAGAGGCAGTGTTCGGGTAGTTACCACAGAGAGGCTTTATTCTCATACCAGTTGAAGTGGAAGACCCCGAACCCGGAAGAGGCACTGCTATATGTACCCTAGAGTGGCGTGTTCACTCATCACCCCTTGTTACGCCTCGGGATTGACAGTGGCTTGGCGTGCTTTCGCCTCTTGCACCTGCACAGTTAGTTGTTTACTTGTGAGAGCACAGGATGCCAGCGCCATCTTGTAATGGTGGAGGTTATCACCGCTAACCACGGCTCCCTACACTGTTATACTAGCAATAATCAAGCCCACTACCCTCTTGGTTCTGCTTAAAGCCTGACTCATTTCTTCCAGTACTTGCAAGCTATTTTTAGGATACCAAAGATCTGTGATACTCAGGGGAATGAGACAAAAGCTGGTTAATAGATCTCTATAACTGACATGCAGGATTACAAAAACACTAACACAATTAGAAGGTGTACAGTCAATGCAACTTACATTAAATATTGTAGAAGAAACAAAGTAATTTTAACTTGACAATTAAAAGAGCCTTAACACATGTGCTAACACCACTTTGAAATTCAGATCCTGTCCCAACTTTATCTCTTGCTAACATAACATCAGTTAGAGAACTGCAGCTAACTTCCATATATGTCTCTGAAAATATCCAGAACCAGACTTCCAAATGAAGACTGTTATTTCCAATATTGTATTGATTTCTAGACCAGTCCATAATTGAGTCTGGATAACTGGTCACATTTAAGAACAATACAAGAGTCATTATAAGTTCTCTTTTTGATTCTACGTTCCACAAGGTCTAAATACTTGAGGCAAGGCAGCTTGTCCCATCTGGGATATAGGAAAGCAAAGGTGGGTCAGGAACATATGTACAATACAGCTTCCCAGTCAACATTGTCAAGGCACTCAGCAAGCTCACAGGTCAGCCTCATTCTTTGTCCTGGCATCAACATGTCTCACTGGTTGCTCTGGCAGCCACCCTGCTCCTTCAGCATCCTAGATTCATGGGCATGTTAGAGCTCCTGGGAGTCCACCTTCTGGGTTTTGGGGGATTGGGTGCAGAGCTGATGCATTAAGACTGTTCTAGGAGCAGATGTAGAACAGAAGGCCCCCTTTGTCATATTATGCCATTAACTTGCCTGTTTATTCAAAGTCAATCTTTTCTACACATTGATTAACACATGATTAATTAACTTTGTGAGTTTTCCATCCTACTGTAAACTGATGTAGTGTACAATAAATTGCTGTGCTCTTGTTCCTTGGATTGTTACCTATAGCCTATTATTGAAACCACTTTACTCCTTATTTTTACATAAATCACCGGTAGGTGTTCCAAATGAACAATATTCTTCTAGATTATTGTATATTTATCTTGAAAACCACAACATTACAGTTAGCAAATCATTGTATAGTGTACCATTCTTACAGGTCAAATCTCTTAACATATTCCTTATCAGGTAAGGTACAATAAATAAAGAGAAACTAAACCAGAAATTTGTAACCCAAGACATTTAACATATAAATCATTTGTAGTAGAAAGGCAGATTTAAAAAACAAAACAAAACAAAACAAAACAAAACAAAATATGGAAATCACATAAAAACATGAAACCCACAGGATCCAAGGATGCAGAGTTAGGAGTATCATTAGAAAATAGAAGACTATTATAATTCCTGTGCTGATCACATAGGTGCTTCAGGTCCAGAGGTTGGTGTAAGATGGAGGTGCCAATGGTAGAGAAGTCATCAGAATTTTATTCTTTTCTCTTGGACTACCTTGGAAGGGCTATGTGTTTGTTTTCGATTTAGAAGAAACAGCTGCTATCAATGTGTTACTATTTGTTAATGCTAGAATGATACTGCAACTGGAGACAGAAAGAGATGTCCTTATCCTCTCTTCTGACCTAACAGTATCATATTATTGAATTCTAAATAGCAAGACACTTTTAATAGGATGAGGTCGAATACTCCCATCCCCAGTATCCAAGAGGGTATTATAAAATGGATTCTAACACAAGAATACACTATCCACAGAGTTTCCTCCACTTAAGATAAACCTTTCCTTCTAGCTTTATCTGCTGCTAAAGCATCAACAATTGTTTTCTACTAGATTTGTCTCTGTCACCAGAACATATTTAAATAGTCCATCATGATCATCACATCAAGATCCTTTTGCCATCCTAGAGTACAGTTCTGTCCTTCCTCTATCATTGGGATTTGCATCTATAAATCCTTAGTTTCTCTTTCTAATTTGATTTTAAAGTTTTTTTCTTTATGCTAAATGTTTGCTTTTTGCATAAGTCTTAGAATTCAGTCCATGAGGTCTTTATGTGAAGAGCTAATGGAGTGTGTTTCCCATTTGCATTTGTATCTCTCTCAAGATCACAACAGTCTGCCTGTTTCTTCAAATAATTATTGTTGTGTTAATTATCTCACCCACAAGGTCCCCCAGTTTAGAAATGATACCTCACTATTGTCTGCATGTTCCAGATGTTAAGTGCTCATTAATTGATAGAATTTCCAAAATGGATGTATACAAAGATAGAAAAGCAACACAGGTCTTATGAATATATGAATTTTAATTTCAAGAGGAAAAGAAATGAGCTTTTTCTGAATATACATTTCTAAGCTTCTGTAATTTCTGCCTTGGTGTTCTCAATGATGATTAATATTAAGTAATTACGAGTATCTAAGTTTCAACAGTTCCTGAAATATCTCTTTTCAGTTGATGTTGGAAAATGACAAGGAACTTCTTTCACTATAAATTTTATGATCATAATTGTATGTAAGCAAAGTACCCTAAAAGTTGTTTCCCTACCTACATGATATCCTGCTGTTTGCTCTTTGGCATCTATCCTGGTTCTTGAGTTAAGGGACATTCTGTCTACTGCCACGTTTTTCATAGCATAACAAAATGTCTATGGAATTAAATATACATTTATTGTTTTCTTCTCCCTGCAGGTGGTCAGGAACCCCAGAAAAAAGGAACACATTTGAATTACCTATCAGTCCTGAGTTTAATATGTGGGGATGAATGCTTGATACCTTGATGTGTAATGCTATGAATAACCCCACTTTCTCTTAGATCACCAGGAAAACAATATTCTCTATTGATATCATTAATTTCCAGTTAGTTAATTAATTCATTTACTCTTAATCCTTGTTTTGAAGCTAAGCCTTAAATGATTGTGCATGTGCTGGTAGAAGACTTCAAATTATATATGATTCATATTGTAAGAAATCATTAAATATATCTTTTTAAAATTAAGGATCTTATTGTCAGTATTACACACAGCTTTGATATTATACCTATATCTATAGTTACTTATTGTATTTTTTCTAATATGCAAAGATTTATCCCTAACAGCTAAGGATCATGACCACTTTGTGAGGTGTATCTTCGCCATATTAATTTCTTTTTTAGAAAACTCTGTATTTAGATTCCCTAGCCCATTTTCTAACTGAACCATTTATTTGATTATTTGTCTTTTGAGTTTGATATTAATTTTGTTATTTATTAATTAACAAATTCTTGATGTTAATTAATAAATAACAAAATTAATATCAAACTCAAAATTAATATCCTCTGATGCCAGATGTAGAGCTGGCAGAGTCTATCTTATTCTGTGGGTTTCTTCTTCAGTAAGTTTTCCTTTTGCTCTGCACAAGCCTTTCAGTTTTATGAAGGCCCTCTTGGCAATTGTTGTCTTAGCTCCTATGCAAATGAAGTCCTATTCAGAAAGTCCTTTCTTCCATGCATGTTTTGTAGGGTACAGTGGATTTCTTGTTCTATCAGTTTTAACATTTTAGGTGTAACATTGTCAGATATGAGTCTAATTTCATTCAGAATGGATAAATTAAACAAAATAACCCACAACAATTACTGGCCAGGTTTTAGAGAATGGGGAATTTTATTCACTTTTTGTGGGCATGAAAGCTTGTAAACTACCATGGGAATCAATGTGGAGAATCTTCAAAAAACTAAAAATAATTCTACCATGTGACCCAACTGTAGCATTCCTTGACATATGACCAAAGAATTTGACATTCTACTCCACAGATATTTTCTTGACAATGTTCAACAATGACTATTCACAATAACTAGGAAACAGAAACAAACAAATGTCCTTCAACAAATGAATGGGCGATGGAAATCTGCTGCACATACATGGGGACTATAGAGCTCCAAATAGAAAAGATGAGGGAGAACAATTTAAAGGAGAAAAACCAAATAACACTAAGGCTTTTAGATGTAGGTAATTATATTTATCTTATATTTACTAAAAGTATATAGAATACATATACATATAGAGGTTAATACATGTTATTAACTCATGTGTTAATGTTTTTGTACCTATAGATAAATATTAAACAACATTATGGTACTTGGGCTGACAGTGTTCCCTACAAGAACTATATATTAACAAAAACCCCAGTACTAGGCAAAAGAAACCTTCTTTTGAAAGATGGCTCAGGATAGGCCAAGTGACTCACAGAACAATATAGACTATTACTGTTGCTCTTGGTTCCCTCTCAAAAGTTGAAGTTAATCTCCTATTGCTGAAGTCACCACACACTTAAGACAAAAGATTTGGATGATTCCTGCTGCATCCTGTGTTCTAGCTTACATAATACCAAATATTATTATAGAAGCTTCTAAGAGAGGGAAACAGTTAATAGTCTATCTCAGCTGTAATAACTATGAATCACAGCACTGGCCAGCAAGGCAAGATATATCTGAAAAGGTGAAATAAGTGGTTTACCCAAGATGGCAACTAACAGCTGATTAGAAGTAAGGCCCATTCAACAAGATGGAAAACCTGTCTGGTACTAGAAATCTAGCCAACTTACAGGAACTAGTAAGGTTATAAATCTCAGAGGAAAATTTGCTACCATTATTTTGATAGATGAGCACCATTCCTAACTATAATCTAATATATGCCACCAAGAAAAGTGGACTTAGCTGATTGTATTTATATATTTACAGAAACACATATACATATATTTATATATAAAGATGCACATAAAATAGTAATCAAAGAAAAATGTCTATAGTTTTTAGAATGGGGGGGCATGGAATGTATTAGAGGGAAGGGATGTTGGAGGGGCTGAAACAAAAAAGTGGAAAATTATGTAATTATATTTTAGATAAATGAATTAGTATTATTGTGCAAAATTATTATACAGTGGACAATATATTTCAGAATTAATACTCACATAAACATGAAAGACAGTTAAAGTCAAGCAGTTACAATAAAGAATGTCCTTTGCAATCAATTCCTTAATGTGTTTCAAAGCTTCATGTGGTATATTGATCTGTATTTGACATTTTTTGCAGCTGCTTGGATTCGGTCTGTTTTTACCACTGACTGAAATAAACAGGAACAAGCCCACATAACTATTTTTTTCAGTTATTATTTTACCTAGAGCTTAATGTTATATCTTGATGTTTGTGGTTCAAAAGTGCATTAGAGACAAAGAGATAAGCCTTAGATCCAATTTCAGCATCACTGGGCAGGAAAGAATTCAAATACCTTCTTCACCATACTAGCTGACTATGAGTGTGGATGCATGTTGCAATTTTATGTATTCTCTAATGAGCCTGAAAATGGCATCCCAGTTTAAAGTGCCTTTGGAAGACTATACACCAAAATCTGGATGGTTTTAAAGGGACTTGTTAGTACAGAAGACAGTGTTTATTGTGAAAATATATAATACTGGTGAGTGTCACAGCAAGCTATTTATAGAGAAGAAAATCAAAATTCTTCTTACAGCAGCAGAACAGCAAACTAGAAGTTTTGAACAAATCAAAATAGTCTCAACTAGTCCCAGGCATAGACCCCAGGAACTGGAAGGTTTATTGAGTGCTTTAAAATGTATTCTGTAGACAATTTTTAATGAAATGTTCATATAAAATTATTCTAATGAACTTTTCCCATAAAAGCTTTCACTAAAACCAAAACCTCATCCTATAAAAGATTTTATTAAAAGCTGTTGAGGTTCAGTCTTTTGCTATATATTGTAATGCTAAATACTGGCTTCCAAGGCCTGGTTACCCACAAAGACAAGAAAATCTGCATGTTAACCCAAGTGACTCTATATTCCCCCCCTCCCCAAAGTTGGCCATGAGGGCTGGCCAATTGAAGTTAAGAGCAGCCCAGACAGAATATGGCAAATTGTAATCTGGGGTTATTAATAGGAAAACAGATTCTAATTGCATAGGGGGTAGATATGTACCCAGCTCTAGTGCTGATTAAGGCTTATTATAATAATAAAAATGATTGTCTGTTATATGGGAACTTAATAATCAAAGGCAGGGTAGAAGATCCCAATTGAGATTAAATAATTTCCACAACAAAAAGCTGTTTTATGACTCCTAAGTTTACAAAGAAAAAAAAAATTCCTGAATATTTTTTTTTTTTTTTTTTTTTTGTCCACAAGCAAAGATACAACAGTAGGTTTGCCAAAGGAAATTAGTTCCATGTTGGTAGGACTGAGTTACCAGCCTGGGAATAGGTTATTGTAGCTAACCAATCACTAAAAATGCAATTCTGTAATAAGGAAGAAGCTCTGATTTGAGTCTACACATTTTTTAGCTGACTAAGGAATACCATAAAGTCAAAATATTTGAAAAAAAAATACATGGAGGGCACTCATAATTTCTAAGTAGCCAAGGAAGTACTGTGGAATAAGAAGAAAAGGAGATGTCGGCTCTCTGAGAATGATTAGATATCAAGGGACTGGAAAGAGAGAGAAGGGAAGGTTTAAAGGATATCCAGGCAGAAACAAGAAAACACCAGATGGTTTTAGATGTAAGCTAAGAGTTTTAGAGACAATTTATTGCATGTTTAGGAATAAAGACCAAAACTCGAGTAATAACTAAGGAGGAGTAAATAAGCATACCAGACATGGTGTAAATTTTTAAATAAAAAGCAATTAGGAAAAAGAGAGATGACCTGGTGACATCAATAACAAGCACAATTTGTTTCATTTTCTTTTTAGACGTAAGCTCCATATAATTCACTGTTAGTGTCAGGTGAGTTCATCACAGAGGAAGAGAGTACAAACAAACGTAGAGAAAATTAATGGGGCGCAGCCGGTGAAAAAACAGACTGAATTGGATGAAGATCACCCATGAAAGCATTCAGTTGAAATGGAAAAGTCTCATCACAGAGATAGAATGAAGGAAAGGATGGTGACCAGGACTGGCTGTCGGAGCTTCTAGAAGGTATAGCAGGAAGACACAGACAGGTATCCATAGAGTAAATTTTACAATCCTTCCTCAGACCTTATAGGGCTTCATTAAATGTGATTTCCCTACAATGATGTCATTATGTTCCAAAATGAAAATTGATAAGTATGAAAAGAACCAGTTATGCAACAGACCATTATTCACCATTTCATATTAGCATAGGAAGGGCCAGTTTAACTGCTCATCATTGTCTCTGCCTACTTTTAGCACTGAACTAGACTCACACTTGAGAGTCCTCCCCTTCTTCCCACACCATCCTGGTAATTATTTTGCTTTAGTTTCCAAGCCAGTAAAACTCTTCTTTCCAAGTATGTGTGTTTGAGAGGTTTTGTATAAGAATACAGAATGGTATTCTATATGGAGAAGTCCACTTTATTCATTATTTCTGAGACTATTGATTCAAATTTTCAGACATAATTAAGTGTACTTCTTGCATTGTACATGAATGTCTTATATTAAGTTTTTGTATGTGCATCATTCATGGATTTTAAGCTTTTCAAACCCAAAATATATCTTAAAACATTTGTATTCTTTATGTTTAAATGTACTTACTGAGAATCTCTGAAGATATTTTTATACTTTTATACCTTTTTGAAAACAACTCTTTTGTGTAACAGGGTCTCGGAATGCAACTCAGGGATGCCAGGAACTCACGCTATACATGGCTTGCATTCTATTTTTGAATTACATGTATATGTGTCATATATATGTCATAAATCCATATGACTGTCAATGTTACAGTGGTCAGAAGTTTAGGATGCACCTAAATCGGCCTATTTAAGTTGTAGCTGACAGTAAGCTGTCCAATCTGGGTAATAAGAATTGAACTTGGGTAAGAGCAGTATATGTTCTTAACCACTGATCCATCTCTTAAGCTAAATATTGCATTTAATTCTATATTGGTCAAGCAAAGTTAGTTTTCACTGTGTGTAATATATATTAATAAGACTGGCCTATTTCTATATGTCCTAAAGAGTTTCTGTATTATCATCAGCCCTCATACTGAATTTTGATGACTAAATATTTAGTGTCTGTGAAATGATAAGAAACCTCAGGTAGTAATATCATACCATTCATCTTCATAGTAAGAAAATGTTCCTTTTCCTATATTTAAATCTATCTGAATGAAGTACCTAGATTCTGTAAAAAAACCAAACCAAAACAAACCATAATAAAACAAAACAAAAAAAAAAAGTAAGGAGAAGCAAAGAAGGTATATTATAATTTCCAAACATACTTTAGCACAAACAACATCCATGCATTCTTAGATATCTTTAAGCTTATTTAAAGTTATTTAAGAAAAGTCAAATGCATAGTTTAATTAGTAGTTAAAATTCAGCACTGTGTTTAGTAAAGAAGCCAGGTCAATGATGGACAATTCATGACTTACCTTAGTTTGAAAAATCTAAAGACCTCATGATCAATTTTGTTTTTAAGAAATTTTTAGTGTCCTACTGAAAAATTAGAATTTTAATATTATAGAAATGTATTTAAAAATCTCCCATGTCAGTTAGGATCTTCTTCTAGTGAATCCTGACTGAAGTATTATAAAAGTACTGATCTGATTGATTTACATTCATTGTATATACATTTACATAGGTATATGTGTATGTATGTATACAATTTTTATCTAGCCTACACATGCTTACATACATACACACACACATATATATACATGTATATATACATTCATAATTACCACCATGAGAATATAATCAACATATTGATCTGTTGATCTCTATCATTGTTAAAAAATTAGACATATAAAAGCATTTTCCATGTTTTAAAATGCACTCAATTTTATATGTGTCAAAACTCTGTATGTAAAGTTTATATAAATAATCTGCTATAGAAATATAGTACTCTTTAAGAGAATGTTGTCAATCATGCATACAAAATATATAGGAATTCAGCCATTTACATTATGGTACATTTGTTTATGACCACATCTTGACCAGAATACAAAATCAACATCATGGGCTGAAACAATGGCTCTGTCAATAATGGGATCACTAGCACTCATGTAAAACGTCACACGTTTTAGTGTTACCTGTGATACAAGAGGTAAGAATGAGAAAAAAAAATCTTTTGGGGGCATTCTGTCCAAGTAGTCATGTCTAGTCAGTGAATTCTGTTTCAAATAATAGGGAAGTTGCATTTATGTATTTAAGAATATGACATAACAATATTAACGACAAAAGAGGTGTTAAATTTGAAAGAAAGCAAGGAGGGTGTATATAAAGAGTTTGGGGAAAGAAAAAGAAAATGAAAAATGATGTAGTCTGAAAAAATATTTTTAAAAATAGGGTAGACTAAAGTAGAGGAAATACCCATCTGTGTACATACACATGAAAATGTTTATATGCATATAACACAGACATTCTCTCCCCGCAAAAATATTAAAGTATGTTTTTGAGGTAAAGTCTTACTATGTAATCCTAGATGGTCCAGAACTCACAAGATCCTCTGGCTTCTGTTTCTGCCCACCAGGTGATTGGATTAATGGCAAATGCCATTATACTCAGCACATCCAATGTTTCAAATGCTGTTCCTACAAAAACTAAAAACACTGATAAATCCGATTGTAGTTTATGTATATTCATGCACATTAGAAGTTAAGATTTTCTTTTTTTAAAAAAAATTAGGCCATGGAAAATTATATTATTGATTTTTAATATTTTAATATAGTGTATTTAAATAACATAACCAAAATAAGACTTTCGTTAAAAGACAACAAATTTGTTCCTATGCTATGGATAGCAATTTCAACATACAATGTAAATGAGACATTTTTTTAATGAAGATTTATGGGCACTTGTTCAACCTCAAATTGCAGGTCAACTGACCTTACTAGAATATTGGCAACAGGGATGATTATAAATAGAACTATTTGTGTTCTAAATAACATCACATATTTTCATATTAGTCTTCCAGCAGAGCTCTGTGTATTGAAAAAGAAACTTATTCTTATACTACACAAAGGCAAATCATCAGAAGAGAATTTATTTTCCCTAAAAATGTTTGACATAATGTTTTATGCAGAATTTTTTATTATGGGTTCCAGCTAGTAGAGATTGGTAGAATATCCCGAACAGGAAACAGATGCTTTTTGAGAAAAATAATTTAAAATAGTATTACTATTTTGAAACCTCCAGACTTGTGATGTATGTATGAATTTCATGGAGAATGAGTGTACACATCAAAAATGTTATATGTAATAAACAAACAGACTTATCCATGGAGATGATCTGTACTTCATATAAAGTACCCATGTAGTCTTTAAATAACAATAACTTAAATACTGATGAGTAACGCCAGATAGTACCAACCTTAAAAAATTGGTTTTTTTAATTGATTTTCTTTGTTTTGAGAAATTACAGAAGGGGTCACTTGTAAACATAAGATCACACAAAAGATTTTAAAATCTCACTAAATAAGAATGATGACAAGTATGATGGCAAATAATTTGGCTATAAATTAATAAGATATAGTAAGAAAGTCTGTATATAACAAATAATAAAATTTCAAACTTCATCAAAAGGTTATATATAACTCAAACCTTACTAACATCTAGTTTAGACTCTTACAAGTACTAAATTTACAACAATGATGATTTGTTCCCTTGTACTTATTGCTTCATGTACAATTCTTTAATTCAATAAAATATAAAAGCTTAAATTTACAGAAAAGTGAATCAGAAGAGGACTGTCTTCCCATTAGGCGGCTACTGTGTTTTACCCTATTTTCTTGTTAACACAACCCAGCTGTTAAACAAAAACTTTAATTAGAAAAAGCAACATGCTTAATTAAGTTTTTTTTTTTCTAAATCATTTGAGTCTGAATCCTGAATGTTTTCAGTGGCTAGTCCTGTGACTAATTGCCAAGAACAAGTTGTCTACTGGACATGAACAGAAGTATGCACCATAGTCTACCAGAGGAAGAAAGAGGAAGAACAGAAGCATGATTCCCCTCTCTTCTAGATTGGCATAGTGGCAAAGGTGACTATGCTAATGCCATAAGAGAAGAATGGGAGCCATGCAAATGTTGACTCGGAGATTTCCCGAGAGTCAGTCTATAGATCAGTCCCAAAACTATCTCTATCTAACTGTAGGCCTCAAATCTGTCCTAAAATCAATGACTGAATATTCATCTTTAGTGCTTTGAGATAGGATTTCTCTGATGTTCGGTGAGCTATTTCTCAACCACATGCCAGGGAGGCCATGGCAAAGCTACCTTGGGGTTGTCTATTGAGAAAGATTGACCAAATTGCACTCAAAGTCTTAGCCGCCATGACGTTTCAAACCCAGATGAGCACTTTCAGGAAGAGTGTATCAAAATTGTCACAACTGGATACATGAAACACATAATTTACATGTACACATAAATAGAAACACAAAGCAGAATCAAATAATATATTAAAAATAATATATTAAAAGTATATTATAATATATTAAAGCAATATATTAAGTGAGTAACTTGCCACAATAATATACAACGTTTTTTTTAGTTTTCTGTACCAGTAATTATTTAAAACAAAAACTTAGCATTTTATATGGAAAATACATAACATAATACTAATAGTACATACTCTTAACAAATATATTTGACATATGAGACACTACTAAGTAAAATATCCTCAATTCTAACCATAATACTCAAAATAATTATATATTAAAATGACAAGTTATTAAAATGATATATGTACTATGTATTATTTTCTCCAATTACTTTTTAGTCTTATATATAGACTCTATAGTATTTTTTATTATCGGTTTAGTATTTCCAGTGAATTTTAACCTTTACTTCTGAATTTTTTTTTTATTTCTTATGTTCATTATACAAATAATAGTCTCCATTGTGACACTTACTGTGATAGTTTGAGTGTGAATGGTGTCCATGGGCTCTTGTGTTTGAATACTTTGTCCTCAGTTGTCATAATTGTTAAAGAAAGACTAGGAAATTTGGGCTTGTTGGTTGAGATATGTCACAGGGGCTGGACTTTGGGGATTCAAGAGAATGGTGCCATTTCCAATTAGCTTTCTAAGGACTATAATTGTGTCTCAATATAGGAGCACTCATTTGCTACTCTAGGTCCATGCTTGGCTGCCCCCTGTCATGTTAATAATCGAACACTCTGAAACCAAGGGACTCAGATAAACTTGACTCTATAGGTTGCCTTAGTCTTGGTGTCTTGTCATAGTAATAGAAATGTACATAAGATACTTTCATAGATGTGTGACATATACTCCATGGATGTTCATATTCTCATCTCTATCATATCCTTATTAACCACTCTGGTCCCATTTATTTTCATTCTTCTTTCCATGTAGTTCTCCTTCTAGTTTTAGGGAATACTGTTTGAACTTAAATATAGATTCTCTGTATAAAACATAAGTGATATTTGTCTCCCTGAGAGTGGTTTAGTTCACTTAACATGATTGTTTCCTGTTCTATCTATTTTCCAGCAAATGATACAATTCCATCTTCATTTTCATTGAAAAATCCAATTGCAGATTTATACTTTTTTAGAACTCTCTATCTGTCCATGAACATCTATACTGACTATATACTTAGGAAATTGTAAATATACTGAAATAAACGTAAATTCTCAGGTCTCTCTGTTGAATACCAATTTAGACTCTAAAGAGTATAAACTCCTATATAGACAGAGCAATGACATATTTGGGTGATATGATAGTTATATTTTTAATTTTTGGAGGGACTTCCATATTAATTTCTATAGAATGTATTACTTTAAATTTTCATCAGCAGCACATATATATTTCTTCCCCCCATAACATCACTAAAACTTATTCTTTTTAATTAAAAAAATTCATACAATAGACTTGATTATAATATTTCCCCTTGTCCAGATCCTCCTCAATCCACTCAACCTTCTTATATAAACAAATTTACGTTTTCTCTCTCTAGTTTTTGTTTGTTTGTTTTATGTTGTTGCTTCTATTTGATTAACCATTCCATTTATTTACATCTCAAATGATATCCCATTTCCAAATTACCCCTCCAAATCCCCCATCCCATATCTGCCCTCTCCTCACTCCCCTTTGCCTCTATGAGGGTGCTGCTTATTTTCTTAATGACTTGCCATTGGTTAGGTGGGTTCGGTTCTAAGTACAAATTGGTTTGTAATTCTCTGGTGTCTAAGGGATCTACAACAAAATTTTAGGGCAGAGACAGACAGATGGGGGAATATGGGGTGTTTAACAAATGAAATATGATAAAGTACTTTTCTTTAAGTACCATTGAAAGGAGTGAAAGCCTGAGCAAGGCTGACTCCATGATAGCCTACAAACTAGCAGTTAAGAAGACCAGGCCTGAGTTTCTGCTTTCCAGAATTGGGCAAGTTAGTTACTGGAAAAACTTCAGGCTTATGTAAAAGAGATCACTTCTCAGATTACAAAGAACAGCTAGCCAAGCTTGCAGCCAAGAGGTCAAGAGCTATCCCTCCTTGGCATGAAGCATCACCCAAACCACCAGAGATAGAACCCACCAATTAAGATATAGATCACCTATACCTCTTTAATGTACCTGGTTTTGGCTTTTAACTGAATCTGCAAATTCACTCAGGGTCCATCTATCCCTATGGAACTGGGCCCCTGCATGCAGGAATAAATGCACTTTGTTTTTTGGACACCATTTGAGTCTAAGTATCATTCTTCAGTGATTCACATACCCTAACTTAGTTAAATTCCATATAAAATTAAACTGTAAATTTAACATTGTATGTTTAAAAATGTAATATGATTCAATAAAATTATCCCCACCAACACCTCAAAACTGTACATGTACACACACAGAAGCATAATTTGTCTTCTAACCTTGAGTTATTATGGAGAAACTATAAAATGGGTGAGACCTGCCCCTACTCAGCTGCTAAACAATAAAAAGACACACAGCTCACAGATTTTCTGAAATCTTATTTCTAAGCTCCTTTTCTGTTATGGCCCAAGCTGCTTCATGTTTATGCCAAAAATGTTGTGAGCCACTCTACCCCACGTTTGGGGGCCAAAATGTCGGGGACCGCTCTGTCAATGTTGGAACCCACACTGCCAAAAGCTTTGGTGGCTAAGTTGTTAGCGCCAAGTAGCTCTGGTCCATGGGTCAGGGTTCAGCAAGAGAGAGAGAGTGAGGACGGATGCGAAGAATGGAGACCAGACAGATTGTGATTCAATCCCATTTATTCTTCAGTCTCTCTTTTTTCTCTCCAAGTCCCTAGTTCCAAGTCCCCAGTTCCTAACACCTAATCCTAGTTCTAGTTGCTAGTCTCTTTCCCTGTTTCAAGTTCTTTCTCCAAGTGCTTGTCTCGAGTACAAGTGTCTAATGTCTAATTCCAAGTTCTTCCTCCAAGTGCCAAGTGCCTAATACCTAATAATTTCTTCTGTCTGCCTCTCGCCTTTTTTATGTCTCACTTCTAAGCCATGCCTTTAAGTCACAGCCTTAGGTCTTATCTCTAAATCGCATCTTAAGTCATCCCCTTAAGTCTCTGCTCTAAATCACACCTTTAAGTCTCACACACCCAAGGAAAGATCCTGGGTATCTAAAACAAGATATTATCAGAGTGTGCTCTGCTGTTGTAGGCTGTTGTAATCAAGTCTCTTATCAGGGTATATGGCTCAAGATGGCTGCAAGGATGATAGCCGCCTTCTGTAGGCTCCCCACACTTTTCATTAGCTTTCCATGGCTTTTTCCCTATTTGATAAGTCTCCTTTAGCTTTTGAACCAAATTTTTTTGTGATTCTGCCTTCATTACAAAACACGAATTGTGGGACTCAACTGATTTTTGGTTATAGCTAAAACATACAGGCAGCATACTCAAAGCAAATTTATAAACATGTTATTTACAAGGGGCATAAAAATCTATATCTAAAACATATTTGGGGGATAAATTTTTAAAATGTTTTACATTATTTATTTAGTGTGAGAATGAATGTGTGTGTCTGTGTGTGTGTCTCTGTGTGTGTGTGTAGCCTCATGCATGTCACAGCACAAATGTGGAGGTCAGAGAACAGCATGAGCTTTCTTTTTGTATGAATCGAACTCAGATCATTGAGTCTGATGGTTTGATGGTAAGCACTTTTACCCATGGAACCATTTTTTTTCTGGAATAATACACACACACACACACACACACACATATATGTATATGTGTATGTGTGTGTGTGTGTGTGTGTGTGTAATTGTAATTGTGAGGTTGTTTTAGTTTAAAAGGTTGAGAGGAAGAAATCTAAAAGGGAAAATATATCTGTTGTATACAATATCAAAGACTTCAGCAAAGAAAGAGAAATTCTAATTTGTGTGGTGAGTCACCTTCTTTTACTATGCATCTTTATCATGTTTCAGTTTGTTATGCTTAAACTTAAAAAGTATAAGGTCTGTTTAGGCATGTAAGATCCTAGCAACAAGAAAATTGTTTTAAGCCATTTGTTACTGTGCTTGTAAAACAAAGTTCTTTATATAGAAATAGAAAAAGCAAAACTGTTCTATGAATCTTCTAATTTATATTTCTGGCATTTATTCTTTACTGAATGAATTATTGTTAACATGCATTCTTGTTTCTGAAGGTTTGTTCTGAAGGTTCTGAAAAGTCTGGAGCTCTTTTATTAAAGTAATGAGATTATATTGCAAACTTGAGATACAAATTGAAGTAATTATATTAATAGTAGTAAATGCAAATAATACACATATAAGTATTTTTCCAAGTTTACATACATGAATAACTTAAAAAAACAAGCAAATAATCCTTAAGTGGTATGGGCAGGGGCTTGCAGCTCTGCATGAGGTTTTTTTTAACCCCTCTATCCATAGGTATCTATTCCATAACCTCAGTGAGTTGCTGAAATATAGAATAACACCAGACACTATATATTCTAAAATTTTATAAATATGCATTCTCATAATAGTTTAAGTTATTAAGGAAGTTCAATAAGAGATTGAACAAGATTTATCAGTTCTTCTGAATGTTTTGAGAAGTTCCTAAGGTTTCACTGTTTCTGCCCTTACCATTTCCATTCCACTCAGAAATTTGTGTGCAAATGGTTTTGACCTCTTAAGTCATAATCATCAATACTTGGAAATACATTTTATGTGCTTAGAAAGATAAATGGACAAACGAGGGAAACAATTAGATTTCAAATGAGACATGATGGGAGAAGCTTAAACCACATATTGTCAAGAGAAAGAAATCAATCTGTAAAAGGCTACATACTGTATGATTCAATTTGTATGACATTCCAGAAAAGGCAAAACTATGGAGACAATAAAAATATCAAATGCTTAAGGGTAGGGTGGGAAAAGAACTTTGAGTAGGTGAATCACAGGAGATTTTTAGAACAGTGAATTTATTTTATGTGACATTGTAATGCTGACTATGAGTCATCATACATCTGGCAAAACCCAGAGAATGAACACCACAGAGTGAACTTCAGGATTCACCATGGCTTCAGTTAAGCTGCAATGTTAGTTATGTCTCACCATCAATAAGGAAGGTACTGTGCTAAGGACACAGTAATCTGAGAGCAGACATGCCAAATGAACAAAGGAGAACTTTCTTTTCACTTTACAAACATGAAACTCTTAAAAATGAAGTCTATTAAAAATAAAAACTTACAAGTGTGCCACTAATTCTTATTACATGATATTGTCAAAGAGAAAACTAACCCTCTGAAAACTAATCTTTTTATCTTCATCTATACATTAGTTCACTTTATACTCTTTTCGCCTGTGATGCTCCAGTAACACATAGCCTTTCATTGCTTCAAGGTTAAGTGTCTATTTCTGATTTTTATTTCATTGCTATAGCATAAGTGACAAAGTATCAGTATAGTTTCAGCAAACAATTTCAACTTACCTATTATTTCTTGTCATTCCCATTCAGTACATACCATAGTAGAAATTAGTATCTTTACAAAGAGAACTTAATTGCCAACATTATTATTTTGTCATCCTGTGGATTACTTCACCTTGAAAGTCTACCTTGAGTTATTGTCTGTATTTTATACTCATTCAATCAATTCCCATCGATGTGCCTCCCACCTCCTATCATTTCAACAAAATGACTGTCTAAGACTAACAAAGGACATAATTGATGGAAGCTAAATATTTGAATGTTTTCAGGTATTCACAATTTCATCTTGCTCTGCATGTCATGATTTTACTGATTTAACAAGGAGTTTACCCAGGCTGCCATGATGACACAGAACTCTAATCTCAACAGTTGGCAGCCAAAATCATGTGGTCATCTATTATTTCATTCAAGGCCATTCTGGTACATGAAGTACCAGTCCTTATCAGACAATATAGCAATAAATTCTTCTTAAAAAATCCTTTCTGTGTGGCATCTTTGCATGACACTAATAAAGTATTGATATGTTCTTGCTGTTGTGAGACAAATAACGTCATTAAAAAACCCCTCAAATATCCAACGTAATCTTAACTCTAACTTTAATGAACTACTTAAACAACATCCAATGGTCTAAGAGCTGAGAACATACAAGCCTAATTAATAGCAGTGCATTCCACACTTGGATAGTAGCAGAAATTATTTCAGAGAATCTATCTTTTTTTCTTGTCTGACTTTATTCCATGATTTTATTATGAAGCTCTTGAAAGCACAAATTCTTCAAGAGTGGTCCTTGGATCCACAAGAGCAGCCTTACCTGGGGACAGATAAGAAATCCAAATGCTTCATCTACACTTCAGATCTACTAAATAAGAAAATCTTGGAAGCATCACCAACAGAATGCAAGAGATAGAAGGGAGAATCTTAGGCATAGAAGATACCATGGAAAACATTGACACTACTGTAAAAGAAAATGCAAAATGCAAAAAGCTACTAACCCCAAAACATCCAAGAAATCCAAGATACAATGAGAAGACCAAACCTAAGGATAGTAGGTATAGATTGGAGAGAAAATTCTCAACTTAAAGGGCCAGTAAATATCTTCAACAAAATTATAGAGGAAAACTTTGCTAACCTAAAGAAAGAGATGCTGATGAACATACAAGAAGACTACAGAACTCCAAAAAGACTAGACCAGAAAAATTCCTCCCATTACATAATAATCAAAACATCAAATGCACAAACCAAAGAAAAAGTACTAAAAGCAGTGAGGAAAAATGTCAAGTAGCATATAAAGGCAGACCTATAAAAATTACACCAGACTTCTCACCAGAGACTATAAAATCCAGAAGATCCTGGAGTGATATCATACAGACCCTAAGAGAACACATATAGCAGCCCAGACTACTATACCCAGCAAAACTCTCAATCACTTTAGATGGAGAAACCAAGATATTCTATGACAAAACAAAATTTACACAATATCAATATCTTCACACAAATCCAGCCTTATAAAGGGTAGTAGATGGAACACCCCAACACAAGGAGAAAAACTACAACCTAGAAGAAGCAAGAAAGTAATCTTCCAATAAACCCATAAGAAGATAGCTACACAAACATAATTACACCTCTAATAACTAAAATAACAGGAAGAAACAATCACTTTTCCTTAATATCTCTTAACATCAACGGACTCAATTCCCCAATAAAAAGATGTAGACTAACAAACTGGATACATAAACAGGACCCAGAATCTTGCTGCATGGAGGAAACACACCTCAAAGCAAAGACAGGCACTACCAAAGAGTAAAGGATTGGAAAACAATTTTCAAAGCAAATGGTCCCAAGAAACAAGCTGGAGTAGCCATTCTAATTTCGAATAAAATTGACATTCAACCAAAAGTTATCAAAAAAGATATAGAAGGAAACTACATACTCATCAAAGGAAAATTCTACCAAGATAAAATCTCAATTCTGAACATCTATGCTTCAAATGCAAGGGCACCCTCATTCATAATAGAAACATTATTAAAACTCAAAGTGTACATTGCACTTCACATAATAATAGTGAGGGATTTTAACATCCCACTCTCAGCAATAGACAGATCATGAAAACAGATACTAGACAGGAACACAGTGGAATTAATGGAAGTTATGAACACAATGGAGTTAATGGATATCTATAGAGCATTTCATCTTAAAACAAAAGAATATAACTTTTTCTCAGCAACTCATGGTACCATCTCCAAGATAAACCATATAATTGGTAACAAAGCAGGCCTCAACAGATACAAGAAGATTGAAATAATCCCTTGCATCCTATAAGATCACCATGGACTAAGGCTGGTCTTCAATAATAACAAAAACAATGGAAAGCCCACATTCATGTGGAAATTGAACAATGCTCTACTCAATCATGACTTGGTCAAGGAAGAAATAAAGAAATTAAAGACATTTTAGAATTTAATGAAAATGAAGGCTCATCATACCAAAATTATGGGACACAATGAAAGCAGTGCAAAGGGAAAAACTCATAGCTCTAAGTGTCTACAAAGAAACAGGAGAGAGTATATACTAGGAACTTGACAACACACCTGAAAGCTCTAGAACAAGAGGAGTAGACGGCAGGAAATAATCAAACTCAGGGCTGAAATCAACCAGGTAGGAACAAAAAGAGCTATACAAAAAAATCATCAAAACGAGGAGCTGGTTCTTTGAGAAAACTAACAAGATAGATAAACCCTTAGCCAGACTAACCAGAGGGCACAGAGACAGTATCCAAATTAATAAAAAGGGAAAAATTAATAAAATTAATAAAAAGGGAGATATAACAACAGAAACAGGAAATTCAAAAAATCATCAGAACCTACTACAAAAGCTTATATTCCACAAAACTGGAAAATCTGGTTAAAATGGACAAATTTCTAGTTAGATACCAGGTACCAAAGTTAAATTAGGAGCAGATAAACCATCTAAACTGTCCTGTAACTCCTAAAGAAATAGAAGCAGCATTAAAAGTCTCCCCACCAAAAAAAAAAAAAAAAAAAAAAAAAAAAAAAAAAAAAAACCAACCAAAAAAACCCAAGACAAGATGGTCTTAGTGCAGAATTTTATCACACCTTCAAGGAAGACCTAACATCAACTCTCTCTAAACTATTCCACAAAATAGAAATAGAAGGAACACTACCCAATTCATTCTATGAAGCCACAATCATGCTCAGACATAAAGACAGCTTCAGACCAATCTTTCTTATGAATATCGATGTAAAAATACTCAATAAAATTCACACAAACCAAGTCTGAGAACACATGAAAACATTCATTCATCATGATCAAGTAGGCTTTACCCCAGGAATGCAGGGATGGTTCAATCTTCAGAAATCCATCAATGTAATCCACTATATAAACAAACTCAAAGAAAAAAAACATATGGTCATCTCATTAGATGCTGATAAAGCATATGAAAAAATTCAGCATCCCTTCATGATAAAAGTCTTGAAAAGTTCAGGAATTCAAGGCCCATACCTAAACACAGTAAAAGCAATATACAGCAAGCCAGTAGCCAATATCAAACTAAATGAAGAGAAACTTGAAGCAATCCCACTAAAATCAGGGACTAGACAATGCTGCCTACTCTCTCCCTACCTATTCAATATAGTACTGGATGTCCTACCTAGAGCAATTAGATAACAAAAGGAAGTCAAAGGATACAAATAGGAAAGGAAGAAGTAAAAGGAAGTCAAAGGATACAAATAGGAAAGGAAGAAGTCAAAATTTCACTATTTGCAGATGATATGATAGTATACTTAAGTGACCCTAAAACTTCCACCAGAGAACTCCTAAACCTGATAAACAACTTCAGCAAATTGTCTGGATATAAAATCAACTCAAACAAAGCAGTAGCTTTCCTCTACTCAAAAGATAAACAGGCTGAGAAAGAAATTAGAGAAATGACACCCTTCACAATAGCCACAAATAAAATAAAATATCTTGGAGTGAATCTAACCAAGCAAGTGAAAGATCTGTATGACAAGAACTTCAAGTCTCTGAAGAAAGAAATCGAAGATCTCTGAAGATAGAAAGATCTCCCATGCTCATTGATTGGCAGGATTAATATAGTAAAAATGGCCATCTTGCTGAAAGCAATCTACAGATTCAATGCAATCCCCATTAAAATCCCAACTCAATTCTTCACAAAATTAGAAAGAGAAATTCTCAAATTCATTTGGAATAACAAGAAACCCAGGATAGCAAAAACTATTGTCAACAATAAAAGAACTTCAGGAGACATTACCATCCCTGATCTCAAGCTGTACTACAAAGCAATAGTGATAAAAACTGCATGATATTGGTACAGAGAAAGGTAGGAAGATCAATGGAAGAGAACTGAAGTCCCAGAAATGAACCCACACACATATGGTCACTTGATCTTTGACAAAGAAGCTAAAACTGTCCAGTGGATAAAAGTCAGCATTTTCAACAAATGGTGCTGGTTCAACTGGAGAACAACATGTAGAAGAATGCAAATCGATCCATTTTTATCTCCTTGTACAAAGCTCAGGTCCAAGTGGATAAAGAATCTTCACATAAAACCAGATTCACTGAAATAGAAGAGAAGGTGGGGAAGAGCTTTGAATACTTGGGCACAGGGGAAAAGTTCTTGAACAGAACACCAATTGCTTATGCGCTAAGATCAAGAATTGACAAATGGGACCTTGTAAAATTGCAAAGTTTCTGTCATGCAAAGGAAACTGTCAATATGATAAAATGGCAACCAAAAGATTGGGAAAAGATCTTTACCAATCCCACATCCGAAAGAGAGCTAATATCCAATATACACAAATAACTCAAGCAGTTAGACTTTAGGCAACTAAGTAACCCTATTAAAAATGGATACAGAGCTAAACAAAGATTTCTCAACTGAGGAAACTCCAATGATCAAAAAGCACCTAAAGAAATGTTCAGCATCCTTAGTCATCAGAAAAATGCAAATCAAAACAACACTGAGATTCCACCTCACACCAGTCAGAGTGGCTAAGATGAAAAACTCAGGTGATAGTAGATGCTGGGGAGGATTTAGAGAAAGAGGAACACTCCTCCATTGTTGGTAGGATTGCAAGATGGTTCAACCACTCTGGAAATTAGTCTGGTGGTTCCTCAGAAAACTGGACATAGCATTACCTGAGGACCCAGCTATACCACTCCTGGGCATATACCCAGAAGATGCTCTAACATATAACAAGTACACATGCTCCATTATGTTCTTAGGAGCCTTATTTATAATAGCAAGAAGCTGGAAAGAACCCAGATGTCCTTCAACAGAGGAATGGATACAAAAAAAGTGGTACATTTACACAATGAAGTATTATACTCAGCTACTAAAAGCAATGAATTCGAGAAATTCTTGGATAAATAATGGAACTAGAAAATGTCATCCTGAGTGAGATAACCCAATTACAAAAGAACACACATGCTATTCACGCACTGATATTTGGATAGTAGCCCAGAAGCTTACAATACCCAAGATACAACCTACAGACCACATGAAGCTCATGAAGAAGGAAGTCCAAGTGTGGGTGTTTCAGTCTTTCTTAGAAGGAGTAACAAAATACTCAAGAGAGCAAATATGGAGACAAAGTGTGGGACAGAAACTGAAGGAGTGGCCATTTGGTGACCATTCCACCTTGGTATCCATCCCATGTGCAGTCACTAAAGGTAGATGCTAATGTGGATGTTAGGAAGTGCATGCCGACAGGAACTTGATATAGCTGCCTCCTTAGAAGTGTGCCCGAGTCTGACATATTCAGAGGTGGATGCTCACAGCTACCCATTAATCTGATCAAGGGGTTCCCAATAGAGGGTTTAGAAAGAAGGAGCTGAAGGAGCTGAAAAGGTTTGTAGCTCCATGAGGAGAGCAACAATACCAACCAACCAGAGCTCCCAGGGTCTAAACCAAAAGCCTGGGAGCACATAGGGAGGGACACATGGCTCCAGCTGTATATGTAGGGGAGGATGGCCTTGTTTGAAATAGGTGGGAGAGGAGATCCTTGGTCACAAGAAGACTGGACACCAAGTGTAGGGGAATTTGAGGATGTGGAGGTGGGATTGGAAGGGTGAGTGAGTGCACATCCTCATAGAAACAGGAGGAGAGGGGATGGGATAGGTGGTTCCTGGGTGGGGTGGGGATGGGGTAAGAGGGTAACATCTGAAATGCAAATAAAATATCCAATTTAAAAGAAAAAGAAAATCTTAGCGAGGTCCAGCAGTTTCCATTTTACTGAATCTCATGCAGGTATTTTTATACTGCTCTCATATGAGCATAGTTTGCTGAAACAACTTTGAGAGCAGAAGTTATTCATATATGGGAAGGGAAGCAGGCATACTTCTTCCTGACATGGAAAAATATTAATGGTATATATGACTCCTCCATGTCCATATGGAATTGAGCTAAGAATCTGAATTATAGTAAGCAGGCAACTGATATCTATAATCAACCTAAAGCAAAGCCTCTTGGTGGAGACAGAGACCATTTGGGCCTGTGAATTCAGAGATGTAGAACCTTGTAGGACTTCATTAACAATCATGCAGAGAAATTTGAGATGAGGCTACAAAAAAGAGTAAAACATGCAAAGCTTTCTAAGCAATATGTTAATTCTGAGCATTCTATTTGAGTAAGTTATTAATAGTGCTAGCAACATAGCAGTGTGTGTGTGTGTGTGTGTGTGTGTGTATATATGTGTGTGTGTGTATACACACATATACACACAAATATATATGCATATATATATATATATATATATATATATATATATATATATATATATATATATATATTCATGCTGGGTAGTCACTCTAGCAATTGAATGAAGTTACAAAAGCAATGGTGAAAAAAAGTCACCAGAGGTTGCAATTGCCTATGAAAGCATGTTATTTTTTTTTTATGACACAGTATAATTCTCACTACAATGTATTTTATGGTGACAGGATGTGCATATGCATACTTGCTTTTTGATATAATGTAAAGAAAAAACCAAAAAATTCTCCATGTGTTAAGTATAAAATAAAAGGAAAATAAAACATAGATGAGATAGTTATTTTTATTATTATTGTGCTATTGTGTGTATTGTGTGTAAGGTCTCTATCTCTCTCCCTCTCTCTCCCTCTCTCCATCTGTATGTGTGTGTGTGTGTTTGTGTGAGTGAGTCTCTCTCTCTCTCTCTCTCTCTCTCTCTCTCTCTCTCTCTCTCTCTCTCTTTGTGTGTGTGTGTGTGTGTGTGTGTGTGTGTGTGTGTGTGCGTGTGTGTGTGCGAGAGAGAGAGAGAGAGAATCCTTACTACGGGAAATAATGAAGGTTGGAGGACAAATGTTTGGAGATTTCTAAAAATATCTGTTCTAAGAATAAAATCTTACAATGCCTTTGTAATCTATGTAAAGAATAATTTTGTGTTGTCATGAGAATGTAATATAATATGGGGTGGATGGAGTGTTGGAGACATCTGGTATAAGCAAATACAACACAAAATAAAATATGATAATTAATTTTCAAAAGAGCATTTGAAGAAGATTGAGATTAATTTCAACCAGTTATGTTGAGAAAATTTCTCAGAAAACTGTCTAGGAAAATGAACAGGGCTATCCACATGCCTTTTCTGAGTAGCTATTATCATATAACTATTGAAAATCAATCCTTATATTCTATGTCATTGTACATCTTGGCTTGTAATTATTTATATTTTTTATGAGATTATCAGACTTTATTATTACTCTTAACCATTTATACTGTAGTTTTTTAATACTTACCTCAAACTTAATATATGCATTGCTAATAGTTACCAAATAGATCATTAATGTCAGTAGTCTATTTTATGAAATTTTAATGAAGACATATAAGCAAAATATTAAACTATAGTCAAATGTAAAATATAATTCATACACAATAGTCTATGAAAGCATATAGTTTAAAAGTATTTCTTCACAATTACTTTTACAAAAATATAGCTTAGTTAATAATTGCGTTTATCCAGGGCTTCACTGTAGAATTTTTTATGTTGCACATATATAATTTGAATGCAGTAGGTTATTTATATATGTATATATTTCTGTGTGTGAAGATGCATGTATGTATATATGCAGAGACCAAATGTCAACTTCAGGTGATTTCTTAGCTACCATATGCCCTTTCTTCTTCCTTTTTTTCTTTCTTTTTTCTTTCTTTCTTTTCTTTCTTTCTTTCTTTCTTTCTTTCTTTCTTTCTTTCTTTCTTTCTTTTTCTTTCTTCCCCAGATCTCTCTTTTGTTTTATTATAATATCATCTCTCACAGGACTTATATTCACCAGGTAGGCTAGGCTGGCTGGCCAGAAAACTTCAGGAAGGTATCATCTCATGATGAGGATGTGTCATCTCAAGGTAGTCTGCATAGCCTACCTTGAGATGACACATGTGCATCTGCATTCCTGACCTTTTAAATGTCCATTGTAGAGATATAAAAAACAGCCCTTGTTGTTCGAAGAAACACATTTTACTTACTGATCTCTCTCCCCAGCTCTTAGATGCATCATTTAGAAGGCCAAAAAGCAGACACATATTTTTCTATTATTTAAATTTTTACTGAATCTACTCCAAGGAGTTAAATCAACAGCCATTCACGTCTGGCATTCATATCGCTGTGACATCTGCAGCATCCAAGCAGGAGTAGTCATCATTTATTGTTGAGTCAAATTCATTCATATATAGCTAAGAAGATATCTAGAAGGTTCTCCTGTTATTATGAGGGTTGGATGGGCTTTCCCATTGGTAGCATTAACATAAAACATAGTGGTAGTGTTTTAGAGAAAGAGAAATAGTTCATCGAAGGAAGGAAGAATATACTATTGGCTCAGGTTTCCTGATTAGGTTAAATCCATCACCTGTCCTCACTCTAAGCATGTATACTTTCGCATGTGCCCAAGCACATAGTCTCACACACACCTTTGACTATCATAAATTAGCAAAAAAGCAAAAGAAAAGTGAAGAAGAGAAAGAGGAAGGAGGATATGTTTTAAGAAATTTCATTTATAGTAATTTAACCATACATGCCCGAATATTTTCCATTATAGAATAGTTTAGCTACCAGATGCCCCAAGATGACTTTGTTAATTACTCAATATTTCCATTGCTTTACTTATTCTAGTTCTATAGTGTATTTCCATTGTACCACGCACATTCTTAGCCATTTATGCATAGTCATACATTGAATAACTGTTTTCAAAAGATGGGAATCTTGCTACCTAGTGGGCAGGCACACAGCTGAATGATGCTGGGATGTTTGCTCATTCATGTTCTGGGGCCCTGATTTTCCATGAGGGAGACTCCCTGAGTATGCAAGTTTAAGTGCCGTACATAAGGAATTGCCCAAGTTCATTTCTGTGTAATTAATATTAGATTTGTCTCAGGAGCAAAAGAATAATCTGACCACATAATCAAACTCTTTCATTCTGAAAATTATTCTAATAATTCATTCTTGTGTTGCTGTTGAACAGCCATCTCTGTTGCTTTGGAAATTTGATTTTGCAGTTTACTTCAGATTTTATTTAATGCAGATCAACAGGACAGGGAGCCAGTTGAAACCTGAGAGCTATACCAGCATTTCTTCTCTTAGCAATGAGGTTGTATACCTTCTTATCTGCTTAAATCTTATATTTGGTCATGATAATTTTTCATAAAATGTGTATATTTATTAAGTTTTTAAGTATTTTACAGTTTTACTTTATTTACATTTTCTCATAGTTTATATAAAAGCTATTGATCTAGACAGACTGATTTAACCCTGGACTTTATAACACATAGATTTTTGAACCAACACTGTGTGTATGAGTGTGTGCATGTGAATGTGTGTGTGTGCATGTGTAATTTTTAGGGCATTTGTTTTGGGAAAGTATAAGTATAAATGGATATATATATATATATATATATATATATATATATATTCCATCTACCATTAAAATTTACATTCTTTCCTTCTTTCTTTCTTTTTTTCCTTCCTTCCTTCTTTCTTTCCTTTTTTCCTGCTTTGCAGAAAGGTAAATACTGTAGCTGTTTAGCATAAGCCCATAAACGCTTAGCAACAACAGAGTTACACCTCCAGCTTTAGTTCCTTGAAGTAACTAGTTTTTTTTAATTGAGAATTTGGAGAAGGAAGCTGGTTGGGTCCTCACAGCCCTTGAGTTCACTAAGGACAAGAGAACTCATATGTAACCTAGTCACCATACTCATGTCCTGCCAGCTAAATAACTGCTCCATGTCAGCTAGAAGCTGTGACTTGTAAACTGTGCTATTCAAACATTTCAGGTCTGGAAAGGCAATGGTAATGCTTCCATGATTGTTGCCTTGGGTGAAAGATGGAAAGCAATGCAGCATAGCATTCATTTTCATTGAAAAAGAAAAAAAGTTGTTTGCTCCAGTATTTCCCCCTCACTTTAAAGCTATTTACCCAAAATATTTTCCTACTGCATATGAAAGTATCTATAAGCATAGGAATAACTGAATAAATATCCATATATATATTTATCATATGCATAACAAACATCTAGGGCTTTCTTTAGGCAAAGTTAGTTGATTTTCATCCTTTCCTCTCTCACACAGCTTCTCCAAAAATTGATCATTTTCTCTATATTTTCACAGTGAAGACAAAATGTATCATTGGCCTTTTTTTTGTCACAGTTTTAAGATACAAGTTGAAGATATACCTTGCTGTTCCACTTGGAGAACAATTTGCTTTCTAAATACAACTATGAGAGAATATAACTGAGGATTTTGGTCCTTAGATGAGGGGGAAAAAAGCCAGGGTATCTTCGCAAAGAGGCAAAAACAGGCCAGAAAACAGACCAAAGGAGAACTTAATGAAATGAAGTTCAAATCAGGATAGCACAGCTTGGAAATGGACCAGACAGAAAAGAGGAAAGAAGAAAAAGCATAAGGAGAAGGAAAGAAAGAGAAGGAGGAGGAGGAGGAGGAGGAGGAGGAGGAGGAGGAGGAGGAGGAGGAGGAGGAGGAGGAGGAGGAGGAGAGGAAGAATAGTAACAGATTGTATCCATGTATTCAATTTGTCGGGGGAGGGGGTTGATTGCCATAGTTATTAGAACAGCATTCTGCACAGAAGGAATTAGCTTCGGAGTAAAAACTTTTCTCTATGGACTTGAGTCAGCTGAAGAAGAAATAATTAACCACATTCAATTATTACTGATTTAACATTCCAGCTAGGGGTAGTTTAGGGTGACTGAGAACTCAGAGAGTTTGAGATAGGACATAGCTAACCATACCATACATAAATTTACCTTTTAAACTTTCATTATTTGCACCAGGATATGCTAGAAAAAATAAGTTTGTTTTCTGGGGTTTTTTTGGTTGGTTGTTTGTTTTTAGATTACTCTTGAGCTTTGTGGCTCTGAACAGCTATTCTGGTTTTATGGTTTTGTTTAATCAATGGGTGACAAGCAGTTGGAAGACTGCAAAATTAATCTTTGCAAGTGTTGAACTGCTTCTTTGGGAATCTCCTTCCTTTCTAATCATTTACCCTGACTATTAGGAAGATGATCTTCTCAATGTTCCTCAGTTCAATATGGAAAGCATTTCAAATATTGTAGAATGAATGCCTGTCATTTGCTTGGTGAAATACTATTCTGGTCTTTTTAGTAGTGCTTAAAAACTATTTGCTGTATTAGCTTACTAGTATAAAGTCAAAAAGTGAAGGCCTCAGATCTTCTTAAAATGACTTTATGTATTTATTTTTTTACTTTTGATCTCTCTCTCTCTCTCTCTCTCTCTCTCTCTCTCTCTCTCTCTCTCTCTCTCTTTCGTGTGTGTGTGTGTGTGTGCCCACCCAAGTGTGTGTAGATGGCTATGGAGGTCAAAATTAAAAGGCCATAGGATCCTTTGGAGCTGGGGTTACAAGTAATTGTAAGCCACATGATACAGATACTGTGTACTAAACTCCACTCCTCTGAAAAAGCAGTGAGTAGTTATACCACCCTGAGACTTTCATATACTGTAATTTATACAAACCCAGCCTTTGTCTGAAATTATTTTAAAATGTCTTAAATTATTTATTACATTTAGAATCTTAGATAAAATTGTTTATATACACTAGATCTTTTAAAAAATTTTACTTAATTTTCTTATTCTTTTTAGAGTAACATAAGAAGTATATTATTTTTAAATAAAATACATTTTAGAAGTATCCTTATAATGAGTAGAAAACATAAATGTAAACTCCTACATATTGTAATTTGAGAAAGATGATCCAACAAGAGCATGTTGCATAATGAAGTCAGAGTAAATGTAGGAAAGAAATGGGTTTACCATGATGGTAATAACTTTCCTCCAAACTTCTTGTGACACATTTAACCTGTCCTTGGAATTCCTTTAGCAGTGTCACACAGCCGATCATTTGGCATCATTCTGAAGTCAATGTGAGTTCTGTTTATAGCATTATAAGTCTATCTTGTCTTCCTCCAAGATTTTATAACATCATAAGAGATACTTCTCTAGCCGGTCAAGTCAACCCACTTTGAGTTACTGGTAAATGTTTCATTAGCTGGAATCCCAGATAGAATGGCTCAGAACAAACTGGAATAAACATAACATTCCAATTTAGATTTTTATGATATTATAGCTCCTTGGACTCTCATGCATATGAGAGAAACTTTATTCTTTCTGATATTAATCTTCCTGTAAGGTTTGAAGTATAGATGCCTAAAAACCAAAATCCATGACAATGAAAATTTTTTGACATGTTGTGGTTAAAAAATTACTTTTTCTATCTTTTCCCACGCATTGGCCTTTGTCCACTAGTTTATTGTGGGCCAGTGGACCTTGCCACCAGACAAAAAACTTGGTAAGGTCGAGCAGAGATAACTCTCCTAAGTGAGAATAGTAGGCATTTCATCTACTTCCAACCAGGTTCCTGTCCTGGAAAATGTGATCACAACATCTCAGGAACAGGACTGAGACAATTAGTTCCCTTCACATACAGATGAAGCATCCTTAACATCTTTGACCAAGCCACTAGAAAGCATCTGCTTTTAGTTACCAACACACACACAACCCTATCCACAAGGAATAAAGCACACATGAGTTACTTCATCAAAAGACCATCTGAGAGTCTTATAGTGCTGTAACACTTTAAGAAACAAAAATCTTCCTTGAAGTTTTTTTTTTTTCTGGAAGCTGCTCAAGCCTACTGTAGTCCTTTCCTGCTCTATGGCCCCCCTTGCTCTGCTGACCCCCTGTACCCCATTAGACCATTGAGTCCCATCATCTGACATTCACTCCAGAGTAGCAGCAATCTTGGAAGAGGCCCAGCAGCCCGCCTTGACCCTACTCCCTCTTACTCTCAGAATGCACAACTTTTTGGCCACTCCAACAAGAGCCAGAGCCCTGCAGATCCTTGTGGATAGTGTCCAGTATGCAAATTAGCAGTTTATTTTTGTTTCCTGTCTTCCTGAAATTTTACTGTGTTTTTAAAACATTTTTGCTCTTTGTTTCCATTGTTTTGAAGGTTTACATGCATGAAATATACTTTTGTTTAATAATAAGTGGTATTAGTCTGAATAATAATTTCCATATTTACTTTTAGTCAAGTATCATGAGATCATAAGAAGCAAACCTTGTATACTTTAAAAATAAATTATTTGGGATTATACATAGTGGCCCTCTCTCAGTGATTCTTATCAGGTGGTCAAGATGCACTCCTTTTTATTAGTCTGATGTCTCTCAAATATAATGTGAAGCAGAGTTACAGACCTACAAGAATTTTTTTTTTTATGCCAAAGAGTGTGATCAGAAGACTTTGCACTTATGGATCTCAGTTCATCACATCTTCTAAGCCAAGAATTACCATTCATGAAGATATTATGACTTGAAATTCCAGTAATTCTTTCCTAATACAGGATCCTTTTAACAGGCAATTGTTCATTCCAATTTATTTGTTGGGCTCATTAATTTACTTTATCAAACCAATCTGTAGCCTCAAGGTTTCTCCTATAGAATTGGTTTAATTACTGAAATTCCAAGACAATTGCTACAAAAATTCCTGGTATTGTAGGAAGTAATGGAGGCTTAACAATTTCCATGCAGGTTGTTTGTCTGCTCTATTCTCATTTAGATTATTTTGAAATGTCAGGCCTCTCTGCAGTCGATGATAGGCTTACTCTAACTTGGTAGATGTTAATAAAATATACCATATTCCAGGCATGTTAGATAGCTAACTAACTTTACCTACAGAGAGTATAGAATTTGCTTGGAGCGCTACTTAGTTAATTAACCAGAGAAAAGCTAAAAATCAAATTATAAGTCTATGTGTCTACCCATATAGTAATATTTGTTCTAATAAAGTTATATCTAAAACAATATATATATATATATATATATATATATATATATATATATATATATATATATGAAAAATAAACATTTGGGAGTAGGAAGATATTCTACATAAGACAAAATGCCTCATGAGTACTTGAGAGAATCGATAAGGTTGACTTATAAATAAGAATAAGGCAAAGATTACCTAGCATTGAGGCACAGACTGGCAAAACAGTAAGGTATTTTGAAGAATTGAAAACATTTTGAGTAAATAGTAAAACAGGACCTAGAGGAGTAAGATTTTACTAGCTATGGTTTTAGCCAAGTTAAAAAAAAAAAAAGATAACCTTGCATTTTTGCATTTTAGGTAAGAAATACTGGAATTTGTTCTAATTCAGATGCAATTTAGTGAATAGGTGTTGATTAACATACAAAGAAATGAAAAAATTATTTTCATTTTAAACAGTTTTTAATGGCAAAAATGTGGCAGAGATAAACAAGAAATTATTAGCTATTAAGTTAAATAGGAAGCAAGGAGTATAATTTTTCGAGCCATGTCTTTTACGCCTAAGGTTTAAATAATAGGCTTTTATTGTATTCAAATTCTATTAGTTGCAAATGAAAGATATGAGAAAATCTAACATGAATATAAAGGGAACTATTGGCTTACATGATCTTAGTATGTTTCCAACCTGGAAAACATAAGCAGGTAATGTATGCAAAAAGCAAGGGTGTGGATTGGTTAGTTGTGTACAGTGGGTAGCGGAACTAAGGAAGGGGTGGTGTCAGGTCATCTCCTTTTTAATAACTGGGTTTGTCCTATTTACAGCAACTTCATTTGGAAGCAGAGAGGACTGGGAATTAGGAGTTAAGCCTGAAGAAAGCAACACTCCTATTGGAAATGGAGAATTCAGATATTCCACACAGAGAGATTTCCTAGCAGAGATTTTTATAGATTTAGAGTTGATAGGGTTAATTTAAAAGCTATTTAAGGGACAGTAGTAATATGTAAAGATAATATACTGTAATAAATATATGGGCAACAGTTAAAAGAGGATAGTAAAGATCACCCAAGCATGAGTTCAGACTAGTATGTAACAATCCAAATTACAGCTCAGAACACCTTTTTATGTGAAGAACTTAGTCCAAATAAAAAGAATTGTCTATGGACATCTTGTGAGCATTGCCTACAGAAACTTAAGCACTACTTATGGCTTCTGCAAAGTGGTTCCAACATTTAAAATAAACATTACATAAGACAAATAAGCTGCATAAAATATTTATCTCTTGTTTACACAAGAGTGATGTTTTTTTTTTATTCATCATAGAAATAGAATCAGACTAAACCAGGTGATGCTCATTCTTCTCTGCTTGATTTAGTAAGTTTATATAGAAACCAGACATAAAGGAAAATATAAAATGCCATGAAAATGTTCCCTTGTCCAAAGTCTCATTCAATTCTGCAATGCTCACCACTATCTGGCAGCAGGCCTAAGGTATTGAAAATCGTTTCCAACTTATATATAAACATGCTCAAAGCAGCCATCTATGGCTGCTGACTATATAGTCTTCCCTCATCACAAGTCGCCATATTTCTGTCAACACCACCCTTGCCTCACAATTCTTATGGGTTGGTCTCAGCCTCTTTCCTCGGGAACATTTTATTATGGAGTTCCGTGCCGACAGCTCCCTTCTGTTTCCTACAAATGATGAGTAAAATCCAATTTTGCCTTTGAATGTGTCTCTCTAAGTGGGCGCGTCCTTGCTGGAAGGATTCGGTCTTTAAAAGTCCCCCCCCCCACACACACACACATACAATATATCATGCATACAAAACCATGTAGAACATGCTTACTAGATAAATTTTAGGTAAAATTAAAATGGATTGCCATCATATTCCTTATTCAAGAAAGAATATTTATTAAGATATTTATTAAGATAAATATTAAGCACGGTTGAAATGGTCCGTGGTGTTTTGAAGAGAACAGCCAATAGATTTTATTTACTGCCAGCTTGTGTGGCTTCCGACAGAACAGACTGACTGATGAGTGAGTGAGCCCTTTGGATTTTTCTGCTTGGCTCCATTCCACAATACCCCCAGGCACTCTAACTCTAATTACTTTTTATTCTCTCTGTCTCTCTCCTCCTCTCCCCCTCTCTCCCTCTCCCCTCTCTTCCTCCCTCCATCTCTTCCTCCCTCCCTCCCTCCCTTCCTCCCTCCTTCCTTCCCTCAAGTTATTTGAAATGAATCAATCCAGTGGCATTTCTGATCACTTTGAGTTGCTGACTCAAAGCACTGAATTAATTTTAACATTTAGTTTTAGACTCGAACTTCAGCTGGATTGCTGTAGATTTTATTTTGTACCTGAAAGATGGCAACAGGTTTTTAATGAAAAAAGTGTTCCATATGAGCTAGAAAAAAAACTGGAAGGATTAAAATAGCTCCTATATAATGTAAATAAACTTTATTTCATATATGGCACAAGTATTTTCTGATTTTAGAAGCATGAGGTTGCTTTTTAAAGAAGAGTGTTGCAATTAAAAATAAAACTTTAAAATTTTCATCAGAATTTATTTTTCAAAATGTCATGGTGTTTAAGAAAGTTGAATTTCTTATTCAATACCTTATTGGAAGGTATTGAATCTTTCTCTTATTCAACATTCAATAACTTATTGGCAAACAATCTTGTTTAACATACTGAGAAGCCAGCAGAGAGCTTTAGACTAAAGAACTATACTCCAGGTTATTACTAGATAACCATCATATCAAAAACCATAAAGAGCCAGAGGGGAAGATGGGTAAAAAATGCTGAGATCACTCAAAAGCCTCATCCCATTCTGATAACTGGAGGGATTGTGTCATTTGCCAATAGCTTATGGGAGCACAATGAAGAGGAGGTGAGGCTAGTGCACCCCACCCCACACAGCAGAGACTTCTACTTCAAAATACTTCTGGCCCCTTCCACTTAATGCTGCAGGAAGTAAAGATGCAGTGCATACTTCTACAATCATTTTTCTATTTTGTTTTGTATGCAGCAACTTTGATCTTTTCCCTCCTAACCCTTTTTAAAGAACATTCAAGTATAAGAATAATGCAAACAAACTTCCACTGTTCAGTTTCATCAAGAAACTTTAAGCCTATTTTCAGCTAAGAAGTAACAAACATAATGAGAAAAGTATCTTTTAATATACATTTAATTTTACATGTGTGGGTGTTTTGCCTGCATGGATGGATGTCTTGCACCATCTATATGCAGTGCATGCAGAGGACAGAGCGGGGTGTTAGATCCTCTAGAGCTAGAGTTACAGGCAATTGTGAGCACATGTGGGTACTGAGAAGTAGACATGGATCCTCTAGAAAAGCAATCAGAGCCATCACTTCATTGACCTACCTGACAATACTTTTAAGTGACTTCTTAACTTTAGGACTAGGATGTTCTATTTCAATTATGTTTTCTTTGAGGTAGGATTTTGCTGTGCTGCCCAGACTAGTCTTAAACTAGTGATCTTCCTCCCTCAACCTTGAAATGCTGAGATTACAGAGTTGTGCCACTATGTCTAGCTTAAATGATAATTGAATAATTAGATATGTTATATATACATCTCTCTCTGTCTCTCTTTGTCTCTGTCTCTCTGTCTCTCTGTCTCTCTGTCTCTCTGTCTCTCTGTCTCTCTGTCTCTCTCTGTCTCTTTCTCTCTTTCTCTCTCTGTGAGTGTGTGTGTGTTAATCTGCCTTTGCTGTGTTCATAGTAAAGATAATTCACTGATTTGTGTAAGTATTAAGGATGCCATTATAAGGTCTTCAGAGGTAGTAGTAGTGGGAAAAAATATCCTTGGCTCTTTTCAAGATGATTGGAAATATCAAGAGCTTTGGGGTCTTTTCTGACTCATCTTCTTGGGTTTCTATTTTGAGACTGTAGTTCTTGTCAGTTTATCTGATAATCAAATGCTAGCCTTGCCAGGGGCTTGAGTAGCATCAGGCACTAAGGCTCACTGCAGAGAATTTTTCAGTCAGCCTACCCAGGAAGCATTCTTGTTCTTTACTCAAACATTTTCCTGTGGTGAGCTTTAAGTGCTTTGTTCAAGCAAACCATGACATAAATTAAGCTGATCCTATCAAAATGAAAGCAATTTTTTCCTTTTTAATTGGATATTATATTTACATTTCAGATTTTATCCCCTAACCTCCTTTCCCCCCACCACCCAGGAACCTCCTATCCCATCCCTCCTCCTCATTCTTCTATGAGGATGTGCCCCCACCTACCCCTCACTCCCACCTCCCCACCCTAAAATTCCCCCCATTTGGTGTTCATTCTTCACGGGACCAAGAAGCTTATCTCTCTTGGGTCACAGTCAATATATATGGTTATTAACGCATGTGGATTTTTAGGTTCTTATCACGTTTACCTCATATTTGTATGAACCATGTACCATGGTATGGTTAGTTTTGACACTAAAACTATTCCACATATTAGTAGGTGTTAGCATTTTTGAAAAAATCTGAATACCTGGGATTCCATTAATTTTTGTCAAATTTTAGCCGTTTCTCCTGATGCATTTTCTAGTCTCTTTGATTGTTAATTGTCCTGCCTTGCTTCCTGCTGTTTATAAACAGCTTACAAAACAGCCTCAGCTAGAGCAGCAGGTGATGATTCCAGAGACCAAGCCCTAAAGCCTGATGGCACACCAGCTTCCCTCAGGCTTACTGTGTCAGAAATAAATGAAGGGGAAGAGGCTCTTAATATTTTCAGATCTTGAAAAAAAAAAAAAAAAAAAACAGAGAGAGAGAGAGACTGTGATCTATATCTCTAACCAAACTGTGCCTAGGGAACAGTAAAGAGGAATTATTGCAAATGCCCTCTAGCTTTAGGAAAATCTGAGGTATTTTAAAGGGAAAATTGAGGAAGCAAGAAATAGACCATTATGTGACAATCTGGGTCCAATTAATTTCAATGAATTCCACAGTGTGACTTCAGTCATTCTCTCTTTCATTTATTAAACAAACATCTTAGCATTTTATAAAACGTAGTTGTTACTGGCGGTGATTAACCCTCAATGTACCATCTCAGCATGCCTTCAAGCCCTTAGGCATTTAACCTCACATTGATTTTTCTTTTCTCCCTCAGTTCATACTGCTTGGAGGGAAGGAAGTAATGTGTCAAACAAAGTAGCACAGTACCAAGTAGTGACAGATCCTGGAGAAATATCACAGGGCAATGAGAAATAATAAAATGGTCATAAAACTAACATGATCAAACAAAGGTATATACATGGAAAAATTATCAATAGCTCAAGGGAAAGTTGAATGAATGACGTACAGGAGAAAAAGGCCAGCAGGTTATAAATTATTCTCAAAATACCATCACTCCATCAACCACAGAGCAAGGCAGGTAAAATGACCTTCACATTTTCTTTCACAATCCTTAAAGATGCCTGATTCCTGTTTTCCCGACCTCTGCATCTACTCAAGAGGTTTTGAGTTTATGTTTCTCTGCTTTTAAACAGGTGTCTCAGTCTAGAGCCCAAAATCAGATAGAACATTAACTGAGACCTTCTTCTGAAAGGTTAACACAGTCATCTCCCCTGCTGTGGACACCAGGCAAGACTGGAGTTCAGAGAGACACACAAGAGAGGGAAGACATTATAGGAATTTCCAACTCCTTTTATGCAAAGACCTACATGAATTTTCAAATGCAGATTTGCTTGCTAAATAATTAGAATTTTCTATCCTTTTTCCCAGGACTTCAAAGTGAGGTAAACTATTATGCCACAATGAAAAGAGCCCTGTGCCTGTGCTCTTTCTCTGATGGTTTTCTTTGTTGTGATTAATTTCTTGGTTCCACAGCATCTGCAGGTGGGATTAGTCTTTTGCTGCTTTGTCCAACGGAAAGGTTTCCTGACAGATGGTGATGGAAAGGAAATGGGACTTGTGTATTTTTGAGGTGGGAGAATGTCTGGGCTCATCAAAAGAACAATTATCATAAATAAACAGACTTCAAGGTGCCCTACAGTCACTGAGCTCTGGGATATTACAGTGGATGGGGAGGACCTCATTCACACTGTAGAAAATAGCTTCCTACCTCCTTTACCACTTCTCCATATGATTCATACAAGGCTTGTGGTGAGGTTTTGGCAGAATAGTTTAACCACAAGACATTGAACTCTTTGTAGGTGTTAAATATAGTAACTTTGAAATGGCTATTTAGTTCAAGATTTGTAGCTGAGTAAAAATATCAGGCCAATATTCTACATCATTTACTGGTTAAAAGAGTCAACTGAGTTTAAACTAAATACTCCTGAAGCCAATTAGGCTTCTCTGGGGAGAAAAGAATGAACGGAAAGTAACAGCAAGCTGGTAACACTAAGATTATCCTAAGCTCAAGTACATTTGGGAATCTGAGGACAAAATAAGTAGTTTTCATTTATTTACCTTTTAAAGTTAGAGCTATGTCTAAACTTGCCTATTAAAGTATAACAATTATATTTCTAATACAACTTGGTGGGAGCATTGCTTCATAAAATAAGGACAGGCTACTTTATTCTGGAACATAACTATCACCAAAGTCAGGTATAGCTCATGCTTCAGAAAAAAATAGTTTGTTTTTCCTTCAGTTTTTCTAATTCCAACTGCTGTATTTTGAAAGAAAAAAAATCATCACTTCTATATTATGTCATATGGACACATTATATCTAAAAAGTAAAACAGGATCAAAGTGACCATGACTGTAATTCCAATCTACATTCATATATGAATATAGCAGTATATATTTGTATTCATATTTATGTAATATGAATAGAAATGAGTATAGATAGAAACAGGTGATGTATACTATCTCCAAGGAAGAAGGCCTTCTACGAGTTTCTGATTTGCCTCTGATTAAACCGAAAGGCAAACATGACTGGGAAAATTGCCATTTGTCAACTGTTCCATGTCATCTCTTATGGTGATATAGTTCTTTACACAGCAAATGTCAGAATGCTGACACTCTTCTGCACAAACTAAAACAAGCTCAAAATGGAGTGTTAATTATCCAAGAACATTGGCAGGGTTCATGTGGAAATGAATGGTGTTGAGGCAATTAGCACAGTCTTCCCAAGCCTCTAGAAGGACTGTATTTCTTCTCTTTTGGACATCCCTGAGGTGAAAGGGCAGAGAACACGTGAGATTTGAGTTATTTTTAAAGTTAGAAAACAAATGACTTTAAGTCCTTGTTTAATTAAAAATGGAACAGTACAAGTGGATGACTCACTTCTATCTTAAAAAGCTGAAAATTAAAAATTATGCAATGTACTAAAAATACAAAGACTGAATCAAATGTTGCTTTCCATAAGAATCTTCCAGTAGATTCTGGAGCATAATTACACAGGTAAACAGATTATGGCTCTCACTGACTTGTAGATAACAAACACAAAGCAGCACAAATACATCATTAAATAGTTCACTACATCATGATTATAAAACAATATTGCCGTTCTCATTGATAAAGAAATTACAGTATACATTCTTCAGATATCCAGCTCTTACCTTATGATAAACATTAGCATGAGGCATTTCTTTGTCCAGTCGTAATTCAGCATTCCTTCACCATTCATCCACTGATTTAGGTAGGAAAGAACTGGTTCTATGCGGTCCATTTTATTCAGAAATACAAATGACATTTTCCTTTACTATGTAGCTCCCAGAACTAATTCTTGTCATAATGTTGTCATAGTGACAGTGACATCAATGCACTTCATTGTAAACATGCAGTGATTTATCTGAGAAAAATATCAGCGCTTATTCCTTGTATATTTACTTTTTGAAGCACTGTAAAATATGCTATTTAATATACTAGTAAATGGGAGTCAAGTAGATGCCAGGTACATCAGATTAAAAATATAGACATATATCTAGAAATAAGAATATTCAAAACACAGGGCCTGAAGGTATGATACATATGATGTTGAACATGTCCAGGGTATTGTGGTGAACTGGTTACTAAGGAGAATTTTTTTCTCAGGTGCCTTTACCAAATACAAAAGATTGTCAATGATATCTCATTTTAATTATTTTTAAATTGTTTTAAATATTTTTTGGACACTTGGAATGGTATTGTGGTGATAGTTCACATGATGGATTTCATCCTACACAACTTTGGCAAAGTGCTTCATGGCATCAGCCTTTGTGCCAAAGAACTATTACTAAAGTGCCAAATGTTCTGTGATCAGTGGTTCAGGTACCATTAGGTTTTTCATGCTGGCATCATCCTAATCAATGTAACAACACTGGCAGAATCTCTCCAGCAGGCATTCTACATGTTTATTTCGCCAGTACATCAAGGATGAAAGATAAATGTCATTATTGTTCATATACATTAAATGTTTAATTAAAAACCTAGTTATTTTAAAATCAAACTATTTTTGGTATTAAAATATCAATTAAAATTGAAACTTGGGGATGTAATTATCCTCTTTTCATTCCAAAAGTATATGTGTGCCAACATTATCACATGTGAAGAAGTCTTGTGATGGTCTTCATGGATGTGTGAACTTGAGCTAACGACATGTTCCTATCTGCTAAGCATAATTAATTCTAATAAAACTAAAGTGCAGAACAGGTAGTATTATTAACACTGAGTTCCAGACTAGCCACAGTTCATTTTTTAAAAGATTTTCTGATGTTTACAAAATGTCAATTCATAGAAGACACATGATGTAAACTTTAGTTGGATTACTTTCAATTAACTCTGTTTCATTGATCATTTTTTAAAAATTTACTAAAAGTAGCAATGCCTGTCCTTTCTTTTTCTCCAGAAATGGTGACATATACACAACTATTCATCATTCCTGAACTGAACAGATTAGTCTCTCAATGCTTATCAGAAAATTTCTTCATTTGTAGTAGAAAGTGATTAATTTAGAGATCTATAACCAGTCAATGTATAGAGAATAATATTGAAATGTCATCTCTAAATGGGATGACTAAATCACAACCCTTAAGCCCATGGCTTAGGGATTATCCTGGAAGAACGAGCAGAAAGATGCTAAAAGGCAGAGGTCGTGAATGTCTGTGGTAAAAGAGTATTTCCCAGACACAACAGTGTACACACAAACTCACAGCAGCTATGACAACACATGATTGTACAAGAGCAAGTCAGGCAAATTCTCAGCATGGATGGGGAGGTGGTTATAAAATCCCATCCCTAGCAATTGTTAATTAATGAATTCTAGGCATCTCTCCAGTGAAACTACTCAGCTTCATCTACAACTGTTGGGGATTCTAATCTGAGTTAGAAACAAGTTCACCATGTTAGGATGGCCACCTTGTATCTATATGAAACATAGAGCACAACATTTTTCTACATGTTCTTTACCAGGAAAATGGAATTAGGATTTTGGGAGAACAAGTGTTCAGGGTCTTTTACATGTGTTAACTTTTCAACTCTACATAATTCCAGTAGATATAACACTAGTTTAATTTTATACATAGGCAACCATCATTCAAATTTTGTCTTACAATGTCACTCGGAAAGTAAGTGAAATTCGATTAAGCCATTTCAAAATTGGCATAAGATTGTAACTAAAGCAAAATAAATGAGTGAAGTTCTGAAGTCTTTCAGAGTGTTTACTTTGGACCAGTGTGTTACACAAGGCAATAGTCTAGCTTAAACAGAAGAGATTTGAATCGTTTTGTTTTAGAAAGATACATGTAATTGCAGTTCAGGAAACACCAAAAGAATATGGAATTCTGCAGTGATAGAGACCTTAACTGAGACTGTAAACTCAGAGCCTTCATTCCTCCTACACAAATCCGAACTTACATAGCATACCTCAGAGTGAGCCCAGCCAAAGACTGAAGTAAAAACTTTGAAAAGCAGTAATAAGAACAGAATAAATTACTTTGTCTCCTGGGTCTACATTATGGGAAATGTAGAACAAGAAATAGAGATTATTATGTAATTTATGTAAGACTTTTTTAATAAAATATTTTTATAATTTATGTGCATGTGTATGTTTATGTATGAGCATATACTCATGTATATTGAGACTCACAGAGGCCAGCATGGGGCAACAGATCTCCCTAAACCAGAGTATCAGGTGCTTGTGAGCGGCCTCACCTGGAATGAAGCTTGGAATCAGCTCCAGTTCTATGCAAGAGCAGCAAGTGTTCATAACCACTTAGCCATTTCTTCGGCCCTAAGACTTTCAATAAATTACAATTTTGTATATATATGATACAGGTTAGAACTAGGACAACATAAAACATTATGACCACACAGTTTATTTCACAAGTGTTGAACTGCATGATCAGGAGGGCCTAGGGAACAAAAGCAGCAGTGAAGAACAATGCTTGCAGCATGTCTTATACCATATACCTGGTAAAACATATATGTGAACATTTTCATATTCTTTAATAAATTATATTTTATCTATCAAAATATTTATATTTTTTCATCATGAAACCTTACATAGTCCTCTTTTACAGGGATTACCATACCCTCACAGAAGACATTTTTGGTTCATAAAACTAGGGTGGTAATGTGGAAGATTGTTATTGATTTCTAAAGAGCAAGGCATAAAATAGCACCTTGCAACACAAATTGCACTGCTTCAAGTTCCTTGAATATTAACAGTGCCATGGTAGAAAGATACACACAGCCATATTAGAAAAAGACACACACAGACACACATGCAGACACACACACACACACACACACACACACACACTTATTTCTTGCTGTAAATTGTATTTCAGATAATCTTGTCATTGGCATATAAGAATATCCAAAAATGACATGCAGTACCCAGACCTCGCTCAAGGATAAGCTTAGCTAAAACACACCTAGGATATCTCAGTATTGAACATTCTTAGTTACCTCAACATCATTATTGACTTCCTTCCTGCCTTCCTTCTTTCCTTCCTTCCTTTCTTTCTTCCTTCCTTTCTTTCTTTCTTTCTTTCTTTCTTTCTTTCTTTCTTGGCTTTTCTTTATTTATTTCTTTCTTTATTTCTTTCTTTCTTTCTTTCTTTCTCTTTCTTCCTTCATTCTTTATCACCTTCTGTCTTTCTTTTTCCTCCTCCTCATCGTCCTTTTTCTCCTCCTCTGCCTCCTCCTTTGTAAGAAAAAATATGACTGGGGAACCCAGGGTTCCCCCCACCATGCTATGGGCAGTTGGCTGGGAACACTCTGGGTTCCTCCAGCTGGAAGTTGGGCCAGCTGCTCATTAACTAAAAGCCTCTCCATGGTTTTTCATGGCGGCACAGACCCAACACAAGAGGAAGTCCTTGGGTTTCTAAAACTGGTTTATTGACATGGCAGATGGTAGATGGATCTGGATGCACACCCTATAAAACCCAGGTCAGACATGAGTTAAATAGGGAGGGGAGGAGGGGGGGGGCGGGGAGGAGGGGGGGGAGGGGAGGAGAAGGGGAGAGGAGGAGGGGGGAGGGGAGGAGGGGGGAGGGGAGGAGGGGGGAGGGGAGGAGGGGGGAGGGGCTGGGGAGGAATGTTTAATCGGCTCCACCCTCTGGCCTTCAGGTACCTTATTAGTATGTAAATTTCTCTAGGGCCTGGATCATGCCCTCCTGTGTACATGACTGAAGGGTGAAGGTGGAATGGAGTTTAGACCTCGTGTTAGGTCCTACACTCCTTCTCCTTCCTTTTCTTTTTCGACAGGATCTCTGTCATATAACACTGGCAGTCCTGGCACTTGCTGTGCAGACCAGGATGGCCTTGAGATCACAAAGATCCACCTGCTTCTGCCTTTGAAGAGCTGAGGTATTCGCCACCTCACTTACTACACTTTTCCTATAGGTTGTAAATGAACTTATAAAGTGCTGAATGGAAGGATGATACTTTATGGTCATGTCTCTACAATAGTGAGAGTACCATGCTTCAGTTCAGCAAACCACATCACAAAGTCTTGTCCCCAAAGGATGGCCTTCACAATAGACATGCTCCAACTACAGTGCTGTCTTATGAGTACATTTTCAGTCACATCTAAAGAGGCTTTTCCATGTCATACAGAACAGATGCTTACTTTGCTTGCATTTTTGAATTAAAAAACTTTTACTAAGGAAAAAATTACCATCCAGAAAAGGGAAAGTAAAATCCACAATTAAACATTTTTTATGATGAAAATAAGTAAATAGAAAATTGTTGGCAGCCAAAGTACATGGCTTGAACCTGAAAATGGACCCCCAGACAGATTTATTAAACTAATAGGCTGGCAAGCCAAGGTCAGGTAAGAATCTTCCCAAAGCCTTATCAACCACAGACAGAAGTGCATTGCTTTTGATAATACATATTCCATGAAGGGTAATGAAGGTATTTTTGACAGAAAGACCTAAGACAGGCTCAGTCTTGTTAATGAAATGAAGAAGAGGGAGAGGCAGAGAGCCTTTGGGACTGCTTGGCAAGAATCTGACATGGGCCAAGGACAAGGAAATGGGCTGCTTGGCAGAAATATGACATTGGCCAAAGACATGGAAGTGGGCTTCAGGCAGGAATCTGACATTAGGCTAGGTTAAAGAAGTAATTTCAGGCAAGAAGCTAAACCTTAGTCCAGAACAAAGAAATAATTTCAGGCAGGAATCTAAATATTAGGCTAGAACAAAGAAGTAATCTCAGACAGGAATATAAATTTTAGGCTAGAACAAGTAAGTAGGCTTCAGACATAAAAATGAATTTGGGCTAGGACTGGGAAGTGGACTCAGATATTTTGGTCATCCTGATAAGCCCTTAGAAACAGTGATCATGGGAGTGTCCAAGGAATTTTGTTTATTGCCTTGCTTGTTCTTTGACTATTTATGTTTATTGTCTTGCTTGTTCCTTAACTATTTGCATCTATTGTATTGCTAAACCCTCAACCTAGAACTGACCTGAATTCTTGCATGTAATTCACATGGTATAAAAGCAAAAGGGAGAAGGGAGGATGAGATAGGGGGATCCTAGGGAGGGGAAATGGGGAATGGGGATGACATCTGATTTTCCATGGCTTTCCACCACCCCCACCCCCCAAGATAGTCTAATATTACTCCCTGATTTACCATAGTTCCATAAATTACTTATGATACGTTGCACAAAACCCTTGCAATAAGCAAGGCTGTAAGTAACTGAGGACATTCCTAGGCTTAAATTTCTAGAAGTCTCTATGTGAAGGACTTCTGCTATTTAAGTAATTTCTCCTGAATAGGCCAACAGGGCAACAAGTAATCACAGAATGCATAAAGACATTGAAGGATGGTGAACTAGAAAACTTCTTCTTCTTCTTCTTCTTTTTTTTGAGACAGAATCTCAGTATGCTATTGTTTCTGATCTAGAACTCATTCTATCAACCAAGCTGGCTTCTAACTCACAGATATCTTCTTGCTCTTGCTTAATGGGAACTGGGACCAAAGGTGTAGAAAATCAATTTAAAAAAAATCAGCTTTTAATTGAAAATTTCAATTATTTTAATTAAATTCTTATCTACTAACTACTGTTTTAAACAACTCTGTTTATGAAACTAATAAGAAGGAATGGCAAAGTAGCTCAAGTACTCAGTATAATTGCTCGCTGGGAAAGCAAGAGGACCTTAGGTCAAGATCAGGTCCTAATGTAGAAGGAGAAATTGAAAGTTTTTCTGTAACTTCCACGCATTCATTACCCTCCCTATATGCACATCATGCCTACACACTCACTACAGAGTAAGAAAAAATAAGAAAAAAGTCATATTTAATTGCAAGACTTTGCTGTGGTGTCATGTTGACTGAGGTAATGTTGCCTCTAAGGCAAGGTTCTTGTTCAAGTCTATGTAGTCACAATTTCGAGTTGGGCTATTCTTTAATATTTTGTAAATGGGATCATATGTACTTTAGGCTAGCCTCAAGCTTGGTTGAGTATGCCTGTCAACTTCTGATCCTTCTGTCTCTGTCTATTTGGTGCTAGGATTCAGGTATGCACAACTGTGCCTTGTTTGAAGGCTTTGGACATACCAGTGTAGCATTTTAGCAGATTAACTCTAACCCAAGAAAAACTCTATAAAGTACATACACACTGGAGTTGATGTGGGTCCTTTGTAAGAATATTATATTGACACAGAGCCCCTTGAAGATGTTGATGGCAAAATTGAGCCTAGAAGCTTGACTTTAAGTGATTCTGTTGTTGATTTTAAGTCAAGATTTACTTGCTCCATAGTTAAGAGTATTGGCATTGACACTTTTGATATTGTTTTAACTTGACTAATAAACAGGAGGTCCAATGGGGCAGAGTATGGCTCAGAGCATCACTGACACAATCAATCCTAAATTATGTGTGGCTGGATCTAAAAATTCTTTTCAATTCAGTGTTTTGTTGTGGTAAGAGAGGATCTGCTGCAAAGAGGTTTTAAATGATATGCACAGATATAGGTGTTTCTTGTTAGTGATACAGCACATTGTTTATTGGTAAAATTATACATGGATGGAGACCAGCATTGGTTGTAGGCAGGCCCACAAATTTAGCTGAAGATCCCTGTTACAGTTACTGGTGTTCCAGAGAGATCCTTTAGTTGTAAGGCATATTAGGCTAGCCAAATTCCCTGGAATGTGAAGCTCTGTGTTTGCTTTGCAGGAACAATGGCTGACATGGAAAGTTTGAGCCTTTGGACTTAGCATCAAGGGCATCCAAACCAAAAATAACAAAACCAGTAGATAGTCAGCAGCTTGGTGTGTGGTTGCATTTGACAGGACTCTGCTTTTTGATTTTGGTTATCCCACAGTGTGATTACTAAGCAAAGATTATCTGTTTCCATCACTATAGAACACAATGGCAATCTCATTTTTATTTCAGAATGTCATTTCTATTTTGTTTATTTGTGAGGCTCTCTGTCTATTTTCTTGATAGCCTATAATGCCCATAGCAATAGCTGTAAAAATTAAATTTAATTTACTAAAAGGAACCTCTAAGGCCACCCTGAATCAGTCACATGTATCCTATAGCCTAAAATATAGATGAAGACATTTTGAGTAGAGGATGGTTCATCTCAAATGGCTTCTACTTCCAGTGATTAAATCCTGGACCATGAGGGAATCCTTGCTTAATGGTTCCAAAGGAGTTCTTGCTTTTTTTCTGATATAATAACCTTATAGGATGGAGATAGAAATTAAAATCCCAGAAGGATGTATTATTAACCGACCAAATATATCATCAAATTTTATCAGCATAAGAATGAGGCAGCACCTCCTCTATCCCAATACACATACTTTAAATATAGGAAAAGGAACAAAAGGGTATTTTCACTTTTCTGTGAGACATGCATCATCTAAAAAGCCTCAAATTAAGAGAATTACACTTCTTGGGGCAAGATTGAGAACCATGGAGGAACTTAAGGGTTATTTTGTAATTTAAGTACGACTTATTTGCTGTGTTCATTAGGCCTCCCAATTAGATCAGTTCTCTGGGCCTAAATAGGCAAATGAAGCTTCCATTACATGTGCCTTTTAAAGAGTCCAGTGTTTCAATTTTGAGTATTGCAGCATATGGTTTGAGAGATAATGTGTGGAATTCAAAATAATCAGATAAAGGTTGCCCCTGTAGAACTCTGTACTGTGGCCTTGGTATGTAGAGACATGGGAGACTTTGCTTTATTATATATTCTGGATTTCTGTGAAGTGGGCGATTCATTGGATTTATCACTGATGGAATGCCTCTAAGATAAAGACATGAAAATATATAAAAATATGCAGATGGTCAAAATACTCAGCAGGTCACAGAAGGTCAAGATGTTTGGCCAATGGTAGTGACTTCAGATCCTATACTTTAACAGGGACCTCATAAAGGGGTGCGAAATAGTAACATTCCATTGCATTACATCATCTATGTGTAGGTGTACCATCTTGAAAGTCTGTGACTGCCATTGCTGCTTATTCGATTGATACCATGCTACTCAAATAACAAAGGAGTCCTCCTACGTATGGCTTACATGGCTTCAGTAGATTGTCTGAGAATAGATTCAGCCACATCTTTCTCCAGGTATAATATGACACAGCTCCAGGTCTACCTCTGTCTTGTATAAAGAAAGGTTCAATAGCCTTGCAGATTTTGGGGGTGGGGGCGGGGGGAAGGGTGCTAGCTTATTACTCAAGGAAAAGTGGGAAATTTGCAGTCGAAGCCAAGAGATTTTTGGAACCCTCTATTGTTTGCTGGAGAGCCTTTTGGGCATCACCATTTACTATCAGGAAATATTTAGTATAGTACAGATCCTAATAGAACTGCTTCTGTTAGCAACCCATGTGATATACATCACAGCCATGGGTCACAGACTCCAAAAATATTGTAAAAATAATATCTTTTACAGGGGTCTGTGTGGACAATAACAAAGACCCTGTCAATTTCCCCAAACAAAAATTCTGATGGTGAAAAATATACTTTGTAGAACGACTGAGCTCATTAGATTTAGTTCTTTGAATAAAACAACCTGACATTTAGCTGAGGATGTGTGTTACAATTGCTGACATCAATTTAGATCAATAACATTTTCTTTAGACAGGGATAATCATTATTGTTTTCTTCAAAAGGAGATAAATCCACTTAGATACAAGCAAGCATCATTTTGTAGATGTTGCTTTTCCTCTGACTTTGTTTCCTCCCAGTCAATACCATGCATGATGCATAGCTTGCAAGACTGTTTCATGGCAAATTTTCTTTAAAGCTGCAGTGTGCACTTGTGAATGGGTGTTTTACCTCAGAAGGAGAGGATGGCTCCTAAGATTATGTATCTCCATGAAGGTTCTGCTACAGTCTTCTCTAGATGGAGATATACGTCCAATATTGAAACATGAGTTGATGTGTTGTTTGACTTCACTTTGCATTAGGTATTTCCAGGCATATTTAAAACTATTGTTCCATGGTTACTGTGAAATTCCTCTTTTATTTGGTCATGAAGAAGCATCCCTTTGCATATATCGACTTTGTGCTCTTCTCATTTTATTCAGCTTCTGGATAAAGCAAATGACATGGTTCCAGCACTGATAGATTTTCAGATGCTGGACTTTTAAAACATCATTTTACAGCCCTCTTCATTGCATATATTTTTAAGTGATTTTATGATTTATGTAAAAACATTTTTCTAATATTTTCTGGTGATTTTTTTTAAAGCCACATATGTCAATTGCATAAATAAAAGGCTTTTTTTCACCAGTGGGAATCGTTGATTCAATCATGGTCCCTAAGGTTTTGCTTCATGTATTAAATGCAAGTGATCTTTCCTGAGCTTACAAGTGTGTTTGTGTTTGTGTGTGTGTGTGTGTGTGTTTTAGAAAGAGCCAGGCACAGCCAAGATCTTGCTATTCACATGAAAAGTATTTTTTAGCTCTCAAGATATCCAGGATTTGGGTATTTACCAAGCAGGAAGCTTGGTAAATAGAAGCACCTTGATAAGAGAAACCACCCAAAACGAGCAGGTGCAGATAGACAATACTTTGCCTAGCTCCCCTGTTCAAGACGACTCCCTATGGAAGCCAGGTGTGGTTCCCTTCAGAGGCAAGTGACCTTAATTTAGAGGATTTTCTTCTTTTCATTTTTGAGGTGCCTAATTTTCCCATGGCAGGTAGGTAACACAGAGCCAAACAGGGTGGCTTCCTGTGGTAACTCCCTGTAAGCCACGTATGACAAATACGTGTTAAAATATTTAAGAGGCAAAGAATAATTGAGCACATATCTGTCCTGCGAGTGATAATTTGATATATGTATCAGATAAATGCAAATTTCTCTACTTAGTAATATCACTTTAAAATATTTGTTTACAGCTTACATCTCCATGTATAAATGCATAGGTTTAACTACTAAAAGCAACTATAAAGAATTACTTAAAATATTGAGAATCCCTACATCAGTTCTTATGCGGTGAAAAAATACTGGATTAAAAACTCTGAAACAACACAAACCTTTATTATTTTAGAATTTGAATCTCACATTCAGAAGCTTATATTTATAGAGTTTTGTTATGTTCTCTTCTACGACAAGAGCTTAAACACAGCTAGTATTCAGTTATAACTAAGGCACATCAAAGTAAAGAACTGTGTGCTCAAAATTGAAATTTGTGTAAACGATTAAATAACGTAAGTGCCATTTGCACTTATTTAATAAGTGAGGTGTGTCTGTATATACTAGAATTGTCATTAAAAAACACAGTGGTGATTGAAAGTTGGGATGGAGATGGAGGGATGACTTCTAGTACAAGCAGGATACAAAGCAGGTATTAGAAACAACAAATGTGTTGGGAATCAGGTGAATGCATTACCTATGAAAATTTATATACTAATACAAATCATAATTTAATCATTATTCTGATTTCTATAGATGAAAACAAATATGACAATGCATCTATGTTGTAAAAACACATTGAGGTTTAGATAAAAATAATGCGTACTTATTTTATTATTATTTTCTGTGAAGGATATAAAAAACTTCACACAATGTTCTATTTTTATAAAAATGGAACTAAAAAGACTCTATACATCAACAACTTCAGAGTTTGTATTGCTGCCTTGGTAATACCCAATAAAACCCAGATTTATATATTCAATGTTCTGTTTTACATGTGTAATTTCAAATGATGATGTTAAACTATATCAGTCCTAGTATACTACTCTGTTTCAGCCATGTTCACATTTTGTATTCAGGAGTTTATGTAAATGATTTTCCAGCAAGAGAAGGCAGGAATAGTCACTGTGAAAACACTATTATTATCAGACTCACATTTAAAACACTCTAGAGAAAACTTCAAAATATGTCCAGAGTACTTATAATTATCCAGCCTCTCTCCCTTTTTGTGCCAAAATATCTTTTACATAATTTTTTTAAAATTCACTCTTTATTTTTTAATTATATTATTAATGGAAATAGAATTATTACATTATTAGCTTTCAATGCTGTCATTCAAGTTAATAGCCTTTTCAATTATTATGGTTGTGCACGCACACACAGAAACACACATGCATATATGTATGTGCACACACAAACATACATTAATACAATCTACTGAGTCCATTATTGTTAAATTTATGTATATGGTTTCAAGGCTGTAAAGGCTAGATTTATGCCACCCCGACAGAAGCTAGAGTTATCTGAAAGTAGGAAACCTCCTGTAAGAAAATGCCTATATAATAACTGGTTGTAAGGCATTTTATTAATTAGTGATTCAGATAAGAGGCCCCAAACCATTTTATGTGGTGCCATCTTTGGGCTCGTGGTCTGGGCTCTACCATAAGGCAGATACATCAAACCATGTTCAACAAGTCAGTAAGCAGCACTTCTCCATGGCTTCTCCATTAGTTTCTGCCTCCAGTCTTGCTTGAATTCCTGTGCTGACTTCCTTTAGTTATGGACCACAATGTGTAAGTGTAAATCAATAAACCATTTCTTCCCTAACGTGTTTTTTTGTCATGGTGTTTCATCACAGCAATAGTAGTCCTAGCTAAGACAAAGTCTAATCATTCTGCGTTAGAAAACCAATACTGTTCTTCTCTGAAATAAGCTAATTCTCCCTCTTCCAGAAGCCCTTAGCCACCTGTAGTTATTTAACTAGGATGGCACCTTTGAAAATGTTCTTTTTTATCAGCATGTCCATAGATATTACCATGAGTCTATTCTTGTTTTTGCAGCCATTTATAGGAGCCAGACTTTCTATACATCTCTTAGAGTCTTTCTGCCTATTCTTCCTGAATGTTCCCTAAAAAGCACGCAGGAGCTGTACTGCAGATGAATCCATTGATGTTGAATTCCCCAAGACCTGCTGATCTTTGCATTGTTCAGTTGTGGTTTTGTGTGATGTTTGACACTTGCTGTAAAGAAAGGATTCTTTGATAAGGGGTGGTAGCTACATTAATGTATGGGTATAAGAATGTGATTAAGAATGTAATAAGAAATTATGCTGTTCTAGCAGAGTAGCATGAGTAAACTATTTTCTAAGTTTCATGACTTCACTATCTCCAGGAAACTGGCTAGGTATTCAGGACCATGCATCATTTTCCTCCTGTTGAGTGGGTCTTAAGAACACTTAGGCAGGTATTGGTCCCCACTGACATGTGAGAGTTCCTTATTCAACCTTTATGCATAGCTTTCATGTTTGTCATTGTTGTGATTCATAGGTATAACAGCTGGGCAGTATTACTTATTTCCAACTTTTGCTAGTTTGAATGGTATTTTCTGGAACAATAGAATCAAGACCACAGAAAAGAAGATTTTAGGTCAGATTAAAGTTAAATCATCTGAGTTTTACTTCCTAAGTTTACAATTTCTTTGTCAATAGGAGCCCATCCTCAGCTTCTGAGAGGTAACCAAGGGCTAGATCTATGTTCATAATCTATTTTTTTTTGAGAGTCTCTTGGATTACACTGACAAACCATTTCTCATTCATGGTGCTTAGCTCTTTGCTATGGTAGCTTATGGTTCTTGTGGAGAACATTCTCAGCCCAAATTGGTTGATTTTCATGTATCTATTATAATTGTAGTATATAATATGATTTCTTGAGACTTTATCAACATTCCTAGTGATGCAACACTTTTATGTAGTTCATTAAGTTATAGTGACCCTTTCATATCTACTCTATAAATGTAAGTTCGCTGCTGTTATAAATCATAGTGTAAATATCTGTGTTTTCTGGTGGTCTTAGGTGACCCTTGTTCGATACCCTCAGGGGTTGAAACCCACAGGTTGAGAACTACTGCTCTATTGTAATTTTCATTTTTTTAACTTTATTTTTAATGATGGTTCTTAAAGGTTTCAACCTCCCATGTAGCCTAACACCCACTGAGGTAGTGGAAAGAAAAGGATTCAAGGAAAGTGCACCAATTTAGAAAGGTTCTTTGGAGCAACTCCCATCTGTATTGTCTGGAAACTGGTGGCTCAGTTAACAGGTTAGCAGAGAGCAGTCGCTCGATACAGTAACAAAAACTTCATGGGTACATCAGCAGTCCAGTTTGAGAGAGTCCAGATGGCAAACAGGAATCAGCAGTGGTGGCACTACCTAGCTGAGACAGACAGGCCTTGACCTCAGCTTGAGTCAGCAGGAGGGACCAGCAGAATCACCCAGGAGAAATTCTAGGCTGTGCCTCTCTCAGGGAAGCAAAGATCTGCAAAGAAGTAAGACCCATAAGCATTGCAAAGCCAGCTCTAGTAGCAAGCCAAGCCCTGTCTCCATCACTCCATGGAGTCCTATTTATACCTTCCAAATATCACATGTCCTATCCATGCCTTGCCTGAGCAAGTGTCTTCCCTCAGCACAGGTCTTGCCTCAGCACATGTATCCAATCAGCCTGAATCTGTGGAAGCAGCAAGAAACTGGAGTACACCACCAGAAGTTTTTTTTTGCTGAGTTTCTCTCCATGGAATCCAAACAAATGGAGCTCAATTATGCAATGTAAGTTAGTACATGCATGTCGTTAATAACGAGTCCTTCATTGCATGTCCTTTCACATGCTAGCTTTAGCTGAATATCCTCTTCTGTGTCTGCTTCAGTGAAATGTTCCTTCACCATCTTTCTTAGCCTTTCACACCTATGTTCACTTTAATAAAACTTTCCTTCAAGTGTTTGCCTCAGCAAAACACCATCCAACTGACTTTCCAAAGAACCCTCAAGTTTCCACTTCACTCTCTACTTTCTTGGTTTCTGTGGTTACTCCATATAAGATATTCACATCAGAAAATTTGGAGTTAGGAACCATAGTTGATAAGGAACATGCAGCATTTGGAGCCTGCAGGCTCTCCATTATCTGCACGAAGAGTGCAAAGCACTGCCCTAACTAGGCCACCCAATGCTACCATTTGCAGGAAGCAAGGTCAGCTTTCCCTTGCTCTCATTCCAGGGCCAGCTCACCCATGCCCCCTCCACCAGCCCCAACTCTAATGTACTGCCTAGGTGAGTTCAGGGCCAACTACTCTGCACAGTAAGGACAGGGTCAGCGTTCTTTCACTTATGACTTCAGGGTTAGCTCTCTTGACGGTTGCCAGTGGCAGGGAGAGGGGACATATTGCCCCTGAGCACAGTCCACCTCATGGCAGACAAGTGGTGGAGCCAACACTCCTGCATGCTTGTCCCCAGAGCTGACTCACACATGCCCCCTCTACTAGGGCCAGCTCTTCTGTGCTGTTTAGATGAGGAACAGGGCAGCTCTGGCAGGGTCAACTCACCGTCTTTCATGACCCTGTGGTCAGTTCTTTCAACTGCTACATGTGGATGGGTGAAAGGTTAAAGGGCATCACCTCTGCACCCACTCCATCTCCACAGCAGAGGAGGGGTAGGGCCAGTACTCCCTTGCTCTCATTCTCATGGGTCTGCTCACCTGCACCCCTAACACCAGGGCCAGCTACTGTGTGCTGCCTGGTTGAAGCACAGGGTCTACTCTCCCAAGTGCTGTCACCAGTGAGAGGTGGGACCAGCTCTCCAGAATGCTACAACCAGTGAGGGGCTGGCCGGTTCTTCACAGTTCCTAGGAATCCAAGTATTCCTAGGTAACTGCCCAGACCAGGAACATCCCTCTGGTCTATAGTTGTAATATAAGGCACAGACATTTACATCAACCCTTGCAGGGCCATGGACCCAGACATGGCCCTTCAGTGGCAGTACTTGTCAGGACTTTACCATGGCCTCAGGAGGGCTAGCTACTTATAACTGGCTATTCCTCTTTTCTCTGGTGTCTCCATTTCCATCTTTCTTCATAATGCTCAAACTGTTTCATTTCTCTTTCTCTCCCATCTTGCACATTATTGGCAACATAGTCCCCCAAATTTACATGTTAATTGTACTTGCAGGAGAGCCTTGTAGAGGTAATTAATATTAATATAATGAGGGGCTCCCATGAGGCCATTCCTGTCTTTATAATCAAAGGAAGAAAGACTTCATTAGTGTTCTTCCTTTGTCTCATTATGTGACATAGACATAAACAGAGACAAATAAAGATGACATTCTGCCAAACTATATCATGCAACCTGTAGCATCACACCAGATGCTGAACACATATCAGTACTAGGCTCTTTTCTTCCTGACTTCTGAAACCTGGTGCTTCCACATAAACCTCTTAAAAAATTATATACTTTCAGATAGTTTTTTGTTTGTTGTTTGGTTGGTTGGTTTTGGGGTGTTTTGGATTTTTTTAATAGCAAGGAAAAATAGACTGCAACGTGTGTGCATATACCTTATTCCTGTTGCATTTGATATCAGAACTCTGAATCTCAAGAATTCTGAATTGGAAACTTAAGGGTTCTTTGGAAAGTCAGTTGAATGGTGTTTTACTGGGGCAAACATTTAACTGAAGTAGACACAAGTGAAAGACTAAGGCGGGCTCATGAAGGAACGTTTTGTTGAAGCAGACACAGAAGAAAGGATGATCCACTAAAGCAAGCACATGGAAGGACATGTGATGAAAAATTTTCTTTGATAACAATATGCAAGTATTTAACATTGCGTATAAAGCCGAGTTTCATTTGTTGGGACTCCATAGAGAGAAACAAACAAACAAAAAAAAGAAAGAAAGAAAGAAAGAAAGAAAGAAAGAAAGAAAGAAAGAAAGAAAGAAAAAAAAATCCTTCTGGTTGCATGCTGCAGTTTCTACACAGACTGATTGGCAGAGTGATGCCAGCTGAGACAGATACACGAGCTAAGTCAAGACCTGTGGAGGACTCATGATATTTAAAGAAAGTATAAAAGGACTCGACAGACAGTGACAGAGGCTGAGCTAGGCTTGCTTATAGAGCTAGCTGTGCAACACCTGTGGGGCTCAAATCTTCGCTTCCCTGAGAAAGACACAGCTAAGAACCTGGTGTCCACCTGGATCTTTTCTGCTGACTGGAGCTGAGGCTGAGGGCTGGCTGTTTCTGCTAGGTAGCGAGACCGCTGCTGATTCCTGTTTGGTATCCTGACTGCTGGTGTATCCATGAAGTGTTTGGGAGTGTATTGAGCTGCTGCTGCTTGCTAATCTGTGAACTTAACTGTTGACTTCCAAACAACATAGACAGGATTTTTTTCCAAAGATACCTTCTAAACAGGTCCACTTCCCTCCCCCAAACCCACTCTGATGTCCTTTCTTTCTCATGACATCTGGTGGGTGATGGGCTAAGAGGGAGTTTAAAGCATTTAAGGACCATCATTAAAAATAAGATTTGAAAAAATTAAAGTTACCCAAGTTTTTGGATTTAAACTGAGATGCACATTATTAGCTGTTGTTGTTGTTGTTGGTGGTGGTGGTGGTGGTAGTTTGCTTTTTATGGTTTTGTAGATGTCTTTGACTCGGACTAAGGAATGTTCCCCTATTGTAGTGTTTCTAATTCTTTGCGACTGTAACTTCTATGTTCCTATAATCATGTGTTCAAGCCATAATTACAAATTTTTTCTAGTAGTTAGAGACTATGAGAGATGAGAGATGAGAGCTAGGTATTTTATAGAAATATCTACCTAGATATTTTATAGAAAGGGAGATTGATAACAGAGAGGTGACAGATAACTGATAGATCAACAGATAGCTGTAGAGATGATAGGTAGATGGTAGACAGCTGATAGATAGATAATACCTAAATGATGGATAAATGGATAGATACAAGTGAGAGGTCCTAGATTCTAACCCCAACATCTACATTAAAAACAAACATGCCATGTATGTCTGTGATCACAGTATTCAGGATAGAGGAAAAGAACAGATTTCAGAGGTTGGCTGGCTAGGCATCAAGCTTCTGGTTCAATGGAAGTCTTTGTTGCCAAAGAGTGAAGAATAACAGAGATGGATACAAATGTTGACTGTTTTCCATATGTGCACATTTTATAAGTCTACATACACCCATATCAAAAAGTGTATATGTTCATGTAGTTAAGACATCCATACTATAAAGAGGCATAGCACGATACTGGATGGGTACCCAGGTCAGACTACACTACGTAAGCACATAAGAGCTATTATTTTAAAAATTATATGTTTAGTTATTGAGAAATTCACGTTTTGTCCCACACTTTATAACTAAATCTGAATGTTAAAGTATACACTTGGTATTCTTACAAAAAACATTTTATAAACATGGAACAGTGCTTCACTTGCTGGGTTTCTTTTTAGAATTCCTCACAGTTCCAATGAAAGGATGTTAACACTTGACATCTCTCATGAGGACATTTGATGACTTGAGAGGTCACCAAATTCTATAAACGTCTGTGTTTGTCATAAACCTACTGGGTAAAAATACCTTAAACAGATTAGTCAGGCAGGTTTGGTAAGAATATGTCTCAGCTTTCCTCCTGCAGAAATGGAAATCATTTTAAAAAAAAATAAGAAAAAAGTAATGAAAGAAACTCCAAGAGGCGTAGTTTAGGGCTGCTTAGCATTCAAATAACTCCAGGAACATGAACATGTGGGTCCCGTGGGTTGTGTAGATTTATTGAAATGACTTAACATACATCTACCACAGCTCAGTTACTCCTCTGTTACCCAGAAAACAGTTTTACTCAGTTTTCTTAAGGGTTGCTTGTATATTCTTGAGCCCCAAGTGTCTCCAAAATTTTTATTATGTTTTTTTTTTTCTGTCTGCAGATATGTTTGAAGCCCATTAAACCTCAACTTTCTTGTCCTAAATATTCACCTTTACCTCCTCAGACATATTTTGCAAGGTATAAGTATTCTCAGGCCTCTTTTCCAGCTCGTTCTCTCCACACATAACACTATTACTCTGCCACTCCATAGTCAATCTTTTAAAAATTACTTTAATTTACTCTATTCTTCTTCTGACCTCTTATATACTTCCAAACACATCATATCACCATAACTTCTATAACATGACTGGCTCCTTCCTACAGATACTAATGGTCTCTAACTTACCAAATTTAGAGCACATCACTTTCCATGTAATTGACTTCTTAGCAGCTTCGATACCATCAATCGTTACTGCTGTTTTAAACTTCAATTTTTGTACTATAATACTCTTGAACGATCTCAGAGACAGATAGAAAGTACCTGAACTAATAAAATGACAATGAGAATGCAAGTAAAAAATGAATAAAACATACCTTTGTATACAAGTTGGTCAAATATAATTATGTAATCATAGCAAACACTATACTCTGTACAAAAAAAAATTTCTCATTTCTTGTTTTTCTTCCTTTGTCTTGAATTAACTCCCTTCTACTACTTTCTTCCTCTCTGTCTCTCCCTTCCTCTCATTTTTACTTTGTTTCATTTACTTTTGGATTTATGTTTAATTATGTGTATCTGTGTAAATATGTAAATGTGCATGCAGTACCCTCAGAGGCCAGGAGAATGTATCAGATACCCAGAGCTCGTGTCATAAGCATTTGTGAGCAGCCCAACAGATATGGTACAAAGTGAACTCTGATCCTCTGAAGGGCAGAGGATTAGCAGTGCATTCACTTAAACTCTGGGCCACATCTCCTTCCATTTTGGGGACAGTGTCAATCTGCTGCTAAGCTTTCCTGAAACTTACTAAGTAGTCAGTCTAAACTCCTAGTCTCCTGACTCAACTTCCCAAGTGCTAGGATTAGAGGTGTGCCTTAACATGCCTGTTTTCAGGCTGGGCAGTGGTGGCGCACGCCTTTAATCCCAGCACTTGGGAGGCAGAGGCAGGCAGATTTCTGAGTTCGAGGCCAGCCTGGTCTACAGAGTGAGTTCCAGGACAGCCAGGGTTACACAGAGAAACCATGTCTCAAAAACAAAACAACAACAACAACAACAACAAAAAACATGCCTGTCTTCCCTCTGCCTTTGGGTGTAGCAGCTGAGCACAGGCGAGTTTACATTCAAAACATTTTCAGCCCCTGTGCAGTTAGATGTGACTATCATGCAGACATGCTCTCCAAAGTCATATGAGAAACATGCTATCTGTGGCATACCTCGTGTGTATCACATTCTGTTCTTTCCTATTAATGTGGGAATTCTGGGCATTACAGATACTGACAGTATGAGTTTGTGAGTGACTGTCACTTCTGTGCACACACATATCTCTAAGTTGGAAAATTATTTCAGACACTTCACATTTTAATCTGCATCTGAATCACAGGGAAGGTTTGCTTCAGTGTAGACTGCTTGTCTTCACTGCAGTCATTCCTGATTTGGATTTAGGACAGGGTTTCAGAATTTTCAGTATTAGAAGCTTTCAAGTCACATCCATAAGGGCTAAGCTTTGGAAAGTGCTACCTGGGACTTACTTATGAACAAATGTGTATTTTCCCTCTGTCCTTTACATTTTGTGTCTATTGTTAAGGAATTTAAGCTTCTATTATCTAATTCAGAAGGCATTATGAAAACCTGATCAAAATAATGCTATTTCCACATTCTACTGCACATTCAGTATGGCACAAAATATAACAAACCATTATATTTTTATGAAAATAAACGGAGCTTAAGTCTCTGTTTTGTTACCCTTCTATTAATTGCCCTATTTCTCCTAAAACAAAACCTTAACTTTCAAGCTACATCTCCTGGACCTGAGATGCTCAAATGCATGATTAATTAAGCTATTAAGGATCAGAACAGAAGAAGCAGGGAGAAAAATGGAGGTAAGTAGGTCTTCACAAAGCAAGTTGAGTTTGGACAGAAAATACATTATAAAATTTATTTTCCATTTTTTTTTGCACCAATGCCATCTGTGCTATTGAGATAAAAAAGGATATGTCCAGTGAAGGTGAATACACTGGCCAGGGTCCACAGTTGGTAGAGCTTCTCACTGTGTTAGGTGAGCAGTCTTGCTCATCTGAGCTTTGTCATGAGCAGAATGTTCAAGACTATATGAGATGCTAACCAGATTTAATAACCTATTTGTCTGTGATCAATCTGTTTGTTTTATGAGTAGTTACAAGATAAGGCCTTTAATACCTTGTGATAACACATATTCATATGCCCAAAGTATTTTTGATGTACTCATACATTTATTTGGATACTTGCCTAAAATAGAGAAATTTATCCTTAAACTTGACATACGCCAACTCAAATGCTCTAGGTTTTTTTTTGCAATAATTTAAGAAGAAAACTATAAAATAAAAGATTGAATAATATTAGTCCTTAACAATTAACAAATAATGTAATTCAAAGAAAAGCTTTTAGTTTGAAAAATAGTTTGGTTTCACAGCTCTATCAATAATTTTTCATTGTTTTAATTATTTAAAGCATCAGAGATAATTTAAAAGACTATGTATTAAGTGTCCTTCAGGGTATCTAATAACTAAACATAGATTTCTTTAGTTCTCATTAAAGTCTAATTTCCTAGAGCCATGCCTATTTATTAATTATCAAATGTAAATTTTTACAAAAAAGTCCACTTTTTATTTTTTTCTTAGTTCTGTCACTTGACAATTATAAAAAAAGAAAGAAAAGAAATGAAAAGAACAAAAGTAAAAGAAAATCAAGCAAGTACAGGATGTATAAGTCAGGAACCTAGAAATTGAAAGAATAAACTGAAAAGAGAGGAAAAGCCTGCTGAGAAGGTAAACTGCCCAATCTGCTCCTGTAAATCAGGAATAGAATTGATGGGTGAGTACTAAAATCAGTTCCTTGAAGTCTACATTTAAATGGCACAGTCACTGGCAGTAAAATAGATGAGAAATTAAGGTTGAGTTCTACAAAAAATACAGACTGGGATTTAATACAAAAAAGCTTGGTAGTAGTAAGAGAGGTCTGATCTCATATCACAGTGTTTCCAAGCTGTATCTTAAAGATCCAGTGGTTCACTGAGTAGGCTACATCTTATGTAAATGTGTTCAGAAGGTACCTGTACTTTCCATCAACTATTCAACTTTCCCACTCCCTGATTGTGCATCATGCAAATTTCATAGCAAGACACTTTAACTTCCTTCTGATCATGATGAATACACAGAGTCTTGGATGAATACTCCTGTCCAAATCAGAGTCCCAGTTTCTAACTTCATTCATACCATCTCCCTTCCCAACCAAAGACTGACAAATGGCCAAAGACTCCTAGAAACAAGAACACTTAGCATTTCTGTAAGGTATCATCAGAGCACTTTCTCCCACCCTCTTCTATACCAAGGAAAGGTCAGTTTGTAGAAGAAATGTCAAACTTTCCAATTATTTTAGAATCTAGACTTTTAAAGTCCTGGTACAAGGCAACATTCATGAGAGATTTTTTTGTTTGTTTGTTTTTGTTTTTTTTTAAGGCACATATACAACAAGTCTTTGAGAGTTCCTGTGAAAACATTGTCAGTAAGGAGTTCCATCCTTTGGCTGTTTAACTTTGGTGTACCATTGTCCTGGTAAACAAACCCGGTGGCTTACATTACTTTTACCCTATCCTGTAACTCTTAATGTGTGCCACATTAACCTCACTTTCTAATTTATAACCACTTCCTCTATAATTGGTACACCCCACCCCCACCCCAAACACCACTGCTGAGTTTATCTACTGCTTCTTAGAATACTGACAGTCTCCTTTTATATTTACATGTACACCATGGCATATAAAAGAAAACAAAAATGAATAAATATATAACGAACTCAAGAAGCTAACTGCCAAAAAAAAAAAAAAAAAAACTCAATCAAAAAAATGGGATGTAGAACTAAACAGAAAATTCACAACAGAGGAATCTAGAATGGCTGAGAATCACCTAAAGAAATGTTCGAAGTCCTTAGTGATCAGAGAAATGCAAATCAAAACGACCCTGAGATTCCACCTTACACCAGTCAGAATGACTACGTTCAAAACCTCAGGTGACACCACATGTTGGCAAGGATGTGGAGAAAGAGGAACACTCCTCCCTTGCTGGTGGGATTGCAAACTGGTACTCTAGAAATCAATCTGGAGGTTCATCAGAAAATTGGAAATAGATCTACCTGAAGATCCAGCTATACCACTCTTTGGAATATATACAAAAAATGCCCCACCATGCTACAGGGGCATGTGTTCATAGCAGTCTTGTTTGTAATAGCCAGAAGCTGGAAACAACCCAGGACAGAAAAATGGATACAGAAAATGTGACTCATTTATACAAGGGAATACTACTCAGCTATTAAGAATGAGGACATCCTGAGTTTTATAGGCAAATGGGTGGAATTAGAAAATATCATCCTGAATGAGGTAACTCAGACCCAAAAGTACATGCATAGTATGTACTCACTAATAAGTAAATATTAGCAAAAAAAAAAAAAAAAAAAAAACCCACAGAATACCTACACCTAAGATACAGTCCACAGAACAAAAAAAAAAAAAAAAAAAAAAAAAAAAAAAAAAAAAAAAAAAAAAAAAAAGTCTATAAGCTGAAGGCCCAGATCAGGACACCTCAGTCCCACTTGGTAGGGAGAAGAAAGCCATCACAAGGGGGGGGGGGAGGGACCTGGGTGATAAATGGGACAGAGGTTGGTGGAAGAGGTGAACAGGGCCAGGTACTGGGTGGGGGAAAGGACTGAAGCCCGAGGGCCAGCAGAAAGAGTGGAAACAGACAATCTCAGGAGGTATGAGGTGAGGGGAGATTCCAGAATGTACCAGAAACCTGGGAGGTGAGAGATACTCAGGACTCAAAGGGAGTGACCCTAGATGAAATGGTCTACAGTAGTGAGAGGGAAATTGTAGAGCTCACCTCCAGCAGAAGACAGGACATCAAGTGAGGATTATGGTTGTCAACTCACAGTCAAAACTCTGACCCATAATTGTTCCTGTCTGAAAGAACTGCAAGGATGAAAATGGAGAAGAGCCTGAGAAAAAGAAGGTCCAGTGACAGGCCCAATATGGGATCCAGCTCGAGTGGATGCCCCAAGGCCTGACACTATTACTGAGGCTATGCAGTGCTCTCAAAAAGGGAACTATTATGATTGCCCTCCAAAAGACCCAAAAAGCAACTAAAAGAGTCAGATGCAGACATTCATTCACAACTAGTGGACAGAAGCTGCTGACCCCTGTGGTTGAATTGTGGGAGAAATTGGAAAAAGCTGAGGAGGAGGCCGATCCGGTAGGAGGACCAGCAGTCTCAATTAACCTGGACCCCAGAGATCTCTAAGACACTGGACTTCTAACTAGGCAGCATACATCAGGTGATATGAGGCCCCCAACACATATACAGCAGAGGACTCCCGGGCCTGTGTTCAGTCAGAGATGATGCACCTAACCTTCAAGAGACTGGAGGCCACAGGAAGTTTAGAGGTCAGGTGGGGTGGGGGCAAATGGGTGGGGACATCCTCTTGGAGACAGGGTGTAGGGAAGAGGTATGGGATGGGGAACAGTCAGTGGCTAAACCAGGAGGGGGTAAAATCTGGAGTGTAAAAAAAAAGATTAAAGTTTAAAAAAAAGAAAGAAAATGCAGACTCAAAACAACAAATAAAATAAAATGAATGAAGAAATCAATTAAAGTTTTAAAGGAAATTATTCCTCTTGCAGTCTTCCTGAAGAAAGAGAATAATGAACACCGATCGTGTTCATTCTCTTCCTCCTTTTGCAATTTAGATCCCCTGCACACTTACATGTTTAAAGCTGACTAATGGGGATTGAATTATCTGTCACCTAGTACATTCTTGGAGAAGACTTAGTCACACTCTCATAGCAGCCATTAACTGTCCACAGGTTTGCATCTAACAATGGACTCTGTAAGATTTGATTTCTCTAGCAATGTTTGCAAGTTAATGTGTATGCTCAGGAAAGTTACCAGATAAGGAGAAAGAAGGGTTGTAAGAGCCAGATAACCAGAATGTTTGATGGAAGATCATGTCTTGGATATATAATACAGAAGTTCCCCCCACCCCAAACTCTTAGTAATAGAGTTTCCCAAACAAATAGTGACTTTTAATATAAAAGTTTCAGCTGCAATTTAGTTTCAATTACATACTGTATAAAAGATCATTTAAATAAATGATATGTTTACTAACCAGTACTTCCTAATTTATCATTTTTAGAATGTTGAACACAAACTTGATGTTTTCATTAATAATTCAGAAATGTTTTTAAAGAGCCCACTAGTTTAACTAGTCACTAAGATGTATTATTTTTGTTGTTGTTTGTTTGTTTTGTTTTTCGAGACAGGGCTTCTTTGTATAGCCTGGGGCTGTCCTGGAACTCATTCTGTAGACCAGGCTGGCCTCGAACAAGTGCTGGTATTAAAGGTGTGTGCCACCACTGCCCGGCTATTATTTTGTTTTAATATATGCATTAATTTATAACCATCCTCTTTCAAAAATTTAGTTCATATTCAAAACCAAGGTTGATATAAGTTTCCAAAATAAATTTTAAAATCTTTTTCCTAAATACATTTTATTTTTGTCCAAATTAAGTATGGTCCCCAAAGGCTTTAACACTCTTTTGAAGAAGTGGAGTCACTTAGGTTTCCTTTTAAATTTTGGTAATCTGTGACAAATTGTATTAATCATATTTGACAAAATAAAATCTTATTTTATGTTTACTTATTTTAGTATGGGCAAACCTGAGCTTCTTTGATAAAGACATTATATGATACATACCTGAAGTTTAGTGGGGAAAGAGGAGGAGCTGTGCAGAGTTTAGCTCTGTATGCCATTCTGCAAATAGCTGCACAGAATGGCATACAACATGTACCTTACAGTGTTGGACCCTCCAATTCAATTCAGCCTACATCTGACCAATACCTAGTAAAACGATGTATCTCATCCATGCTTATTTGCAGCAGAAATATCCATATTACTTATACGTGATTAAAATCAGGCAATATTCATGAAATAAACATTTATTTCTTCTAAACTTGAACTTCTAGTGACTCAGGGTCTAAAAACATAAATCTAAGTGTACTATCAGGCAAAGATGTCATTGAGTTGGGATGGCTAATGCTAATTTGGAGGACCAAATAGAATTTTCATAGTTTATTGGCTTTTGAAACTAGAACAAGAATTGGATTCAGTGACCTTTCAAGATTCATTGTCCTTATTGAATCATGATTTTTATCATCTAGGAAATAATACTCAGTTTCCTGTACTCTTGATGTGACCATGATTTTGATCAATGATATAGAGGCAAATAAAAGGAAAACACTGAAAGAAATTTGAGACAAATGGGTAGTGTTTTAATAAAATGATGACAAAGTAATGAAAAATGCATAGCATTTTCAATTTCCTGTTATGATGTGTATAGTCGTGAAAAATAATTAATTAAGGTGGACGCCAAGTGTCAGAGTCAGGTACTTCAGGAGGTTGAGTCTGAGATTGACATACATATTGACAAATATTGTCACATTTGTGTGTTTTCACCATATTTCATGGGGTTCTTACTGTGTCAATGCCATAATAGTTCAGTTCTAATTATTTATATAATTAGAATTATATATAATTATTTTATATGTATAAAATATATATATATAATTATAATTATTATATATAGTTAGAAATATATATATATATATAATTAGAACTGAACTATTGTGCCATTGACTATATATATAGTATATAAAATATACTATATACATGTATATATATGGTGTATTGGATATAGCTCTTCAGAGAGAGAGAAGGTAGGGGATAGGAATAAGATGGATAGACAGAAGGGGATAGGAATAAGATGGATAGACAGAAACAGAGATAGAGGTTATGTTAAGGTACAAGATAGATAGAAAAAGCTGATGGCTGGAATTATTTCATGTAATGAAATGTACTTAGTTTCTCCTAACTCAAACACGAACCAGTGGAGAGGTTACTCTTCGGTGTGGAGTAAATCATACAAACCCTAGCCATGTGAAATGCTGTTGCATTAGTCCTGAAGCAGCCCACTTCGGTAGCTACTCTAACAAATTTATACTCAACAAGATGGTATATTAACTCTTTCCCTTTTATTTGACAATTGAGAAAATAAACAATGTTAAAGAGTTATTTTTAAAAACAAACTTAAAACATGTAAATGCCACTTCTCTAGTCCATGTTTCACTTTTGAAATACTGCACTGGATCCCAGTGTGGTGGAGCCAAACGAATCCTGTTCCGTGCAGCTCATGCTTTTGTATTTTCACCATATTTCATGGAGTTCCTACTTATTACTGTGTCAATGGCATAACAGCTCAGTTCTAATTTTGTTCTTTTTCCTCCTCAAAATTGGTGGGGAGCAGCATGAAACAAATAGTGTACCCAAAGTAGCAGCTATTAAGTGATTTCCATCGACTTTGCATTGCCACTACCTGAAAGAAAAGCATAGCTTTGGAGAGTTTCTTGTGGATGTGCAGCCAACACTGACTCGCACCCTGTGAATGCATTTGTTTGCACATGAGACAGTTGCCATTTGAGTTATTTAAGATAATAAAGTGTACAGCAGTGATTTATGGTATTTGCATATTTGATTTATTGCTTCATTTAGTTTCTGAATATCACATAAATGCATAAATGTTGATCTTCAATAGCCCACTTACTCCTCCAGTGCAGTTCACAGGCCCTTAAAGATGATACCTATTACTTCATGAAAAAGACAAGAGGACCTAAATGATTGTGTTTTCATTTTAGACTGTTTGATGAGGTAACAAATTACTTTCTAATGAAAAATTCTAGTTCGTATGCTCTGATACATTTGATTGTAATACATGCATAGATATCATGCATCAGTTTCTGTTGTTATTGTGTCTGAGTTTTACCACTAATGAAATCTAATTAATAGGTAAAGGTAAAATGACACCTAGCAGCAATGAATTTTAAAGCAAAACATACATTTCTTAGTAAGGTATCAGAACTGGGCAGATACTGAAGACCTTGTGAGGCTAACTTCAGATTGAAAAGCAGAACATTTTCTGTTGGGTTCAGAGAGACACACTTGTTATGTAACCTGTTTCTTGCCACCAAGGCTATGGCTATTATGTATTCTCTGTCCCCAAGAGTCCTTAAGTAGATTGTGGAAAGGTAGAATCTCATTTTGACTTATCTATAGAGCCAGATTTTCACTTAGTCCTGTTTATTTTCCATTCTCTGCAGACATTCTACAATCTCTCAGTAGATGTCTGATTTTATGATGTCATTTAGCCTAGCTGAGCCTGGAGAGTTAATCAGGACTGCCTGTGGGATACTGTTGTCACTGTGGCTGGATTTACAAAGAGTAATTTGCTCCTGTAAAGAAAAGCACTCTCAGGGACCATGTGTAAGATCTCCCATTTTAAGATGAACAATGTTGCTAGTATTTTCTTAAACAAAGTTAAAAATTTTAACTTTCTTTCACTATTTCCTTTGGAGTGTTCTATTTTAATTTGTTAATACCTGAAAGAATCCATGCATTTTAGGGCATCTGACATATTGCCTGATCATGCTACGTAAGGCATGTTTTACTGTGATAATAATTTTCAAGTTAGGTAAATAGAATGCATTATGTATGTATACTGTGTTATACTTTCACAGTACGTTTACCTATTTTTGTACAGTAAACCAAGTAGTACCTTAAAATTTAGTACAATGGTGGATACTTTGAGTCCAGTATTAGGACAGTATAATTTAAATGGACTTGAGATTACCTTGAGAGACACCATTACTATGTCCACTTACTTAGGAACCATTCCAGAGAATGCACTTGAGACCTTACTGACCTCAAACTATGATCATTGTAGTTATTGAGATAAAAAATAAAATTCTTTGATTTAGTTGATAACTCTCTTCTTTTTGAAAGGCTGGTTAAAATTCCTCACTATTAGTCAGAACCAGGAGAGTCTAGGACATGGAAAGAAGAAGAAATGGCAAATGATTTACCACTGGAACTGAACACAGGAAGCAGAATATTCACTATATGGTTACATCTTTACACACACAGCATTATTTTTAATTATTTCATTTAACATGTAAAAGATGTATATAAATTAACATGACACATATGTATATACATAGTTTTGGTGAATCCAAGGTCTTGTTTATAGCTCTTTCACTAATGTATAAAGTTGTGCCTTGAAGGTAGTAGGCCTGGTATATGTATATAGGGAGAGTGCTGAAAGAACCAACAAAAGCAGCTTGTGAGAATAATTGAGGCAATGTCTCAGATATCTCAGCAAATTTATAATTGGATCTCTTGAATAGAAGAATTAAAATTTCTTCGATTTAAAATGACTCACTGAAGACTGGTTTTAGACGCAGCAAATTGAAACCTTTAACTGACTTGCAAAATGAAGCTACAGAATCGCAGCTTGGATCTTGTCTCGGTTCTTTTCACTTGCTGGAATATTCCTTCCTGAAGCATGGCAGAAAGTGGGCTTATGACTTTGCTTTTAATACTCTATTTCTATTTTTTTCTTTCTCAAAGATTTATATATTTATTTTATGTACAGGAGTGCACTGTCACTCTCTTCGGATACAAGAGATGCTGACATCTGATTCCATTACAGATGGTTGTAAGCCACCATGTGGTTGCTGGGGATTGAATTCAAGACCTCTGAAAGAGCTGTCAATGCCCTTAACCACTGAACGATCTCACCAGTCCCAACTTTATTTCTTTTTAAGAAGATATTTTATAATTAAGTTATGTAGAACAACAAGATACTTTTTTCTTGGGAGAAACAAACATTACAAGTGTTTCACATTTTCAAAAACACATCATTACTACTATTGTATTTGTAAACAAATACCTTAGTCAGTATCAGGACTATTATAAATTAATACAATTTGTGACTTATAATGTTTTAAAATAATTCTGTGATCATTTCTAAAATGAAATGGTTCTTGCATTTATGTTTCATTATTGTGTGTATTCTGTGTATGCTTATGAGTACATGTGTGCCACGGTACATGTGATGAAGTCAGAGCACAGCTTGCTATAGTCAGTTCTTCTTTTCCCATGTTGCTTCAAAAATCAGGTAGTCACTCATGTATAGCCAGCACTTTAGCTATTTAGCTATCTTGCTGGCTCTTACAATTTATTTTGAAAGGAAGAGCCGCTTTGGCAAAATTTTGCTTGGTATTTCTATACTGTAGCTTCAGTACATTGGAGTGAGTTGCTTAACTCTCCCTGTGTGACTCAGAGAGTAATAGAATAATGAGATCAACCTCAGGTAATTAATGGAGGGGCATTTACCTATACAATTGAAAGAAGGTGTGATCTACAAAGACCAAGTGACTTGCCCCATGTAAGAAACTTCTTTCTCCTTCAGAGTTGGAAGGCAATGCCTTCTGCCCATTTTGCAGGGAACAATTGCCTAGTTAGAGAATCAGAACCCACAAGAAACAATGGTGCTCTGTTTTCTGATTACAGGGACTTGCTACCTCTGTGAATCTAATTACAACAGTCACGGCATTGCATGTCCCAGTCTGTACCTACTCCCCTTAGAACTCTGGTTTCTTCCCCACCAGATTCTCTCATAGAAGGCCTATGAAACATGAGATACGTCAATAAAGATATCACTCGTGCCATGGGTAAAAGTGCTTGTGGGTAAGGACAATTGGAGATGATAATTTCCAATTAATTTCTTAGCTTATCTCTTGAGCATGTTCACTATTCCATCTGCAGTAACAATACTTGATATTTACTACTTACTCATTGCTTATAGATTTTTTTTTTTGTCCTATGGATATATGTATTATCTCAAGATAAACCAGAGGCAGGTCTTGTTATTCTACTCCACTGGAGGTAGTGACATTCTCCTTGACAGTTATCTGGAAGATGAGGACCAAGACATGTGACATATCCAGGAACAACCATGTCTTTTCACAAAAAGGTTAATATACTTTGCCTAGACTGTCCTTACTGTGGGACACTGGGTGTTGTAACTTAAGGACATGGTTCTTGGAAACACAAGATCATGCTGTGTTCATAGGGGACAAAGCCAAGGAACTAAGCCAACAATGTGAGGTTGGCAGAAGAATGTGACAATGAGGAACCCTGACTTTAATTATTTTGGGCTCCAAAAGTGATAACTCCAAAGATAGACACTCTGGCATGCTGAGTTCTCTGAAGGACGTAGGAATGGTGTCCAGAAACCATCTCTTACTTCCTCCTGTTCTTTCTTCCCCAGTAGAGTCATAGAACATAGAATTCTCTTTGCCCCCATAAAGACTAGCAACCATGTCACTATATATTAGGCATTTTTCTACATATACAGTGTATAAAGGTTAAGAATATTATGCTATATTACAATAATCACTGTCCAATAAAATTTACCCAATTTTTAAAGAAAATTTCAAATCTATTTTAGAGAGAGACAGAGACAAAGAAAGAGAGACAGACAGACAGAGAGATGGGGGAGGGGGCGTACTATGGTTCTCAGCCGATAGGGTTTGGGGAGATCATTGAAAACCAAGACGACTCTCATTGGATTGATCTCTTGCTAGATTTGTAATATGATTCTCTTATGAGAAATGCTGGTAAGGAGGTGGGGCATAGTTAGAGGAAGTGGGTTACTAGAGGGTCTGCCCAAGAAGTATAAGTACTGTCCTCTGTTTCTCTACTCCATGACCCCTGTCTGCTCTGAGGTGAGAGACTTAGTGCCACAAGAATGAGAGGCAGTAGGGGAACATGAGATTTAGTCTGACAAATATTATCAGACTCACCCTATCTATTTCTACGATATCCTGCCTAAGAAGCGCTTAAGAAAATTATTTCAGCAGGGCAGTGGTGGCGCTCGCCTTTAATCCCAGCACTTGGGAGGCAGAGGCAGGCAGATTTCTGAGTTCGAGGCCAGCCTGGTCTACAGAGTGAGTTCCAGCCAGGGCTACACAGAGAAACCATGCCTCGAAAAAACAAAACAAAACAAAAACAAACAAACAAACAAAAACAAAAAATATATTTCAAACGGTTCTCTTGAGAATCAAATGTCTCTGTCAGTATGTGCAAGTAACAGAGCTCAAGAAAGCTATCTATCCCAGTGACAAAATGCTGTCTAATGGAGTTTGTGTTGGGAAATTGCTTTTTTCTCATGTCTGCATTCTCTGCCAATTAACTTCATTTCCCCGGGGTTGCCCATTCTCCAGACCCACCCAAGTTCATGTAGGTGCAACCTGTCTAAGCTAGATTCCAAAGAGGGTGAAGTCGGTGACTACACAGGGGAGAGGGTGAAGCTGCTTAAGTGCAGGAGGTGGGAAAGGAGGAGGCTGCCAGGGGTTGCCTTGGCAATACAGAGGAGAATGTCAAGAGGGAGGGATTTATGTGCTGATGCTAATTGCATTTGCTAATTACATTCTATTGTGCTGACCTGCCCGATTCTCCAGTTTTCCCTTTCTGAGTCATTAAAGTCCTTAAAGCTTCCCTAAGAAACAGCCCTCTCCTAGTCTAATTTTATCCCTGTTCCCAGTTGCAGTACTCAGTTTCCAAAAACGCTACATCCAGAGCGGTCCTAGGAAAGGCTCTCCTGTAAACGAATGTGCAGTGTTTTAGAAATCCTGTATGACAATACGGAGCTTGTGACTCTGCAGCTCAAACCACAGCATGGACTTACTACACAGGAAAACTGCTGAAAAAACAGAGAAAATAAATCTGAAAATAATTCCCACAGCGAAATGCAGGATGCCAAACATCCACAGTAGAAGAACATTCAAAATTAAAAATAAAAAAAAACTGAGCCTTTCCCTCTGGAGTCCAGTGTACCCAGAGTTGGAGAGGTGCCTGAACACGGAGCTTTGAGATTTATTCCGTTGCACCCCCTGGTGGCTCTTTGGTTTAATTACAATAAGCTTTTCCATGATTGCATCTTTTGAGTATATTCATAGTCTGTTAAAAACAAAAGAAACAAAACAAAACAATGTTTTCTCTCACTCCTGAATCTCTGACATAAAATGTTACCCTTCAGTAATGTTGCATGTAGTTAAAAACTCATTAGTAGACTTTAATGCATTCAATCCTTTGTCCTTAAATCATGTAGTAAATTTAAATATTACAAAACTAATTTGAATGAGTTCGGTTTTTCAGATTTGGTTATTCTCAGCAAAATCTTTGCTTTTACATAAACCCACCCATTTATCCCTACTGACCACGAGACAACAAAGCCTTCATTCAGTACTTCTGCATGTTTCTTTGATTGAAATTGTGTCGTAATGGGTAATTCTTTCTCTACTAATACCCTACAAGAAGATCTCTATTAGTTCCGTCTCCTCCATCTGACACTGCATCTCTTTTGAAGACTCTCTTGTTGCTGCTGGACCTCTCAAGTGCTGACTCACTGCACTAGTCAGACATTAAATTGGCTCCTGCAAGGCTATAAAAGGCAGACAGGCCATCTCCAGAATACAGGAAATCTAGCATCTTTTTTTTTTTTTTTTTGTATGGGTCATTATCTATGCCTGATTTACTTAAGTGGATTTTTTTTTTCCCTGTGAAGTTTGATCCGTGTACAAATTTCAAGAATGCCCACCATTCCTGCAAGAAGAGCAGATGACTCAGCATTCTTTGTGCTTGGCCTCCCATTACTGTTTCCCGTTTCTTCTGCATAGGACATTTATTGGCATCACCAGTGATAATGCAGGGAGGGGTTGGTGGAGGCAGTGCAGGGAGGCACTGCTTGAGATCACCTAGTCCACAATGGGTTTGCCATATCCTAATCTATACTCGACATGATTAACCCCACTTGCCAAAATCATACTGAATGTTTTGCCTGTGTAGAACCACAGTACATGGCAATTGAGGGTGGTTATTTACATATAAATTCTAGCATTTTTCATGTGCTTGGCTGACATGTTTATTTTCTCACTAAAACAGCATTTCTTAAACAGTTGTGAGATTCTCAGCTTTAGTCACATTTAAGAAATGGGTGAGACATGCTTTTCAGATTTCTATGTGTACAGGGGATGAGAAAAGAGTCTCCTAAGAAATAGATATATTGATACACATCAAACTTTCAGTTATCATTGGTAGACACTGTTTTTCAGAAAGTAGGAAACAGCTCTTAAAACTGTGTCTCACTAAAAGCCTTGTTCACTCAGTCCTGGATCCTAAGAGAGGTGACCAGGGACATATAAAATATAGAGACAGACAGGTTTTTGGAATTTTATTCAGTCTTTTAGAATAAAATTACTGTAATATGTGATCAAAGGAAGGATGAAACCTCCTTACTATTTAAGAATTTGACTCAGTAGAATGGTTCTTCCCCAGATGTTTCAAAATATTCACCATTGCCAGAACAGTAGTCAGACACATGTGGTCAGTGAAGAGCAAGGTACCAAATCAAGGATGGCAAATGACCGCTGTCCTAGATAGAGACTGGGGGATTTTATCAAGCTACTTTCACTGAGGTCTGCTGATCACAAATATAGATTAGGCCATGAATGAGAAGAACATGAACCAGAAAGTGATGCACTGATAGTGGTAGTTCCCAAGTATGCTTGTAAGTTCCCCCAAGATTTCTTCAGAATACTAGAAGTTACTTCATCTAATTACAGCCCTATATTAATAACTGGAAGTGAGAAGCTCTGCCATTCTAAATGATTTCTGTTGTTGCTGTACTGAACTCTAAGGGAACGGGTATGGAACAGAAGTGAGTTCTGCATTGTGATAGGCTTGTAATCCACAAGTCTACAACTATTCCATGTGTCAGCATATACTGATTCTTTTATCAAGTATGGCCACCTGCCCCCAATAAGCCTATCAAAGAGACACTTCAATAGTGGACAGCAGAAAATGGGGATCTATCTATTCAATAGGATCTTAGCAGGAAGGTGAACAAAGACATCCAATGAACCCTTAAGTCTGTTTTCTTTGCATTCCTGGAGTGAGATTGAAGATTAAATAAAAACTGAAGAATATATACTCCTAAGGAGTTCCTGTGCATGCGTGGCCCTGCCCTCCACTGACCTGCCATATCTGTGCATGTGTGGCCCTGCCCACCACTGACCTGCCATGTCTGTGCATGTGTGGCCCTGCCCACCTCTGAATGGTCATTGTCTTGGCTTCAGTCTCTCACTCTGTAAGGTGGTCTGACAAGATGTCAGAACCATGTGATCTCTCTTCTCTGAGATAAATTTACCCTTGTTCAACACAAGTGTCTCAACTCCACAGAAACAGAGAAATGTACATGGTATTTCCACACAGAATTTAACAATAAAACTACAAAGTCTACCTAACAATTACAACAATTTGTCATAAAGTACATGTATCATGGTAGCTTGATTGAGATGAATGCAAATTCTTTTATCCTTATCTTATTTAATGATATCAGCCCTCATATCATACACACACATACACAAGCACACACACACATATATACACACATACACAAATGAATATAAGTTTGAGAGGCTTCAGCAGGGTTCAAAAGACTTCAGAAGTAATCTCAGACTAAGGTCATGAGCCAGACTAGTGCCAAGAGGAAGATGCTGCTGAAAACTCTTGTTTTCAGATTTGAGAGCAAGGCTTCAAATTCAAGGTAACAAAGCAGATTCAACAAGTTCAGCAGCAGGAAATGGGTCAGGTATATTGGTCCAGACCAATATACAAGTAGACAGGCAGGCAGTTAGTTGAGAAAGTTTAATGAACACTGTGGACAGATACAAATGTGATCCTTGCCCCATATGCCAGGTGTCAAATGATATGTTAGCATGGGACTATGTCATTATAGTGTCTTGTATGTCCAACGAGTTCTTGGGATTGATTTCTCTGATGTGATTATAATATACCATATGATTTAATAGCAACATAGTTTCAAGTTTCCCCTGATAAACTTATAGACCTCTTCTTTGCTATTCATAGGAATACATCTTATTAGTTTGTGATGTATTGATAGTGACTGCCAGATAATGTGGTTTCTAGTTTCACCCAGGAGGTGCAGTCAACCTTTATTAGAATAAAATCAATAGTTACTTGAAAATAGTGTTTTTTGGGGGCAATATACAGCCTGAAAAAAACACAGCTTTATACAAAGTAGAGTAATGTAGAATAGGGCATTGTCTGTTCTTAATAATGAGATTCCTGGAAAATTTCTATCTCTTTGTGGTCTGTTTGTATAATAGTATGATAGTCAGAATGTGAGGTACAAGTATCATTTTACAATAGTTTCACCTGGCCAGGGGCCTTAGCATACCCATCCCTCAGACATCTAAGTCACCCAAAGTCAGCTTAGCTTGTTGCTATACCCTCAATGAGTTAATGCACTTTTCCTTCTCAGTAGAGCTTTTTGTGGAGCTTCTGTCATTAGGCACTTGGAGCATCTGCCCATGGGCTTGTCCTACTTGTATGAATCCTAACTCAGGAAAGCCTAAATTTTTCCTTCTTTTGTATCTCCTTTACTTTTGGATGCTGACCAAAGCCTGGCATGACTCACTGATGCTCTGGACCTCCTTACTCATTCTTTGGCGCTCTCCTCCACACCCACACCTCTGCCATGCTGTTGCTTGATAACCACCATTGCAAAATCGTGACTTCCCTCTTTCTCTTCTGAACTTTCTACTATGCTCACCCCCATCCCTATCCTCTCTGGGCTTCAGCTGAGAGGCATGGCCTGTCTGCTTTTCTCTCTGCTGCTTTCCTGTCAGACACTAATACAATTATTGAGCTTACAAATTGTCTTATTAATGAGTAAGGTGCTATTAAAGAAAACCTTGATTTCCCTGGTAACAAGAAGAAAAGGGCAGAAGTGTAACTGTGGAAAGGCTAAAAGAGGAAGCTGTTTGGTTGGTTCAAAAGACAGAGGAATGCTGGTGCTGATCAGTTTAGCCAGATCAGGATAACTCAGACATCCAGAGCTTCAGAATTTTCAGAAAATACTAATACCCTTCTGGTGAATTTGGATTCTTATAGGTAACAAACCACTTGCCTCACATATGTATATTTTTAAAGTAGTATGTGCCAGACTGCCTTCGTAGAGCTTTATTTAAAATATAAATTACAGTTAGTTTTTTTTTTTTTTAAAGAACAACGTTATATTGTAGCCATAGTATGTTAATGAAGTCAGGAAGATCAGAAGTTCAAATCCTGTCAGAGCTAAATAGAAAGTTTCAGGGCAGCTTGGTGTTATATGACAACAGTTTGTTTGTTTGTTTGCTTGCTCGCTTGCTTTCTTATTTGCTTGAATTTCAAGGAGAAAATTATGTGATGGATATATGATTGGCTTTTCTTTCCCGAATCCAAGCCTATGCCCACGGAAACAAGAGCAGACCAATAAAGTGATAGATGATAGAGTAACTATGGCAATGAAGCAATTAATTCCACTTTCCAGGAAAGCCTTTTCTAGAATCCAGCTATTATTCCCCTTCCCAGATGCAAGGGATCTTGACAGGTACCTGAGTATAGAGAATGCAGAAGGATGAGTTTAAAAAGCTCTATGAGGAAATCATACAGAATGAAATGGGATTCAGCAATGGGAAAGCTGCTTGGAGGTCTGCCATGCTTCTGTAACTATTCCTTCTGTGCAGTTAAAATAATCAACACACTCATTTGTTTCTCTTTGGTCTGTCTTGGATTTGGTCATATATTCCCATGAGAAGTGAATACAATACATGGCTTTGTAGTAAGATGATGTCTGAGCAAATAGAAAATGAAGCAAAGAATAGTCAGGGGGTGGTTTATTGAGGCAACAGTGAATGGAATAATGAACCAGGGAAGAAAACCTACCTATTCAAGTCCACTGTGGAGAAGCAAGTGTTATCATCCTGACATAGACAAAGGTTTTTACTTCTCCAATGTTCAAGTGAACTCTAATATGATTCAAGAAATGTGAATAAGAAATAACACTAGAAAGAGTTAGGGCCAGGAACAAATATGGCATTTATTGTAATTGCAATGGAAGTTCCAGAAAGATTTTATGGAGAAATAACTTTGTCTTTATTGATTTTCCTACCACCATCAAATATTTCTCCCACGCTTATCGCGTATATATTAAGAAGAAGAAAATATTGAAACAGATCTGGATTGGTACATAGAGGATAGAAAGATTCAGCCAAAGAATATAAATGATTTTGAAGGATAAAAGATATATTCTTTCTACATTTGAAAAATGTGAAAATTGTTGGTGAGTTGAATAGTGATGAAAAGCCATGATGAGGCAGGATTTCTAAACTCACAATGGTACCATTTCTACCAAAAAGAAAATATCAAAGAACTAGTAGCTCTGCTCTGAGTATATTAAATATGGTGGGTCTTAGATATTTGATAAATGTTTCATAGAATCAGTTAGTTACATATCCAGAACTCAAAAGGACACTAAGTTCCATAAGTTTGAAGAAGTACAAAACCTAGTAGTCCACTGGCAAAATTAGGCTCATAAATTTGCTCTGTTACTGTTTCCTAGTATTTATATTTTTAAAAATTTCAAATAGTCATTAGCTTTTACAAGTTGGAAAAAAGTTATATTAAAGTAGAATTTGTTAATAAAAATTCTCAAATTTCTCATGGCACTTATCATTAGAGTTATTAACATTTGTCAAATAAAAATACAACTCTCACATTGACCAAACCCACTCAGTCAGTCAGCAGGGTCTCAAGGGAGGAAGTGAGGATTAAAGAAAGAAAAGACAATTAGACAACACTAAAGTATGATCCCAGCAAGTGCTGAAGCAGGTTTAATGTTTTCCAGTCTGTTTTTATATTATTCTAGGTACATGCAAGGAATATGGCCAGTTCTAAGGCATAAACAAAGTAGTCAAGGAACAAACACAATATAAACAAAGGTTTATGGTATTTGAATGGTATTCAGGAACTTATCAAGGCAATCAAGATTTTGAGCCTACTTCCTTGTCCTAGCACAATGTCAAATTCTTGCCAATATTTATGAAACAACACCAAGAGCTTTTCACATTACATCAAAGGTAATAAGGTATAGATTAGTCTAGAACACATATTATAGCAGTAGCCTACAAAAACAGATTAAGGTTATCACAAATTCTAAGTTACAATAAGGTAACAATATTAAGGTTTTTTTTTTTTTTTATAGAAACAGAATTAGGAAAGTCATAAATACACATTTTCAAATCCACTAATGGAAACATCAGGTAGATGGGATTCATCAAAGTAGGGAGAGCTGCTATAGGTCTCAGATTCCATCTAACTGCAGTCCTATCCCCCTCCTTTATTGTTGAAGCTATAAGTCTTTTTAAACATCCTGTGCTCTCTAGTCTTATGTCAACCTGACACACAAACTAGAGTTATATGAAAGGAGAAAATCTTAATTGAGAAAATGTTTCCCTAAGATCTGGCTGCAGGACATTTTCTTAGATGGTGATTTATGGGAGATTCCAACCTATTGTGGATGGTCCTATCCCTGGGTGGTGTTTCTGGGTCCTATACGAAAGCAGGCTGAGAAGTACATGGGAAGCAAGCCAATAAGCAATACTACTAACAATGCCCTGTGCTTTATCTCCTGTCTTTATGGTTTCTGCCCTGTTTGAGTTCTTGTCCTGGCTTTCTCCAATGGTGAACAGCAATATGGAAGTATAAGCCATATAAAGCTTTTCCTCCTGAACTTGCTTTTGGTTATGATGTTTTCAATGCAGCAATAGAAAGCCTAAGACACATCCCAAAAGATTTACCTAATGGTCAGTAATTTGAGTCTGGACTTACAACATGTCAAACTCCCCACATCACCGAGGTTCTGATCAGTCAGTATTTTGTCTAGTAGAAAGATTACTTTTAGACTCATGTCTGAATTGGATAAGACAATGGACAGAAAAAAAACAACAAACAAACAAAAAATCTGCAGCTGAACCTTTAATTTGTAACAACCTTTCATTACTCCTGTTTCCTGTAAAGCATTTGTTGACATTTATGGCACTGAATCTTCCCATAAATAACATCTCAAAACAAAGTAGTGAAGAAAATCAGACAGAAGTGAAAAGAAAGAGGAGAGTAGTGTTCAAGCTGTTAACACATAGGAGGTTTCAATCTTTTTGAGATGTAGTTTCCTATAGTGAATGAACAAATTATTTTAGAAGAGGAACTGTGCAAGAGAAGCAAATATCAGAGAAATTGATGCCAAGAAGACGTTGCAGGAAGAAGAGAAGAGGCTGATACTGGAATTTCCTAAGATGGATGGAAGATCAATGAGGCTAAAAGGCAAAGAAGCAAAGAAGCAAATAAGCAACAAATGCTCTCCCCACATCTAGCTCCAAATATAGTCTTGGCTACAGGAAGATTTTATCATGATTATAAAAGTCAGCACAAAGGTCAAGCTATTTTCTCAGAAAAGACTAATAAGAAAATCAGTGAAAGGACAGAGCAAACTGAGTTCTTCTTCCTGACATATTCAAGTAACTGGTAATCTATGCAGTGAACTCTGCTGAGGACAAGAGTGGCTATAGCTAAACGTGACATATATGCCGCAAGTACCACACTTGTGCTTTCTGAAAATCATGCCTGGTCTGATGCGGAGAACATAGCTGTTTCCACAGTACTCCTGTCTTAAAATATTTTCATCAGCAGTCTGCCTGAGGCATCACACTTCAATATTCTTCACACCTAGAATAGCCTTGCTAAAACAAACTTGAATACTCCTTCTTGACATCTCATACACTTGCACCACCTGAGGGTCATTATTTCATTTTAAGTTGTCAGCCTAACAAAAAAGGAGCACAAATGTCAAGTGATATTCCAAGGTGATTAAATAGCAGACACTAGGTGCCTTTGGCAAAATATGTTTATTGTTCCCAGATGTTTTTTTATTGTGTATGAAGCTATAAGATTTCAATTTTTAAATGTATAACATAAAGAAGAAAATTCAGTATTTAAACATAATAGATCAGTTATAATTATGAGTAAAATTCTCATAATTAGGTCATTCTATTTGTCAAGAGGCAAGATTTTGCAGCATCCTTTAAATCTGTGTGGTCTTTGCCTAAACTGGCCAGTAATATAAAATGAATGTGGTACTGTCAATTTTGTGTACATGGGACAAGCTCTAGTTTCACATACATCAACTAAAGGATATTATCCAACAAGACTTTTGGAAAAAGAATACGTTATATGAAACATTGCATACTTGGTTTTTGGTATATCCTCAATATATTATAATAGTAATATGATTATCTAACAACTAATTGGATAAACCTCTACTGTTTGTAAGTGAGTAAAAGGTAGTCCTTAAAAATTCACCTAGGGCATGAAATAATCACCTCCATATTATGAAGGAGAGGACTGCGGGTCAGATAAAGAAAATGCCAAGGTTACCACATAGCTGTGCCAAAGAACACTTGATCTATTTCCACAACAGGTACCTTCCAGGGGATGGGGGGAATGATAATTTTCTCATCTCAGCATCTCCACACCTAGAAACTGTCCACATGAGCTGAAGGACACTCAATTCTAGTTTTTTTTTTTTCCATTTTCTTCATGTCTGGCTGTGTTAAAGGCCAGACTTTCTTAGAAACAGTCCCATGATACACTGCAAAAGCCCTACAGGTGAATCATTTCCAAGTAACCAGAAGGCTAGCAAAGGACAGTTTACTTTTTGGAATAAAGAATTTTAAAGGCACCAGAAATGTGACTTAAACCCATTTAAAGATGCAAATGGGAGGGATGATGACTGAATATGTAAAAAATATATCTATCATCATATATATCACTGTACCAGCTACTTTTTTCAAGAGCATGACAAATATTTTCTCTTATGTATTTACTTAACTTTAACACTGACTGATTATAGAATACCTTGAAGGTTTAACAAGGTTCTTCTGCGAGTTGAATAATATAAAGGCATACAAAGGCAGTCTGCTAGGCCTCCTTTCCCATACTGAGTACCAATTCCTTATATTTAATGGAGGCATGGCATGGAAGTGTTGTCATTATTGAATGACAACAACCTTTGTACAGCTTTCTTCCAGTTTCCAAACATGCCCTCAGTTGCCCAACACAGCTGCAGTAAGGACTGCTATAACCCAAACCATTCAATCATGGCTTTCTCTCCTTTCCAGGGAAAAGGGCACCATGAGAAAAATCATGCCATGTGTCTGTAGATGTTTATGAAGAATACTCATGGAGCTTTTCATTTTTTTTTGAAAATAATGTGCCTTCTGGTTTGACTTCCATAAAACTCTTTCTAGGAGAGGCAGATACCACAAATTAGCATAGATGATTTATTTTGCTATCTGCTTTGCTTTCAAAGCATCCATGAATGATGGGAAATGTAGGTATCATTTCTTTAGAGCACCAAAAGAAAATTCTATCTCTCTTAGGCATGAAATACTGTAAGGTGGGGTAGGGAAGGAGAGATTTAGCATTGATATGTCCTCTAAAACACTCTGCTGGAAAAGACTTCAATCCTTTGTTATAAAGATACAAGAGTCCCAGTTATTTAGTGAATACTTTTTATCTAATTAAACTACTACTATGTAATTAAAGGTTACATATCTGAAACCAAAGCATGGTGCAAAAGATCATTGTTTTGAAGCCATGAAAGTCAAGCGAGGGGGTCAGCTTTTGCAAAGTGTTTCATGACAGGTACAAAGGAGTACAATGCCAAGCAGTCATAGGGCAATTCTAATCATATGTATTGGTTCAGCATAAAAATCACAAGTGAAATTCAAAAGAAAAAGCAAAATCACTTGATTAGTAGATCTTATTTTCAGTGAAGCCTTGACAATATTGGAGACAGCTCTTTGGATTTAATGGATTTTTGAGTGGCAATCAGACCAGATAGACACCAAGTAGATAAAAAGCTGAGCAAGTAACTAGGGAAAGGAGATTGTGTGCCTATTATAATGATTTGTCTATATTAACATCTTTTCATAGATGATTATTTATATCCAGAAATGACAAGGATGTACAGCCATTGAGAGTTGGTCTAAGGATTTGCCATTTTTTAATTTACGTATACTGAAAGTATCCAGGTTTTGACCTAATTAAAGTTTAAAATTAATATCTTGGCTTATGAAGAAAAATACAACCTTACACACAAATGTAAGTCAAATTTAATATACTCAATTTTCCTTTCAAATTTTCATCTAGTAGGCTTGATTATGTTTGGTTCTTTTAAGAGTCAAACAGTAATGTGTGCATAAATTGCACCTAGGTACAGATGTTCCAAATCTCGTGGAACAACTTACTCTTCTAATTTTGGTTCATTAATGTGCTTTCTTAAAGGAAATAGCTGCTGTGAATTAAAAGAAATTGAGTAAAATGTCTTTTCTGAATCAAATTAACAATAATCTATTAGACTTGGAATACATCCAAAATAGCATTAATAATTGCTCGTTTGTATTAAAATTTAATGGGCACTATTCCGCTGTACTTTCCTAAGAATTTCTCACTATTTTCACTCTCACAATTAATGTTGATCGAGTTGTGTATTGAGGTAGTTGCAAATTCCCTGCTTTAGACATCAGAGCACTGCATGCTTAGTTCTGCTTGATCTGTAATCCATTCCATGATTTCTTAAAAACTATTAAGCAGCAGCTCTTTAAATCCCTTCACACCTTAAAAGGGAGAAGTGCAAGTAGGGTCCTTCTAAAAACCTTTGTGAGATAAGCAAATAAAGAATGTAAAACAAAACATGCTTACAGTGTAATGCTACTGTGGCTCAACCTTGCCTTACTTTTTTTCTTTTGCTGTAGTATAGACATGCAAATAATAAAGGTGACTTGCTCAGGTGAGAAGATGCATACTTTATCTGTATGAACTACCAGTGTTAGACTAGATATACAATGCAAACAAAGAATTACTGTAATGGCTGTGAAAGAGAAAATTAAAGAAGACTGGTAGATTCTTACCATGTGGTAGATGGTATCCATCCATACATCTAGGAATAATGCTCTTGTGATAACCTCAGACAGACAAAATTGGCAAGATGTACCTTTAAAGTTAAAACTCAAAGGAGAGTGGCCACCAAGTCAGCTATTATAAATTAATTCCTTTGGATGGTTTTGAAAGGCAAAAATTTTCTTCCTTTTACTACTAAGGCCACCAGTATGATGTTTTCTCTTTTAGTTATAGTTACTGTGTGGATTTCCAACACCAGCTAACGCTTTCAACTAAGCAATTGTAGCAGATTTCTTCTCTCAATTGAAGAATTAATCATATTTTAAATCTCTAATTAGGTTTCACTCTTTTTTGTCTGAATAGGCTAAAAATTTGCGAACTGAAAAAATGCTTTTAAAAACACTATGATTTAAAATGTAATTTCATATATAGCTTAATTTTTAATTAGAAAACTTCATATTTATCTATCTGACATATTTTTGCATTTGTTAAAGATAATTGAAATGGTAGTGAAATGATGATCTGAACACTAATAACATTTGTGTACAGGTAACCTTATCTATTTTTCTCCTTTATTTGTGAAATTTTAAATATTATATGCACAGAATCTTTAAAGAATAGTAGTTCTCAAAGTATCATCAAGCGTCTGAATATCAGTATCTTACTGTTTTCAAAAAATAATATGTATTTTGCCCCCTCCTCCCACAACTCAGACGTCATTACAGAAGCTGGGGTAGAAAAAGTGTAAGAGCTGGAAGCAGAGGATGAACATAAGAAAGAAGTTTATTTCAGACGAGACGTATCTATCAGCTGAAGTTGAAAAAGCAAGTTGGGTAGAAAGTCTCATCTGATCTGAGCCTTTGGCAACAGACAATTGCTTGGGAAAAGAGAGAGGTAGAGATGAGAGAGAGAGAGAAACTGGGGTGATTAGGGAGGGAGAGAGGAAGAGGGAGAGAGGGAGGGACAGAAGGAGGGAGGGAGGGGAGGGAAGGAAGGAGAGGGAGGGAAGAAAGGAATGAGATAGAGAGAGAGAAAGGAATGAGAGAGAGAAAGGAATGAGAGAGAGAGAGAGAGAGAGAGAGAGAGAGAGAGAGAGAGAGAGAGAGAAAGTTTTCTTTAGTAGTGGAGTGGAGCTACTGGTAAGTCAACCATGCTCCAGAGGAAGAATATATATTGAACCATATCTAGGCAATATAAACTTGATTTGGTGAGAGTGAAAGAACAGATACCATTTGGTGGGTAGGGAAGGTGTTTGAATCTGGGAGGAGTTTGAATATGGGTTGCATGTGGTCAAAAGACCATTATAAAATTATCAAAGAACTGTTTTTTTTTTAAAGAAAACTGATACATACATGTTTATTTCTCCATCTAAATATGAACCACTGTCAGTTGAATGAAAGTCATATCAGAAGATTTGAATGTTTCAAGACAATAGAAAGAAAAAAAACCTGTTTTATTCAGATACTTATAATAAACCTTACCTGCTTTTAAAAAGTTAATTTTCATTTTAATTATGTATGTATACACATGTACGTAAGCATAGGTACTCACATTTCCAGAATGGGAAGTCAGATCCCTTGGAGTTCCAGTTACCTGAGTCTGTGAGCTGACCAACCTGGGTGCTAGGAACCAAACTTGAGTCCTCCATAAGAGTAGTGCATGCCCTTAACCACTTAGTAATTTCTTCAACCCTATTAGCTGCTTTTTTATTAATAAATAAAAAAAAATTAGCACAAATACTAAAGTTCTTTTAATTTCAATTTTATAATATCTAAAAATGATATATAGCTACAGTAACTGTCACATGATCTAAAAACATGTATTGTATGTTTCAGACAAAGCACTGTCATTTTATCCTGGCTTTGATACAATCAAAATTTGAGGAAAAAAATTATAATATAACTGTAATCACTTTTCTTACCTAAATTCATACATACTTGATGATGTTCTAAGAACAAAGTTTAGGTTCCTGTGCCTCAAGATAATTGTGTCTGATTTAAAACAAAAGCCTGGGGTAGGAGCAACAAATTCTTGTGTGGACACATTGGAAAAGGGGCTTGCCAAGGGAGAACTTAAGAAAAATGTGATTTAAAAAATCTTCAGGAATCAAGAGAGACATCAGCATCCACCTGCAGGTTCTGAATAACACATACAGTGATGCTTGAAAGAAACCCACTAAGATGAAGATTGAAAAGCAAACAGGCTTAGCATTTGGTGATTAATTGATGTTCTATGTCAATTAAATATACAAGTGATGATTTTAAACCCAAAGCTGAACTTAAGAGGTATTTAATGAGCCAATTAGTCAGCTTTTTTTTTTTTTAGCAACATACAGTAGATGTCATAGCTATTTGAGAACAATTTCAAATTAAAACAATTTAAATGAGAACGGGGAGATATTTATTGATTGTTATGGCCTAACTGGGTCATATCATGTCTCTGAGATAGTCACATTTATATTACCAAGTAATTAAATATATAATCCATTTACATGAATAAATTTAAAACTAAGCTCAAAAATGCACTGATCATAAATAATAATTCTCCACAAGGACAAATATATTAATCAATTATATATGCACCATTTATATATGCTCAGTAGGTGGCGCATTTTCTTCTTAAGCACAAGGACATGATCTTGATTCCCAAAAAACAAAGAAAATATCAAAGAAAATACAGTGCTGAGTGCCTGTAGTTCTAGTGATGGGAAAGCAGAGACAAGAGTATCTCTGGGGTTATCTGGTTGTTCAGCCTAACTGACTTGGTAATCTCCAGGCCAGTACCTGATAACAGACACTGTTTCAATCATAGACAATCCCTGAGAGATGGAACACAAACTTGTGTTCTGCTTTCCATATATACACATGCACATACATATGCAAAAGCATCTCATATACAAATTACTTTATATGAATGTTGCTTGCATTTTACATTTTACTCCACACTTAATATATCATATAGATAAGATGGATTGCATTTTAAATTATATTGTATAGTAATTTACTGGATAATGTATAAATCTTTGAATATATAGGACATAAAAGATTTACTCAACCAATATCTTTACAGGTATTTAGGTTGTACTTGGTGTTTTTTTTTTCAAAATAAGAGGAAATATATATATACTCTTACATTTGAATGATTCCTACAAATATTTTGGAGATATTTTGAGTGCTATGTTTTTATGAATAAAAGCTAGAAATTCTATTCTTAATATTTATAGTTATAAAAGGTATTCTGTGATCATATGCTGAATTAAATGTCTGCCTTCTTACATCTTATCACTGTGCATACTGTGAAGCTTCTTGCATTGGCCAAATCAATAAAAATAACATAGTTTTACATAAATTCATTTGCATTTATTTGAGAAAACTTAAGTATTCTGTCAATATTTCAATATACTGTCTGTCCAGTCAATTTTGGGAATTGAAAGTCACCCTCAGCTATTTGGAAAGTTGGATAGTTGAAATAAAACCACTGAATTCAACTGACCCAATTGTTTAGCTCATTTCTACAATGGCTACGGACACAAACCCTGTAAATCTGCTTCTATTGAATGCCTAAGCTGTCTGCAGTGACAAGGGTAGAATTAGTCTTGATGTTTCTTTTCATTTGAACTCTATAATTTCCTTCCATAAACCCTTTATCCAGCACTCTAAATCTTCTCATCATTCTACAGCTCCACTTTAGTCCAAAACACTTTCAAGTCCTCCCTGGAATATTGGAATCTATCCTCCTAAGAGAAGTGCTTACTTTATTCCTTTGTACCTGGATTAGATTCTCAGTATTGAAGAATTCTGCTGAAACAGAGATCAAGAAATGAAGTCTTCACAGGGACAGACAGCCCTTCTGAACAGGACACGTAACTTCATCTGCTGCTTTGCTACTAACGGCTTAGCCACACCAATCTTCTTCACATACAGTGAACTTGCAAATCAACTCAAAACATAGACCTTGGTTTAACTTTCTCTTCTCAGACAGCTGAATGAAGGTTAAGGTGGCAGAGCAAGCACTGAGCTCAGGGTTCTGGTGGAGTAGTTTACTTTAGACCCTTGGAAGAGAAATCAGTAGCATGAAACTTTAATTCATATCCAAAACCATACTCATATTCTGTTAGAAATGTTAAGCACATCTGATTCTTAATAATATACATTCCAACAGACAGTAAATAAGTAAACAATTTTTTTGAAGGTTCATCCTGCTACCCAAGGGACTTTGTTCATAATCTGAGTTTGGGAAATTCTAAATGCTGAAGTATAAATATGAGTCTAAGGAGGAGCCATTCACAGAGAACTCTAGTAAACATAGTATAGTCAACTACATTTGTTATAAACCTTTTCAGGGGTATTTTTAAATAATTAAAATTATTTTCTTTGACAACCTATTTAGTTGCCCAAGTTGAAAATACCCCGTATGGCCTCCATACTTGCATCCAACTTAAAGAAGAGGAAAAACAAGGACCTTTATAAAGGCTGTCGGTAATTTTGATTTTTTTTATCCTTGTATATTTTACAATTATTTTTCCATTATATTGCTTCATTGTATACCAATAGATTGCCAATATCTTACATAGAAGTGGAAAAATTCCTCAAAAGGTGAACAATATAGAGCTACATCGTTGGTATGTAACTATATTCTCAGCAGGTGGGATGTAGAGGCAGGAGGATCACATATTGAAGGTCATTCTTTTTTAAATAAAGTTATTATTTATTTTATATCCTGATTGCAGCTTCCCCTTCCTCCTCTTCTCCTTGTCCCTCTCTCCCAACGCTCCTCCTTCCCCCATTCACTCCTCCCTCCTTCTTTTCAGAAAAGAGAAGGCCTCTGATGGATATCAACCAGTCTTGGCAAATCAAGTTGCAGGAAGACTAGGCCCATCACATCTTCTTATATTGAGGCTAGATAAAGCAACCCAGTTGTGAAAATTGATCCAAGTACAGGAATTATAGTCAGAGATAAACCCTGCTCCTGCTTTAGGAGCCCTACATGAAGACCCAGCTTCTGTCAACAGAGGGCCTAGAACTGTACTGTATATGCTCTTTGCTCTGCAGTCTGTCTCTGTGATACCTGAAGGACGTACGTTATTAGGTTCTGTAGGTTTTCTTGTGGTGTTTTCGATTTTTCTGTTCCCTCAGTTTTTCCTTCTTCTCTTCCACAGGATTCCCCCAAATCCATGTAACATTTTGCTCTCAGACTCTGCATGATTTTCCATCAATTGCTGGGTGAATCCTCTCTGATGAGAGTTTTATGCCAGACTCCTAAGTGACAGCTCATTTTGATAAGGATGTGGAGCAAGGGGAACATTCGTCCACTGCTAGTGGGATTGTAAACTCATACAACTACTTTGGAAATCAATTTACCAGTTTCTCAGAAAATTGGGAATAGATCTACCTCAAAACTCAGCTATTACCACTCCTGGGCATAAATCCAAAGGACATTCCACCAACCCCAAGGACATGTGAAGGTTATTCTTAGCCACAGAGAAGGTGAAGTTCACTCTGAGTTACATAAAAACAGTCTTTAAAAAATTTTTAAGTCTAGAAAATAATTTAAGTGTATGTGTGTTTGTATGTGTTTGTCTTTGAGTGTGGGTGCACATCTGTGTACTTGCATATGTGAAGGCTTTATATTTATAATAGTGGAGAACTTCTACAAGTCTCTCTCTCTCTCTCTCTCTCTCTCTCTCTCTCTCTCTCTCTCTCTCTCTCTCTCTCTCCCTCAAGCTATTAATTACCAATAGCTCCTTAGCTAGGTATAGGGGTTCCTATCTATTTCTCCCTCATGGGATTTTTATCTGGCTTGAGTTTTCACAGGCCTTGTGCATGTGGTCACAGCCACTATGAGTTCATATATGCATCACTGTGAGTTCACATGTGCATTTACCCAGCTGTGTCCAGAAGACACTGTTTCCATGTAGTGATCCATTTCTTCTGGCTCTTATATTCTTTCTTCCCAATCTTGCACAATGAGTCCTTCTGATGACAGGTGTAGAATAGATGTACCATTTAAGGGTGATTGTTCCATACTCTCTTATTCTCTGTACTGTTCTCAGTTGTGGGTCTCTGTGTAAATCACCATCTACTGAAAAAAATAGGCTTCTCTGATCAGGGTTGAGAGAAGCACTGATATGGATACTATTATAAGTCATTAGAAATGTTCATTTATCAGAATATATATATATATATATATATATATATATATATATATATATATATCACTGTAAATCAACATTTTGAAAGCTATCATAGCCCAGAGCTGTACATGTGAGAGAATGGATTTGTTAGTTTGGTTTTTTAGAAGAGCTTCTATTTCAATGGGAAATGAAGACTTATATAATTCCTATACCTTGGTTAGCTATTCCTCAGTTCTGTAAAGCAACATGGAAAATCCTTTGCCTCTATTTTACTCTTCTCCACTTTTAATAGCACTGAGCAAAAAGAGTAAATGAACATTGCTTAGTGCTGTAGCAGTAAATCTTAAGATTGTTTCTGCAACAGACCAGAAACTAATGTTTTCTTTCTTTGTTTCCCTCCCTCCCTCCCTCCCTTCCTCCCTCCCTCCCTCCCTCCCTCCCTCCTTCCCTCCCTTCCCCTTCATTAGTCATTCCATTTGTTACATCTCAAATGACATCCCACTTCCTGGTTACCCCTCCACATACCCCCCCATCCCAGATCATCAGTCTCCCCCCTCCCCTTTGCCTCTATGAGGGTGTTCCTCCACTCTCCCTCTCCCACCACACTGCTCCAGCATCCTTCTAAGCTGGGGCATTAAACCTCCACAGGACCAAAGGCCTCCCCTTGCACTGATGCTATCTTCTGCTACATATGTATCTGGAGCCATGGATCCCTCCTGGTACACTCCTTGGTTGCTGGTCTAGTCCCTGGGAGCACTGTGAAGTCCAGCAAGCCAACAGTGTTCTTCCTATGGGATTGCAATTCCTCTTGGCTCCTCCAGTCCTTCTGCCAGCTCCCCCACAAAGTCCTTGAGCTCAATGTGATGGTTGGCTCCAAGCATTCACATCTGTATCGGTCAGTTGCTGGCTGAACCTCCCATTGAAGAGCTACACCAGGTTCCTGTCAGCAAGCTTCTCTTGGCAACAGCAATGTTGTTGGGGTTTGGTGTCTGCAGACAGGATAGATCCCCAGGTAGGGCTATCCGGATGGTTCTTGCTTCAGTCTCTGCTCCATCCCCCCCCCCCCCCCTGCCGTCTTTCCTTTAGACAGGAACATGTCTGGGTTAAAAACTTTGAGATGGGTGGGTGGCGCTATCCCTTGACCGTGGGCCATGCCTATCTACTACTGGAAGCGGTCTATGCGGGTTTCACTGCGCATTTTGGCTAATGTCATCCCTATTGGGTCCTGGGAGCCTCAAGTTTCTCTGGTATCTGGGACCCTCTGGTGGCTATCCCTGGTTCCTCATCCCCTACTGCTACATATTTTTATTCAGTTTCCTGACCCTCTGTGCTTCTTTCCTGGCCACTCCAGTACCTGATACTGCGCCCCCTTATATCCTCCCCTTCCTCTCTCCCTCTTAGATCACCCTTCCCTGCACCTCCCGCGATCATCCCGATTCCCCCTCAACACAGGACTGAAGCATCCACACCCTGATCTTCCTTCCTCCTAAGCTCCATATGGACTATTCAAATCCTGGCTGGCTTGTTGGGACTAGTACTCCTTTATTTGTATCCCTTGCTAATCTAATCAGCTCCCAGTGGAGTTTCTTTTTTAAAGTAGCAATGTGTTTCTTATTGGAAAATTACTGGATCAAGGTCATATGTAAGGCGCCATCTGTAGAATGTATATCTGGAGGACAATATTAACTCTTCCAACAGGGGTGATGGAAATATTAAGAATTACTTAAGGAAAGGTGTTTCTCTAATTACATATTAAAGATTCTAAAGAAATTTCTCATCTGCTTGTTAATCCGTGTGATTCCTTGTCCTCTCTTTAAGGCCTTCAGAAAACCTTCACAATCAAAAAAGACTGAGAAGCGCAGTAGAAAGAGATCATCTCCATACAACACAGGGCCATTTTTAAACTAGGAAGCTGTCTAAGTGCAATGAAGCTGACAGCTTGGTCTGTGAAAAACTATATTAAAAATAGGAACAAAAGTGGGGGAATAGGGTGGAAGAACATGGAAGAGACAGACAAATTATTCACAGAATAGAGATGAAGCAAAATGTAGAGCAGAGATGATTGTGAGGGCACAGTGTGTGTGTGTGTGTGTGTGTGTGTGTGTGTGTGTGTGTGTGTGTGTGTGTGATATGTATATATAGGATTTAATCCTAACAGGTTTGGAAAACCAGGTAACTCTGCAATTACCATATATTTCAATTTTCACACTCTACAGTCAAATACATAAAAGCTTTTTCAAAGTTCGCTTAACCATCCAAAAATTACACAATCAAGATGATTAGGTTTCTAAAAACAGATTCCCATTTTGAGCATTTCTTAATTTTCACATTTTTTAAAATAAATGATCATGTAACCATCTATTTAAAATAAAATCACCATTAAATCAATTCTGAGTAAAAGTAATTTTCTAGTAATTAACCATTAAATTAAGTTCACATTTATGTTCTGTATATACTAAGAAATAATACTTTTTATTTTGTGTTTTTGTCTAGAGGAATAGCCTCTGAATTTAATAAACAATTTTAGGTCTAGATAAATTTTTCCACTGTCAAACAGCTCTAGGAAAGAGAATGAATTCCAAGGTACTTTGCTTTTAAAAGAAATGTGTGCTGTTTCTGCTTCTATCATAGGTTTTTTTTTTTTTTAATAGATGACATATTTCTAAAGTAATGAACTTTGAAATGAATTATTCAACAGTGCCTAGAAATGACATGCATCCTGCCCATTTTCATTTAGTTACTGTATGCATACCTAAAAATGTTGGAATAAAAAGAACATTGAGAAAGTCATATAACACCATATATATACCACCTTTCCCTCCCAAAAAAATACTTTCAGTATCAAACATTCTAAAGAGTTATTTTTTTCCATGACAGAAGGGGACTAATGCAAAGTAAGACCTTATATAATTTTTTATATGACATAGTGAAGGCAAAAGAGTTCTAAGTTACTGCATAATAGCAGATGACATCAGATCTTAGAGCACATTATGTGGGGCTCATAAACTATGCTAAGAAGTATATAGAATATTCACAGTCAAACATGAAGAGTGATTTACTTCTATGGGTCTATCACTCAGATTTTGCTAATGCAATAGAAGGCTTTTTATGAACAGATAAACAAAAAAAGATGTTATGCCTCAGAAAGAAGGTGATAGGAACTGAACCTCAAAAGACAACATATGAGATGGAAAACATGAGGCTAAACAAAATAATGAAAAACAAAAAACAAAAACAAAACCAGACCGAGGTTGATGCAAGTATTCAAGGACACTGTCACAAAAAAACAATAGGTTATATTTGGTGTTTTAGTGCTGATACATAAAACTGATGGTAAACATAGATGAAAATTATAATAAATTGCATTTTTGATCAATTTTATTGTATTTAGAAGGTTCAGTGATTAAATGTTACTAATACCTATTCCTAAATTCATTACTAGTATATTGAGCTCTACATGTTACTAATAAGCTGTGTTTTTCTTTTCTCCATCTCTGAAATTAAAAACAAAATGTTTATATGCAAGGGTATGTTGCATGCATGTATGCAGGAGATTGTGGGTACTGGTCCACATGTATAGAGGCCAGAGGAAGCTTGATCTACTTCTTCTCCACCTTATTATTGTAATACTAGTCTCTCACTGACTAGCTTAGGGTTAGGCTAGCTGCATGCAAACACAACAATTCTCCTGCCTCTACCCCATACAGCACTAGGGTTAAAAGACCACACTCAGCTAAGTTCAGCTTTTTATGGGAGTGCTGGTGACTTGAATTCAGGTCTATTAATACTCTCATCCACAAATCCCTATCTCTGGCCTCACATTATTCCTTTCAAATCTGCATATGTTATGTTTTTTTCTCCATCTTTCATACTTTTTCACCAGTACATGAAACTTGATAAACTAGGGCAGTGAAATTCAATTTTGTCAAATTTTAATATTTGAGAAGCACTAAACTACAACTGCTATTTTCTTTGCATCTACCACAGAATGATAATTCATTTTTAATTTATAAAACCAAATTTAAGCTCATATATTAAGTTACAAGGATAAATAAAAGGACACTAGACAATTTTCAAAATTTTATGACAAAAGCATCAGCAGTAACTAAAACATTGAACATCATCAAACACATGAAAGATAAAGCAATTTAAAAATTTAGTTTTTATAGAGAAAACATGAATACAATTATTCTGACTGCTTTTCAAAATATTGATTGCTTTCAAATGAACTTAAAGTGTATGTGCCTGTGGCACACACAATAGCGTACATGTGTATGTGTGTGTATAGGTCTATACGTTTCTATAAAGAAGCAAACTGTAAAGAAACTCCATGTATCAATTAAAAATGTCACCTGTGGAATATGAAATTTTGATTTAATGCTGTTATATCTTCTAAGATGGGCCATCTAGTAAATGACAAAGGCTATGCCATCCAGAATTTTTTGCACCTTTCCTCCTTTTAATTCCTAGGTTGGTAGATTTAAAGGAAGGATGATGGGAAGTCAGATATTCTTAATTAGACAATCAGTACCCTTCTTTCCCCAGCAGCTATCAAGAGGGATGTATGTACTCTGTATTCTCAGTATATATTTCAGAATGACTTCAGGGGAGACAAAATGATTTACACAAAAATTTAGAGTAAGACATTTTTTTAATTTCCACTTTTTAATGCCATGGTTTATGAGAAATCTGACAACTATAGTGTTACTGCACTCTAATTTTATCCACAGAGAAAAGAAAGTTAATTGTTCAGTTTCTGTACAGCAGTCTCAGTCATTTTCAATTAACTCAGGAATTCTGGATTTTTGTTATATTTGCTAGTACGTATGAATTTAGCTATTGAATTCTGTGAAAGGTGGTGTACCATGTGATATATTTAATATTAGGATTCCTTATCTGTATTGTATTCCAGACAAGGCAGTGAGCTGATTTCTACAGGGTAATCAGAAATTTATTGAGCATTATTAGACAGATGTGCCATGCCATGTGCCCTAATAACTAGAAAACAGTTTTGAAATCTCTGTATACATACTTTCTGAAATCTTCTAGGACATAAACTCCATGAATTCAAAAAAGTTTACATAATTCATTGACATATCTAAAATGTCCAGAACAGCTGACAAGATAGACTAAGTGCTCAATAAATCTGTTGCAAACTTTCATTAAATGAAATACTATGCAGCTGGGGGAAAAACATGAAATCATGAAAACGGATGGAATTAAAAAAGACCATGTTGAGTGAGGTAACCCAGACCCAGAAGTAAAACATTGCATGGTCTCTCCGATTGTAGGCTACAAGCTCTACATTTTTAGATATGAGCACTTAGACTGGAATAACTTCAGAAACCAGGAAAGTAAAATGGGGTCATCCTAGAATAAGAGGGTTGGGAACAATAAAGAGAAGAACAGAAGAAGACAAGTGATCAGATAATTTTGAAAAGTAGTCTTCTTAGGGACAGGAGGGGAAATAAATGCAGACTAAAGAGGGGGAACACAACGGGGAATAGGCAAGTATAGGTGATATGATAGGAGATAGAAGGGAGTATGGGGAAGAAAGCATAGACAGAAGAATGGGAACATAAAATTATAACAATGATGTTTGAAAAATCCAAAGGAATCATTAACTATTTACCTAAAAAATACTATAATGCATGTAATCGAGTATAAATATGTAAAATATACATAGATTCTTTATATACTTTATAAGAAAATTTTTAATGATCTTTTCTCATCTGAGACCAAAATGCCTCCAGGAGTCAATGACCACTCAACAAAAAACCTGAATACCAGGCATAAAAAGCCTTCTTTTGAGTTGTTGGCTAGGGCTGTTCAAGAGACTTCCAAAATATATACTCTATGGTTATTGTCTTTGGTTGCCCAAAGAGGTGGAAGGTAAGTCTCTATTGCTGACATCATGTACAGAGCTCAGAGAATCCTGAACTGACTGACATGAGTGTTCTCTCTCCAAGGAATGGCTTTTGTTGTACTACAATGTTAGGCTGTAGCTTGCTCGCTTGCTTGGGTCCTATGGGTTGAGTTGTGGGTCCTGCAGTGTCTGCTGCCCCAAGGGGCTGGTGCCTAGGCTCAGAGAAGCAGAGACTTGGGAACTTGACTGTGTTCACTCCATGCAGCTCAGGGGCGGATACATAGTTGTAAGAAGCTACAGGGCTGTGATCCATGAGTGGGGAGAACAGAGTCTGGGGTCCCATGGGGGCCAGAAGGTGGCCAGGAACTGACTGGTATCAAACCCTTGGGTTCTCAGACGCTGCTGAGAGACCGTGAGGAAGGACCTAGACTGGGGTGTTGTACTGGCTGGATAAACCTGCAGCCGGAGTTGGGAGGGGGAGAAGCTCCGGCTGTGTCCCACAGGGAGGGGGCTCTTGGTCATGGCAACTTGCTTGGCTGGGTCATGGCTGGCTAGGCTAGCTCACTTGAGTTGGTGGCCTCCATGGCTGGAAGTGTAGAGAAGTCATCAGCAGAAAGTTAGAAAGTGGGTCAGTAGTTGAAGACCTCCTCAGTTCCCCATGGTGGACCCCAAAGAGGAAAGGTAGTCCATGGTCTTAAAATGTTTATTATCATGGCTGAAAATGAATGAAGCTATACTCAGTATTTTCAGGGTGAGCTTGAGGTTAAATACCCTTTTCAAGGAGGATGGTCTGGGAAGGAATGCTTAATTGGCTATGCCCTCTGGTCTTTAGGTATCTCATGAATATACAGATGTCCTGAGGTTCTGTGGCCTGTGTCATGCCCTTTACCTGTGCTTGGTGACCGATGGCCACAAATCTCTCTTTGAGAGGGGCTGTAGAAGGCTGTGGTTATATGAAAGCAGCCAGGGGTCCCAGGAACAAGGCCAAACTCCTACCATCCCTGAGGGTCTCTGGGGTTCAAAGCCTGCTCAAACAGGTACCTGGATGCCTCTCACAGTCTATTACCCCATACTACCAGGCACTATGACAAAGGAAGGAGGCAACCAGTCCAATGAAGCCTATGCATATCAAGGACTAGCATGGTCCAATTACCCTGAGGGTGTAGTATAAGCACTTATACCTTGGCAGTAATCAACAAATCTCTAAGTCGACTTAAGGTCCACTCAAAACAAGGGAAACTGTGCTTGGCACTGCAAATATAGGTAACTACTCAATGCTAATGAAGTCATGGATATTGAGAACCTGCAAATACTACTATACTAAACCAGCATAATCTTAAAAACAATATAAATATTTGTCTTTATACCCACAAATAAGTATTATCCTCATGTTTCATCAAAAAATCCTTCTTGCAACAGATGACCACTACAACAAAGCATGACCTATCAAAACTTGAGTGGTATAGCACAGTTCCAGTGGAAACATGTGGAGTGTATATGAGGGACTCTGACATCTAAGGCTCGGGAAACATTGTAGAAGAGGAGGCAGAAAGATTATAAGGCATAGAATATCAGGCAGTCTTTTGTGGAATTGTGTTTCCTAAAAACATCAGAAGTTATACCCACAAAGACTCACCAACACCTCTGTCTACACATAAGGTGAAAAAGGATGACACCAATAGATGTCACAAATTTAATGGGAAAAGTTCATCAGCTTTATCCCTACAAAAAGAAGTACAGGCAACTAAGGAATCCAGAGAGCTGGAGAAATAGTCTTCCCCATAGAAGAGTACGTGTATGGGAAGCTTTTAGTTCTGGAGGGAGAAAAGTTTTGGGAGAATGAAATTATTTCATAATCTCAAATATTAAAATTAAAGTTATAGGTATTCCTTTTAGTATAATTCAAAAATATATTTCTACAGATAACTTGGGACTGTTGGTTTTTTTTTATATATATATATACCCTTGAATGAGGTCTAGGAATCTTGAAAGAATGAAAATGCTATTCTTTGCTCTGAAATTTATTACAATAAGTAACACACATTGGCACCTAACTCAGTTAATGAATAATGTGACTAAAGCTATCTATTTAATTATGAACAATTTATCTTCTTTATTCAGATGACTTTCTATTTTATATTGCAGTGATGATGGTGGATTATGTCTGTAATCAATGCACCATTTTCTCTATGGAAGAATTTACCATGTGTTAAAATATTTCATGGGTGAAATTGCAATTTACAATATAAATGGAAATATTAGTATGAACAGTTCTTGTTTTATGAGTGAGTGCAGAAAAAGATTTAAGCTGGAAAGTCTGGCTTAAAATTGGTCATTTCTCTAGTGGTTATAAAATACTTCTAAATCCTACTGTGTAGTGCAATTTCAACTGTTCCTTTACAACACATTTCTGTGCAAAACCATACTTGGAATTAAGTTTAAAATGTTTGTATCAGTCAATATTTAAATGGGTTTTAACGTTTTAATTTTAATGTGTTCTTTTCTTAAATACTCCAAGAAGCCTTTGAAACTGAGTAGTACTCTTAATGAACGGAGCTTGTGGCTGAAAACAATGAAGTGTGTGCAGGCTTGAGCATAGCCAAGGATGAATATCATGATGATTTTGGATGAGTGTCTAGCACAGTTGTTTTCTATGTGTTTTAGTCTGACAACAGACCTTGACTCTGGGTTGCAGTAGTGAGCACAGAACCCAGATCTAGAAAACAATGATGCCTAAGTACATCATCTGTCAGAATTGTTTAGGTTCTTATCTAGTCTTTATCTTCTAGATACTGTTTACATGAAACTATCCATCCCCCTAAACAACAAAGAGAAGAATCAACCTTGCCATAGAAACTTAACTGAGGGATAGAGACCAGGAGGAAGACAGAGAGTGATGGTAGTCCTTTACAGCAACACCTCAACATGGTTTGGGATGTAGGGGAAACAACTTCAGAACTGTAGTTCATGTGTTCACTCAGTCTTTTTGCTACTATTCTCTTCACTTTGTCTTCTGATCTAATATGTCATTCATAGCTTAGTTACCAGGATTTCTTTCTGGGCAATTTTTCAGGCTTGCTTTTCAGATGATGCCTCTGTATAATGTGTTCATCATGTATTCTTGTAATGCATGTTGTCCATGTGTGTAAATGCACAAATACCTGCTTTATATTTGATTTTGTTCTTGGACCATGTGATTTCATTAGAGCAAGAGCTAGATATGATTTTATTCACCAATGTCGTCACAGGAAAATGTAAACTGTATGTAAAAAGTCTCACTTTCTCAAGTGGATGATAAATACCAGACATATCTACTTATAATGTTTATAAAAATAGTTGATTTTTAAGCAAAAAAATACCATATTAGAGAATTAATAATCCATTAGAAGTTTATCTCATTAGAAGACTTGTTGAAAGGACAGCACCACTGATTCAATAGATTTTGTTTCAAGGCCAACTTCCAGTGATCCTCAATACCATCAAGTTGGATGTCATTTACCATGCCTTGATGGTTTAGATTACAAACTGTTTCTGACAGAAAGTGTTCTGTTTCATGGTCATGAACCTCTTTGGGGCCTGTAGAGAACACCTGAAGCAGCACTACTGACCTGGAATTCTGTCTTCTAACCTCTGGGATGGTAAAGTAGAGGAATCCAGGGCCTGTGGTGGTCACAGTTTTATAAAGAGTCAATTAGAGAAAATACAACCAATGATACTGGGAGCAGACCAATCCAGATGTTCCTAAGTCGGGTACCATTCAAGGTAATTTGGCCATTCAATTCTGCAGGCACACAATTCATGGCAGTGATTCATTAAAAAGTGCTGTGAAAGAGATGGGTATATGATTCAAGCAAGAGTTGGTTGGCTACAAGTCGTGTGCCCATCATTAGGTCTACAAATAGCAATGAACAAAATGGAGTCCTGTTCAGCATTACAGATGGGCATCTGGACCATTCATTCCACTGACCAGGGGTGATAGGATGTACAAATATTTTTCTGATTCATATTTACTAGTAAATCCAGTGGGACTAGGACAATGAAATAAAATTAAAAAGCAAGAACAGTATAGATGGAGTGGTGAGAATAGAAGAACTCAGAACATTAGAAGATATTGTCTTGAGGCAAGAGAAATGGCACATTCACTTTGTCAAGTATTAGAATGTCTGACACCTGTCTGAAAAGTAACTTGATGACAGTAGGGTGAATATGACCAAAATAGAGGAAGTCTTCTGAGGCATAAGAATGGGGCCGTACTAGGTCAATGGCAGTGGATATGGAGAGCCAAGAGTATGAAAGGGTTTTTGAAAAAGACATGTGTGAGTTTATATTTAGCAAGAAAGGCAATCCAAAGGTTCACTATAACTGCTCTGCTCTGTTACACAAACAATATGTCAATTTTCCATTCGCATCAAAGCTACTCTACTCAATACACATCTCAGGCTAGGCTATTTAGTGCCAAGAAAACAGAAATGAGGAATAGTAGTAATAAATGCATGGAAAGTCGATTATTTGCTGTTAAAATCCTTCAGGCATTTAATTTTTTTCAGACATTTAATTTTATGGAAGTTCTGCTACTGGCTGAATAAGAAACCAATTCTCAAAACTGCATAAATTTACTTCTCAGTGTTTAAAACCTGCTCACATCTACCTACCTATATTGACAATACATTCCAGAGCTTAAATCGATAGGCTTACAAACTGAGTCTTAACAAAGGCTTTGCTCTATACAATCCTTTTAGAAACTATGAAATGCTACATTTCACTGGACATAGAAAAAAAAACAGTGTGGTAGATAATAAACACTCCCAAAATAACCAGGAAAAAATTATGGATGTTTTTTTAAAATTTGTAGATACTTTGGTTTTTCTTCTGTTCTTTTGAGTTAGTCATATGTTTGTCACTGTAAGTCTCCTTAAAGATTCTAAAAATCATGAGAAGAGTCATTATATTGAAAGTCAACATCACCTGAGCTATGGCAGATTTAGGTCAGAATGGAAAATTGAAAAATTCATGTGTTTTTTTTATTCCTATTGGAAAACCAAATGAAGTGCCAAAAATAAGCATTAATAAAATATATCTGTACTTGTGATATAAAATTACTTCAGGGACCTAGCACCTAAAAGGACCAAGAAGCTAATGGGAAATATGAACTAAATAGGTTACTGTCATTGGAAAACTGTAGATAAACAAAGAGTTGGTAACTCCATGGAATGTAAAAATATGAGTAGCTTCATAGACTTCATAACACATTCAAGAAATTAACATTATGAGGGAAATGGGTAAAATGTTTCTTTCTTCTGGGAACAAGTACAATCAGTTCTTAATTTCTTTCTCTGAAGGCTGATATCTTTAGTTTTTTTTTTTTTTTTAATTTAAGTCCAGGTACAAATTTAATTATAGAATTTTATACTTTCTTGATGTTTAAAGTACTCATATATATTAAGTAATAAAAATTTCATCCAATAATGACATAGAACATAGTATGAAGAACTTCAAATTTCTAATAATGTTCAAAATACATATAGATAATGATGGAACAGAGACTGACTGGCCCAACTTGAGACTCATGACACTATTAATGATACACTGCTATGCTAGAAGACATAACTGTTTCCTGAGACACTTCATCCAACAAGTGGATGGAAACAGACGTACAGACCCAGAGCCAAACATCAGGAGGAGTTTAGGGAGTCCCGTGGAAAAATTGGGGGATACAATTGAGCAGGTGTCAAAGATACTACAAGAAAACCTACAGAATCAACTTTACCATGGGTGCTTACAGAAACTGAACAGCCAACCAAAGAGCATGCAGGGCCTCTGCCTACGCCCCCTACACAGTTTAAGCAGATGTGCAGGTTGGTCTTTATGTGGGCCCCCTAACAATTGGATGAGAGATTGTTTCTAACTCTGTGGCTGTCATCAGCTCTCTTTCTCCTAAGTGGACTGCCTGCTTGGATCTCAGTTGGAGAGGATATGCTTAGCCCTGCTGGCTCTGGATGTCCCAGTGTTAGGTGGTACCCAAGGTGGGCTCTGAGGAAAAGGAGATCTGGTAATAAGGGGAGGGATTTTAAGGGTGGGACGGGGAGGAGAGGAGGGAGGTGGCTGTGGATGAGATGTTAAAATGAATAAATTAACAATAAAAAATAAAATGAAAACTATCTAATTCAAACAAAATTTATAAAATCAGAAGAGAGCTTTTTTTTTTTTTTTTTTTTTAACATTTTGAAGTGTCTTTAGTTTCCGATATGGAATCACAAGTAGAATGGAATAATCAAGTGAATGTAAATGTTCTCATGTTGAAAATTAGAGAAACACTTGGGAGGCAGAGGCAGGCAGATTTCTATGAGTTTAAGGCCAGTCTAATCTACACAGTGAATTTTTGGACAGGCAGGGCTACAAAAAAATACAGCCTTAAGAGAAAAAAATTACAGAATCAAACATTAGACTTGCAGAAGTGCAGCACTGTCTAAGACAATGGGGACTCAAATATATGGCAGTAGAATGGATAGAGATAGTTTTGTCTTAATTCTATCTTTATATTTCTAGATAATTTCTAAACTGATCTTTTTAATTCCCATAAAATTAAAGCCCATGAAAGTGGCCAACTAGGATTTTACTATTGACTTTATCAAATACAAAGAAATTTGAGTCTAAATGGCATCCTTATATTCTAAGCCTGCTAACCTAACATTAGGGTTTTAATTTTCTCAACAATACTTTCTAACCTTCAGTTATAATAAAGTTTTTATTGTACATGTACTTTTATAGTTACGCTCAAACAATTAATGTTTTATAGTAGTTTCAATATTTTTTTTGAAATAATTTTCTATTAGTTGTGTTATCTGGAAATGCAACAGAATTTTACGTAAAAAGATGTTGCCATTATGGACTGAATTCTTTGCAATTTCCATCCATAAAGTTTTCCCAAATATAATCAAACATTTTCATCTTGAATGATGAAATGTATCCTTATACAATATGTGGTATACATTGATGGTAAAATAATTCATACCCTTTTAAAATTATCTGACAAGAGCAGGAAGTGTGCATCTTGGTACTCTTTCTGATCCAAGAAAGAAGGATTTTGAGTCTTGTAGCAATGCTGTGCTATATTGAAGAGTTACGTTTTGTCCCTTAAGGCATGCTTAAGTCATGTTTTGCTACTGAATTAATTAAATGCTTGCTCTGGAGCCACTAATAAAATTAAGGGAGTTCATCTAATTTTCATCTAATAATACATGAAGCAAATTTTTGACTGATAAATCTATATGTTTATTTCTAAAATGAATACAATTTTATTTTGACTTACTGTACCTTTTTTACATTTTAGAGTTTTGGAGATAAGTTTTCACTATGTAGTGCTATCTGGTCTGGATTTGGCTATGTGGACCGGGCTTGGCTCAAACTTACACAGATCTGCCTGAGTGTTAGGATGAAAATTACATATTATCATATACAGTCATTTGGGAGTTTTAAAGAAATTTAGCATTTATCTAATAACAATTAGGGTGTGATTATAAAGTGTGTTGTTTTCAATACCAATGTTACATTGACTTTATAAAATGACCCAAGAAAGTATCACTTCCTCTATTCTGACTCTTTTTGCATAGTATTTGTAGAATATGTTCCTTGTCTAAACAATGAAGTCCTCTACAGATTCTTTCTATAAAGATGTTTGTTGAGGACTGCACTGTCCCACTTGGGGTCCACTGTGTCCCGCCCAAACTGCTGCTCTCGTCCGCAGGTCAGGGTCTAGCAAGAGAGAGATAGTGGGGATGGGGGAAAGAGACATGAAGAATGGACACAAGACAAAGGGTCTGATCAAGTCTCCTTTATTGAAAGGAAATCCAGGGTATTTCTATACTTTGCCACATGCCTTGCAGGCATGGATACCGTGTGTGCCTTGCAGCTCTGGGCACTAAACAGCAAAACAAGATATGTGGGATAAACAAGATGTTTATCAGAGTGTGCTCAGCTGTTGTAGGCTGTTGAAAACAAGTCCCTTGATAGGGTATATGGATCAAGATGATTGCAAAGATGATAGCTGCTTTCTGCTAGGATTCGGCTCCCAACAGACGTTTAGGTTTGTATTTTTAGGATTTATTGTATTTTAAATTGTGTGTGTGTGTGTGTGTGTGTGTGTGTGTGTGTGTGTGTGTGTAGACTACAAGTTTCCATAGTCCAGAAGAGGATATCAGATTCTCCTGAGCAGCTTTACGGGTGGTTGAACTGCCTGACATGGCCTCTGGGAACCAAATATATTCTTTCTGCATCACCAATAAAAATGTTCTTCTTCTTTTTTCTTTTTTCTTTTTTTCTTTTTCTTTCTTTTTTTTTTTTTTTTGGTATTGGCTATTTTCTTTATTTACATTTTGATTGCTTTCCCATTTTCAGGTCTCCCCTTCAGAACCCCGCATCCTGTCCTCCCTCCCTCTGCCTCTATGAGGGTGCTCCCTCACCCACCCACTCCTTTCTTCTTATCCTGACATTCCCCTACACTGGGACATCTAACACTCTCAGGCCAAAGGGCTGCTCCTCCTATTTATGTCCAGTAAGTTCATCCTCTGGCACATATGCAGCTGGACCCATGGGTTCCTCCATGTGTACTCTTTGGTTGGTGGTCCAGTCCCTAGGAGCTCCTGAGATCTGGCTGGTTGACACTGTTGCCCCCCATCCCCCGTGGGGCTGCAAACCTCCACATTTCCTTCAATCCTGTCTTCAATTCCTCCATTGGGAAGTCTTTGCTCAGTCCAATGGCTGACTGCAAGCATCCACCTCTGTATTTTCAGCTTGTGGCAGAGCCTCTCAGGAGACTGCTATATCAGGCTCCTGTCAGCAAGTACTTATCAGCATCCAAAATGGTGTCCAGATTTGGTGACTCTTTATGGGATGGATCCACAGGTGAGCAGTCTCTGGACAGCCTTTCCTTAGTTTCTGCTCCACACTTTTTCTCCATATTTACTCCTGTGAGTATTTTGTTCTCTCTTCTAAGAAGAACGGAAGCCCCCATTCCTCGGTCTTCCTTCTTCTTGAGCTTCATGTGGTTTTGTGACTTGAATCTTGAGTATTCTGAGATTTTGGGGTCCACTTATCAGTGAGTACAAACCATGTGTGTTCTTTTATGATTGGGTTACCTCACTCAGGCTGATAGTTTCTAGTTACATCCATTTGCTTAAGAATTTCATGAATTTATTATTTGTAATAGCTGAGTAGTTCTCCCTTGTGTAAATGTACCACATTTTCTGTATCCATTCTTCTGTTGAAGGACATCTGGGTTCTTCTCAGCTTCTGGCTATTATAAACAAGGCTGCTATGAACACAATGGAGCATGTGTCCTTGTTATATGTTGGAGAATGTTTTGGGTAGATGCCTAGGAGTGGTATAGCTGGGTCTGCTGATAATACTATGTCCATTTTACTGGGGAACTTCCAGACTGATTTCCAGAGTGCTTGTACCAGCTTGCAATCCCACCAAAAATGGAGGAGTGTTCTCTTTCTCTGAATCCTCACCAGCATCTGCTGTCACCTGAGTTTGTGATCTTAGCCATTCTGACTGAGGTAGAATCTCAAGTTTGTTTTGATTTGAGTTTCCTTGACCACTAAGGATGTTGAATTTTTCTTTAGGTCCTTCTCGGCTATTTGACATTCCTCAGTTGAGAATTCTTTGTTTAGCTCTGTACCCCATTTTTTTCATAGATTTATTGGGTTCTCTGGAGTCTAATTTCTTGAGATCTTTGTATATATTTGGTATTAGCCCTCTATCAGATGTAGGTTTGGTAATGATATTTTCCCAATCCATTGGTTGCCTTTTTCTTCTATTAACAGTGAACTTTACATTACAGATGCTGTGCAATTTTATGAGGTCCTATTTGTCAATTTTTGATCTTAGTGTATAAACCATTGGTGTTCTGTTCAGGAACTTTTCCCCTGTGCCCATGTGTTTGAGGCTTTCCCACCCCCTCTTTCTCTTCTATTAGTTTCAGTGTATCTGGTTTTATGTGATTGTCCTTGATCCACTTGTACTTCAACTTTGTACAAGGAGATTGATTTGCATTCTTCTACATGCTGACCTTCAGTTGAACCAGCACCATTTGTTGAAAATGCTGCCTCTTTTTCACTGGATGGTTTTAGCTCCTTTGTCAAAGATCAATTAACCATAGGTATGTGAGTTCATTTCTGGGTCTTCAATTCTATTCCATTGATCTCTTGCCTATCTCAGTAGCAATACCATGCAGTTTTTTTTTTTTTATCACTATTTCTCTGTATTAGTGCTTGAGGTCAGGGATGGTGATTCCCTGAGAAGTTCTTTCATTATAGGTAATAGATTTTGTTATCTTGTGTTTTTTTTGTTTTTTTTTTGTTTTTTTTTTGTTTTTGTTTTTTTTTTTTTGCTATTCCAAATGAATTTGCAAATTGCTTTTTCTAAGTCTATGAATAATTTAATTCTAATTTTGTTGGGGATTGCATTGAATCTGTAGATTCGTTTGGCAAGATGGCCATTTTTTACTATATTAATCCTGTCAATCCATGAGCATTGGAGAGCTTTCCATCTTCTGAGGTCTTCAATTTCTTTCTTTAGTTCTTATCATACAGATCTTTCACTTGCTTGGTTAGAGTCACAACAAGGTATTTTATATTATTTGTAGCTATTGTGAAGTGTGTCATTTCCATAGTTTCTTTCTCAGCCTGTTTATCCTTTGAGTAGATAGAACAGCTACTGATTTGTTTGAGTTAACTAAATCCAGACACTTTGCTGAAGTTCTTTATCAGGTGTAGGAGTACTCTGGTGGAATTATTGGGTTCATTTAAGTATACCAGCAAATCATCTGCAAATAGTGATATTTTGACTTCTTCCTTTCCAATTTGTTTACATCCCTTTGCTAATTGCTCTGGCCAGGACTTCAAGTCCTATATTGAATACTTAGGGAGAGAGTAGGCAGCCTTATCTAGTCCCTGTTTTTTAGTGGGATTGCTTCAGATTCTCTCCATTTAGTTTGATGTTGGCTACTTGTTTGCTATATATTGCTTTTACTATGTTTAGATATGGGCCTTGAATTCCTTATCATTCCAAGTCTTTTACCAAGTAGGGGTATTGAATTTTGTCAAATGCTTTCTCAGCATCTAATGAGACGATCATGGTTTTTTCCTTTGAATTTGTTTATATAGTGGATTATGTTGATGGATTTATGTATATTGAACCATTCCTGTATTCCTGGGATGAAGCCTACTTGGTCATGATAGATGATTGTTTTGATATATTCTTGGATTTGGTTTGTGAGAATTTTATTGAGTATGTTTGCATCAATATTCATAAAGGAAATTAGTCTGAAGTTATCCTTCTTTGTTGGAACTTTGTGTGGAGTGGATATAAGCATAATTTTGGCTTCAGAGAATGAATTGGGTAGTTTTCCTTCTGTTTCTTTTTTGTGGAATAATTTGAAGAGTATTGGTATTAGGTCTTCATTGAAGGTCTGATAGAATTCTGCACTAAGACCACCTGATCCTGAGCTTTTTCTGGTTGAAAGACTTTTAATGACAGCTGCTATTTCTTTAGGGGTTAAGGGACTGTTTAGATGATTTATCTGCTTCTGATTTAACTTTAATACCTGGAATCTGTCTAGAAAATTGTCTATTTCATCCAAATTTTCCAGTTTTGTTGAGTATATGCATTTGTAGTATGATCAGATTTTTTTTTGAATTTTCTCAGTTTCTGTTGTTATGTTCATTTCTATTTTATTAATTTGAATACTGTCTATGTGCCCTTTTGTTAGTCTGGATAAATATTTATCTATCTTCTTGATTTTGTCAAAGAACCAGCTCCTGGTTTTGTTGACTCTTTGCATAATTGTTTTTGTTTCTACTTGGTTGATTTCAGCCCTGAGTTTGAATATTTCCTGCTGTCTACTCCTCTTGGGTGCATTGGCTTCTTTTTCTTCTAGAGCTTTCAGGTGTGTTGTCAAGCTCCTAGTATATGGTCTCTCCAGTTTCTTTTTTGGAGGCACTTAGAGCTATGAGTGCTGCTTTTATTGTGTCCCTTAAAATTTGGTATGATGTACCTTCATTTTCATTAAATTCTAAAAAGTCTTTAATTTATTTCTTTATTTCTTCCTTGACCAAGTTATCATTGAGTAGAGCATTGTTGAGTTTCAAAGTGTATGTGGGCTTTCTGTTGTTTTTATTGTTATTGAAGACCAGCCTTAGTCTATGGTGATCTGATAGGATGCATGGGATTATTTGTTGAGGGCTGTTTTGAGACCAATTATATGGTCACTTTTGGAGAAGGTACCATGAGTTGATGAGAACAAGGTATATTCTTTTGTTTTAAGATGAAATATACTATAGATATCTGTTAAATCCTTTTGGTTTTTAACATCTGTTAGTTTCACTGTGTCTGGGTTTAGTTTCTGTTTCCATGATCTGTCCATTGCTGAGAGTGGGGTGTTGAAGTCTCCCACTATTATTGTGTGAGGTGCAATGTGTGTTTTGAACTTTAGTAAGGTTTCTTTTATAAATGTGGGTGCCCTTGCATTTGGAGCATAGATGTTCAGAATTGAGAGTTCATCTTGGTAGATTTTTCCTTTGATTATGAAGTGTTCTTCCTTATCTTTTTTTGATAACTTTTGGAGGAAAGTTGATTATGTTTGATATTAGAATGACTACTCCAGCTTGTTTCTTTGGATCATTTACTTGGAACATTTTTTTTCCAGCCTTTTACTCTGAGGTAGCATCTGTCATTGTCATGGAGGTACATTTCCTGTGTGCAGCAAAATGCTGGATCCTGTTTACATATTCAGTCTGTTAGTCTATGTTTTTTTTTTTTAAATTGGGGATTTGTGTTCATTGATATTAAGAGATATTAAAAAAGCGATTATTGCTTCCTGTTGTGTTTGTTGTTATAAGTGAAATTAGGTTTGTGTGTTTATCTTCTTTTGGGTTTGTTGAAAGATTACTTTCTTCATTTTTATAGGTTATAGGTTCCCTCCTTATGTTGGAGTTTTCCATCTATTATCCTTATATTGCTGGGGTTGTGGAAAGATATTCTGTAAATTTTATTTTTTCATGGAATATCTTGTTTTCTCCATCTATGGTAATTGAGAGTTTTGCTGGGTATAGTAGCCTGGGATGGCATTTGTGTTCTCTTAGGGTCTGTATGACATCTTTTCAGAATCTTCTGGCTTTTACAGTCTCTTTTGAGAAGTCTGGTGTAATTCTGATAGGTTTGCCTGTATATGTTACTTGACCATTTACTCTTAATGCTTTAAATACTCTTTCTTTGTTTTGTGCATTTGGTGTTTTGATTATTATGTGTTATGTTGGGAGGAATTTCTTTTCTGGTCCATTCTATTTGTAGTTCTGTAGACTTCTTGTATATTTATGGGCATCTTTTTCTTTAGGTTAGGGAAGTTTTCTTCTATAGTTTTGTTGAAGATATTTACTGGCCCTTTAAGTTGGGAATCTTTGTTCTCTTCTATACCTATTATCCTTAGGCTTAGTCTTTTCATTGTGTACTGAATTTCCTGGATGTTTTGGGTTAGGAGGTTTTTGCAGTTTGCATTTTCTTTGACTATTGGGTCAATGTTTTCTATGGTATCTTCTGCATATGAGATTCTCTCTTCTATCTCTTGTATTCTGTTGGTGATACTTGCATCTATGACTCCTGATATCTTTCCTAGGTTTTCTATCTCCAGGGTTGTCTGTCTCTATTTATGATTTCTTTATTGTTTCTATTTTCATTTTAAGATCCTGGATGATTTTATTCAATTCCTTCACCTGCTTGTTTTATTTTCCTGTAATTCTTTAAGTGATTTTTGTGTTTCCTCTTTAAGGGCTTCTACATGTTTACCTATATTCTCCTCTATTTTTTAAGGGAGTTATTTATATCCTTTAAGTCTTTTATCATCATCATGAGAAGTGATTTTAAATCAAAATCTTGCTTTTCAAGTGTGATGATGTATCCAGGACTTGCCATGAAGGGAGAACTATGTTCTGATGTTACCAAATAACCTTGGTTTCTGTTGCTTATGTTTTTGTGCTTGCCTCTTGCCATCTGGTTATCTCTAGTGCTTCCTGCCTTTACTGTTGCTGACTGGAGCATGTTCCTCCTGTGATCCTGGTTTGTCAGAACTCCTCAGAGTCCAGCTGTCTCTGTGATCTCGTGACTCTGGGATCCTGTGATCCTGAGTTCCTGGGTGTGTCAGAGCTCCTGGGAGTCAAGCTGCCTCTGGGATCCTGCAATGCTGGTGTGACCAAGCTCCTGACATCCTGTGATCCTATGATCCTGGGTGTGTTAGCGCCTAAGGTCTGCTCAGGGCATTGGCTCAGGGTGGAAGGAACCAGTGCCACTGGCAAAGTGGGTGTTCCTCAGTCCCTGGATCCCACTGGTCCCAGTCACTTCTGGTGTTGGGGCAGATGTCTCACCTATGATCTCGCCTCCTCACCTATGATCCTGGGCCTGTTAGAGGACCTTGGAGTCGAGGTTCCTCTGGGTGTTGTGGGTTTTGTTTTTATAATCTTTTAAATATCAATCTCTATAAGTTTTATGAATTAATATCTCAATATGATTTTGATTTGTGCTTACCTAATGAGTAAAATGTACTTTAAATTCATGAAATCTTTCCTCTGATCATAACAAAATTGTTTTCTTGTGCTTGTTTTAAAGTAATGTTTAATCAACCTTCTCATTTGTTTGTAAATTTATCTTTATATAAAGAGTTGTTTCTTTATATATAGTTTAAATAAACACCTTCTATAAAATATATGACTTTTACATATCAATATAAAGCAACTTGTATTTTGAGAAGAGACATGAACTTAGATTTTAGCATGAATTACAATGGAACTTTAAAATCTATTTAGCAAAATGATTAGAATCCACCTGTGGTGTAAGGTCTACCATTAAGCCCACTCTTCTATTCTTTTATGACATCTAGAGAAAGCACAGCCTGAATGATCTAATGACAAGCTCTCTTCCCACTCTTTCTTTTGTATAGTGCCTGAGCAAAGGACACAGGGACAGTTCCTATTTGAATAGCAGGTTTCAGCTGTCTTACTCCCACACTCCTGCTAATATATCCTGTTCTCAGAGGTAAAGCCTGTGTTGCCACCTGTGGCATACAATGTCCTTCACTAAAAAGCTCTGGGTATGCATTGCTAGTAACCTGCCACTAATATGATCTGTTCAGTATCATGTGCCATCTGTTCTGTACTAGTTGATTGAATACAAAAAATCTTAGGTAATTGCCATGATGAACAAAGTAACCCAATCTTATGATATAGGGTAGCTTGTCATGCATGCTTTTACCTGCTTTGCTTGCTACTGAAAATATATTATAATTCACTAAAAAACAACTGGATAGAACCTCCATTTCTTGGGCTACAGCTCTGATTGGGTCCTTGGAAGCTTGCTGCCTCCAAGTGTGACCCCCCACCCTGAACTTCTGCCTACTGTGTCCCCTGGTAAGCTCAGCATCCATGATGTCTGTTCTATCCTCTCTGTGCTCCACATTGCAGTCCAAATCTGTACCTGCAATCTGTTCCCAGGACAGTAGCTCTGAATGCATCCCCTGGAGGCTTACTGCCTCCCTGTACAACCAGGTCCTCACTTTTACCTGCAATCCTGGATGCCTGATGCCTGATACTATTAACTACTACCAAGTCTGACAACACCAGAGACAACCAAATGGCTGAAGGCCAGTGTAAGAGTATAGTAAACAAAAGCCAGGGCAGTGAGGCACCACCAGAACCAAGCTATTCTACTACAGCAAATCCTAAATATTATATACCTGAAGTACAAGAAAACGATCTTAAATCTAATCTAATGAAGATGTTAGAGACTTTTAAAGAGGAAATAGATAAACCCCTTAAAGAAATATATGAAAATATCATCAAACATGTAAAAAGCCTTTTAAAAGAAATAAATTTAAAGTAACACAGGAAAATACAATCAAACAGGTGAAGAAAATGAAAACAACTGTTCAAGACCTGAAAATGGAAATAGAAGTAGTAAAGAACACATAAACTGAGGCACTCCTAGAGAAGAAACCTAGGAAAGAGAACAGAATTACAGATACAAACATCACCAACAGACTAGAAAAGATGGAAGAGATAATTTCAGGCATGAAAGTTATGATAGAAGAAATCTACAAATTATTCAAAGAAAATACCAAATACAAATACTTTCTAACATAAAACATCCTGGAAATTTAAGACATTATGAAAAGACCAAACATTAGAATAGTTTGAATAGAAGGAGGAGAAGATTCACAGTTCAATGGCCCATAATTGTAGAAGAAATTTTCCTAACCTACAGAAAGAGATGCCTATAAACATGCAAGAAGTTTACAGAACAACAAATAGATTGGAATAGAAAATAAAATCCTCCACCACATACTAATAAAACCATAAAATGTACAGAACAAATAAAGAATATTAAAGGCTGCAATGGAAAGGAAATGGGAAACAAAAGCAGACCTATCAGAATTACACTTGATTTCTGAACTGAGACTCTAAAAGCCAGAAGGACCTAGCAGATGTCTTGGAGACCCTAAGAGACCACAGATCTCAGTCTAGATTACTATAGCAAGCAAAAGTTTCAATTACTGTAGATGAAGAAAGCAAGCTATTTTATGACAAAACCAAATTTAAGGAGTATATTTCTACTTATCCAGCCCTACAGAGGACACTAGACAAACTACTCCTACACAAGTAAGACAACTACACCCAAGAAGTTACAAAAATAACATCACTCCAACCAAACCAAAGTCTCTCTCTCTCTCTCTCTCTCTCTCTCTCTCTCTCTCATACAAACACACACACAAAAACAATAATAAAATTAAAATAACAGGAACTAACAATCACTGGTAATTAATGTCTCTCAACATCAATGAACTTAATTCCCCAGTTAAAAAGACACAGGCTAATAGAGTGGATGTGAAAACAGGATCCATTTCATGAATGCCACCATTCTGTGGCATTCATGAAATATATTTCAGCAAAAAAGATAGACACTACCTCTGAGTAAAGGACTGGAAAAAGGTTTTCCAATAAAATGGAATCAATAAACAAGCTGAAGTAGCCATTCTAATATCGAATATAATAGACTTTCAACCAAAAAGTAACAAAAGAAAATGGGAAAGGACACTTCATATTCATCAAAGAAAAAATTTACCAAGATGACATCTGCATTCTGATCATTTATTTGCCAAATGCAAGTTCACTCACATTCATAAGAGAAACACTATGAAAGTTTAAATAATACATCGAATCTTGTGCATTAATATTGGGAGACTTCAGTACCCCACTCTCACCGATGAACAGGTCATCAGGACAGAAACCCAAAAGATGCTCCAACCTACCACAAGCACACTTGCTCACAGACAGAGAGAATAGACAATGTCTGGTTCAACTTGAGACCCATCCTATGGGCAATCCCATAATATGCTTTACTTAAACATAAAAGTATAATGAAATATGTTAGAAGAGTGTGAAAATCTGACTGCATCCAGCAAGACTGTTAGACCTATTCTGTGCTCTTTCTGTTAAAAGTGGTGATAATTGAGTGCTTTTGATTGTAGGAGGGTCACAATTTGTAACTATGAAACAGCACAGGCAATAACTCAAACATGATTTGAGTCTCTGATACTTAAACTCAGTAAGGCAATCACCACCTTTGCAGGACCACTATTTAAGTGACAGTGATTTGGGAGTCTAAAATACTTAATATATGAACAATAGCAATGTATAAACTATTGTACTTAACCACTAAAATATACACACATACACACACACACACATGTGTGTGTGCATGTGCACACATGCACACACCTGAGCACATGTGTATACAAGCTGATATGACAACAAAATCTAAAGGAGGAAGGAAGGAAAAGACAGATAGATGGTGGGATAAAAGGACTGAGAGAGGGAGAGAGGGGAAGAGAAACCTTTGCTTTTAGTGAGAAAAGAAGCAAAAAACAAAACTGAACAAAAAGTCCACAAATTGTTCACATAGGAATCCAAAATTTACTACAAGAAAGGGAAAGGGTAAAAAGTAATACAGGTTCCTGATTAGATTTAGTTTCTTCTAAAATGTAACAATTGGCAAACTTTCATGACCTTAACTATTAGCGGAGGTTCTACAAATTTAAGCATTGAGACATCTATAATTTTAGAAGAGATATTAAATATAAGATATATTATAAATAGGATTACCTTGAGCATAAAAACTTTTCTCCTCCCTGCTCCAGGGATAGTCTTTAAATAAACATTCCTCCTTATCTAGATCCACAGCTCTCCAAAAACCTGCTCATAAATAACACGTAGTTCTTATGAGTTTTGATATGAACAGATGCTTATCAAAACATCACTACATAAAATGAGATTGGCATATCCATCTCATCCAGATGACTTTAGGGTATCTTTATTTGTTTTGTTTTTGGTGTCATGTGATATCTCTTAATATATTAAGTACTAAATTTTATCCCACTGTCCATACTGGCATAGGATTATGAGGCAGATCTTTAGGACTTACTGATCTTTTATACTGAAACTTCATGCTAGTTTCCCGTTTTCTCTCCCCAGCTCTTACCATCCACTATTCTGCTCTTAGTCTCTCTGAATTTGACTGCTTTAAATACATTTTTATTGCTGGAGCAATGCAGTATTTTTTTTTCTGTAACTGACTTAGTCACATGGCTCTGAAGGTTTGTGGGAGGGTAGGTGACCATATACTTTGTATATATGTCTATGGGAAGGCAGTCACTGTTAAAAGTGGAGATGACAGTGATCTCTAACTATTCATGCTATGAAAAATTATAGGGTTTTCTTTCTTCAGAAGATTGATTTTTTTAAATTTTATTTTATGAACATGCTTCTATGTAGCAGGTTTAATTTCCATGCTATCTAAGAATTTTCAAGCACTCTGTGAAGGATGGATCAGCCTTCACTGTTCATTACCCAGTCTACCTCTTACAGACTGATTCTCCACATTACTGTAAAATTCAATATTTTAAAATGGATGAATTCTTGGCATAAATTCATGTGACAATAAGTTAATGGTTGTTAAGATAGTTATATGGAAAGCACAGAAACTGTAGTAGGTAAATTATTTTAACAGAAAAACTAATGTAGAATTCTAGTTATCAAATTTCTAAATTTAATATGAAACAATAGTGATCATTGAGAAATATATATATATATATATATATATATATATATATATATAGTGACAGGCGAATGAGAAGAATTATACTACAGTAACAACAACAACAACAACAGAACCCCCACAAATCATAGTGATCACAGACTTAGCCTGAGTTCTGGGTTAAATAAGTATACTGCAAGATTTAATGGTATGTCTGTGGAGGGTCAGGCCTTAGTGGCTTAGTGGTAGGGTTAGGGGGTTGTGGATATAGTATATATGTCTATGGAGGGACAGTCTTTGTTTAAGGTGAAGGTTACTGTTCCTCTGCTTATCCAACACCATGTATATTGTTGTCACCATTAAAGAAATTTAATTCTTAAAATATTCTACAGCAAAAATGTTTCTCATGTCTCAAATAAGGTTGCAAGATATGTGAGCAATCAAAAATTGACCCCAACATCTCTTCCTATTTTCTGTTGCTGGATAAGTCTTCTGAGTGTCCATGTGTATCTATGCTTATGAAAGAGTATTGGAAGGGTCTATCAAAATTACCTTTGCTGCTGAGGTGAAATGTTCACTACCCAAATTACTTAAAACAAAAGGGGAAAGGATGCTGTAGAGCTAGATATAGAATTCTTAGCTATCTCCCTAGCACCATGTCTTCCTGCGCATGCCATCATGCTTCCTAGCATGAGTAGAATAGACTAAATCTTGAACTGTAATCCAGCCCTAATTAAAATTTTTCATTTATAAGAGTTACACTGGTCATTGTTTCTCATTAAAGCAATAAAACCCTAATTAGGACAAGTACATCCACACAAAAAGCCTTGACAAATCCAACATCCCTTTTTGATAACATTCTTAGAGAGAATAAGTATACAAGAAACATTTCTCAACACAATAAAAGAAATTTACAGCAGACTGCAGTCAACATCAATTAAATGAAAAGAACACAAAGCAACCCCACTAAAATCAAGAACAAGACAAAGCAGTCTACTCTCTGGATATCTACTCAAAATAGTCCTTGATGTTCTCGCTACATCAATAAAACAACCAAAAGAAGATCAAGGGGATACAAATTGGAAATGAAGAAGTCAAAGTATTGCTCTTCGCAGATGGTATGATCACATATAAAAACAACCCTCTAAAATCTTGCTGGAAACTCCTATAACTAATAATGATGTTCAGCAAAATGACTGGACACAAGATTACATAAAAAATAATCAGTAGTCCTCCTGTATACAAATGGCAAATGGGCTAAGAAAGAAATTAGGAAAACAATATCTTTCATAATATCCTCAAATAATATAAAATATCTTGGTGTAACTCTAACGAAGCAAATGAGACATGTATGACGACAACTTCAAATCTTTAAAGAAAGAAATTGAAGGAGATATCAGAAGATGGGAAATTCCTTTATGCTTCTGGTTTGGTATAATTAACCTAGTAAAAATGACCACTTTAACCAAATCAATCTCAGATTCAACACAATCCCATCATAAATTTCACCACATTTTTTTTTACAAACTTTACATGGACAATAATCAACTTTATATGGGAAAATAAAAACAATTCTATATAATAAAAGTACTTCCAGAGGTATCATATCTTTGATTTCAAGCTGTATTTCAGAGCTGTAGTAATAAAAATTGCATGGTACGCATGAACAGACATGATGACCAACGAAAGCAAATTGAAGACCCAGCTATAAAGCCACATATCTATGAAAGGCTGATTTTTTTTATAAAGAAGCCAGAAATATACAATAAAAAAAAAAAAAAACTAGAAAATATCATCCTGAATGAGGTAAACCAGCCACAAAAAAACTCACATGGTATGTATTCACTAATAAGTAGATACTAACCCAAAAGCTCACAATGCATATGATACAACCTATAGACCAAATGGAGTCTAGAAGGAAGGAAGATCAGGGGGTGGATGCTTCAGTCCTGCACTGAGGGAGAAACAAGACGATTGTGGGAAATGGAAGGAGAGAGTGACAAAGGAGGGAGAAATAAAGAGGAGGAAATAAGGAAGGCACTATCAGAATCTGGAGGAGACATGAGAGAGGTACAGAGGGTCAGGAAATCGAATAAAAATAGGTAGCAGGAGGCATTAGGAACTGTGGATTGCCTTTGGTAGGTCTCAGACACCAGAGAAACATGAGACTCCCAGGACCCAATGGGATTAAAATTAGCTGTAATGCTCAGAAAAGGGGGTGATAGAACCTGTAGAGACCATCTCCAGTAGATAGGTAGGGCCATTGGTCAATGGATAGAGCCACCCACCCTTCTCAAAGTTGTTTTTTTTTTTTTTTAATCCAAAAATGTTTCTGTCAAAAGGAAGAACAAGAATAAAAACTGGAACAGAGACTTAAAGAAGGGCCAACTGGAGAACTGCCCTCACCTGAGGATACATTATGTCTGCAGACACCAAACCCAACACTGTTGCCATGGGCAAAAAGCACTTGAGGACAGGAGCCAAGTGTGACAGTTTCTGGGGAGGTCTGGCCAGCAACTGGTCAATGCAGATACGAATGCTGGGAGCCAACCATCTGGATGAACTCAGGGAACCTGGTGGAGAAGCTGGTAGAAGGGCTGGAGGACCTGAGGGGGATTACAACCCCATTGGAAGAACAGCATAGGCTGGCATGACCATCAACCAAGAAGTGTACCGAAAGGGATCTTTGGCTCCTGATACATATGTAGCCTGACAGCAAAAAGAGGGGAAGCCCTTGGTCCAAGGGAGGTTTGATGCCTCAGAGTAAGGGGATGCTGGAACAGTGAGACAAGAGAGTCTGGGTGGGTGTGGGAGCACTCTCATACAGGCAAAAGGAGGGGGAGGGCAGCTGTTGGATGGGGGGGGCAAAGTGGTAACCAGGAAGGGGGATATCATGGGATGGGTTAGGTAGAGGGGGAAAAAGGAAAGTGGGATATCATTTGAGATATAGATGAATGGAATAATTAATAAAAAAATTTTAAAAAGAAAGAAACAAAAAGTATCCTTAACAAATCACGCTTGTCTAAATGGGTAAACGGGTGTAGAAGAAGGCCAATAGATTCATATCACCCTATACAAAACTCAGCTCTAAGTGGATCAAATATCTCAACATAACCCCAGATACACAGAACCTGGAAGAAGAGAAAGTGAAGAATAGAATGCATTGGTACAGGAGACATCTTCCTGGACAAAACATGAATAGCTCTTTTACTAAAATTGACAATAATAAATGGGCTTCATGAAACTGAACAGCTTCTGTAAAGAAAAGAACACCATCAACAGCACAAAACGTCAGCCTACACAATGGAAAAAGACACTAACTCCATACCTGACAGAGGGCTAATACCTGAAAGATATAGAGAATTTAAGAAAGTAGATACCAACGAAGCAAAAATATCCAATAAGAAAAGGGGCACAGATCTAAACAGAATTGCTAACAGAGTGCTTTCAATGGTAGAGGAATACTTAAATGTTCAACCTCCTTAGCCATCACAGAAATGCTAGGTTCTAGTTACACCTTTCAGAATGGCTAAGATCAAAAACACAAGTGACAGTTCATGCTGTAGAGCTTGTACAGCAAAAGGAACACTCTTAACACTGCTGATGGGAGTGCAAAGTTTGGAAATCAGCATGGTGGTTTCTCAGAATTGAGACTTGATCCACTTCAAGATATAGTTACGCTACTCCTGGACATATACCCAAAGGATGCTCTACCCTACCACAAGGACACTTGCTCAAATATGTTCACAGCAGCTTTACTCACAATAGTCAGAAACTGGAAACAACTTAGATGTTACACAATGGAAGAAAAGAATTTTAAAATGCAGAACATTTATACAACTATTACAGTTGTTAAAAACAAGGACAATGGGAAAATTTCAGACAAATAGATTGAAATAGAAAAAAAAAAAAAAACCCTGAGAGAGTCAACCTGGAACCAGAAAGACAAATGAGGAATGTACTCATAATAAGTGGCTATTAGCTGTAAAGAATAATCATGGTGCAATTTACACACCCCAGGAGGTCAAGTACCAAGCAAGGGTCATAGGGGAACACATGAATCTCCCTGGGAGGGAGAAATAAAACAGATTTCATAGTTGAACTGTAGAGAAATTGGAGATGGGTATAGGAGAGATTTTAGGGTATTGAGGTAGAGATTACTGGAAGAAATTGGAATTGGAAGCTATTTGGGGGAAAGCTATAAACATAATACACTAGAAACTCCCAAGAATCTATGAGGTTGACCATACAAGACTCCTAGTAATAAGTATGAGGAGCCTAAACTGGCCACCTTCTGTAACTAGGAAAGGCTTCCAGTTGGTGGACTGGAACACCAATGCAACCACAAAACCTTTGACCTTCAATTTGTCCTGCTTGCAAGATGTGCTGGGGTTAAGCTGGTGCAGAAGTTGTGGGAGGGACCAACCAATTACCGGTCTTCCAAGAGGGTCAGGATCCAGAGACATAGAATAGAAAGATAAAAGTCAATGAAATAATCCTTAATGACAGTCTGTTATACTCATAAACTGGAGCCTAGCATAGTTGTAATCAAAGAGGCTTCATCCAGCCACTGATAAGAGCAGATACAGAGACCCCCTAGCCAAACATTAGGCAAATTTCAAGGAAAACAGTGGAAGAGGTAGTGGAAAGATTTTAGCAGCCAGAGGAGTCAAAGACATCACAAGAAAATTTACAGAATCAACTAACCACAGCTTATAGGGTTTCAGAGACTGAATCAAATACCAGCAAGCTTGTCTTAGCTATGTCCTCTGCATACCTGTTGTTTGTATAAGTTTGTATTTTTGTGGGACTCCTAAGAGTGGGATAATGGGCTGTCTAACATTTTTTTGCCTGTTTTTGGAACCCCTTTTCTCCTACTGAGTTGCATTGCCAACTTTAATATGAAGGAATGTAACTAGTCTTATTGCAACTTGATATGCCATGTCTGAGTGATATCCCTTGGCAGCCTGATTTTTACCAAAGGCAAATAGAGGAAGAGTGGATATGGGGTGAGGGTTTAGGAGGAGAGGAGCATGCTGAAACTGTGGTTAGGGTGTAATATAGGAAAGAAGAGTAAATAAACATATTATATAAATAAAAATAATCAACACATTTATTTTGGTCATTTCCTCATCAGTTTTCTTCTATACTGAAAGAGCATGTTCATATTCATCAACTATGAAGTAGTCAATACAAGTCAATAATATACCTGGCTATATCATATAAAGTTAATGAGATTAAAAGTCAGAAAAATGTGAGTGATTTTTATCTCTATATGGAGCATCCAGCAATGGGCTTATTGTAGATGGGTGATGACGAGAAATGTGCTGACAGATGAACTCAGATGCGTGGGCAGGGGCTTGTACTATTTGAAGATCCCTGCAGAGTCCTTTTATGAAAGTATTTTTATTCAGATCCAAAACTTATATTGGAATATATTTGATGCAGTTGGAAGAGCAAATGGAAACTGGAATGTAGGAATATGATTTTGAATATGATACATTTCTCTATAATAGAAACTCCTGGCATGGAAAGTCCAATCTAATAGCAGCCGTGATATTAAAAAGCCGGTCAGTGGCTTTGAGAACCAATGTTATCCTCACCCAACAGAGGACAGCCTGATGATTTAGCAGTAGTGCTGTACATTTTAACTTAAGAATTATTGGACTATACTTTCTACCAAGAAACAAATGTATTCATAATTTAGACAAAAAAATTGTAAATGTCACAATGATTTAGAAGCACCACATTTTTTAAAACACCAAGAGACAAACTTTTACATTAAATTTAAAAATAACTTTGTTAATTTACCTCTGAACACTATCGAAAATACATGATTTTACATTAAAAGTCTTTTTTTTTCTTTTGTAGGTTCATAGTACTGCACAAGACACAATAATTATACTTAATAAATTTTGAAAATATTGAAATAATGATGAAAATCACAGCTCTAAAGTATGGCACAAGTCCAAAATATATTTACTGAGCTTGGAATGATGGGTCTAAATCTATTTCATAAGATTTTACAATATCAGTAGAGTAAAATTCTCTTTTTCATTGTCCTTTCAAAACCTCTTCCACTCAATATCTCATATATTTTTTCTAACATTCAAAACTTTCTTTTTCACCTCAAGAAACCTTACATATCCTCCAAATTCTGAGACCCTTGAGAGTTTTCTGAGAGCAAACAGAATGCGTAGGACATAATACTTCATGACTTTTCATAGCTTCTCTTACTGAAATGAGGAAGTAATGTAAATATTTGAGGGAGTGGATAAACTACTAAGAGCATATACTACTAAGTGCATATAGTACTAAGTGCAAATACTACTAAGAATATAGGTAAATGGAAATACATGTTTCTTTTATTTCTTTAGAACAGTGAGAATGGTTCAAAGATTTCTTTATTAAACAGTTGCCACCACCCAGTCACCACCATGACAAGTGTCTAACTGGAAAGTAGCATACGATCAATTTGAAGTGACTTTATTTACCTACTACTAACAAAAATAATTCTGTTCCTGTTTTTCATTTTCATTGAAAATAATTAACCTAAAAAGTCTGTGTATATTAGGTATAATATTTTAGTTGGAAGGATAGGGAAATATATTAGGATATGATGGAAAAACATAAATTCTTTGTGTATTTTAGTGAAGTAGAAAATCTTAGAAGAATATACAAATTATCCACATGTTTAAGGGTGATAAATATAATGTCCTTCAACTTGACTCAAAGTGCAGATTCTCTGAAGCATATTGAAGAATGAGACAGGTAATTTAATTGAACAGAGGTTAATATTCTGAAGTATATGCATGCAAAGAAATAAAGTAGTTCAGTAGATAGCTGTCTCCAAAAACAAAAGTGACATGTCCTTAAAGAACAGCACAGAATATGAAAGGAAGAAGTCCGGCATACTCCACTTCTGATATCACTATTTGCCTTTTCAGTATCAATTAATTTCCAGTACTATGAAATATGTGTGTGACTTTTACTTCATATTTTGTATTTACTTGTATCTCAGACAGCATGATCTCACATATTAATTTGTAGATTATTATTAGGTGGAAATGAATAGTCCCAAGATTATGTTATTAGTGACATGTAAGATATCAACTAGAATTTATAGTTTAATTCATCACATTCTCACCTTTTTCCTCTTACTCCCAATCCTGACCCACCCCAAAGCCTATTCTTTATCTATAAGCACACAGCTTACAAGGGCTTTGGAAATCAGTCTCACTATGATAGCAATCTCCTCATTAATTGGCTAAAAATCTTTCAGATTCTTAGAAATAAGCCTAATTTCTGCCCATACCTCTCATTTGAGTTTTACTTAGGTTCTTGTTCAGGTTTGATATTATGATCTGAACATGAGACGGTCTCCATGGAGATGATGCAGCTCTGTGCTTTTCTGTGTTGAAGGACATTCATTTTCTGGTTATTTTGGTGTCTATTGTGTTAGTGTTCTTTGCTATTTGGGAATTAAATGCAATGTAGAGAACACTCTGTGCCTTCTAGAAAGGTGAGACCCAGATTGAGGTCAGTGTCCATTAATGCTTTTGCCATGAGTGAATTTATTTTTTTTTTACATCGAAAATTAATATCAGAGCCCTGTACAATGTTAACTGGTGCTCAATCACTGAGCTAGACTTCCAGTGCATTCTGTATTTTCCTTGTGACTCATGGAGAAATAAATCTACAAATGCTGTTATATCTGTGTATTTGTGACAGGAAAATAGATATAATTACTATTATAAGCTTGAGATACATTCTTCAAAGCATGTCAATAAATTACATTATAATCTTTATATAGACATGTTTTTGTTTATTTATGGATAGTAGTAAATAAAAATTTAGAGAGTTCAAGAAAGATCAGATGACATTCATTCTAAAGCCAAGAAAAAAGCCAGGTTCAGAACTAAGTGTGTTAGTTAGGAGAGGTGACAGAGGTTCTGGTTAGTCAACAGAATGATGGACTGGGTATTAGGACTATATTGTACCTCACTGATACAAATAGGCATAATTATGCTCTAAGTGTATTTTGAGAGAAAAGTTTTATTTTTACAGGAAGGGTGATATGTAGGAGGAGCTAAGGGGGAAGGGGTACCGAGAGGAAAAGAAGGAGTAAGGAGAGGAGAAGAAGAAAGAGAGGAGAAGCTAGGTGATGAGAGAGAGAGAGAGAGAGAGAGAGAGAGAAGAGGGGGCATGGAGGCAGATGTTCACGTGTCTCCACCAGTCAAAAATAGTTGATATATCTAGGTTGGGTATTGGGTTACACTTCTGCTTGAGCAATACCAAACTTATAAAGCCTTTGATTAACATTTTAAAAAATTATATAAAAGCAAAAAGGAAAAGGGGGCATGGGATAGCGGTTTTCTAGGGAGGGGAAATGGGGAAAAGGGATGGCATCTGAAATGTAAATAAAATATCTCATTTAAAAAAAAGAACAAATGCATCTAAATATGCCAAATATTTCAAGAATTAATAGAGGTGGAGGACAGGCACTTTGTGTAAAGGCACTCACCAACAAGCCTGAAAACCTGAAGAAACTTAGAACTCACATGAGAGAAGGAAGTGTCCAATCCACACAAGGTACCTCTAATCTCTACATGGGGTAGAGATTACATGTACAGACATTAAGTCAAAGGCAGTTTGAGTTTATAATAAAGCAGTGTTATTCCACTATTCCATCAATCCAAGAATTAACTAACTCACTCATGAGAGAAGAGCCATCACAATCCTACCATGTCCTTAACTTATTACACAACACTCCAAAAATGTTGGGAGGAACATTCAAACCATAGCCCAAATAAGGACTCATTCTTCAATATATTATGGAGGATCTGCACTTTGGGTAAAGTTGATGGACATTTATACTTATCTGCCTTAAGCATTGTCAAAGTGATGGGCTTGTAAGTAGTTGATTGTCATGAATTTCATGAGCTGCTATCTGCAAATATACTTGTCATTGACTGTTATTAGTCACCATATTTTAATTTTCCTGTGAAATAGATGTTAACTTCATTAATAGTGGCAATTAATATTGAGATTTGAGAAAAGATGAATTTAGTTTTCTCAAAAGCAATTTCTCTAGTCATGTTTGAAAATCAAAGTCAAATAAAACACTTGAGTGTTTGGAATAAGTTTTCTTAAACATTCTTAAAAAAGAATGAAGTTCTGTTTGTTTTTTCATTATTTTGTTTTCTTTTTAACCTAGTCAATACATTTCAGAAAAGTAAGCCTAAAATTAAGAAACAAAATCTATTAAAATGCAGCAAAAATCTTACTTTGATGAATTTACTAATAGCATATTATTAATAAATTAATGAGGTTTGCGTTGTCATTTATTGTAATCACAGAATCAAACTTTGTTATTCAATACTGTAAAAGTTAATGTTTTACTTTTTTAATTTTAAATTTAAAATATAAACTACAAATAAGCATTCTTGACTGCTTCTTTTTTGTTCAATTTTCTTCCTTCATTTGTCTTGATGAATAAAAACTTCAAGTCAAGATAGGTCTTGTTTTCTAATGCAATCATCTTTTGGTCTATAATTTTATTGAAGAAATAAAAGCATTAAAATCTCTCTCTCCATATATATATATATATATATATATATATATATATATATGAGAAGTGTTTACTAATTTCTGTTATTTTGCTATTGTGCTTTCTCTCTGTGTGTAAGGGTGTTTTGCCTACATTCATGTCTATGTATCATTTAATGAGCCTTTGGAGGCATTGGATCCTCTGAATCTGGATTAAGAGCTATGAGGCGATAGAAACTGAACCTGGGTCTTCTAGAAAAACAACTAATGCTTTAGTTATTAAGCCACTGCTGCAGCCCTGAGTATTTTTGCCCTTTATTAACAAAGAATATTAAAAGCTTTACCCAAGTAACTGATTTCCAATCTCTGTCAGTCAACTGAACGATTGGTTGTTTTCCTTTTTAATTTATCATGTCTTTGAATCTGAAACAGTGAAGTAACTGTTTTTTCCATAATAGAAGGAACAGAGGTGCAAAACAATTACATTCTCTGCTTTGTGTATATCTTAGACATCATTTTGCCACATTGACTTTTCTTCTACTTAGACATACATATTTTAGCTAAATAACCAACTGTTATCTTTCAATCTTTTGAATACTGTCACCTACCAAATCAGTGACTGAATTTAGTGGAGAAATATTGGGTGTCTTAATAGCTAAAATTCATGTTTCTCAAAATATTTCTGGAAAATCATAGTCTTTTTTTTCACTTTTTCATAAGAGAACCTTGACAAAGTTTAGATTTATATGATAATCTTTCCACTTTTTATCTAGCATCATATTACTACAAAGACATAAAAATACTAAGAGGAATTTTATACAAGTAGCTTTTGAATAGTATGAATATTGTAGAAATGATACAGTTTCCAGAATACAGTGGAAAGCTCACAAGATTTTCCAGAGTTTTTGGATCCAGAGATGACACTGATAGAAGGCTTAGAAAAGAGTCAGGAATCAATTGTGCCAGGTTATGGCACTGCAAACCTGTAATTTCAGCATTTTAGAGACAGAAAAAGGTAGATCATTGTGAGTTTGAGAACGGCCTGTTCTACATAGTAAATTAAAGGAGGTCAAGAATACATAGAAAAACTCTTGTCTCAAAAACAAAACAAAGACCTAATTATTCATGCTATACAAATAAATAATGTCCATTCTCTTTATGTTGGCATCATTGGCTCTGGAACACATCAACCACAGTCATTCACTATCATCTGCAGATATTCTCTGTTTGTAACTTATGTTTCCCTAAAGTTCTCTAACTGAGAGATTTTTTGCCTGATACAAACATAACTGTGCTCACAGTGTTGTGGGCCTCAACATACCCAGGAATTAACTGTAGAAACTTGAAGGATCACACTTAGACTCATATGTTTTAGAATCCAAAGTTAATGTCATTTAAACAACTGTTAGATGTACCAGCAGACTGAGGCTGTAAAAACAGAAGCAGAGAACTTCATTAAAAACAGACAGCTGACCTGTATGAATCAGAAAAAAGTCTCACTGGTCTCACTGAACTAATTAAGGAAATTAAATTGTGGTTATTTGCAATAACAGTGATTTAATTTTCTTGTTCTGTTTTCTGTTGTTTGTTCTCTCCTTTATCTATGCCTGACTCTCAATTTACCAGTCTTATTTATACCTCATAATTCAGAAGCAAACAACCCGATAAAATAATTTTCTTTAATAAGTAAAATATAATTATCTGCAAACACTGTTTTTTTTTCTAAACATTTACTAAACAATGATTAGGAAAAGTGATCATGATGACTCCCAAGATGGCACCCTGATTACCAAATTGAGAATGTATCTCATTTTATCATATGGCAAACCCACACTAGAGGACAAACCTATGTTTGATTTTATATTGCTTTAATGATAAAAAAATATTTAACATACAAAATTAATAGAAGTTTTGTATGTAATTGAGGAAATCAAGATATGGGGCATACATTATACTGTTTCAGGATATAATACCATGTAATAAAATAAGAATTTGTGGGTCCATGTTCCTCTCTGCCATTGGGCACCTTTTGAGCAGGGAAAACATGGAGAGCTTGACTGAGCTTATTCCAAGCCATGGCATCCTGGTGTTGGCCTGAGACACCCCTTGTGGGTAGGAAAGCACAATCTATGATGTGAGTGGCCAAATTTGGGGTTCTCTGACTTCCCGACTTCTGGGTCTCCAGTCATCACTGGAGAACTGCATAGAGAAGTTCAGAATGAAGGGTTGAGGTTCATGGACCCATGACAAGGCCAGGACAGGTTGCTCCCAAACTCATGGACATTCAGGCGTTGCTGAGTCATGAGGAGTTAGGAGAAGAGGAGTTGGAGGCCCAAGAGCTAAAGATGGCAACTAATCCAAACAGGGGGCAGAGGAAGATGAGAGCTCCTGCTTAGCTCATTGTCAAAGGTAGCAGCAGTTGTCTGGATGTACAGATGGGCCTTCTACAGGAGACATAAGTTTCAGGTCTGTAGGCAAAGGCCTTCTCCATGCTCCTAATGACAGTTCTCAATGAAAGACACAGTTCTCGGTTCCAAACTGTTTATTGACTGTTCATTGTGAAAAATGGATATGTACCAACTTCTCAGGGTGGACCAGAGATTAAATACCTTTTGTGAAACAGAATGTTCTGGAAGGGAAGCTTATTGGCTGAACCCTCAGAGTCTCTAGGTACCTCATTAGCATGGAGAACTCTGTTTTAGGCTATGTGACCCACCATGGGGAGCATGACACATGTTCCAGTCTGTGACTCTGGCAGGAAGGAGGAAGGCACCTACCATCTCAGCAGTTTGTACCCAAGATTCCCAGTTCTCAGATCTACTCTACCTTACCAAGTTTTCTAGCATGGCCCACTGTCCCACAAAGCTTAATGTTCATTTTTTATTGTATTAAAATCAGTATCCAGAGAATAATGAGACATAAAGATACCCAATATAGCTAAGATTTTCATGCTCTGGTGCCATGAAATGCTGATAGCACAGTCTCTCAGATATATTTGAAGGCATTGGTAAACTCACTTGCAATGGGCAAAAGGAACATTACTGGTCACACCTGTTTGCTAAATTATGTTGACTAAGTTTGAGGAACACTAATGCAGATTTACAGTATGTCAAAGGCATTAGTATTATCTAAATAATTAAACCATTTCTAACTTTTTCTTTAAAAATTATGTCTAGATTTATGATTTCTTACTTAGAAGTTTACAGAATAAAGCTATTATAGTCTAAGATTATTTCAGATACGCTGACCTGATGGCTAAGTAGATAAAATTACCTATGATGCCATGTTGGTTTGGATTTGCTTGGCCCAGGGAGCAGCACTATTAAGAGGTGTGGTGGCCTTGTTGAAGTAGATATGGTCTTGTCGGAGAAAATCAAACAAATATCACTGTGGGGGTAGGCTTTAATATCTTCCTTCTAGCTGCCCAAAACCAGTCTGCTCCTGGTTTCCTTTGGATGAAGATGCAGAACTCAAAGCTCCTCCAGCACCATGCCTGCCTGGACATTGCAGTACTGCCTGCCATTATGATAATGAACTGAAGCTCTGAGCCTGTAAGCCATCCCCAATTAAATGTTGTCCTCAGTTATGGTCATGGAATCCCTAAGACAGAAGTTGGTATCAGGAAGGGGGTATTACTGTGTTAGGCCTGACCATGCTTTTGTTTTGAGGAATATGGATTTTGGGACTTTACAAAGCAGCTAAATGCTTTAAGTGGGGCTTAATAGGTCATACAAGTAGAAGCACAGAAGGCAGTGTTCCTTAGTGTGCTTTGAACTGGAGGGACCTAGCTCAAGAGGTTTCAAAAGAGAAGAATTTTAGTATGTGGCCTAGATATTGTTTTTGTAATACTTTAATGAAGAATGTGGCTGCTTTTTGCCATTGTCCTAAGAGTTTGTCTGAAGCTGTGTTGAAGAGATTTATATTAATTGCTTAGAAAAATGAAGTCTCAAAACATCCTGGTATAGATTCTGTTGTATGCTTCCTAAAGTTCACTCTTATAAAGAGCATTTTAATGAAAGGTAGCTAACATAGAAAAGGAAAATAACAAAATACATGGCTCAAGTAATAATAAAGGGGCACCAGGAAATGAAATGGAGATGTGTTCAAGGAGATAAAGACTTTAAGGGAGTGGTGATTTCAGGGCCAAATCCCACCCAGCTAAGCTTATTTTTATGTTTACAGTTGAACAAGGAATAGATTGGACTTTTAATCTGGAATGAACTACAATCTAAAAATGGTGGGCACACTTGTGTTCCAGATCTTGTGGCTGGAAGAAACTGGCTTTTGATCTCAAACTTGAGAAAAGTAGCAATGAAAAGCCTAGGACTAGGCATGGTGGTACACACCTTTAATCTCAGGAGACAAAGACAAGCAGACCTCTGAATTTAAGGACAATCTGGGACAGAGAAAATTCTAGGTGAAGAAAAGCTTAAGTATAGACTTGGTGGTACATTCCTTTATTCCCAGATTTCAAAAGACAGAGCCATGCTGATCTCTGTGGTCAAGGTTAATACACAGAGCAAGTTCGAGGACAGTCAAGCTTAGGCAGTGAGAGAGTTGGAAAACAGAAAGCTGTTGATAGAGCAAAGAGGGAAATATTCCAGCCCAGCAAGCAGCAGAACTCAGCAGCTTAATCCATGTATCTTTGGCTTTAGAGTCAAGGATGGAAGGGATTACTGGGACAATTGACACTGGTTGGCTAGAGCTAAGAAATTATGGTGATTAAGAAGAGACCAGCATCACTGAGGTAAAATCTGGGAAGTGTTTTCTAAGAGCACAAAGAAGCTGTGTTACATGATAGCCAAGATTGTACCTCATGCTGCAGCTGGGCTAGGTAATGTTTAATAATCACCCAGGTGGTACTGATTTTGAAGATGTGAAAAGGTCATGGAAAGTAGCTGAGGTTTGGCACTGTGAGAGTCTAGGGAAGGCCACTGATGAAGGTGCAGCCTCAGTTGTAGTTGACAGCCTAGGACTGAAGAGTTAACACAAAGATGTTGAGGCTTGGCAATATGAAGAGAGCCTATGAGAGGCTATTGTTGAAGCCTAGTTGTAGCAGAAGACCCCCACCATATTGGAGATGCCAGTACCACTGGATGACCATGAAGAACAGCAGCAGCAGTGGAGTGGAATCAACCAGAGCCTAGAACACAAGAAGTGATTCAGGCCATTTTAAGAATGTAAGATTATGTAAGGATCCCAGACATTGGAACAAGAAGCTATAAAATCAAAGTTGCATTGGAGATCCCAAGATGTTAGAGATGCTAGACCCATGGGATACTGTGAGAACAAAATTGGAAAGCAGCATTGTAACAATAACAAAAATTCATGGTCAGCAAAGACCACCAACAATTTGTTAAATATAGTCATAATAAAATATTAAGTCTCTCCAGGGGCAGGGTGACCAAAAATGAAAAGGCATGCAAGGACGTGCCCAGACAAGTCCAAACAAGCCCAAGTGAGTAGTGGGCTATCTGGTGTTTACTTTTCTCTCCCCCTTTTCGAGAAGTCCAAGGTTTCATGGTCAAAAGTAACTAGTCATCCTGCCAGCTCACACGTAGCCACTTCTGCAAGTTGCTGATGTTTGAACTATTCAATCATATAAAACTGCGCCAAATTTTCCCGCTCTCCCCAACCCCTACCCATAAATAACCCAAGTTTCCTGGGTTCTGGGTTGGAACCTCTATCTCCTGCATGAGATATGTTCCGGCCCGAGGTTCCTCATCACTAAACCTCCTCTGCAATTGCATCAAGAAGGTCTCTCGTGTGTCCTTGGGGCGTGCAGGTCCGGGCTTGGGTGAGGGTCCCCTTGCGAGGGTCTTTCAATACCTGTGAGAAAAGCTGCTAACAGGAAGTGGAACCAGTCCAGGAGAAAGAAGTTTGTTGCATTCAACAAAGAGGAAAGGAGTTGAAGATCTGAAGAGCATTTAACATCAGAGATAAAGATGCAGAGTTTGGAAGTTGCCCAGTTTGTTTTTGGTCTCCTTTGGTCCAGTATTTTCTCACTATGACATTTTGGAATGATAATGTATGTTTAAGGTATGGGATTTGCTATTTAATTTTGACTTTATAAGGAATTAAAGTTAAGTGGTCAAGTGAATATCAAAATATTTTGAACTATGGACCTTTAACATTGTTGAGATTCTTATAGACTATGGGACTTTTGAAGATAGACTAAATATATTTTTTTATTATGCTATGGCTAGGCATGCCCTGCCCCCCCCCCCCCAGACTCAGGTGTTTGAACAAGCCTTTTTGGGCCAGGGAATGGAGTGAAGTGGTTTGAATATGCTTGGTTCAGAGTGTGTCACTATTAGGAAGTGTGGCCTTGTTGGAGTAGGTCTGGCCCTGTGGCAGAAAGTGTCACTCTGGGTGTGGTCTTTGAGACTCCCCTCCTAGCTTCATAAAAACAATCTGCTCCTGGATGGCTTCCTTTGAATTAAGATGTAGAACATTCAGCTCCTTCAGCACCATGCCTGCCTGGACACTGTCATGCTTCCTGTCATGATCATAATGGATGAACTTCTGAACCTGTAAGATAGCCCCAATTAAATGTTTTTCTTAATAAGAGTTGCCTTAGTCATGGTATCTTTTTACAGAAATGAAAACACTGACTATGACAGATTGGTATGGTTAGTGTCCATTGTCAATTTGATTGATTCTAGAATCAGCTACAAAATGGGCTTTTATGGATTTGTCTATGGGGGATTATTTTGATTATGTTTATTGATGTTTAAAGATGCATATTAATTGTGAGACTATTGTATGACAGGATATTTGAGAGAGTATAATGGAGAAAGGGAAATAAGTATTAGCATTCATGCATTCTTTGTTATCTATTCCTCTGATTATGGATATGATATGACCAGCTGCTTCAAACTCCTGCTGCCTCAATGTCCCTATCAGGGTGTATTTTATCTAGAACAGCGAACTAAAACAAATCTCTTCTATTGTAAATTGATTGTACCTGTGTATCATAGTAAGGATGATACACCTTTATTCATAATAAAATAGCACCTTTATTCATACTATCAGAAATAGCAGAAGTAACTAGCCAAAATGTTTTATTTATGACATATATGAAACTTGGCATAATCACTTGGACATTTATAACTGTACTCCTGGCACAGCACTGTCATGGACATTTTATAGTACAAAGATTGGAAAGAGAGTTAGACACAAATAAGCCAATAAGTAGCCCAAATGACTTCTATAAAAGACAACCAATAGCAAATGTCTTCAATCATTTCCAGAGAAATTATGTGAGAGATAGTTTCACTTCATCTCTCTTACATTTTTCTATTGGTTGAAAACTGAACTGTAGATATCTCCTTTCCATTACTTTCTTGTTTAGGTTTGACTCCATAACCACTTGGCTTCAATTAACTTAAACAGGTAAATATACTTTGTCTTTATTGTAGTATCTCCAGGGGTCTGTCATATATTTTGCACATAAAATTTCAAGAAAAATAAAGGAGCCTCACATAGCTTATTTAAGTGATTTCTAATTATATATGCTGGTGGTGTGTGCATGCATATGAATGTGTGTGTGTGTGTGTGTGTGTATGTGTGTGTATACATAGTTTCATCTTGAAGGATAACTTTTTCATGATAATTAAATTGTCAGAATTTAAATGCAATGTCATTTTATTACAATATTATTAATTTGTTACAATAAATGTTAGGTTAGTGTATTAGACTCTGCACTCTAAACTCTATTGTTAAGAATTTTTATGACATTGTTTTCCTAAAATCAAATATAGAAACACAAGAAGGTACATCAGCGAGCATATTTTAACTAAAATTAAATTTCAAATTTTGCAAAGGAAAGGCATAAAAGATATCTAATAAGAGATAGATTTAATTTGAAAATTAATTCAAAAAGAAATTGAGTTTGTTCAATTATTTGTCTTGGAATAGGCAAAGAAAAACAAAAAAAGTTGTATAAATACTTCAATGAAGCCAACAGAAAAATCTTAGATAATTTAGGTTAAAAAAAATAACAAAGCCACAGTATCATAATGCTATACCATTAATATTTTATACTATGTTTTATTCTTATGTTAAAGAAAATTATTTTATATAGCAATGTTTTTTAAAGAATTTTTACAATATTATAATTACTATTTTGAGAATTTTATGCAATGTATTTTCCTAAATCATATTTCAAAATCTTATTAGTTTATTTCATAGCAAATAACTAAAATTTCTCCTCACCTTTTTAAAACTGCTGTTTTTAAGGATGAAATATGTGTGTATGTGTGTAGAAAGGGGTAAAAGTCAATTATATGAGCTTTCTTTGTGGAAATTTGACATTACTATTCTCAGAGTCAGTCCTGTGTGGTTGATGCAAATTATGGCCATTAATGCAAACAAACCATTACTAAATATTACCCACATATTTCCTGATATGAATAATTAGATTATTTATCCTTTGATAGCATGCATCCATAAAAACTTAAATTTGAATTGAAAAGTCATTGATTTACAAATGTGATTATATAATTATAATAACTTGTTTATCCTCTTGGAACATTGATTTAATATATGAAAAACTAGTTATCATGAAGTCATTTAGAGATATGTCACTGGTCTTTTCCAGAGTTCCAGGATTTATGTAATGACACCCTATACAATGCCTTTGGACTCATCCCTAAACAACTGAAATGGTTTAATAATGGCCAAGGAAGATTCATGGGTCTTTTTCAAGGTATTAATGGCTCTCTTCTCAGTCTCTGTCCATTAAAAGTCTATATAACCTCAGTGTTGATATATAGGGGCTTGGCCAAATAAGAAAATCCCATTCTCCATAGCTGATAGTATTCAACCACCCCAGGTAATTTTTGTATTTGTTTTATAATACAGGAGTGGGATTTTGAAAGATAGGTGAAATACAGGTGTGGGAAAATGTCTGCTTAACTTCCTCAAAGTTGTAGTCTGAACCCTAGGGTTTGGATGGTTGCATGAAGGCTTTCTGTGGCCTGTCTACATTCATCCTGATGGTTGAAGCTATGAGGAAGTTAACTATGTACTGAAACAGGTTTCTTTGTGAATATTTTTGTCTAAATTACAACAGATCTGTACTTAGGAACCCATAAAATGATGCTGTGAAGTCCTTAATCTTCTCCTGGTCTGTTTCCTCTATTTTCTTTTTTGAATGTTTCCCCAAGGTCAGTAATTACCACATGGAAGCATTTTCTTCCTTCCTGTCTTCCGGTTTTCAGCTGAATCTCAGCCTTAAACTTTCTGAGCAATTTCCAAAGGTTAAAACCTATTCATAATTTCAAGTCCCTCTAGTTTGGGAATTTTTCTGTTATTTTCTTTCAGATACTGGCCAGAGGCTAAGTGTGATGTTTTTCAAAAATATATATTATTGATTCTTTGGGAATTACACATCATGCACCCTGTTACAGTTACATCTAGTTCTTCAATGTCCACCTATCAATCTTGTGACCACCTTCAAAAAATATAAAAATTGAAGTCCATCTTCTGTTATTTATATACATACTAGAGTATGGTCAAACTCACAATGGTCGGTCCTTAAATAAAAATGAGTTCTGTCCCTCCAGAACCTTCCACCCCCAGAAGCCATCAATTGTGGAGAGCTAACTTCATCACCCATATTATACTTTTAAAGAATTCTGTTTAATTGCTTCTTGTTTAAACTGCTACAATTCATTATGGGATAGATGGGGGCTGGTATAGTGGTTAGAGTAGGGCTTTTCAAAGAATCTGTCCATGTCCCTCTTTCTCATTTATGCATCTGAAATCATTGATATTAGTGCAAAAGTTGTGTCCATGTTCTTTACAGTCAACAAGAGCACAGGTTATAGACTTTTTCATAGTTTATGGTAGCATCACAGACTGTGTACATGGGCCCCAGTTAAAGTGGCCTCACAGATCCAGACAAGACCTTGGACACAGCCCAGACTCTGGCCAGCACTCTGAACCTAGGTGTCAGGGCAGGCTATTAATATCAGTATGGCCCCTGGTGGCATCATGGCTCATGGACATCAACATAACTTTAGTTGTAGCACAGATCCTGGATATCTGAGTGGTCTTTGGTGGTAAAACAGGGCACAGACATCAATACAGACCTTGGCCACAAAAGCTTAACTAGTCCAGATATAGTGATCAGTAGCAGCATGTCCTAGGGAAATCAGCATGGCTTTAGGTGTCAACCTAGACCATAAACATCTGCATGGATTTTGATGGTAATATGAGCCATGGACATCAACAGATACCCTAGTTGTAGTGGGACTTTAGACTCAGACATGACCCTCAGCACCAGCACGAACCCAGACATCGTCATGGTCTCAGGTAGCAGCACAGGCTATTTATGTTAATAGGTGTATTGGTAATAGCACAGCCCACTGATATCAACATGATGTCAGGTGGCAGCCCGAATTGACACCCTCATGACCTTTGGTGGTAACATGAGCATTGGCCATCAATCAACACAAACCCCTGTTGTAGTAGGATCTCAACCTCTGACATGGTCCTAGGTGACAGCAGTGATTTTGACATCATCATGGCTCCAGAAGGCAGCACAGGGCATCAATATCAGCCTGGTCCTCACCACAGTAGGGTCTAGGCATGTCTCTAATTCTGTTTCTCTCCATACCACACTGACCATTTTCCTTCTTTTCTTTCTTTCTTTCTTTCTTTCTTTCTTTCTTTCTTTCTTTCTGTCTGTCTGTCTGTCTTTATTTATTTCTTTTTTCCTTTACTTCATCATCAAAGTATTTTTTCGCAGAAGCCACAGATCTTTTTTGCTTGGTATCAGTTTGTTTACCACTTGGCTAATCCCCATGCCAAACTCAAACAATATGGCTTCCTTCCTCTTCTCTATCCCTCTTTTCCTGGCAGATTCCATGACATACAGCTTGACTGCCATTAGAGTTTTCTTCAGAACTCTGCTTTTCCATAAGCTTCCTTTGGCATCTCTTCTTAAATAATGCAATTGATGAGATTAAGAACTCAAAAGGGGACCCTGATTTTCCCGACAGTAAAACAATTGATAATAAAATATAATTTTAATAAGTAGATTTAAATATTTTTGGAAATAATTCAGAGTTTAAAAAATAACAATATACATGTACTTGTTTCTACTTGGCAAATTTTTTATTTTTATGGTCATGTGATGAAAATTCAAATTCTCTAATAATTATAATGCTGAATATTTTTTATAATTATATGGTGCTAAATATGAATGTGTTATATTATACTTGTATCAAAAGTAATATTTATCTCTGCTAAGAAAATGTAATTAACTGCTTTATATTTTAAAGGAAGCAGAGATAACCCCCAACAGAAATTTCCCAAATTTTCAGATGACTGAATATTTTCTTTCAAAGAAACTAAAACTACTGTTTTTCATTTTCAACTCTTATAGTATTTAACTCTGATTAATTTACATTGTTGAATATTTCCAACATATATAACTTGAAAAGTTATAGCCAAAAGCTAAGGTCACATATTGGTTTGATTCATAATTGGTTTCTGATACTTAATTTTAATCATCACTTGACACAGTCCAGAATCTTCTCAAAAGACAGATCAATTTTGGGGACTGTCTGCATTCTGTTGATCTGTGGACATACCTGTGAAGGATTCTTAAATAGATTAACTGAAATGGCAGGACATACCTGAAATGCAGATGGCACCATTTGGGGAGTTGGGAGCTCTATTAAAACAAGAGAGTTAGCTGTCCACTGGCCAACACTCATTCATTTTCTCTTTTAATTTTTCTGTGTTAGAACTAGCTCTTTCAAGATCTTGACAGTTTTACTTCCTTCCTACGATGGACTACAGACTGGGATTGTGAATTCAATTCTTTCTCCCCTAAGATATATTTTATCACAATAGTAAAAAAAGGAACTAGGAGAAATTAATGAGCTTCCTATATATCACATGGATGCAACCTAGGTTGCAACCAAAACAAAGCACAAAACAAAATAGAACAAAATAAAACAAACAAACAAAAAACAACAACAAACCCAAGAAACAAAAACAAACTTTTGAGGGTTATTTCAGATTCAAACCACAATACAAAATAAAGATTGGAGTAATAGACTTGACTCTTCTAATTTTTTTGCTTTCAATTATGTCAGAAAAGTCAATACATACTTCTGGCTATGGAAAGTTAGTATATGGATAGATCAAAAAGTTTAAAAGATCAAACAGTTGAGCTATCAAACCATAATAAAAATAAGAATTATCATATTATTCAACATAAAATGAAACTTTTTAGGTCAATTATGTCTCATCAGGGACACATAAACAATGATATAAATCTAGAAGTTATTTGTATATGTGTGTAGGATATGTATACTGTGCAAGCATGTGAGGGGTATCTTTAGAGGCCAGAAATTAATGTTCATTTTCTCTATTTCCAATCTATTTTATTTTTAAAGACAGAGTCTAAATCATGAGCCCCTTATCTGAGTGTCTGGGTGGCCAGAACCAGTGTCATACTTTCTAGACTTACAAGTCTAAAATGATGACCTGAATAAGTAATAAGTCTCTTTTTCTTTATAAAAAAAATCTGACATGTATTTAATTGCAGTGATAAAACATAAATAAAATACTGGTAATGAAAAACAATTTTTATTATAAAGTCACTGCATTAGAACCAAAACCTCAGGGAAGGAAACATTCACAATCATTTTAACAGATGTCTTCAGGGAATCCAATTAAATTGTTCTTAATTTAATTAAAATTACTTGTAAAACAAAAGGAGAAAATTTTCTAAATTGAAAGTTAATATGAGATGGGATTCTCTGGTATTAAAACTAGAAGGTACTGTATGATTCCCTCAGTCATCATTCAGTCTGTAGATAAAACAAACAGCAGAATAAAGCAGTGTTGTACCAATAGAAATAAAATTTTGCTTTTATGTAAATAATGTATCTAAATTATTTTGCACACCATATCTACTACTAAGAAGTTATGAAATATTCCAACTGTTTTATATAAGGTTGTTAAACACTAAACACTTCATGTCCCTGTAACATTGTGGATTACAATTTGAAGAGTAAGCACCAAAGACAAGAAATAAGATCAAAGCACATAGATTAAGAAGAGAGAAAAGGGGAGAAGCAATTTACAGGATGCAGAGAGAAGGGTGAGAATTTGAAGGAAGGTAGGCAATAGGCTCTGTGAACGACATGTGCACATGCCCATGAATGCAAGAAAACGTGTAGAAGTTGGAGAACAATTTGTAGGAGTTGTTTGTATCTTTTTGCAATCTTTCTAAAACTAGAGAACTAAGATATATGACATCAAAGAAACAAAACCAATGACAACCAGGACTATATGTCTTCAGTGGGGCACAGACACATTATGCCTTCAGTATTCTAACATACATGAAGCACAAAACAAACTTTACAACACAAAATGGCCTTTAAAAATATGATGGAGATCCTTAAAGAGAAAATTAATAAATTCCATAAAGAAATCTGTGAACACACACAAAGTAAACAAGCAAACAAAAATAAATAAATAAATAAACAAACAAACAAACAAACAAAACACCATTGGAAAAAATGAATAAAATAGTTCTTGAAAGTTTTAATAGAATCTATAAAGAAAACCCAAACTAAGGGTAATCTAGAAAGGATTAATTTAGGAACTTGAAAAGGAAGCTGAGAAGTAAACCTTACTAATAGAAGACAAGAGGTAGAAAGAGAATCCTAGGCATTAAAGACACATGGAAGAAATGAATGAGTAAATCATTTCTAAAAGTCCAGAAAACTCAAAGCAACTGAAGTAAATAAATAAGTGTCTCAAAGAACTCTAGGAAAACACAAGACAATTGGAGAAAATGAATAAATCCTTTAAGGAAAGCCAACAAACAAACAACTAAACAAACAGTTGAAGGAAACAAAGAAAACTGTTTAGGACCTGAAGATGTAAATAGAGGCGATAAAGAAAACACATATCTAGGAAATACATTCTGGAATAAAAAACGGAGGAATGCAAAAACAGGAACAGCAGAATCAAGTTTCACAAACTGCAACAAGTGATGGAAGAGAGAATCTCAGGCATTAAGGATATAATAGAAGAAATCCATCCTTCAGTAAAAGCAAAAGTTAATTCTAAAATTTTCTAAGAAAAATAGGATACCTAGAGTATTATGAAAAGATCAAACTTAAGAATAATATAAATAAAAGAAAGAGAAAAATACCAGCTCAAAGGCCTTGAAATATTTTCAACAAAATCACAGAAGAAAAATTTCCTAATCTAAAGAAGAAGGTGCCTATAAAGGTCCAAAAAGCATAAAGAACACTAAATACAGCAGACAATAAAAGAATGTCCCCTTTGCCACAAGATAATCAAAACCTAAATGTACAGAACAAAGAAAGAATATTAAAATCTACAGAGGAAAAAGGCCAAGTAATATTTGAAGGAAGACCTATTAGAATTACACCTGACCTCCGGGATCTGAGGCCTGGTGCAGACCCCTGCCTGGTTTGCTCCTGTGGACACCAGATTCCTTCCAAGACATCCTAGAGGGTCCACTGAACCCAGAGCAGTAGCACTCCCCTTCCGCCCCTCTTCTGGATCTGAGACCTGGCGCAGACCCCTGCCCGGTCTGTTCCTGTGTGGATACCAGATTCCTCCCTAGACATCCTAGAGGGTCCAGAGAACCCAGAGCAGCAGAGAAAAACTGAACTCAGAGCACCAGACAACATATCTCGAGACATCCTAGAGGAGCCATTGCACTCAGAGCAGTGGAAACCTTATCATGAGACATCCTAGAGGATATACTGCACCCAGAACAGCAGACACCTAGCTGGTCAGCTACCTAGGAGACACTATATCCTGAGTTATCCTAGAGGTACCACTGTACTCAGAGCAGCTGGAGAAGATCACAGAGACATCTGGACGCCAAGGTGATCAGACACAAGCAAGATAACTGGAGAGGGAGGCTTCAGTCAGAGACAGCGAGTACAGGTAGCACTAGAGTTAACCAGATGGCAAAAGGCAAGCACAAGAATGTAAGCAACAGTCTCCAAAGTTACATGGCATCATCACCACCCAGTTCCCTCATCATAGCAAGCCCTGAACACCCCATCACACAGGAAAAGCAGGATTCAGAATTAAAATCACTTCTCATGATGATGATAGAGGACTTTAAGAAGGACATAAATAACACTTTCAAAGAATTTAAGGAGAACACAGGTAGACAGATAGAAGCCCATAAAGAGGAAACACAAAAATCCTTTAATGAATTGCAAGAAAACACAACAAAACAGGTGAAGGAATTAAACAAAACCATTCAAGATCTAAAAATGGAAGTAAAAACAATAAAGAAATCACAAAGGGAGACTACCCTGGAGATAGAAAACCTAGGAAAAAGATCAGGAATCATAGACACAAGTATCACCAACAGAATACAAGAAATAGAAGAGAGAATCTCATGTGCAGAATATTACCATGGAAAACATTGACACAACTGTCAAAGAAAATGCAAAATGCAAAAAGCTACTAACCCAAAACATACAGGAAATCCAAGACATAATGAGAAGACCAAACCTAAGGATAATAGGTATAGATGAGGGGGAAGACTCCCAACTTAAAGGACCAGTAAATATCTTCAACAAAATTATAGAGGAAAACTTTCTTAACCTACAGAAAGAGATGTCCAAAAATATACAAGAAGCCTACAAAACTCCAAATAGTTTAGACCAGAAAAGAAATACCTCCCGCCACATAATAATCAAAACATCAAATGTACAAAACAAAGAAAAAATACTAAAAGTAGTAAGGGAAAAAGGTAAAGTAACATATAAAGGCAGACCTATAAGAATAACACCAGACTTTTCACCAGAGACTATAAAAGGCAGAAGATCCTGGACTGATATCATACAGACCCCAAGAGAACACAAATGCCAGCCCAGACTACTATACCCAGCAAAACTCTCAATCAATATTGATGGAGAAACCAAAATATTCCATGACAAAACCAAATTTACACAATATCTTACCACAAATTCAGCTCTTCAAAGGATAACTGGTGGAAAACTCCAACACAAGGAGGGAAACTACAACCTAGAAAAAGCAAGAAAGTAAACTTCCAACAACCCTAAAAGAAGATAGCTACACAAACATAACTCCACTGCCAATTGCAAAAATAACAGGAAACAACATTCATTTTTTCTTAATATCTCTTAATATCAATGGACTCAATTCTCCAATAAAAAGACATAGACTATCAGACTTTATACATAAAAGTGACCCAGCATTTTACTGCATACAGGAAACGCACCTCTGTGAAAAAGACAGACATTACCTCAGAGTAAAAGGATGAAAAACAATCTTTGAAGCAAATGGTCCCAAGAAACAAGCTGAAGTAGCGATTCTAATATCAAATAAAATCAATTTCCAACCAAAAGTAATCAAAAAAGATAAAGAAGGACACTTCATATTCATCAAAGGAAAAATGTACCAAGAGGAACTTGCAATTCTGAATATCTATACCCCAAATGCAAGGGCACCCAGATACATAAAAGCAAATTTACTAAAGCTTAAATCATACATTGCACCTCACACAATAATAATTCAACACCCCACTCTCAACAAAGGACAGATCATGGAAACAAAACTAAACTGAAACATAATGAAACTAACAGAAGTTATGAACCAATTGGACTTAACTGATATCTATACAATATTTCATCCTAAAACAAAAGAATATACCTTTTGCTTAGCACCTCATGTTACCTTCTCCAAAATAGACCATATAATTGGTCACAAAACAGGCCTCAACAGATACAAAAAGACAGAAATAATCCCTTGTACCCTATCAGACCACCATGGACTAAGACTTGTCTTTAATGTGGACAAAAGCAATGGAAAGCCCACATACACGTGGAAACTGAACAATGCTCTACTCAACGATGACTTGGTCAAGGAAGGAATAAAGAAAGAAATTAAAGACTTTTTAGAATTTAATGAAACTGAGGATACATCATATCAAAAGTTGTGGGACTCCATGAAAGCAGTACTAAGAGGAAAACTCATAGCTCTAAGTGCCCACAAAAAGAAACTGGAAAGAGCATACACTAACAACTTGACAATACACCTGAAAGCATTAGAACAAAAAGAAGCTAATATACCCAAGAGGAGTAGACAGCAGGAAATAATCATACTCAGGCCTGAAATTAACCAAGTTGAAACAGAAAGAACTATACATAATATCAACAAAACCAGGAGCTGTTTTTTTGAGCTGGTCTCTATTCCTGAATGAAGACATAGACTAACAGAACAGACATTAAAATAGGATCTATCCATCTACTGAGTCTAAGATACACACCTCAACATCAAGAATAGAGATTACCTGAGGGTAAAGGTTTGGGAAAAGATACACCAATCAAATGGTTCTAAGAAGCGAGGTGGTCTAGTCAATTTAATATCTAAAAAAATAGACTTAAAACTAAAACTAAACAGAAGAGACAGAGAAGAAGAACATGTGCAAAAAAAAGAAGAAAATCCACCACGATGACATTTCAATTCTTCACAGTTTTGTTCCAAATAATGAGCACTTATGTTTATAAAAGAAATACTACTACAACTTAAATAACATATTGACCTCACACATAGATTGGGGAAGACTTTGAAACTATACTCTCACCAGTGAAGGTGCCATCCAGTCAAAAACTAAACAGAGCAATCCTGGAGCTAACAAATATTATAAACCAAGTGAACCTAATGGACATTACACAACACTTCACACAGAGAAGAATACATCTGCTTCAAAGCACCACATGGACACATGGAATGTTCTCCAAAGTTGAGCTCATACTCAGACACAAATCATGTCTCAACCTATACCAGAAAATTGAAATAAATTAAAGCTGAATATCAACAACAACAGATAACTTACAAACTCATGAAAAGTGAACAAGTTTGTACTGAGTAAAATATGGACCAGGAAAGAAAGAAACAAAGAAAGTAAGACTGTCTAGAATAATGTGAAAATGAATACGTAACACACCCCAAGTTATAGGTTCCAATGAGAGCAATACTGATAAGCTTATAACACTAGGTGCCTATATAAAAGAATTGGAGTGACCTATATTATCAAGTTAATAGCACAACTACACACTGTAGAAGAGAAGTAAGCACAGCCAAGAGGAGTAGATAAGAAATAATTAAATTCAGAACTAAAATAAATAAAATACTGAGAGAACAATACCAAGAATTAATAAAACAGAGTTGGTCATTTAAGAAATTCAACAAGATATACATAAACCCTTATATACAACAATAAACACACACACAAGAGAGGGGGGGAAGGAGGGACGGATGGAAGGAGAGAGATATGGTGGGGGGAGAAATACAATCCAAATTAACAAACTCAGAAACAAAAAAGGGGGACATAACTGTTACCATTGAAATCCAGAGAATCGTAAGGACCTAATTTAAAAACCAATACTCTAAATTGAAAAAAAAAATCTAAAAGAAATTGATAATTCTTTTAGGTACCACTTACAGTTTTATTGCAGAATTCTGCCAGATTTTGAAAGAAGAGCTAATGGGAATATTCCTCAAATTATTCCACAAAATAGAAGCAAAAAGAACACTGCCCAATTTATTTTTGAGACCACAGTTAGCTGATACCCATACTACATAAAAAAACCAACATAGAAAGAAAATTATACAACAGTTCCCTTTTTGAAGATAAGTGCAAAAACTTCAATAAAAAGACATGTAAACAGAATTTAAAAATATGTCAAAAATATTATCCACCATGATCGATTAGGTCCCATCAAGGACGTTCAAGGACTGTTCAGTATACAAAAATTAGCAAATATAATCCACCATGTCAACAGACTGAAAGAGAAAACCACCATGATAATCTCTTTAGAGACAGAAAAATCATTTAACAAAATTCACCAGGATAGGAGCTGTGTAAGAGGAACGGCAACAGCAAAACAGCTTTAGAACTCATGCAATGCTGCCCACCAGTTAGCTCTATGTATGGTGTGCTCAGAGAGGCAGAGCCCAGAGGACTATGTATCCTGAGGACTTCATTCTGTTATGGAATTTTTACTCTGCTTGTTGTGCTTGGGTCTCTCCTAATCTATGCATTGTATGGAAACTCTAGAGAAGCTTCCAGAATTTCACTAGGCAATATCATTATCAATCACAATAATAGCAATTGATCTTTGTCAAGCATTCTTGCTGGAACAGATTAATGGTTCATTTCCCTCACTCAGAAAGGACTTAGAGATACAGACTGTGAGTAATGTCTATCACACTTACAAAGCATTGGGAGAAGTAGATTACTAGTAAATGTAGGTTAAAGCATTTTTGCTTAGTGGCTTTGATGTAGAAAATCTTACGGAACTCAGAAAGATACACTTTTAGATTTTTTACACTTTTAGATTTTTAGAGCTCAGAAAGGTACACTTTTGATTATTGAGTGAGGGATGTTTCTAAGGTCAGGAAACAAAAACAATGGCATTCCTACTGGTACCAGACAAAAGACTAAAGCTGGGCTGGTGATCAAGGTGATAATTATTTTCTTGTACCCACTTTTCCCCAAGGTTTCCTGATGTGATTTAATAAATATTGTTAATGAGTAAGTGTGCACCCTGAGGATTTAAAGTAGAAATGAGTGATTGTTTTTACATAAAAGTTTAGATTTGAGATTATTTTATAAGATTAATTTTTAAAATCAACAATTGATCCTTTCTTTGTAGCTTTAAATTGCAACCCACCAGTAGGAGAAACTTGCTGAGAAAATTACCAGTTTGCTTATATTTTGTTAATCTATAACAAGTTGCTTAGCTATGAATATATGAGGGTTCTTGGGAATAGTGTGTTCTTTTTTATCTGTACTACATAATGTTTATTCATGTGAGGGTATTGAGGGACATGTTTATTTTTTTCTTATGTATAGTCATCATAATTATTCACTTAAAAAAAGAATATAACACAATTGTGATTTTTGTATTGCTTCAGAGATTTTGCTGGGATATATAAACTGTGAGAGAAAAAAATAAAATTGTTGGAGCTTGCTTGTGGACCTTTGTTCCATCCACCCAATATGTGTATGTGTGTATGTGTATATATATGTATATATGAACTTATGTAAAGTTGGGCCTTGCTCCATTCGCCAAATGTGTAAATCTATGTGTATGCATGTATGTATGTATGTATGTATGTATGTATGTATGTATATAAGTATGTAGGTATGTGTGTATGTATGTATGTACATGTGTAGCTATAAATATGTTTGAAGTTGTTGAAGCTTGCTTCATCTACCTTGTGTGTGTTTGTGTGTGTGTATGAATTTGTGTGTGTGTGTTTCCTTCTCTTTTTTCCTCACTGGCCACAAAAAGTTTCTCATTGGTCCCCCAGGGAGTATTTCACTGGCCTCAGTGGATCAAGCTTCATTCCCTCAGAGAAAAGTTGGCTGAGTGATCAATCACAAACTCTATGCTGTCCTTCAGTTTATCCTGAATGTCAAAGCAGGTCTTTGACACTAGCATCACTTTGGGATAAAAGTACTGCAAAGAATAGAGAGACAAGGGATATAAGAAAATAAAATAACAATAGTTTTCGGCAGGCCTACAACCAATATCAAATTAAATGGAGAGAAACTAAAAACAATTCCACTAAAATCAGAAACAAAACAATGCTGCCCATTATCTCCATATCTGTTCAATATATTACTTGCAGTCTTGGCTAGCACAATAATTTAACTCAAGGGGATTAAAGATCAAGGAGATACAAACTGGTAGAAAAAAGCGTCACTATTTGCAGATGGCAGAATAATAGAATAAGTGACCCTAAAAATTCCATGGAGAAACACCTACAGATGATAGACACTTTTAGCACAGTGATTGGATACAAGATTTAAGTTGAAAAATTACTAAGTATAATATATACTAATGACAAATGGACTGTGAAGGAAATCAGGGAAACAATACCTTTAACAGTGTCCTCAAATAGTATATCTTGGGATAACTCTAATCAAACAATTGAGAGACTTGTATGATTAAAAACTTCATGTATTTGAGGAAACAAGTAGAAGAAGTTATCAGAAGATTGTAGTATCTCCCATGCTGATAGTTCAGTAGGATACATAGTAAAAATGGCAGTCCAACCAAAAGTAATCTATAGATTCAATGCAATCCCCAACAAAATTATAACACTATTCTTCACAAATGTATAAAGGACAATTTTCATTTCATACATAAACACAAAAATCTCAGGGTAAATAAAACAATTTTGAACAATAAAAGAACTAATGAGTGTATACCATTCCTGATCTCAAATTGTGTTACAGAGTTACAGTGAGAAAAACAGTATTTTAGTGATGACATAATATGAGATACTTTGATCAATGATGGACTTGAAGTCCCACACATAAATCTATACCTCTATTTACCACCTGTTGTTTGATAAAGAAGCAAGAAAGACATAGTGGAAACAAGACAGACTTTTCAACAAATGGTGTTGTTAAAACTGGACCCCTGTATGAAAAAAAATTCAGATATGTACTTACCACACTGCAGAAGACTCACCTCAAAATGGACTAGAGTCACCAACATTAAGCTAGATATGCTGAATTTGATAGAAGAGAAAATGGGGACTAGTCTTGAACTCACTGACACAAGAGACACAGTCCTGAGTAGAATATCTATAGTGAAGGCACTAAAATCAACAATTGATAAATGGGACCTCATAAAACTGGAAAAAAAAATGAAAAAACTTCTCCAGGGCAAAGGACATAGTAATTTGAAAACAAGGTAGGCAGCATTGAAGGCATTTTCTCAATTGATGTTTCCTCCTTTCAGAAGTCTCTAGTTCATGTCAAGTTGATATAAAACTAGCCAGGACAACTGAGCTTTTGTCAACTTGACACAAAAACATACCATTTTTCAACAGTAACTTTTTGTTTCATAATTATCACAGAGATCACACAATAACATCAACATCACAATATAACATGTTTTGCAAACATTTTACAAGTACTTTATTCTTTTCAAATTCAAACACTTTAAAATTTAGGCCCCCAAACCCAAGTCTTTTATACTTAAAATCTCCTTTAAAATTCAGTACAGGACATCCAGGTTTATACAGAGAACCACCTACAAAAAAGAAACCTCAGCTACCTCTCCAACATCATATCTGTTTGCATGCTGCCATGCTTCCCACCATGACTGTTACGGCTTAGAAACCTCCATTTTATGCTAGACATTCATCTTCAGTACCTGCCAGCTGTTTGTCTCTGAGTCAATTCCATGGAAAATAAGTTTCCAGTAGCCCTACTCAGTGACACATGCAAAAATTTTACAGTTATGACTATCTATTTGTTATACATATTGAATATATATAATATACATATATACACATATAATGTACTATAATGTACATATAATGTATATAATGTACTATAATGTATATCTACTTTTTTCAGTTTATACCTTGAAATTCAGTTTAATTTGTTTCTGTATTGTTATTGTTTCTTTATTATTTTCTAATTATAACTCTTCAATATATATATTGAAGGTTTTCAATGGTTTTTCCCATTTAAAATTTTTTCCATTCCCTTCTTCCATGGCAATCTCTAATTTGGCTCAGTGTTTGTTTATTCTGCTAGCAGCTAATAAACCTTTTTTTTTTTACTTAGTAAAAATTTCAGTCTATTGTCTGTGGGCTTCTATAAAATAAAAAGGAAACATAGTGAGAAAGATTTAAACCTACATAGAGAAAGAAAAGTTCCTGGAACCATGTACATTTTGAGTAATGTCAAAACTGTATGAAAGGTCTACATTTTTTTCCAGTTTATACACTGAAATGCAGTTTAATTTGTTTTTTATTGTTTCTTTACTTTTTTATTTTCTAATTATAACTCTTTGCAGATAAACTCCAGATGTAATATCCATTGGTTACTAATATCTAAATATTGTTTCTGATTATTCAAGAACTATCATGTTGTTTTTATTATTTTAGTCTTGAATTTATTAGTACATTATTAAGATTCTTTTTGAATTGGATATTTTATTTACATTTCAGATGTTATCCCTTTTCCCTAATTCCCCACCCCCAAAACCCCTTATCCCATCCCCCTCCTGCTACTTCTATGAGGATGTGCCCCAAATTTCCAACGACACCCTCCTCCCCACCTTCAAATTCCCTCACACTGGAGCATCCAGCCTTCACTGGACCAAGGACCTCCTCTCCTACCAATGCCTGACAAGGCTGTCCTCTACTACATATACAGTTGGAACCATGGGTCCCTCCAAGCATGTTCCCAGGCTGGCAGTTTAGACCCTGGAAGCTCTGATTGATTGGTATTGTTGCTCTTCCAATGGAGGCACAAGCCCCTCCAGCCACTTCAGTCTTCTCTCTACCTGCTCCATTGGAGAGCCTAGGATCAGTTCACTGGTTAGTTGTGAGCATCTGCCTCTGGCAGAGACTCTCAGGAGACAGGTATATCAGGCTCCAGTCAGCATGCACTTCCTGGCATCCACAACAGTGTCTGTGTTTGTTGACTGCACATAGGCTGGATCCCAAGGAAGGGCAGTCTCCAGACGACCCGTCCTCCAATCTCTGCTCCACACTGTCTCCTTACTTGCTACCTTGAGTATTTTGTAACTCCTTCTAAGAAGAACCAAAGCACCTACACTTCGGTCTTGCTTTTTCTTGAGCTTCATGGGTCTGTGAATTGTATCTTAGGTATTGTGAGCTTTAGGGATATTTTGATAAATATCTATTTATCAGTGAGTGCAAACCATGTGTGTTCTTTTGTGATTGGGTTACCTCACTCAGGATGATAGTTTCTAGTTCCATCCATTTGCCTAAGAATTTCATAAATTTATTGTTTTTAATAGCTGAGTAGTACTCCCTTGTGTAAATATACCACATGTATCAATTCATCTGTTGAAGGGCATCTGGGTTCTTTCCAGCTTCTGGCTATCATAAATATGAACATAGTGGAGCACATGTCCTTGTTATGTGTTGGAGCATCTTAGTCCGCGGTGATCTGATAAAATGCAGGCGATTATTTCAATCTTCTGATATCTGTTGAGGCCTGTTTTGCAACCAATTATATTGTCAATTTTGGAGAAGGTACCATAAGTTGCTGAAAAGAAGTTATATTCTTTTGTTTTATGATGTAATGTTATATAGATATCTGCTAAATCCATTTGGTTTATAATTTCTCTTAGTTTCATTGTGTCTCGTTTTAGTTTCTGTTTCCATGATCTGTCCATTGCTGAGAGTAAGGTGTTGAAGTCTCCCACTATTATTGTGTGAGGTGCAATGTGTGCTTTGAGCTTTAATAATGTTTCTTTTATGAATGAGGGTGCCCTTGCATTTGGAGGATAGATATTAAGAATTGAGAGTTCATCTTGATAGATTTTTCCTTTGACATATATGAAGAGTCCTTCCTGATCTTTTTTATAACTTTTGGTTGAAAGTCTATTTTATTCGATATTAGAATGCCTACTTCAGCTTTTTTCTTGGGACCATTTGCTTGAAAAATTGTTTTCCAGCCTTTTACTCTGAGGTAGTTTCTGTCTTTGTCACTAAGGTACATTTCCTGTATGCACCAAAATTCTGGGTCCTGTTTACATATACAGTCTGATAGCCTATGTCTTTTTATTGGGGAATTGAGTCCATTGATGTTAAGAGATATTAAAGAAAAATGATTGCTGCTTCCTGCTATTTTTGTTATTAGAGATAGAATTGTGGTATTGTGACTATCTTCTTTTTGGTTTGTTAGAAGATTACTTTTTTTTGCCTTTTTTAGGATGTAGTTTTCTTCCTTGTATTAGAGCTTTCCATTTATTATCCTTTGAAGTGATGGATTTGTGGAAAGATACTGTGTAAATTTGGTTTTGTCATGAAATATCTTGGTTTTTCCATCCAATTGAAAGTTTTGCTAGGTATAGTAGCCTGGGCTGGCATAGGGTTCTGTATAACATCTCTCCTGGATCATTTGGCTTTCATAGTCTCTGGTGAGAAGTTTGGTGAAATTCTGATAGGTCTGCCTTTATAAGTCATTTGACCTTTTTCCCTTAGTGCTTTTAATATTCTTTCTTTGTTTTGTGCATTGGGTATTTTGATTATTATGTACCAAGAGAAATTTCTTTTGATTATTATGTAACAAGAGAAGTCTTTTCTGGTCTAGTCTATCTGTAGACTTCTTATATGTTCATGGGCATCTCTTTAGGTTAGGGAAGTTTTCTTCTATAGTTTTGTTAAGATATTTACTGGCCATTTAATTTGGGAATCTTCAAGCTTTTCTATGCCTATTATCCTTAAGTTTGGTCTTCTCATTGTGTCCTGGATTTCCTGGATGTTTTGGCTTAGGAGCTTTTTGCATTTTGCATTTTTTTTGACAGTCGTGTCAATGTTTTCTATGGTATCTTCTGCAGCTGAGATTCTCCTATCTCTTGTATTCTGTTCGTGATGCTTGCATCTATGACTCCTGATCTCTTTCCTAGGTTTTCTATCTCTAGAGTAGTCTCTCTTTTAGATTTCTTTAATGTTCTGCTTCCATTTTAAGATCTTGAATGGTTTTGTTCAATTCCTTCACCTATTTGGTTGTGTTTTCCTGTAATTCTTTATGGGATTTTTGTGTTTTTCCTCTTTAAGTACTTCTACCTGTTTACCTGTGTTCTCCTGTATTTCTTTAAGGGAGTTATTTATGTCCTTTTTAAAGTCCTCTATCATTATCATGAGAAGTAATTTTAAATCTGAATCTTGCCTTTCTAATGTGATGGGTTATCCAGGATTTTCTATGATGGGAGAATTGTGTTCTGATGATGCCAAGTAAACTTGGTTTCTGTTGCTTACATTCTTGCACTTGCCGTTTGCCATCTGGTTATCTCTAGTGCTACCTGCACTTACTGTTTCTGACTGGAGCCTGTCTCTCCTGTTATCTTGGTTGTGTCAGAGGTCCTCAGAGTCCAGCTGTCTCTGTGATACAGTGATTCTGGATGTCAGAGCTCCTGGGAGTCAGGATTCCTCTGGGATCCTGGAATCCCATGATCCTGGTTGTGTTAGAGCTCCTGGGAGTCCAGCTTCTTCTATGATATTGGGGATGTTAGAGCTAGGAGTCCAACTTCCTCTATGATCTTGGGTGGGTTAGATCTCCTGGGAGTCCAGGTATTGTGAGATTGGTTGCATAGGTAGTACCCAAGGTCTGCTCAGTGCACAAGTTCAGAATGGAAGGAATCCATGACAGTGGGTCAGGGAATGGTGTCTTCACAGGAGCAGTCCAACTAGGAGTCAACTGCTCTGGGTGCACTGGATACTCAACTGCTCTGAGTGAAGCAGATTCTCTGAGATGGATCTGAATATTGTGTCTTCTTGGGAGCTCATCAGCTATGAGTCTGCCCAGCAAGAAGGACCAGGAGGAGGGGGTGGAAGGGGAGTGGTATTTGGGATGGTGGGGTTTTAGTGGATGATGTGTCCCTAGTGAGCTGCTGGTCTCCCAGCTGCAGCTCTGGGACTTCTGGTCATGGGCAAGGGTTCTTGCCAACTGCTCTGAGTGCAGCAGATCCTCTGGGATGGGTCTGAATATGGTATCTTCCCAGCAACAGACCAGCAATGAGTCTGCCCCAGCAAGGAGGGTCTATCATATTCTTGATGCAATCTTTAAAGAGGGCTCTGTGAAGATGATTTTTTAATTCTAAAAATCATTCTTAAGACTTTACTTTAAAAAGGAATGCTACACATAATTTTATTATAGAGCCATACTCCAATGTGAACAGAATAAAGAATTGATCTCTTTACTTCTACAAGTACAATGGTTATTTTCATTAGAGTCTGACTTCAGAGATGCCCTTAATTTTCCTAAGAAACTGAGGATTTTAATCACCCAAAGTGTGACATCAGTGGAATTCACTAGCTCATAGGAATTTGGATTAACACACTGAGAAGGTCATTTTGTACTTGGGAATGTATCCTGGTACAGTGGGTAAATGTCTAGACAAAAATGTGATCTGCTTTGACTGAATCTCATCCTAATCCTTACCATCTGCATTTTATGGTTGTGAGCCCATTCTTGCAATAGTAGCAGACACTTACCACTTCTGTGAGGGACCTGATAACTTTCAAGATCTACAGAAAACAGTGACGTTGCCCTGCGGAGATGTTCTTTAAGGAGGAACATAATATATGTTAATTTAGATGATTTTAAAAAATAATTTTTGACAGGCTCTCTCTTTAAAAAAAAACATTCTAGTAATCAAATCCTAGCTCATTATAAGTATAATTTCATGCTTTTCTACCAAAGAAAAAATAGCAAGTAACTAGATACAAAACAAATTCTTTTGAGGAGAGTCATCAGATGCAGGTATTTTGCCAGGTGGGGTCACTAAGTCCAGATTATCAGGCTCAAGAAAACAAATGAAGCATCAGAGATGCCCAGGGATTTGAGATCTAGTGTGCATCCACATGAAGGTTTTGTGCACCAATTCTGTCACCTATTGATTATGAACTGAGTTAACTACTATATTCCCCATGTCCTTTTCTGAATGACAAAAAGAATGATAGCACTAATTTATTAAGGCAGTACCACAAACAAAATGTGCGACAGTGTAGAGGGTTTAGAGTAGATACTGACACACAGTGAAAAGTAACTGTTTTCTTATGAGAAGACTTAAGGAAAGTCATCCAGGTGGCCAACAAATAACACACATTTCTTGTTCCTTAATTTTACCCACGTCTGCCTTTTGTTATTTTTATTACCCCAGACTTGCTGCACTGTGACCTTCTTAGAAATTATTTCACATCTGTGTGGAATTCTTCATGTGAAAATCCAAGCAGAGGTCTGACCTCCCTTGCAGAAGGATTAGTTGTTAAATGATTGCCAAGCCCTTGAAAGACATGAAAATTTCCAAAAAAGGTTGGTTGCTAATTCTTCCCATTCTAAGAAAGTCCAGCTGATGACAGCGCTAGGCTGAAGTGTCTCATCTCAGACAAATACTCAGTCCATAGTCACTGTGGAATTTTCAATTTGCAAGTGACCAGAGGGCACATTGAGACATTCATGGAGAAACAGCCCATCCTGCACCTGGCATAGGATTAGTGACTTCATAAGGAAAATGTTATTTCCTGCCTTCAGTTCTCAATTTGGTTTCTTTTTTTTCCACATTCTCTCATCTGACTAGTTAAGTGGGTTTTGCATAGCAATCATTCTGTCATAGGTAAGAAGATCAAATGCTGAAAGACAATATTACCTGAGAAAAACCCATTAGAGTTAGATTATGGAAATAAATAGGCATCTTTAGTGGTTTAGTAAGGTCTGCAGATGACATCATTTCCACAAATTTTACTGCATTTAAACCTCTAGGAAAGATACTTAAAGGTCCCAAAGGCATCTTCAGTGAAAGTACAGGATGCAATGAAAAAAAAAAAGTTCTCATGGAATTGTGAATTGAACAGGAGTACCAGCTAGAGATACATATTCATAAGTCATTAACAGATTCCAGATCAGTTCATGATTATTCATCATTAGAGGCACACTTACTTGAATTCACATGAATTATTCATGGGCTTTGTTTATGAACATCTTTAACTGATTAATGGCAAATCTTGATGAATATTCCTGAATTCAGGAATTTGGTTCAGACCAAAGCACAGATCATACTGAATGAAGTCATGCATTGCCCCTCAGGAGTGCAGGATGAACAGCTGATACAGGAAGAGAAGTAAGTTCAATGTCATTTTGCAAATATGTCTGGTTTAGAAATCTAAGGGCTTAACTTTTTATTAGTATCATATTGGCAATCAACAGCCAATGCTTAAAGCTCTTGGCTATAAAGTCAGAAAAGGTGATGTAAGGCATAGCCAGGAAGCATGCCTCAAGTGCCTCTGTGGAATTTTTCTGGCCCAAATTTCTGAAACCAGCTTCAGACCATGAGTAGGTTGTCCATGCATTTATATTGCTTCCTCAAATAAAGTATTTCATTGTAATTTGATACCAAGAAAAATGTTCACAGGCCCTCTAAATAACCTTAATTTTTCATAAGTGTTGATGTTTCTTAACAAGCAAGTAGACTAAAAGTAGATCAATGAAGAACTTTAAAAAATAGGAGAAAAGGCCTTAAAACTATATTTTTATCTGCAAGTTTAAAACAAAAGAGAAGCTGGGTACAGGTATATTTTAATTTTCATATATATTTTATTTCCATACTTTGGTGCAATTTCTGGAATATCTATATATCTATAGTAAAGGTATCTATAGTAAAGCGGTATGTTCTATGAGGGAAGTAGAGAGTTGAGCTTCCTCGTTGTTTGGACAACTTAGAAAGACTAAAGACCAACGTGATTTTGTCATGCAAGCTCTCACTGGAGTTCATTACTAAGCTATTATACTAGTCTATTGCATAAAAATGAGTCAGAGAATGAAAGCTGATCCTATGGGAAAACTAGACAAAATGGAAATCTAGATGATAAAATGAAATACATAGTAAATTGAGTGAAAATGCAAAATATGGAATATAAGACCTATTGAACTGCAATGTACTATTGTGCTCGACTTTTGTATTCCTCAAGGCAACCATAAGGGGTTAAACCATAAGCTCCAAGGAAGGCAGTTCTTCCAGTATCATTTCTTTCTTCCCCATCCCACCCCAATTTTGTTGTATAGTGCAAACTTTCTAAATGGTTTGACAATATCTAAAATATAAGCATAATTTAAGAGGTCAATAGCATATCCCTGTCATATGTTCTGCCATTATTTTTGTTAGGCTAGTTTTTCTCAAACAGATTGCAAATTTCAATCTTCTATATGGAGATTTGAATACTCTGACTTCTTGCATGTCACTGTTTGAGGAGATGGGACAGTAAAACTGCCATGGAGAACCTTCATTTTTGATAAGATTTAGGATATTCAAGTCCTATGTGAGAAGACAATTACTGTACATTTATTTTCACCTATGTCTCTGGCCATGTTCTCCAAATAGATACAGACTTATAACTGATTTAGTCATTGGGATAGTAACTGCTTCATAAAGCAGAGCCTTAAGAAAGAATATTTTCATTGTATTTTATGACCAAAGTCAGGCTTAACAATCAGAGAATCAAACAAAGTTAAGAAAAGCCTTCATTAGCCCAAGTAATTTAGGTATCCAGTTTAGTTCATGGAATTGCTTTCCCATTAAGAATAGTAAGCTATTGAGACTGCAGATGTTTGGGTCTCAAAATCCGATTCTTAAAAAAAAATTCTGACACAAAATTTCTAGCAATGAATTATTTATATTTGATTCTAATTATCATTTAAAAATTCAAAAGGGAGAGGAATGTTTTGTAAAATAGAGGAAAATAAATTAATAAACATAGTGGAAAATAAGCCGTTTCATCAAGTTAGTAACAGTAGTGATTTAGGCAAAATGATTTGTGCATGATACATATAGTATAAATACTTAATTCATTATGCCTCCTTCCTAAGTGCCATGGCTACAGTTATATTCATTGAAAATACTAAATCTGCATCTGAAAATAAGCTAAGCAAAGTTAGTGGAATAAACAATATGCACTAATGTGAAGGATTTATTTTTATTCAATTGTTTACATTTAAAATATTATTTTATTTAATTATTTACAAATACAAGTTAATTATCACTTATGAATAACAATATATACAGAAATAAAAATTAATATTATAAGTAAATACACACATAGAAAGAATCCATATTTACATATAAAAGTATAAGTTAGAAATATTTTATTCCTCCAATATAACAAATATGTTTATTTTTATGCATACTAAATGATCACAAGAGATTCATATATATATATTTTTTCAGTACATATTCTACCATAAAGTTGAATATAATCACTTGATTTCAAAGTATTTTAATAACTGACAAATTATCACATATATTAAAAAAATATGCTAGGTGTATTGAGATGCATTCTACTTATTACAGAACACAAATAACCCTTATATAGGTGACTGTCTTCATCTCTCAGTTTTAATTTTGCAAGCTCTAATACACTTTCCATGGCCTGGCCTACATAGAGCAGAATTTTGAAAGACTTGATTGACTAGCATTCACCTATGCAATTAAAATTTCTCAGAAATACAGTATGACTAAAAAAATCATGGTATGTGGACAAAGTCAAAGTGTGATCAAGAAAAAATATTTTAAAAGAAACTTTATAGACCCTCACTATTCCTACTTAAATATTATAGTAATTCATTACACACAAGGCACCATATTGTAGAAAACTACAGGAGAGACTAGAAGATCTGGTGCAGTCTTAAAAACATGCACAAAATTTTTATTTGCAGATATTAAATGGTCTATTTCATGTCATTAATGTCTTCTTCTGACAGCATAATTCATTATAAATGTTGAATTTAACAAATTAAATATATATATATATATATATATATATATATATATATATATATAATTCAAGTACAACGATTTAGGATGTATACATATCTATAAATCAGAAACACCATGAAAGACTCCTGCTTGAATTTCAAATCTTACCTCTGTGTCATTTCATTGAATAACTTTTCTTGACAAGAGTGTATCCGAACACTCTGGCACATAAGAACTTAAATGACAAGATCTGTTTTCTATAACAATGTGTTACTCAATCAAAAAAAGTAACGCAAGAAGGTAAGAACAAAGAAAAAACAAAACAAAAGGATATTTAATATCCACATATGATCGGTTTCTATTTAGTGACTAATTCTATGGCTATACACAATGTTACAGTAATGCTGTAGAATTATGGAAATACAACCTATATTAGAAGACCTAGGTAAATAAGCTGTCGTGAAATGAATACCTATATTCTTTTGAATCAAAACCAAGATTATTGTCAGACTTCATGATAACTAAGCTCTAGTACAGTAACACCATATTCTATTCAAGTAATGAAACCATAAGCCATTTTCTTTTGGGGACAAGGTTGATATTGCTTATTTTTAAATCTCCCTTTTCATTTTGTTCTTTTGTAGGCAAGCTACTCTCCTCACTGAAGCAACTTTACTGTTGGGAGTTGGGTTTACTTGATGACATCCTATGTCTAGTGCCTCATTTCATTGCAGGATTGTCTCCTCAGGTCAAGATATTTAGCCTTCGGACACTCAGACCAATTGAAGTAGGAAGGTTAAGAGGCAGTGGAACAGGCAAGTGTAAAATGAAATGTAAAAATAAATTGTGACAGGATAATTAAACCATTGCCATTGGGTTCATGGTCAAAAGACCATGTGTTTGACACATAATTGCTTTATCCAAAGATGACATATCAAAGAAAGCAGATAAGTTGAAAACCACTCTTAATTGTACCTAGAGAAAATTGTGATGGCAACTAAGTATAACCCAAGTTCCAGAAGATCTGATACCATCTTTTTACCACCAACAGGAACAGACACACATGTTGAAACGTATATGCAAATATCCAGCCAAAACTCCCATACAATAAAAATAATATATATAAAAATAAAATGTTCATTTTAGTATTAAATGTCAATATTTCAAATAACTATGTAAATGGACAAAAGGAATAGTAGCCATGAGCTAATGTGTTTATTGTCAGAGATATGTTCAGTAATCACAAACTTGCCATGTTTTAATAAAGTACTTTGGTTGAAGATGCTTCATGTTTCTAAGATGGTCAAAGCCTTAAACACTGCTTGTGCCAAACATAATCCCAGAAAGTTATATTCAGCTGTTAGTGTGGGGAAAATATCACTTATGGTATAGTACACATGTTTCCAGTATTCTAACAATGTTTTTAGAAGGTTTTGATTGTGACACAATGGGCCTTTTATTGAAAGTTGTGCTTCTATGAGGGTGTGATTTTCCAGTTTCTATGATGTTGTTTCCACTAACATAAACTGCCTCCTAAATTTCTAAATCCTTCCATTTGTGTTATTAAATCTCCTATTTTTCTTTTTTTCTTTCTTTTTTTCTCCTTTTTTCCTTTGTTTTAATCTTTTTTTTTTAAAGTGGGTATTATATTTACCTTTCAGATTTTATCCCCTTACCTCATTTCCTCCCACCACCCAGAAACCTCATATCCCATCCTCCCTCCTCATGCTTCTATGAGGCAGTGCCCGCACCTACCCCCCCACTACCCCCTCCCCACCCTCACATCCCCCCCCCACTTTGTATTCATTTTTTATGGGACCAAGAAACTCTTCTCCCACCTATGCCCAACGAGGCCATCCTCCCCTACATATACCTCTGGAGTCATGGGTCCCTTCCTATGTGCTCCGAGGCTGATGGTTTAGACCCTGGGGAGCTCTGGTTGTTTGGTATTGTTGCTTGGGATAAGGGGATAAAAATTTGAAATGTAAATATTATAACCAATTTTAAAAAGGAGGAAAAAGGAAAAGTTGTTAGAACCAACAACTTTTAAAAAATGTCAGCCCTCTAGGAAAAAAAATTATTTTTCTTGATACTAAAACTTGTTCTGAGAATTGTATATTGCAGAATACACAGCCTTGGTGTATCTACTCATCAAGCAAACTGAGCAGACCTGCTCAAACCTCTAATATCCTGGAATTCCATCTGGATGCAGTGAAGACACAGCATCAGAGGCTTATCAATTTACTCTTTCCCCCGCCCCTCTTCTAATATCTCAACACCCATAATCAGTTTGAAGAAGTTAAAGAAGTGTCAGCGCCCCTATTCCCTGGGCTTGGGGACTAAGGTAGTTAATATTGGGCTGTCTTTCTAGGGAAAAGTAGTGGTTTTGTTGCAACAGGGAGGATTAGCTAGGACTTATTGCATAGCCATAACCTATTGATAGAAATCTGTATAATTAATATCAAGATGAAGTTATAATTTCTTAAATGGTACAAAATTTACTTTGATTTCAAATGTAAGCTTTTCATTGGTATGAGCTTCTTATTGATATAAAAGTGAGATGAGTATTGATACTCTCATGGGCATTGTGTCTGTATAACACATCTAGGAATACAAGGCTTAGACCCAGTCCTTCTATAACTTTTTTAACTGATTTGGGATGGTTAGCCTATGAGTTAAGGGACTATAGCAAATTCATGGCTTTGAGTTTATTGTTAGGGTGTTTTCCATATTTTATTTAGAAATAGCTGAGAGGAATTAACAGACAACAGTCCAGGTTACCTTACATGGATAGTTGGTTTTCAAAACATCAGAAGTCCATAGAATTGGCATTACAAATATTTCTATATTAATGTTCATTTTGATTAGAGACCTGTCTGCTCCTTACAGCTTCCTGTCTTGGATTCTAAGAAGAAATTGAGCATCCTTGGAGTTACTCCAGTTGTGCGGTGACAGCCACTAGGCAAGAATTGCCTCTTTCCATCTATAGACAAACTACTGTCCAGAAAAGGACACACTTGCAGAATAGTCAACTGATTATATCTGCCTAGACAGAGTAATCAGTCCTTAATAATCCTGCATCACTAAGGTCTGTCAGATGATTCTGGGCCAGAAGGCTGAAGATTTGATGCTCCAATGTTCGGTAGTATAGGGGCTTTCCAGGTGTTCAGAGGTCTCTACAAATTGGCTAAGATTTAGACGCTATGCTTTGTGCTTCCCATAATTTCAGTTAACTCAGTTATTCTGGATTTCCGATGAGGTTGAAAAACTATAGTCTCATAGCCAATCCTGGCTATTTACTTTGGGAGAAAAGATCTGAGTGGATAGGGTTTTCAGCTGACATTCATTCTAAAGCCAAGAAGAAAGCCAGGTTCAGAACTAAGTGTATTTGTTAGGAGAGATGACAGAGGTTCTGGTTAGTCAACAAAAGGATGGACTGGGTATTAGGACTATCTTGTACCTCACTGGTAAAAATTGTCATAATTATGCTCTAATTTTATTTTGAGAGAAAAGTTTTATTTTAACAGAAAGGGTGATATGTAGGAGGAGCTAAGGGGGAAGGAGTACCAAGAGGAAGAGAAGGAGTAAGGAAAGGAAAAGAAGAAGGAGAGGAGAAGCTAGGTGATGAGAGAGAGAATGAGAAAGGGGGGGGGGAATGGAGGCAGATGTTCACGTGTCTCCATCAGTCAAAGATAGTTGATATATCTAGGTTGGGTATTGAGTTACACTTCTGTTTGAGCAATAACAAACTTATAAAGCCTTTGATTAACATTTTTAAAAAATTGTGTAAAAGCAAAAAGGAAAAGGGGGCATGGGATAGGGGTTTTCTAGGGAGGGGACATGGGGAAAGGGGATGGCATATGAAATGTATATAAAACATCCAATAAAAAAATGAAACACACACAAAGAAAGTTGTGTTTTTATCATGTTGCCAAATTTAAGCTCATTTTGTTTCAAATCTTTTTATCATTTAGAAAAACTAGTTGTGCCGGGCAGTGGTGGCTCACGCCTTTAATCCCAGCACTTGGGAGGCAGAGGCAGGCAGATTTCTGAGTTCGAGGCCAGCCTGGTCTACCAAGTGAGTTCCAGGACAGCCAAGGCTATACAGAGAAACCCTGTCTCAAAAAACCAAAAAACCAAACCAAAACAAAACCTTATCTGGCAAGTGAGAGAATGTTGTCCTTATTTCAAGACCCCAGAGAATCCTTAATTGCAGCAACTAGTTAAAGAGGTGTTGATAGCAACAGAGAAAAAATCCAAAGAAGACAAGAATATTCAGTACTTCACCAGCCTCAGCAATGTCCTGGTGTTGTTGTTGATCCTAAGATGGCATGGTAAGCTTTTAATGAGCTTTGAGGAATGGAGAAAAATGAACTCAATTACATTTTGCAGGCACCACACAGTATACTCTGTTGAAAACAGGTTTTACAAAGCAAAAACTAACATCAGGAATATTAAAAGTCAATGGCATTAAGTTAGATAAGTGTTAATTGTAACTCAGAAGTGGTCACTCATTAAAGATAGATTTTTTTCATCAACTGAAGTACAAGAAAGTTGGTGGAGTAAGTCATGTTAAAATAATTTTAAGCATAAAGTCATGCAGTAATGATGAATACTCATTGTCCAGGCTAAATAACATTTTTATGTAGACACCTGAAGTTCAGAAGAAAGGTACAGCCTAGATGTACACATTTAAATTTTAATTAAAATCATTTCATTTCTTATAACAAGAATTAATGAAATCACCTTGTCAGTGACAGCAAATAGAAAAGGACAAAGAATTTCAACGTTTACCTCTTCAGTACCAGCATATGAAGTCATCACACAGACAAGGCAGAGCATCTACAAAACACACTGAGTGGAATGAAGGGTGAGCTATGAGAACATAAACAAGATTGGCTTGCAGGGCACAAGTGGAGGTTAGATACAGCTGATGATCATGCATGATGAATTACTGAGATGTTTCCTGTATAATGACAGAAATGGTTGTTTTCTTCAAAGTTTAAACATTAATAAGTACTTCACAACATTTACATTTACTGAAATAGGCACAAATTCAATAAATTTTGATAACTTCTCTTTAGATTTCACAGAATGAATGTCTTTGATCCATGCATAGAATATGAGGCTCAATTATAGTAGATGATAGAGTGGTAAGATACATGTCAATAGTTACAGGTATGTGTCATGCTTTTGAACTTCTTCCAAAAAGAAGAAAATGGAAGAAGAGGTATTATTAAGAAAAAAATTATTTAAGAAGGAAAAATATATATTTCTATTTCCTAGGAAGAAAAATTTCATAATCAGATGTATTATAGAGATACTAAGCCAGAATTGTGAGGAAATAGGGCCAATATATTCATTAAAAGTAGACAAAAATAAGCATGTGAATTTTATATTTAAGTGATACAGATGTAAATTTCTCCTATTAAATGTAAAGGTTAAACAATAATTGGACAGCTATTTTTCTCCTTCCATTCCAGAGTACCATGGACAGTGGTGACTGATGAGCACCAACGCTTCCACCCAGTCTGGGGGTTAATCTGGAAGATTCATAAATACCATGGATTTTAGAAAGAAAGTCAGCTGTGTAGCAAAGCTTTCAATGTGGTAATTTAAGTCAAATACTTGATTTGGTTTTAGGATTCTAGAGCATCATGTGATATAATGGAAAGAAAATTGAAACAGAAGTAAAAAACTAAGATTTTCAATACAAGAATACTGATTGGCAATTTAGTAAGTCAATTAAAATTTCTGGGCTCAGCTCATTTATTTGTAAAATGATGACTGAAAAGAAAGTTAAATGTATTTATCAAAGGTAGTCTCATGTTCTAATTTTAAATATGTTGGCTAGACATTGACATAAACACAATACTAATTTCTATACCTACATAAGTGAAAAAATTTCAACATTCCCAGTTTTATCTTAAATGTAATAGAATATCTTCTGTAAATGCTTGCCTTCTGGTATTGGATAATATAACTATCATCCAAATTTAAAAAAAAAATAAAGAGTCCAAACATCCAAACCAAGTAACTTGGCAATGCAGAAATTCACAATGTAATATTCAAAAGACATAGGCAGAATGACTGGCTAATGTAATGATTTATATTGTAATTGCTCATACTGTATCTGCTCTTTTCTTCTATCTATATATTGATGTGTATACTTTTATCTCTCTTCTTCTTAAATTCACAAATGACTGCCAAAATTTCATCTGTAGCAAAAAACTTCCAACAAAGTATTTTACTTTAACTTGTTACTGGTGAGAATACTTGTCAATAATAGTCACTTGTAATATTCCCATGTAGATATTTTTCTTTATTAGACTAGAATTTTATAATGCTTTTATATGAATGGCAGCTATTTAATGAAGAAATTGAATTATCATAACTTGCTGAATGAAATTATGGCATTTAAACTCTTGACTACGTTATTATTATTTATTTCTTCAGTGTATCTAATCCTTAGACAGTAAAATTATAAATGGCTCTCATGTCTAGCTTCTCTGACTTCAAAAATTCAGATCCCACTCCATTTGGCATACTTTTTTTTCAGCACATTGATAGACATGCATGACTACTTTTCAATAACACTTAGGAAACTAGCTTTGTCTTAATAGCAAATCTCTGGTCCTCCCTTATACATGGTTTGTCTAACATTCGAAGGATTAGCAGTAGGTTAAGGATAAATTTCATAATTCAAAACCATAAGTAAGAATTAACAATTTTAGTGTAGTACTCAAGACATTGACCCCACCAATCAACTGTTATCTATAACTGTACCCCCCACAGTATTTAAAGATTAAGTTGTCTGTACCATATTAATGAATGTTACATAGAAAACAAAAATCACCTTTATAGCTTATGGTGCTATCATTTAACCTCTAAAATAAAAGATTTTTTCATTCTTAATATTTTTATAAAATTTTTATTCTAAATAATTGTCTTTTTATTGTAATATTAATATATGTTATATGCATGCTATTGTATTTAATTTTAAAATTTAAATGTGTCAAGTGCATAAACTTGTCCCCAAAGCCTTCGGTAAGAGTCAAAATCTAAATCTCACTAATTTTCAATTAGATAGTAAGTTATATCCAAACCTACTGACTAAATCATCGTGTTTTACAAAAAATGCTTTCTCAATAAGTAAGTCTCTTCAAAACTTTATATTTTTACATCTATACAATCCCAATATCATCAATATCAACATTTTCATTTTTCTTAATGCCAATAACCCTAAATTTAAGATATAGAAATTATAAGCAATTCACAAAATATTAAAATCATTATTTGTCAAAATTATATACTCTAATTATTTTCCACAAAAAATCAATAGCATCTATTACCACAAAAAGTTTTGCGCATGTGTGCACATGCGCGCGCGTGCACACACACATACACACACACACACAGAGAAACAAAATCTGAATAACACCTTCATAAAATTATTTTTGTAGCCCTGAGTCAGTTAACTTGCATTGTACATTATTAACCTTATTTATGCAATAACCCAGAAACAGACAGGTCACCAGATTTGCAACCTCAAACTGGAGGCTGAGAACGAAGTCACCCTGAGTCTAATTACCAACATCGTACTTTACTTAGTCACAAAAATATGATTAATATAGCAAATGTAGGTCTTTTCCCCTCAGGGTATGACATAATTCTGTCTGTCTCTTCACAAATATATTCCATGTGTGATGTTGATCTGGTTTTCTGCAGAGCACACCAGGAATACATTACAGTCTCTGTTCAAGAAGAGGAAATAGGCAGACTTATTCATTCACTAAATGTGTAGATTTATATTGCTAAACGTCATGTGCCATTTTAGAGAAGCCTCTGTTTTTTACACATGAAGTGACATAATTATCCTGTGAAGAAAACAAGAATTAGCAAAAGAAATTATTCATTGATCCTTCAAAGGACAGTAACTCTTGGACCTCAAAAATAGATGATCAAATATTGATGTAAAATTCTGTTGTTAAATTATGGGTTTATTTAGTTTAAACTAAATATTGAAAGTTTGTGGGGTTTTTTTTAGTAATGTACACTTTAAGCTGTGTTTCATCCCTCATGTTAAAGAGGATGCCTGGGGATGAGGAGAGGAGCACAATCTCAAAGCTGAAGGGAACAGAGGATGGGGTGAAAAACTCTGGGCGGGCACAACATTTGGGACATAAACAAATAAAATGATTAATTAAAAACATGTAAAAGTTTTAAATTCAATATAATATTTTAGCATGCCATAAAAACCACATAATAAAAATTATCCAGAAAATAAATTGTGTCATCTATTCAGCTCCTAATTTTAAGTAAAATTATAAATATCAACATTAAAATGAAAATGTACTCTTAAAAATATACTCTTATAAATTCACTAACAATCCTTCAACTACAAAGCAAATTTAATGTATTGTAACTATGGAACATGGAAGGAAAAATGATAAGTGAAAATATCTGAAGACTATTAAGATTTTAGGCATATATTAAAGAGTCCTTATGCCTTTAATAAATATAGATTACATTTATGAGAGAAGATAGGTAAAGCTTGAAAATAAATGACTAAATCAATGCTATTCTTTCACAAAAAGAAAATACTGTATAAATATGAAGTTAATGATGAAATATGAATTATCTGTTATATTTGTTATATAGACTGTACTGACAAGGAAAAGAATTTGAAATAACTTAACATATTCAAAGAATGCTGACATCATTGTTATTTCTATCTATACATCCATGTCTGAAATAATGTTTTCATGCCTTTTAATATGAAGTGAAGTAGCTAGAGAGTATCCTTGTGCCACATCATAAAAAGCATCACTGATGGAAGTTGGCATTTTGCTTTCCTGATAAAGAAAAAAAGTATGTGGATAAGCAGAATAATTCTATCTACATAGGTTTCCTCATCTTATGAAAAATGATAATGAAGATGTGAAAACAACAAGACAAAATAAACATCATAATTTAAGGTTCTATGATACCAAAGGAAAACATACAACAAATACTGTAATGTACATGGGTTTTCTCTTTTATTTCTCTAAGTTATTGGATAAAAGAGTATGAAACTCTGAATATATGGGTGTTGAAATTATTATAATAAAATATGAAAACAAAGAGATGGAAATGGAATTATTGGCATAGATTAAAGGATTAAGTAATTGGTGTGAACAGAAAAATATTATAAGAAGAAATAATTAAAGCAGCCATGGAGACTAAAATGTCAGTCCGTGAAGTGCTTACCACATACATATCTGAGTTTGAATCCCCAGTAACAATATCAAACTTTAGATGTGAGTGCCTCTATAATCCTCGACCTGAGGACATGAAACAGAAGGTTTTCCTTGAGCTCTCTGACCAGTTAATCTTGCCCAATCAGTGAGCACACCTGTATCAAAATACAAACCAATAGAGAACAACTCATGAAATCAGCGTCTTGCCTCCACATGGACATTGTCTTTACTCATGTGAATACACACGAATATGTATGAGTACATATGAAACATATACATATTATTACAAAATAATAAAGAAAACAAAATTGAATAATTTGTGATTGTTAGATGGACCGTCAAATTGACAAATAGGAAGACATTAAAGAAGAAACATTAGCAACATATTTTCTCAGTGAAGAAAAAATTAACTTACTAAATTGGAAAACAATATTTTGTCATTGAAAAAAATATCTTCATTCAATTATCTATAGAAAAGCTACCATTGAGACAAATTTGACATAAAATGAAATGAACTTGCCAGTGAAATAAAGGCAAGCAGGTAAATATCAAATACTTTTTCTTGGGACATTCTTATAACTGGAACAACAACAGAAGGTTCTGTCCACATTTAGGGTGAATCTTTCCGTTTTAGTTAGCATAGTCAAAAAGTAATCACACACACACACACACACACACACACACACACACACATACACACACACATACAGATATGCCAAGAAGCTTGACTTTTAGTTGGTTCTTGATGGCGTTAACAACCAAGATTAGTCATTGTTGTATTAATATATAATACAACAAAAATAGCAGAACAAAGACTATGATTTTCAGGTTAAAATATGATACAATATTTTCATACTCAGCTTAAAATAGAAAATTACAACTCCGTGCTACAATAGTAATAACATGATAAATAGAAATAACGATTGTTTTCTACAAAGAAAAAATATGATAAAATTTAATCTGACATGAAATTTCAGAAATCATGGTATAATCTACCTAGCCAAGTTCCTCCTGTGTCACCACAATGCCACTCCAACTGACTAGAGAACATAAAGAACTGATAGGAAACTTCAGGTTTTGCAGTTTTCAGAATCTCTCTTATAGCTATTCAACCATAGTGTTGTAATCTGCAAGAGCCCTAAACAATACTTAAACAGATGGGTACGATTTGACTCAATAAAACTTTATTTATAAAAACTACTGATTGGCTATTGTTTGCCAAACAATAAACCAGATTGTAACTACTCTTTAATAGTAAAGGAGTGTTTGCTGTCAGGACCCTGGTATAGCTGTCCCCTGAGAGGCACTGAGAGCAACTGACTAAGACAAATGCAAATACTCATAGCCAACCATCAAACCAGGGCACCCCAATGGAAGAGGTAGAGAAAGGAATGAAGAAGCTGAAGGGGATTGCTACCCCATAGGAAGAACAGTATCAACTAAACGGACTACCCAGAGATCTCAGGGATTAAACCACCAACCAAAGAGAACACATGGAGGGATCCATGTCTCCAACTGCATATAGAGCAGAGGACTGCCTTATGTGTCATTAATGGGAGGGGAGACCCTTGGTCCTGTAGAGGTTTGATGCCCCAGGATAAGGGGATAGTAGAAGGGTGAGGGAGAAGTGGGTGGGTGGCTAGAGGAGCACCCTCTTAGAAGCATAGCAGAGGAGGAAGGGATGGTGTTTTGAAGAGGGGAAACCGGGAAGAAAGACAACATTTGAAATCTAAATAAATAAAAATAAATAACAAAAAAGATACATAGTAAAGAATGCTAGAATGCATTTGTCAATTTCTCAAAAAAAAAACCTCAAAGTGTCACAAGTGAGTAATTAACTTGTTTCATTTATTTATTTATTTATTTATTTATTTATTTATTTAATTCATTCACTTTACAGCCCACTCACTGCCCTCATTCGCAGCCATGCCCTCCCACAATTCTTCCCCTTTACTTTCTTCCCCTCTGAGCACATGTCTGAGCAGATGCCCCCCACCACTGCCAACTCTGCCCCCATCCTGATACATCAGTTCTCTGAGTCTAGGCACATGCTCTGCCACTGAGGCCAGATAAGGCAGCCCAGCTAGAAGATCATATCCCACATACAGGCAACAGCTTTTGAGATAGCCCTTATTCTAGTTGTTTGGGATTCACATAAAGACCAAGGTGTACAACTGTTACATATGTGTGGGGGAGGCTCTTTGGTTGGTGGTTCAGCTTCTGAGAGTTTTAAGGGTCTAGGTTAGTGGACTATTGGTTTTCCTGTGGATTTCGTATCGCCTTCAGATCCAACAATCCTTCCCCCAACTCTTTCATAAGACTCCTTTAAATCCATCCCCTGTTTAGCTGTGAGTCTCTGCATCCATCTAAGTCAGCTTCTGGGTGGTGCCTCTCAGAGGACAGCCATACTAGACTCCTGTCTGCAAGCATAACAGAATATTATTAACAGTGTCAGGAACTGGTGCTTTCCACTAGCATGGGTCCTAAGTTGGGTTGTTTATTGGTTGGCCATTGTACCTGCATTTCTTGTAGATAGAATAAATTTTGCATTGAAAGTTTTGTGACTGGGTTGGTGTCCCTATTGCTTCATCGGGTTACTGCCTAGCTGTAGGAGGTGGCCTCCTCATGTTCTATATTCTCAATGCTGTGAGTCACAGCTAAGGTCACCCCATTGATTTTTGGGTGACTCTCCTATCCCAGGTCTCTGGCACATCCTCAAGATGCCCCCCTTCTTCCCATCCCTGCTAGTTGCACATTCCTTTTCTTCTCATGGCCATCTGGTCATCTCTCTTTTCCCTCCCCACACCTGATTCTGAACTTCTATTTCCCCTATCTCCTCTTCTACTCTTTCTGTCCCTCCATCTGTTTCTTATGATTATTTTATTTCCCCCTTTAAGTGAGATTCAAGCATCCTTGCTTTTCTATTTCTTCTTGTTTAGCTTCTTTGGGTCTGTGGAATATAGCATGGCTATCCTGTATTTTATGGCTAATTTTTTTTTATATAAATGAGTTCATATCATGCATGTCCTTTGGGACTGGATTACTTCATTCAGGATGATAATATCAAGTTCCATTTATTTGTCTGTAAGATTCATAATGTCTTTGTTTTGAGTAGATGAATAATATTCCATTGTGTAGACTTACTACAATTTTTATCCATTTTTCAGTTGAGAGACATCTAGGTTGTTTCTAGTTCCTTATTCTTATGAATAAGGCTGCTGTGAACATAGTTGGGCATGAGTCCTCATGGTGTAGTTGGAGTATCTTTGGGGCATATGCTGAGGAATCGTATACCTGGGTCTTGAGATAGAACTATTCCAAGTTTTCTGTTCACTGAGTCCTCTGAGGTATGCCAAGCCAACCTGAGAAGCCTGCTTTCCCAGGTGGACCTCACTCACCCACCACCTCCCCACCCAAGTTCATCAGACCTGCGGATCCTTCCCTTCCCTCACCCATCTCCCCTGAACAGAGAGTCATCTGGAGTACCCCATGCTGCCCTAAGCAGTCTGTTCTTCCCTGCTGACCTCCACTCTTCTGCTACCTCTCTGCCCACATTCATTGGACCTGCAGTTTCTGAACCATACAGACCTGATGATCTGGAATCATAAGCCCAAGGATGCCTCTCAGAGGAATGCCATACCAGGACCATGGAGGTAAACCCACCTCTTAATACATACTACAACAGGAACATCCAGGGACCAAAGCCATCTAGATGGCAAAAGGCCCTTGAAATTACACAATACACAAAAGACATGCCAACATGACACTTTCAGAGAACAGCTACCCTACTATAGCAAGCTTTGGATATCTCAAGACAACTGAAGCATAAGGAAACAATCTTGAATTCAATTTTATAAAGATGATAGAGGCCTTTAAAGAGGAAATTAATAAACCCCTTAAAGATATACAGGAAAATATAATTAAACAGAAGAAGAAAATAAATAAAAGTGTGCAATACCTGAAATTGGGAATAAAGGCAATAAAGAAAACACAAATTGAGCAATTCCTGGAAATGGACAACCTAGGGAAGAGAACAGGAATAACAGATGCAAGCATCACCAACAGAATACAGAAGATGGAAGCGAGAATCTCAGGTGTAGAAGATACTATAGAAGAAATTGATAATCAGTCAAAGAAAATGTAAAATATATTTAGTTTTAATCTGAGATTTTTTGACTTGTATGGAAGGCAAAATAACTTAACTTCTTGTAAAAATGAATATATTGTTACAAAACTTTGCAAATACAAATTCTTTCTAAAGTTGTTGATATATTTTACCACAAGTGATACTAGCGCTCAAATTTGGTGTGTATAGCAAAAGAAGAATAATTAAAATGCTCACAACAGAGAAAGTTTTAAAAGAAAATTATGACTTCATGGATGACAAGCAAGACAATAATTCTTTATCAGGATTATTGTATAAATTACTTTTTTATTTTTGTGAGAAAAATACAATAACCAAGGCAGCTTAGAGAAGGAAGAGATTATTTTACTTGGTCTATGGTCCTAGATGGAGAATCCATAGAGCAAAGGACACATGGCATCAGGTAGACAGAATAGGAAGCTGAAACATTACATCTTCAACCACAAACAAGAAGAAGAGAAAACTAGAAGTAAGACTAGACTATTAAATCTCAAGCTCATTCCCATGATGAATTTCCTACAGCAAGGTTCTACCTTCCCAAAAATTCCATAAGCAAACAGAGCTGGTAACGGAGGAGTAAGTATTCAAATACTTGAGCACATCCTGGACATTTAGCATTCAAACATCTGCACTCACGAATGATTAGTTTGTTTGATTATTTGTTTTTGATATGTCTGTCAGGTAAAAAATTAAAATAAGGAGAAATATATTTTTAAAACATCATCTTTTTTTAATACTTTCACTACTTAGCTCAGCACTAGGAATAATATCCAAAGATGAGAGGGATAGAAAGAATATGGTTGTAGTTGATGGCTGTCATTCTTTGCTTCACCATGGATACACAGGTCTATTCGATTTTTTCACCAGTGTGTACACTGAGTCTTTTAAACTTTTTTATCTAATATTGACAATTTTGACCACAGTGAAACATACATTAAACAGTGAACTAATTATTTTTCTTCTACTAAGTACTTAGTGATATGAGCACATTGATGGGTATGTCTACTTGTTTCATTGTTGATTCTTATGTTCATTCATTTTAGAATGTCTTTTACTCTATGCTACACACATAAATATATGAATGTGCATATAATAGAGATAAAAGCAGAAACTATAAAGACATATATTTATACACATACCAGAAGCCTTTCATATATGTGTAGTTGTGTCTGTACAGGTTTAACAAATTGCCTGTGCACATGTACATGTTCACATGTAGAGACCAAATTTTTATGTTGTATGTTTTCCTGAGTAAATGACCACATTATTTCTTTGAGACCACGTCTCACATCGAATCTAGAACTCACTAATTTAGCTAGACTTTCTGCCCAGTAAGCCTTAAGTTCTCTCCTGTCTCTGCTATTTCTAGCTCTGGCATTACAGGTGGAAATCACCTTGCCCAAATTTTTATATGAGTGCTAGAGATTGACTAGTTTTTCAGGCTTACACAGCAAATGCTTTACCAACTGAACCCTTTCCCCAACTCCACATAGAACTTTTCACTTATATTAGTGTATGTGTATTCTTGTTTCTATGATGTATACTTTTAGATTAGTTGGTCTAACCATCTCTCATATCTGTTTCTGTATAATGCCATTATTCTAAGTATCCATACTAATAACATGAATTTCCAGAAAAAAATATTAGATAAAATATCAGTTTCACTGATTAGGCATTCCTTGAGAGCCAGGAGTTATCTCTTTCAGACTCGTTGAGATGAATTTTTATTATATAACCCAATTTAATCTCATGTCTGTATTGAATGGCAATAATTTTCTCCTGGAAATCTTAATTTCATTGTATCTATTTATGTTTTATTCTTTATCAAAATATCTCTTTAAATGCTATCTCTTGACTTGTTATGGTTCTTGCATTCATGAACTTTAAAGCAGCTATTGTTACCTGTAAAGTTCTGAATAAATCAAGCCAGTAATGTTCCAGCATGGGTTCAGCATGGGGACACAATGTTCTGTGCTTAGCTAAGGAGCTATTATTGACAGTTAATAGCTTTAGGAGAAGAGACAATTATGTTCTAGTGGAAGAGGACACACCTGTGTATATATGAGCAGTACTACCTGGAAACAGTAGGATATAAAATAGAATAAAAAGGAGGACATGGACTTGGAAAGGGGATATATTTAAAAAGGTATCCTAGGGAAGTTGGAGAAAATAAATAAGGATGTTTATGCTCAACATGTATCACATACAAATATGATTTTTTATAATAAAACATCATAATTCCTTTTTAAAATTGTTTTTCAAATGTTGCCCCCATCCTTTGCCCCCCCAAAGTTTTTCACCCCATCCCCACTTCTTTTTGACTCCCTACCCTTTAGTAGCCCAACCCTCATTCACCCCACCCCCACCTCATTCACCTTCACCCTGCATCTCCCTTCCCTGGGGTATGGGGTATAAAGTCTCTATAGGATTAGGTACATCTTTTTCCACTGAGGCAAGACAAGGCAGTCCTCTGCTACATAAGTGCCAGGCGCCATACACTATCCTATGAATGCTTTTTGGTTTGTGGCTTTTCTCTGGGTATTCCCAGGTATCTGGGTTAGTTGACACAGTAGGCCTTTCTACGAATTACCACCTTCTCTTCCAGTTCCTTCAATCCTTCCCCTAACTCTGCCATGGGGTCTTCAATCTCAGTCCAATGGTTGGCTGTAAATGATAGCACATGTTGATGGAGTGGAGAAACAGGAACACTCCTCCATTGCTGGTTAAATTGCAAACAGGTACAAACCAATCTGGAAATCAATCTGGCAGTTCTTCAGAAAATTGGAAGTAGTTCTACCTGAAGACCCAGCTATACCACTCCTAGGCATATATCCAAATGTTGCTCCACCATACAGCAAGGACTCCACTATGCTCCACTATGTTCACAACAGCCTTCTTCATAATAGCCAGAAAACTGGAAACAATCCAAATATCTCTTAACTAAAGAATGGATACAGAAATGTGGTTCATTTATAATATGGAGTACTACTCAGCTATTAAAAATGAAGAAACCATGAATTTTGCTAGCAAATGAATGGAACTTGAAAATAACAGTTTGAGTGAGGTAACTCAGTCCCAAAGGGACATGCATTGTATGTATTCACTGATAAGTGGATATTAGCAACAAGTATAGAATATCCATGTGTAATGCCCGAGCTGCCCCACATTGGGCAGCCAAACTGTAACACCCCGCTCTGTTCTGCAGGTCTGGGTCTAGCATGAGAGAATGTGAGGCAAGCGACGCGAGGGTCTGATCAAGTCTCAAGTCTCGTTTATTGTGTCTCTCTCTCCTTTATTGTCTCTCTCATTGTCTCCCGTATTCTTCTCTATTGAAGGGAAATCTGGGGTATTTATAGGCTTTTGCCACGTGCCTTGCAGGTGTGGATATGACGAAAGCCTTACAGGCATCTATAGCATGGAAAGCACATGAACCACATGCCTTGCAGGCATGGATACCATGTGCGCCTTACAGGTATGTATAGCATGGATAGCACGTGGATAGCATGTGAACAGCATGCCTTGCAGGCATGGATACCACGTGCCCCTTGCAGCTGGGGGCAGTAAACAGCAAAACAAAATATGTGGGATATCAGACTGTGCCTCAGCTGTTGTAGGCTGTTGAAAAACAAGTCTCATGTCAGGGTATATGGCTTGAGATGGCTGCAAAGGTGATAGCCTCTTTCTGCTAAAAGTCAGCTCCCAACACCCATGATAAAACTCACATATAGAAATTAAACAACAAGGAAGGCCTAAGTGAAGATGTTCCAATCCCACTTAGAAGGGAGAACAAAATATTCATGGGATGCAGAAAGGGGAAGGGACTAGGGTGAAAAGGGGGATGGGCAGAGAAAGGGGATAGGATCACGTATGGAGGGGAGACAGGAGAAAAGCCCAGAGAGTCAGAAGAATAAATGGAAATATGCAGCTGAGAAGGGGTAGAGTGGGGGGAATTTCTAGAAAGTCCCAGAGACCTGGGATATGAGAGGCTCGCAAGACTCAATGGGGATGATCTTAGCCTTAGCTGAAATGTCCAACAGTGGGGAGATGGAACCTGAAGAGATCACCTTCAGTAGAAAGACAGAACTCCTAGTGGAGACTAGGGGTCACCAACCTACCTTCAAAATTTTTGAGCCAGAATTGTTCCTGTCTAAAAGAAATGCAAGGATAAAATTGGAGCAGAGATTGAAGGAAAGGCCACCCCATGACTGGCTTGGGATCCACCGCCATGGACAGGCACCATACCCTGACCCTATTACTCATGCCATGTTGTGCTTGCAGACAAAAGCCTCACTTGCATGGTTATCCTCTGCGAGGATCTACCAGCAGCTGACTGACACAGATTCAGATACTTATAGCCAACAATTTCTTTTAAACATGGATCTTATACAATGTAGAAAAATAAACCAGTGTTTTTTTACATTTTTATTGGATATTTTATTTACACTTCAGATGCCATCCCCTTTCCCCATTCCCCCCCTTAGAAAACCCCTATCCCATGCTCCCTTTTCCTTTTTGCACTTATACATTTTTAAAAAAATGTTAATCAAAGGCTTTATAAGTTTGGTATTGCTCAATCAGAGGTGTAACCCACTACCCAACCTAGATATATCAACTATCTTTGACTGGTGGAGACATGTGAACATCTGCCTCCCTGTCTCTCCCCTCTTTCTCTCTTTCATCACCTAGCTTCTCCTCTCCTTCTTCTCCTCCTCTTCTTACTCCTTCTCTTCCTCTCAGTACTCCTCCCACCTTAGCTCCTCCTACATATCACCCTTCCTGTTAAAATGAAACTTTTCTCTCAAAATACAATTAGAGCATAATTATGCCAATTTGTACCAGTGAAATAAACCAGTATTAATTTAATGTTTTAGTCACAGAATCTGGAAGAGGAGGGTCAATGGTATTATTGAGAAAATATCATGCTTGAATCTGACCAGTTGAAAATGAATTCCTTCCTTAATTGCAGAGTTCCTCATTTATTTTCTTTGTTTAGACACAGATAAATTACTTACAAATGAGATTTTCAGTGATGTCAAGAGTAAAAACATATGGTTTTATTTGTTCAGAGAAAATTGCTTGTGATCAGTATTGGATGCAACATAAACATTTGAGATGAAATGACTATTTAATTAGATACTTAATTACTTTTAATCAATCAGAAGACACTCAGATATTATTGATGGCACTGTTAAATTTGATACTCCTTGAGGGGATATTAGTGAGTTTGAATTCAATGTGTTTTCTATCTACACTATTGCAATGAAAGATGTATAATTCTAAAGAATCTACACAAGCAGATCAATGAAATGCAAGCCTTAACCAAACTGTATAAACCTTGTTTCAAAAGCATATTTCAATGGCCATACTTTTAATATTTCATTACATGTCTGTTTAGGCAAAGATTTGTTTCTTCCTGTCTAGCCATTTTACCTTGTATGCTCTAAGATGACTGAATGTCAAATTAGCAAACTGATAATTATACACTGGCCTCGGTTCTTTTTGTTTGTTTGTTTTGTTTTTGATCTACATTGCCAAAACTGGAACAACTCCTAAGAATGAAAAATTATTCAAGGGAAACTTCAAAGTTGTTTGTCTCTTGGAAGGTATTACTCTCAATTATCAGAACTTTTAAGCTTTTAACATGCTGTTAAGATACTGTGAGAAACTCTGGCTTAAGTATATTAACAGCAAAATTATCATACACTCTAACAATTATAAATGATTGAACATTCTTGGTTATAAGGAGGCTTGTGAGAAACGCATTTGGCTAACTGCAGATATTCACTTCTCCTTCCTGTCCTCTAAATCCAATCCTCCAATCTCATCCTCAGCTCCCTGGCAACATTGCGTACCTTCCTATCTCATCTCCAGTAGATCAGAAATGGAACCAATAAAGAATAAGAAAGTCTGCAAGAAGAAAAATTAGTAACTCAAAGAGGAACCTTAGAGTTAAGCCTCGTCAGAAAAATTACAAGAGATGGAAGTGAGAATCTCAGGTATTAAGGACATATAGAAGAAATAGGTACTTCAGTCAAAGAAAATGTTAAATTTAAAAACTCCTGTCACAAAACATCCAGCAAATTTGGGAAGCTAAGCAAAGACAAAATTTAAGAATAATAAGAATAGAGGAAAAAGAAATAACCAAAATCAAAGACACAATAAATACACTCAATAGAATCATGGCAGACTTTTTCCCTATCCTAAAGAAGGATATGCATATCAAAGAACTGAAAGCATAGAGAACACTAAATCGATTGTACCAGAAAACAAAGTTCTTATGGCACATAGTAATCAAAACACTAAATATACAAAACAAAGAAAGAATATTTAAAGCTTTATGAAAAAAAAGGCCAAGTAAAATTACAAATGCAGACCTATTAGAATAACATCTGACTTTTCAATAGAGACTCTCAAAGCCAGAAGGGACTGGACAGATGTTCTGCACACTCTAAGAGATCACAAATGCCAGCTAAGATTACTATACCCAGCAAAATTTTCAATCACAAAAGATGGAGTAAGAAATTTATGATAAAAATTTAAGTTATACATGTGTACAGATCCATCCATACCTCAAGCAGTAGAATAAGAAATCTATCTTAAAGAGGTTAATCATGTCCAGAGAAAAACAAGAAACAAATAATCCTTGACCAGTAAATTAAAAGAAGAGAAGCATGTGCATGCACATGCATACAACATATACACACACATACAAAAACACACACAAACATCAACAAAAACCATAATCCACAAACACTGCTGATTTACATCTCTCAGCATCAGTGGTGACAATTCCCCAGTAAAAGACACAAACCAAAGAATGAATTCAGAAACAGAATATATCTCTCGGCTATATGTAAGAAATATATTTTAACATCAAAGACAGATATCGCCTCAAAGTAAAAGCATGGGAAAAGATATTTGAAGTAAATGGACATAAAAAGCAAACTGGCTTGACCATTTTAATATCTGGAAATAGATACTTCAAACCAAACTAATCAAAAGAGACAGGGCAGGTCAGTTCATATTTATGAAAATAAAAATCCATGAAGAGGAATTTGCAATTCTTAATATGTATGAACTAAACACAAGAGCATCTACCTTAAAAAATGTAATGCTACTTTTCTTGGCCTCTTTTTCTTTCTTTCTTTTTTTTTTTTTGGTTTTGTCATATTCCACTGTGCTAGTTTTTGTTATATCATATCATATAAAATATCATATTATTATGTCTTAGATCATAAGGTTTATAAGCCTGTTAATTTTTTAATGAGAAACAGAAAGAGATGGACTTGGATGGGAGGTGAGTTCAGAGTAAAAACCTGAAGTAGGAAGTAGGAGGTGTAGAGAGAGGAAAAAACCATAATCATAATGAAAATATATTACATAAAAATTATGTATTTTCCATAAAAAAAAGACTTGTATTTATTCTAAATATTTTTAAGGACTATTTTCAGAGTTTTGTTTTGCTTTGTTTTTTTGTGTCTGTTTGTTTGTTTTGTTTGTACCAAAAAGATGATGTCACATAAGCAGTTACATATAGAATTAAGGCCACCTGGAGTCTTAAGCAGATCTAATAACGATATGAAAATCAAAGATGGCACAAGTATAGTATGTCAGTTGAAGAGTTGATATGAGTATTGAAATGAGATTTGAAGCAATATGGGCTTCTTGTTTCAGGCAGAATTTTATGTATAGCAGAAATTATTATCATTGTTCTCTGAAAGATTTTCAAGATATATATTATTTGAAACTGTATGTTTATTTGACTCTGGTATTGTGTTCTTAATTATAGTCTATCCATAAGTTAATGTTTCAAAATTTTTTAAGATAATTTTTAAATGTATCAAATTAGTTAAAGTTGTAAAAGTCATGAGACATTAATGACAAAAAAGTTAAATACATTCAGTTAGTGCAATCATGGTTAATACTGGGCACTCTATGCATTTACAAAGTAGTTTTCTATGCATATTAAAAATACTATTAGAAATTATCTCTCTAGGAAGATAAGGCAAAGACATATTTTAGCTACAATTTCATTAGACTATTTTCTTCCACACAACTAATAATTACCCATCAATCTATCACCCACGCATGATTCTTAGTAACAGTAGTCATGACACTGTTATCCTGGCTTCTAAAGTAGAATGTCAGAATCTAATCTCAATTCTCCCCTACTTTTGCTTTTTTCCCACTGCCCAGTAAAAATTTATTTTCTGGATATTTACTGAGGTGTTAAATATTAGTGTAACCTTAAATCAGAATCCAGGCAATTTTGTTAAAAATTTGTCTCCAACTTCCACTTTTTGTTAGTCTTTAAAAAAAAAAGGTCATTCAGTTTTTTAAGGATTAATTTTCTCTTCTTTCAAAGGAAAATAAATTAGGTTTGACTTGAAAGGGATGTAAAGGGATTACTCGACACAGTTATGCAATAAAATTTCCATAGGTACATGCCAAATAGTAAGGGCTCAAAGATTCTACCTGCAATCAGCATCAGTGGGAGCAGTGAAGTCATCACCATCCTCATCAACAGTAGCATTGTCATCATTAGCACCATTATCGTAATCATCACGTTGGTTTATACCTAGTCATACTTCCTGTCCTAACTTGAATCTTCAGCCCATGACCCTTGGTGGCTATGACTCATTTCTAATTATTCTGTTTCCAAAGTTATTACATTTTGAGAGTAGTCTTTCTAAGTAAAAATGAATCCTATCTTCTATCCGCTTAAGACACATATGCAGCAAATCTCTAAGAGGATATACAGGCTTTAAATTAGGATGAAGTGTTCTTGATGCCTCAAACATTTCATCATAATTTCTTCTGTCTGTTGCCAAGTAATATGTATTCATTTGCAATTTATTCATTATTCACATTCTCCTTTCTTTTGTGTTTTAAGTCACAAACTCAAGTATCCCAAGGGTCAAATGAAACTTGTTATAGACATGAGGGTGACCTTGAACTCCTTAATTGGCTTTATTTGCCTCCCAAGTGCTGAGTATGTAGCACCACTCCTGGTTGCACTTTCTCTTTCCTGTAATGTGCCTTTACTTTACTTTGTAGCTGGAATAGCTCTTTCAGAAGAAAAAGTAGGGGTTATGTACTTTCTCATATTCAGACTCAATTACAAGTTTCTATTGTTACTTTTCCATTATAGGCTTTAGCAGACATATATATCCATTGGTATTGTGTAGCTGCACAGAGATTAAAACAGGGTTTAAAGTATCGTTTCAGTGTCAAAATCTGAGGCCAGTGGTTATCATAGTCTAGCAAAAATGAACCTTTCATGATTCTTAATTGCTATCATAAGTCTTATACACTATCTGTGACAATTGACACACATTGATATGGATTCAAAATTAAAATATTTCTTTTCGTTAGTGGCTTCATCTCAGAATATCTACTCCTTTTGATAATTATTTTAAACCATGATCTCAATGTTTTTAAGTCTCCTAAGCCATAAATATCATTTCAATATTGACATGAACTTAACTAATTTAAATAATTCAATCTGAGAATCATTTTAGAAAATTAAAATCAATGTTTCTTAGTCATGAAACTAATACTCCTAGACATAATCTTCCTATAATATGATTATTCTAGATATAAACAATAAATAAATAAGGTAAAAACAAGCCCAAGGCCAGATGGTTTTAGCCCAGAATTCTCCCAGACTTTCAAAGAAGAGCTAATACCAACACTCCTTCAACTATTTCACAAAATAGAAACAGAAGGAACATTTGCAAACTCAGTCTCTGAGGCCATAGTTACTCTAATACCTAAACCACACAAAGACTCAAGAAAAAAAGAGAATTTCACACCCATTTCCTTTATGAACACTGATATAAAATTACTCAATAAAATATTGGCAAACTGAATCCAAGAACACATCAAAACCAAAAGCATTATCCACTATGTTCAAGTAGGCTTCATCCCAGGGATGCAACGATGGTTCAGTATATAAGAATCCAACAATGTAATCGACCATATAAACATATTGAAAGAAAGAAAAATGCTTGATCATCCTAGTAGATGATGAAAAAGCCTTGACAAAGTTAAACACACGCTCATGTTAAAAAGTCTTAGAGAGATCAGGGATACAAAGTGCATACCTAAACACAATAAAAGTAATATATAGTAAGCCAATAGTTAACATCAAATTAAATGGAAAGGAAATTACAGAAATTCTCCTAAAACCAGGGACAAGACAAGGTTGCTCACTCTCTCCATGTCTATTCAACATAGTACTACAAGTTCTACCTAGAGTAATAAGACTAAAGGAGATTAAGGGGATACAAATTGGAAAGGCAAAAGTCCTAAATGTCACAGTTCCCAGATGATATGATAGTATACTTAAATAGTATATGTAAGTTATTCTTTAAAATGTGTTAATGACTATGCTAACCAGTTTTATGTCAACTTGTCACATGCTAAACTCATTTTGAAAGAGTGGCCTTCAATAGAGCAAGTGTTCCCTTAAGATTAGCCTGTACACAAAACTATAGTACATTTTCATGATTGATCACTGATGTGGAAAGGCCCAGATTGCTGTGGCTGGTGCTACTCCTAGGCTCGAGGTCCTGGGTTCTATAAGAAATTGAGCAAGCCAGGAGAGGCAGGCCAATAAGTAGCAATCCCCCACAGGCCATGCTTCAATTCCTGCCTCGAGGTTCCTGGCCTGTTTGATTTGAGTTCCTGCTCTGAATTGCTTCAGTGATGGAAAATGAATTGAGAGTTGTAAGATGCAATAAACACCCACCTCCCCAAACTGCATTTGGTTATGGTGTTTTATCACAGTAAATGATGCATTGAAGACAATGGTGTAGATTATTCAGATGAGCAAATGGCTTGAATGCTGGTGGTCCTTATTCCTAGAAAGTTCCATTCTATTGCTCACTGTGGACCTATGCCTTTGCTGGCAAATGTCTATTTTAATTTAAATGGAAAAATACTTGGAATTAAAGTATAGATTGTGTAACCAGAAGTTCCCACCCAACTCTGACAAGTTGAGCATAATAGTCTCAAGTTGTTTTGACAGGCAGTGATCAAGATAAATATACATGTTTTAGTTGCCATTCCAGTAGCTGTCACCAAACCCTGACAGCAGCAACTTAAAGAAGAAAGGGTGTATTCTGACTCACAATTTGAAGAGCTAGCCTATTTGCTGGGCCCATCATGGTGCTGGGGATGGACAGAATGACATAGTTCCTGTCCCTGGGACAGAGCCCATGGCTTCCATTGAGTATTAATGGCTGCTGTGAGCATAAGGCTTGTTTGTATAATAATGTAAATCTTTTACATTCTTCCTTTACATTATGTCCTCCCAGTTAATGTTAATGACTCAATGATAATCAAAGATGCTTTAGTCTAGGAGCACTCTTACCACATTATCATAGTTTTTTTTTCCAGTAGATGGTCATTAACATAAATACCTACAACTGGCCAGGATTGAAAGAATACATGACTAACTGGAACACCTCTATCTCACCCACTCTCACTAAGGCTCAGGGATCATCATGGGAAAGGGGGTGGAAACATTCAAGAGCCAGAACGGGTAGATAACTGTAACAGAGCTGTTTTCTGCACCCACAGGGAAACTGCACATAAGAATCACAGCAGTTGTGACAGAATGCACAAGATCTGCAATAGATCAGACGAGACAAAATCCCAGCATGACAGGGAAAGGTGATGAGGAAGTGCCATGCCTAGCTGAGGGGTTATTGATAATCGATGGCTGGTGGAAGAGGAAATGTTTTGCCTCAACATATGATCTCTCACCTGGGGTATTAATTTTCTTTCCTAACAAACAAGAGGAAATAATGATTTTGCCCTTTGAAAAGATTGTTTGTATCATATATAATACAGCTGTCTTTGTGTTTGTTACAAAAGGCACTCTCTGAATTATTGAACCAGGGTACTAATGACAGCAATTTGCTTTTGTCAACCTCTGATTATCTCTGCCGAAGGAAATATTGCTTGGTATAACTAGATAAATAAGCATTTTCTCTAAGCTATTGGTTTTTAGTCTTGATTTCCTATGCAAATCACTTGAAAACTTTAAAACATAGAGAAGCCCAGTACCATTGTGTCACTAGATATTCCATCTTAGGGGGTCAGAGACAAACCCCAAGTCTCAGGGTATTTTAAAAGTGTACACAGTGATTCTGTTATTATTTGAAAAACATCAAAGCTATTACATTTCCTCTTCTGACCTTTACATGAACACAATATTGATTGGTGTGAATGTCACCAATAGTGAGTTCACCCAACTCCTCACAGAACAATAAATAAGCAGACACAGAAGAGCACTGTCCTATTACAGTCATTATGTGTAGCTATTATGCAAATTGAAAAACAGCCCTTTGAATTCGGTATATGGGACTCTGACTAGCAAGCTTATCTCTAATTTTAGAGATGTTTAACTTGTACAGGAATAATAGACAGTGTATATTTACAACACTGGAAAGGAAAATGAATTTTGTATGATCATATGAATATGATCAAGATGAGTTAAACCTTAGAATCACTAACAAAAGTTGAAAATACAAAAATAACATAATTGAGACTGATGAAAACATATACTTTGCTCATTATATTGTAACTAGGTCTTGAATCTAATGTAAATTAGGTATTATGCCATTTACATATTTGAGTTTGTATTTACATATTAAGTTTGTAAATAAATTAAACATTGATTTAAAATATGTAGCTATGCTGGCTCACTTTGTGTCAATTTGACACAGGCTAGAGTTACCTGAAAGGAGGAAGCATCAATTGAGAAAATATCTCCATAAGATCCAGCTGTAGGGCATTCTCTTAATTAGTGATTGATAAGGGAAGGCCCAGCCCATTGTGGATGATTCCATCCCTGGGCTGGTAGACCCAGGTTGTAACAGAAAGCAGGCCGAGTAAGTCATGATGAACAAGCCAATAAGCAGCACCCCTCCATATTCTCTGCATCAGTTTCTGCCTCCAAGTTCCTTCCCTGCTTGAGTGTCTGTCTTGGCTTCCTTCAATAATAGGCTATTGGAAGTGTAAACCAAATAAACTATTTTTTCCCAAAGTTGTTTTGGTTATGGTATTTTATCACAGTAATAATAATTCTAATAGAGGAAGTGGCATTGACATCTGGTCATCAAGATAGACCTGGCATGAACTTCCTACATTCCTAAAATTCTTAACATTTCCTGCTATTGTTTTGCAGCATATATCAAATTAGTATATCTTTTGATAGAATTTTGCTATAATGTTTGATTTTTAAAATTTACCCCATGAATTTCTGATTTAAGTATAATAAGAAAATATTATATAGATTTGGCTTAGAAATATAAATTTTAAACAATTTGTGAAATAGTACTAAACATATCTCTGGCATTCACCACTACATAGTTATACAAAGAAGTATTCTCAGCACTGAAGATTATAAAGTAAAAATTTGCTCCTCTCAGAAAAATGAATAAATATTTTATATTTTTCAGAATCAAACATTTAATAAAGATTTACTATTTAATGTAAAGGACCAGATCCATTTTATTAATTTGCTTTTATATTTAGTAATGAAAAATTATATGACCACCAAAGAATTGTTTAAATTTTCTCCCCATCCTCTGGATTTTTAACCAGAACTTGATAGTTAGATGCTGTAATGAAGATAACAAATACTTTGGTTATTGCACATGGATAAATTAAGATGTAGCTGATCTAGAAGCACTATCCTCCCTGGCCTGCCTCCATAGTGCCAGATGGGTCTAAGCAGATACTGGTATAAAAAAGTCATCAGTGATCTTACCCAGTTGTGAGTCCCACAAGCCACATTAGTTACCTTCTAGATGGCAGGGCTTCCTAAGACAATAGTGGCATATGGATTTGAGATCTGTTGCACTGGAGGGAATTCTTGCTTGATTCTGTAGGCCTCCTCAAAATCTCAGGTCTCTAGGCAGGAAAAGTACTACTATATTTTTTCCTTCTTTATTTTTGAGATTATAATAGAAATGCAATGTTTATCCCTTCTTCTTCTTCCCCCTTTAAAACTTCCTATTTACACCTGCCTGTCCCCTTCTAATTTATGGCATCTTTTTAAAATTAATCATCATTGCATGCATATGTGTATATACATATATATTCCTACATATAATCTGTTCAGACCACATAATGATGCTTGTATGTGTGTTTTATGGACAGACGCATTGGCACTGGAGAAGCAATTGGTGTGTCCTTTCATGTGGAAGATGACCAGTCATCTGACCAGTTTTTTTCAGTTGTCTCTAGTCCTTCGTGTAAGGTTAAGTCCTTGTGGGATTTACCCTATTCTCTTTGGTATATCCATAGGTATTATTATCCTCATTCAGCTAAAATATGTCTCCCTGAAGTTCAGAAATGTATAACTGATTCAAGTGCTGATAATTATATGATAGTGTGATGCTCAGCCATACATAGGGCAGCTAAATAACCCTCTCCAAATCTCAGGGAACATCACAGAGGAAAGGAAGGCTAGAGTGTAAGTTCCAAAGAACATGCCCTCTAAGCCCCACCCTCCCGGAGGTACTATATGTATTGATAGGTTTTAGCAGAGGAGCATAATTTTTTTTGCTGGAATAAACCAGAAATGGGTGGGGTGGGAAATTGTTAAAAATCATATAAATGTTCAAAAGTATGAACAAATAAAAGTGATTTTAAAATCTTGAAAATCTTTATGAATTGCTATTAGTACATGTTCTATATCTACTGCTGTATGCCTGGGGTTGTCTAGAACTTTCATGGGCACAAAAGACTTGTCAGTCAAAAAGTCAAAAGTATTGACATATAGTATAATTCAGTCAAATAAAGAAATAAATAAGATGACAACAAATTGCACAATTTAATGTGCATGATGTCATACTTCTAATTTCTATGTTAGTTTTTATTGTGTTGACTTTTAACTACCTTGTTCTTTTGATGCCTCACACATTTCCTTATGAAGCTTAGCTCCAAACATCAGTAATTATAAACAACCTCTGTAGACATCCTCAATCTTTGACATTTCTCTAATTTTGTAAAACCACCCTGACTGATACAGATCAATATTGTACACAATTGCCACAGAATGTCCAGAGAAAAGCACTGCCTTTTGACTGGTTTCACCCAGTCATTTGGTCTTTCCTTTTCTCAGGCAATCATACTAGATATCTATACACTATATTCTATAACTTTTTAAAAAATGGTTCTTCCAATCCTATAAAATGGCCCAGTAGATTAAAGCTCTTGTGGCAAACCCATTGCTGGGACCCTCATGGTAAAAGGAAAGAATTGAGTCTCAGGTGCTTTCCCATTAATTTTACAAATACTTGGTGGCATACTTACACACACACATACGTGCGCGCACACACACACACACACAGAAAAATACATTTATATAACTTTATAGAAAGATGGATAGATAAATTGATAAATAGACACAGATATATAGGTAGATATATATGTAGATAAAGATAGATATGAAATAGAAATAATACGTGAGAGACAGTGTGAGTCAGAGACAGAGACAGAAAGATACAGAGAAAGAGTATAATCTGGAAAAGTACTTTGTACCTAGCTTAAATCGTAGCTAATTTTTTTCAATCTTAAGAGGAGAACTTGTCCAACTTCCTGTCTCACGCTCACCAAAGTTCCACCATTGTCTTCCACAGGATTTGTGTTCTAAATGCAACAGAGATAAATCATGCAAGAGCCTGTTAAGTCTTCTCTCTTCTGCACTAAGCCTCTGACTTCCCTCCTTCAGAAGATTCCACCTATTCCCTTTGTTCATATACATTTTGAGCAGTCACTCTTTACTAGATCATTTTCATATGTATATTGCCACCCATCAAACCCCTACGCAAATAATACTTTCTTTTTTTTTTTTTTTTTTTCAATTTTTGTTTTTCTTTCTGCTGTTTTTACCCTGTTTATTTCTTTCTGGAGCTGTTTGCTATGTCACACACAGTCTTTGTCTTCAGTTTTCCTTTCACATTGTCTATAACTCATACCATTTTATTAAAGCACGTTCTAACATCATCAGTAATTTCTAAGTCGATGAATCCAATATTCAGTTCTTTAAATTTATCATACATGGTATGTGGCAGTATTTTGTCCCCAAATTAATATTCTTTCCTCTTAACTTTACATTAATGTGTTGTGGATAGGATGTTTAAGCCCTCTCATTATTCATGTTGAAGATCAAATTTCTAGTATAAATTCAAGTGGGACATTTTCAAAGGGGAGGTAATTAGTTTTCAATGAGATCATGCTGTCCTTCTTACTCTTTCTAGAACATGTTAGTGATGCTCTTGCTTGAGGCAACTGGACAACGTGTACCCTTTTCCTAACCATCCGTAGGATCAACATTTTAAAATCCATAATTCTAGCAAGATGCATGCCTACTTAATGGCGTCATTCTTGACTTAACTCTCACCTCCACAGCCTCTGCCCTTTAACTGTTCTGCTCACTATTTATCTGTGGAAACTCTGAGCTCTGCACACAATGGTTTGATTTTTAATGTTTGTTAAGCTTTATTTCTGAAATCAGACAAGAAGTGGGTAAAACTGAAGAATTTATTTATTCAGTTAAGGTTTTTTTTGAATCCTAAATTCCTAGAATTATATTTATCAGTCATAATTTTCTTGAGGCTATTTGTATATGAATAAATGATTAAATAATATTTTTATTCACATAGAACTTCACATACCATATGTGGCTCTCATAACAGATCTATGTGGCAAGAGCCATTCTCACACTTCAGTGAGGCTTCAAAAAAGTAAGCAGCCTGCCTGAGATTTTCTACTTTTTAAACCATAAATCTAAAACTCAATTAGCAATAAAGTGGTAAGTTTGAGCTTGGTTTCTAAAAAAAACTAGACAATAATCTTAGTTCTTGCTGTACTTAGTAAACTTATATTTTAACCAAGCATTAAAGAGTTCACTTATGTCACACAAAAGTAGTAATATAGGTAGCAGTAAAATTACATATCTGAGGGTTGGGGATTTAGCTCAGTGGTAGAGTGCTTGCCTAGCAAGTGCAAGGCCCTGGGTTCGGTCCTCAGCTCTAAATAAAAACAAAACAAAAATTACATATCTGGTTGTAGAAATGGGTTTGTGAACACTATTAAAACAATTCTTTAATTTGGATCATTTTTATAGCTTTTCCATTACACTTGTATTAATGACAAAAGTATTCTCATGAAATTTGTCAAATCATAAACTCCCAGCACATCTGAATGGTATTAGAGGTTCATCTTCTTCACTATACATTTGATGACATCTCAGTAAAAGGCAACATGAGGGGAGAAAAGGCTGTGACTAACTAAGCAGGTACTATTTCCCACATGTGGGTAAGGACATTAAAAGACGGGATAAAATAAAAACCAAACAAGCTTATCTCTCACCAACAAAACCAGCCAAGCGCTTTGCTCCTTGTTCTTTGTTGGCTAGCCAGCTTTGTTCTACGCTCCATTTTTATCCCTTCTTTACCTGAACCATTTATTTCTGTGGTTCCCGTATTGTTTCTGTGGTTACAGTATTTTCCATGCTATGCCGAGCCAGATTTCTTTTTCTTTTTCTTTTTTTTTTGTCATTTAGAGTGTCAATCATGACTATAAAAATTTCCAGCAGAATTATTATGCTGTATTAAGCCAAGCATGATTTGTGATATGGGAAAATTTTAGCAGAAACTAAAGCAATTTGCAGTGTTTCTTTGCTCAGACCCTTGACTGAATTTATAAAGCCTTATATTTCAAAAACATTCATTTCACTGGCTGAGGCTGCTGATTTAATTTTTGGAAGCAAACCTAAAATGGGAATGACTTCTTGTCAATCTTTATTGTATTTCAAATGATGCTTTTTATATATCTAAAGATAAATGTTTTTCAAAATCATTGGAGTTTTGTCTGAATTTACATAAGACTTAGGGATATTAACTACTCATAATGTAATCCAAATGATACAATTGTCTGCTAGATTCAATGGCCATTCTTTTTTTTAATTAGATATTTTATTTATTTACATTTCAATGTTTATTACATTTCATTACAAATGTTATCCCCTTTCCTAGGTTCCCTTCTGCAAACCTTCTATCCCGTCCCCCCTTACTCTGCTTCTATGAGGGTGCTCCCTCACCCACCTACCCTCTCCAGCCTCATTGCCCTAGCATTCCTCTACTCTGAGGCATCAAGCATTCACAAGACCAAGGGCCTCCCCTCCCACTGATGCCAGATAAGCCTCCTTCAGCTCCTTCATTCCTTCCCCTAACTTCTCCATTGGGTCCCTGTGCTCAGTCTGATGGTTGGCTGCAAGCATCTGCATCTGTATTGGTCAGGATCTGGCAGAGCTTCTCAGAAGACAGTTATATCAGGCTCCTGTCAGCAAGCACTTCTTGGCATCCACAAGAGTGTCTGGGTTAGGTAACTGTATATGGGATGGATCTCCATGTGGGGCATTCTCTAGATGACATTTCCTTCAGTCTCTGCTCCACTCTTTATCTCTATATTTCCTTTAGACAGGAGCAATTATGGGTTAAAATTTTGCAGATGGATGGGTGGCCCCATCCCTCAACCAGGGGATCACGCTTAACCTCTAGATATGGTCTCCACAGTTTCTCCCTCCCCACTGTGGGGTATTTCAGCTAATCTCATCCCTGTGGGGTCCTGAGAGGCTCTTGCTTTCCTGGCATCTGGGACTTCCTGCTTGCTACCCCCAGGACCCATTCCCCACTGCTAGACACATCTATTCAATTTCCTGACATCTCCTTCATCATTCTTGAGAATAGTGTTTTCTATAAATCTTATGGCTCTGGTAGCAGTTAAAGTCATAGATGAGTCAGTAACAGAAGAATATAAATAAATAAATGTCTACTGAGAGACAGATGAGGCACTAAACTCAGTTATGATGACCCAGCCTCATAATTATTTATTAAATTATAAAATACTACTGGAAAATATAAGGAAGAAAGGTTAGATCTGTTTTCTGGAAAATGGATGGCTTCAGAAAGTCAACTAATCTGAAAATCATATATTGAGATTATTTTTCATCACAACCAAGATGAGATCCTTTCATTTATAAGGTTTTTTTTTTACTATAACCCATAAACATGGCATTCAATATTATACAAAAAAATGAAAACTCATTTGTTAGTTTCATTTTGAATTGGAAATATGGGTATATAACCAAATGTCTGAGTTTGTCCTCAGAATGTAGGGCTTGGACCATGTCTTCATTTTCCCTCCTTCTGGTTCCACTAATAAAATGGCTGAGGAAAGGTACTGAGCAGATTCTGAAAAGCTGGTTGTTGACTGACATGAGACCTAGATAAGTACCTGTTTTGATTATTATTATAAGCTCATAGTTTATTGCTAAGCCAAGATGAACTCTGTCACAAAGCACATATAACAGAGGTAGGTATAGACCACCTACTTTACATCTCCTCCACATATTTATTCTTGGTCACAGCTCATCGAAAGATTGTTTAGCCACGATCCCCTTCACTTCTTCTTTTGACAATATCAATAATGGCTGGGTTTTGTTTGTCTGTTTGTTTTAAGTTTTCTAGTGTTTTTGTTTTAGATAATAGAAAAATATTTTATTAGGTTAGAAAAAGTAGGTACAATAAATAAATCAACAATCACTACTTAAGGGGCCAAAATTTGTTGTGGATGAAAAAAAATGGGTAGATCTTCATAGAAATATAAAATGCAACTGACAGAGACATACTCGGTTCAGTTGGGTGACTGTCTTAGTTAGGTTTTTTATTGCTGTGATCACAGTACCATGATCAGCATCCTGAGAGAGAAAGGGTTTATTTCAGTTTATAGTTCTACAATACACCCCATCACTCGAGGTTATCAGAGCCGAAACTCAAATGGCATGAACCTGGAGACTAGAGCTGATGTAATACCTTAGAGGAGCGCAGTTTACCAGCATGCTCTCTTAGATAGCTCAGCCTGCTATTTGGTAACATAAAGGAGCACTAGTACAGAATATAGCACCACCCATAGTGAGTTGGGACCTCCTACATTCAATTTTAATCAAGAAAGTGCACCACAGGCTTGACAATCAATTGACAATCTTGTGAGAGCATCACCTCAAAAGAGGATCTTCTTCCAAAATATCCGTACCTATTTTAAGTTGATATAAAACCAACCAGAACAAATTTTCCAGGCATCTTATCTTTCTTATCTACAACAGAGTGTGTTGGGAGCCGATTTTAGTAGAAAGCGGCTAGATCAACTTTGCAGCCATCTGGAACCTTATACCCTGATGAAAGACTTGGATTTCAAAAGCCTATAACAGCTGAAGCACACTCTGATAAATATATTGTTTATCCCACATAGCTTGTTTTGCTGTTTAGTGACCTCAGCTGTATAGTGCACGTGGCATGAGTTCATGGGCCCCTGGCAGGGTTTATAAGCCTGCGCCTGGGAAGGGCTCGCCATTTTGACTACCAACTACTAAGCATCCTGAGAAAACTGCTGTGAGAAGGAACTGGTTGTTCAGTGTCTTAATTCCTGCTGGTCAGGGTTGGCGTGGCACAAGAGTGAAAGTCAAACCCCTTTTACAAATAATTGTATTATACAGATTAGTTCTGTCACCAGATACTGTAAATGCATCTGCTGAGATGTAGAGTCAGGGACCCAGTACACACAAAACTCTCTCTGATGATACATTGCCATTATAGATTTAGTTAGAAGCACATTGAAGTGGAATGTGGGTTCTGATTTAGACTATTCTAAATATATTTTCATAAAGTAACTTAATTTCTTTACATATATTTCTCCCATAGAACCAATGATAATGTACCATGTCAATATGGTAAATATACACAAGGTGTTTGTAGAATTGAGTCTGCAAATTTAGAGCATCCTATAGCTAGAATGCCAACCACTACCATATATGGTCAGTTTTTCCAGGCAGTTGCAAGCACATAAAACATCAGAGTGAGAAAAGAAAAAGGCAGAGGACTGAGTAATTGCATGTCATTTGTAGTGGTTGGTAGGGGCAGAATAGCCAGAAATTGGACCTCTTATGTAACTGAATTGGGAAATGTATTTGATTTTGTATAATTGTTCCTGAGTTTGAAGTTAACAGAGGGGACAAGATTGATAAGCTAAAAGTCTTCCACCAAGTCAAGATTTTGGATATTACTGCTATGTGGATGTGATTTTAATTCCTAATCATCTGCTGCCAAACTTGATGTTGGCTTGTTAAGGCAGTGGACATAGGTGTATGGATCAGAGTTTTGTTTTGTTAGATGTTGCCTGCCATAGTTTGATTATATGTATAGTCTTTGTCTTACACATTGATTTCATTTTTACTGACATTATTTTTAAAATAACCTGATGTTTTGTCAGATTAGTTATTTAGATATATAATTTACATGAAGAAATGAATAATTAGAAGTTGGCACTACACATTTTATATCATATCATAAGTTAATTGAATAGGGAAAATAATTCATTTTGACCAACTTAATATTTTACTTAAAGTTAAATTTTATTTTGCTGAAAGTTTCACAAAACACGCTTTTTAAGATACCAATTCTTATAGGAATACAAAGAGAATATAAGTGTCCCATCATCTGGGGCCAGGATGAAGTGTTACCCCTCAGAGGCATAAAATTGCATATTCATCCAATTGCCTTAGAGGTGATGTTTCCCTTCCTTAGAAGCATCTGGTAAAGGTTGCTTGCTAGACAGGATATTGAGTCAGAGTTCTGCTCTTGTATGACAATAACCACAGTCATGTCCTGAGAATGTTAATTTAGTGATAGTGTCTGTACTTAACTCAATATAGCCTTGTTGTCACTTGTCAGGTAAATCAAAGGCACATAGAGCATATTGAATGCCTGTTATTATCTAAGTGTATCAGTCATGCATGAGTAGTCCCAAAGGTTCCATTTAAAGTAAGAATCACAAAACCTGCCGTGGATGAGAGTAGGAGTCTAGGACATATGTTCTAGAAATAGGAAATTGTAAAATGCTACACAATGATTTTCTTGTTTGCAATTTTAACATTAGCTTATTGAAAATAAAAAACACACTAAATATATAGTTTTTATAACCCTACAAAATGTATTTAAAATTAGTTTCTGACCACATGGAGTTGTTGAGGGCAATGGTTTTCAGATTTATTATGATAATTACATGTTAGAAAATCTTAATAGTTATTTCATCTTCCCCCTCTCATGTTTAAGATTTTGATTACTTTAAAATTTACAAATAACCTTCACAATTTTTCCCTGGTGGTAGTAATGTCCTTTAAAGAGCTTGCTTCATGTTTTGTTTTTTGAAACAATCAAACACTCTCACAGGTGCTGCTAATGTCTTTCAACACCTTTCTCTACTCCCTCATCTCTATTCACCTATCTGCCCCTCCCAGAAAAGATGAGCTCTAGAAACCATTTAACAAGAACAGAAAATGCAAATACTTACAGGACTAATTCTCCAGTGATAAAATTTATATAACTGATTGAATAGTTACATGTGGCTATTGGCTTTATAGTAAAAGAAACCTTTTATTTAAAATACCACTTTTAAGAGCAAATACATTTATATCAAGGAAATGAATTTAAATGTAATAGTACATATCCAGAATGCATATTCATTTGTGTATTCCTAAAAATGAATGGCTTTGTAACTGTATGTGTGTCTGTATGTGTATATTCATGCATACATATGCATGTCTATGTATGTACGTATATGTATGCATGGATGTGTGAGTCTGTGTGTGCATCTGAGAATAGAAGCATAAGAGAACAATGTTTTCATTATCGTGTTGCATAAACTCTACTACTATTTGGAATTATTAACACCTTTGATTATACAACTTTAATTTATACAAATTAATTTCAAAAGCTAACAATAATTCTTCATGTTCCAAAACCTCTTATACTTCTTGTGCAAATATTTCTCTAATTCTGTATCAAAACTGTATTTTCCTCTCACTTTTTGTCGATGGGCTAAAATTTTCCCTTGAAAACAACTAAGGTCAGAAGTGACAGGTTTCTTTCCTCAGCTTAATAGGAACCTAGGCTTAGATAATGCTTTCATATCAAAACTGGAGGCTGGTTTATTTATCAAATGGCCTTTATCACTAGTGAACAAGTATTGAAGAAAGTTGCAATGTGGCCAATGAAATATTGAAGAAGGTTGCAATGTGGCCAATCAATTTGCAAAATGGTTCAGCTCTCAGCATCTGAAAAGACAAAAGACATCCCCTGCATCAGATTGGGGTGTGTTGCGGAACCTCATGTACACCACACCTGCAGCTACCAAGCTCCTATGTACTTGCATTTCACACTCCTTTGAATTCCAGCAAGGTGTCAATCAGCAAATTGGTTCCTGTTAGTGATGGGAAAAGGGTGGCATGGCTGTGTAAAGACAGCCTGACATAACCAGAGCTAGACCACAACACACAATGTAGAAGAGTAGATGCAAAGAGATTACATGAAGGAAATTTTACACCTAACCTGAAACTTTTGGGAAAAGTAGAAGATATATTCAAAATACGTTATTTGGAGAATTATTTGATAAAAATCACACTGAGGCACTGAACATAAAAATAATAAAAGAAAGGTTATGTGGGGCTTCCAAGGGAAGAGCTCTGGATTTACAAAATGCAGTGAACACAAAAATAGGGGACAGTGAAGGATTTGTAGCCCTAAAACCTCTGGACTCATGGTTTTCCTCAAAATCTCAATTGAATTTCCATTTAGGCAAACATTACCAGCAAACAGATAATAAATGTACCTGCTGGCAAAATGGTTGAGGCCAGCCTTCTAGGACAGACAGGAGAAAGGAGAAATAGATCTTAAGGGATACATAAAGAAACAATGTAGCAGGAGATTTTTAACCCTAAAAGGCATCAAACCAAAATTATAGGTAGGAAACTCAGGTATTTTTTTGTTTTTAGGAGTGTAAACGAATATTAATGTTCTTTATTAGTGAATTTGTGAGCGACTGTTTGTTAATATTTAAAAGCAATGTTTTTCTGTTTTAAACATTTTGCTAAAAGTTGGGAATCAGTTCCTTTTAGTTTGTTTTAGAAAGAAAAATGGGAGTATATGAAGACAAAAAATTAATGGATTACAGGTGGAAGAGAGAGAAAGAGGGAGGTAGGGAAGAAAGGGAAGGGAAGTGGGAGAGAGAATGAAAGAAACAAAATGAGAGAGAAAGCAAGAGTGAGAGAAAGAGACTATCAAGGGGATCAAGCTGTACACCCAAGGGTTAATTTAGACTTCTTCAGTAAAAGTCTCAAGTGAATTCACAAGAGACAGATAGAATGGGAAAAGAAACACCAATAATTTATTATCAACTAGTGGTCCATAATATAAATACAATGGAATAAGATAATCAGATGTAACTTTGATCAAAGATGTTTTTTAGATACAATTATCAATGGAAGTGTCTTTGAAAAGGTGTCAGTGAGCTTGGGTCTAAAACCCAAAACCCCAGAATTGACTATGGCACCTGTGTAGACCATTTTATTTACCCTTCTCACTGATCCTAGTGTTTATCTTATTTGGGTGCTCAGAAGCTGAGAGATTGAAACCATAGGCCATGCCACATGTTGACAATTAGACAAACAAATGTCTATTCATTTAACCAATAATGGTGATTGCTATATGGTGTTGTGTTTTAGGCTTGAGAAATACAGGATTAAATAAAATATACAGTGAGTTTTTTTTTTTTTTAATCTCTCTCAATAAAACCCCAACTCTGGTAAGAGGGACAGCAACAGTATGTAGTCTATTTATAAATTGATAGAGGAAGGAACAATCAGTAAAGCAGACAGTCTGGGAAATAAAAGGACACAGTGGAGTGTGATGTAATAGAATCTAAAAGAAGAAAGCTTCAAAGGGCAATTGTCATTTATCAGGCACTAACAAAATTGCCTCTAAGTCATATAATCCAAGACCTAGGAAGTGAACTTGACAACATGGAGGTAACTGCTGACATTAATAAAAGCCATCTTGGGGAAGTGATTTGGATCAATTGAAGTGAGTCAAAAATAGAATGGGAAGCCAGGCTATGGCGAGACCAGCTTTTCATGAGGGAAAGCAAAGAAGAAACAACAGCCGTTCACAGTCGCAGAAGATTGCTTTTCTCTTTTCGCCACTAAGTTTTCCTTTGCAGGAAAGTGTTATTACAGTTTATTAAGACATTAACAATGGTTATATCATTCAAATATGTAATGATAACTTAAGTTTAAAAATTCATAATTGGAAGTCGAAGTTTTGAGGAAGATGAGAGATAGCAAAAGAAAGAGCCCTGGCATGTAGATGAACATTAATAGAACCATGAAAAAAATTGAAACATTCAATATAGTGATTAAAACTGTGGGAAGTTGGGTATTCCTGTGAAATGTATTTTTTCTACCCTATTATTTGTGACAAATTAGCTCTTTAGCATTTTGAGCGTGTTTGAAGAAGTAGCATTAATGGAAAATAATCCTGGAGTGGAGCGGGAGAGTGCAAACACAGGGAAGAGACTGACAAGCAGTGCCACAGCCTATTTAGGAAGCACAGTTATAATTTTAGAACAGCAGTAGCTCTTCCTTTTATGGAGTTTCTGAAGGGATGCTTATCCATGCAAGTGAAAGCTTGGAGAACACACATAATTGACAAGGGAGCTGGACTGGGTATACAAGGAAGGAAGAATGGACAATGATGCTGCAGCTTTTCTTCCACCCATTGTTATCTTAGGGTGAATGACATAGAGGAGGTAGTTCCTGACAACTCAGAACCACAAGTACAAGGGTAGCTCCCCACAAAATAGGCCATCCAAACTAAAGAAATTGCCTCCATAATATCAGGTTGTAGGGAGTTCTGTAAGGAATTTTCTTTATTAGTGATTGATGGGGAAGGGCAGACCCCACTGTGGGTGGTGCTGTCCCTGGGCTGGTAGCCATGCATTGTATAAAAAAACAGGCCTGAGCAAGCCAAGAAGAGCAAGATGGTAAGCAGGGTCCTGCTATGGCCTCTATATCAGTTCCTGCAAACCACCATAACTAACTTTTTGGCAACTTCATGTACAATAATTCTTAACTCATAAACTTTCTCTTTTTCGTTCATATCTAAGATCTCAGATTAATAAATACCTCTGTCTTAATTAGACTTTTACTGCTGTGAGAAGACACCATAGACAAAGCAAGTCTTATAAAGGACAACATTTAATTGGGGCTGGCTTACAGGTCCAGAGGTTCACTCCATTATCATCAAGGTGGGAGCGTGGCAGCATCGAGGCAGGCATGGTGCAGGCAGAGCTGACATTTCTACATCTTCATCTGAAGGCTGCTAGTGGAAAACTCACTTCTAGGCAGCTCGGACTAGAGTATTAAAGTCCACACCCTCAGTGACACACCTACTCCAACAGGGCCATACCTTCTAATAGTGCTAATCCCTGGGCCAAGCATACAAACCTTAACATTCCCCTCCCTGCCCCCAAAGACTTGTTCAAACATTTGAATCTATGAGGACCATACCTAAACATTAGAGGTTCAATTACAGGAAGATCTTCTCATAAAATTAACTGATTCTTTGTTTTTCTTTTTGTTTTTTATATTTTATTTTAATTTTATTTTTTTGGCTAGGGGCTTCCCTCAGCTCCGAAAGTGTTGTTTTATTTGTAATTCCGAGTACTTGTGAACATAAACACTTCAAAGCCATAAAAAAAGCAATTTCTCAAAAAATTATAATTATATATAACATAATTATGGGAGTGATGTACCATCATTTTTTAAAATTTTTTAATTAGATATTTTCTTTATTTACATTTCTAATGTTGTCCCCTTTCCTGGTTTCCCCTCTGAAAACCTCCTATCTCATCCCCCTCTGCCTGTTCATCAGCCCACTCACTCCAATTCCACCATACTGGCAGGCCCCTACTCTGGGGCATGGAACCTTCACAGGACCAAGGGCCTCTTCTCCCATTGATGTCTGACAAGGCCATCCTCAGCTACATATGTGGCTGGAGCCATGGGTACTCTTTGCTTGGTGGTTTACTCCCTGGGAGTTCTGGGGGGTCTGGTTGGTTCGTATTGTTGTTCTTCCTATGGGGCTGCAAACACCTTCAGCTCCTTCAGTCCTTTCTCTAACTCCTCCATTGGGGACCCTGTGCTCAGTCTTATTATTGGCTGCAAGCACCCGCCTCTGTATTTTTCAGGCTCTAGCAGAGCCTCTCAGGGGACAGCTATATCAGGCTCCTGTCAGCAAGCACTTCTTGGCATTCATAATAGTCCGGGTTTGGTAACTGTATATGTGATGGATCCCCAGGTAGTGAAGTCTCTACATGGCTTTCCCTTCAGTCTCTGCTCCATGCTTTGTCTCTGTTTCTCCTCCCATGGATATTTTGTTCCCTCTTCTAAGAAGGACCGAAGTATCCACACTTTGGTCTTCCTTCATCTTGAGCTTCATGTGGTCTGTGAATTGTATTTTGGGTATTCTGAGCTTTTAGGCTAATATTCACGTATCAATGAGCGCATACCATGTGTGTTCTTTTATGATTGGATTACCTCACTCAGGATGTTATTTTCTAGTTCCATCCATTTGCCTGTGAATTTCATGAAGTCATTGTTTTTAATAGCTGAGTAGTACTCCATTGAGTAAATGTACCACATTTTCTGTATCCATTTTATGGTTGAAGGACATCTGGGTTCTGTCTAGCTTCTGGCTATTATAAATAAGAATCTATGAACATAGTGGAGCATGTGTACTTGTTATATGTTGGAGAATATTTTGGGTATATGCCCAGGAGTGGTATAGCTGGGTTCTCAGGTAATACTATGTTCAATGTTCCTAGAACCGCCAGACTGATTTCCAGAGTGGTTGTACCAGCTTGCAATCCCACCAACAATGGAGGAGTGTTCCTCTTTCTCCACATCCTCGCCAACATCTACTATCACCTGAGTTTGTGATCTCAGCCATTCTGACTTGTGTGAGGTGGAATCTCAGGGTTGTTTTGATTTGCATTTATTTATATATTTATTTATATATTATTTGATTTGCATTTATTTATATATTATTGACAGTGTCCTTTGCCTTACGGAAGCTTTGAAATTTTATGAGGTCACATTTGTCTACTGTTGATCTTAGAGCATAAGCCATTGGTGTTCTGTTCAGGAAAATTTCTCCTGTGCCCATGTACTCGAGGCTCTTCCCCATTTTCCCTCATATTAGTTTCAGTGTATCTGGTTTTATGTGGAGGTCCTTGATCCACTTGTATTTGAGCTTTGTACAAGGAGACAAGAATGGATTGATTTGCATTCTTCTACATGCTGAATGCCAGTTGAACCAGCACCATTTGTTGAAAATGCTTACTTTTTTCCACTGGATGGTTTTAGCTCCTTTGTCAAAAATCAAGTGACCATAGGCATATGTGTTCCTTTCTGGGCCTTCAATTCAATTCCATTGATCTACTTGCCTGTACCAATACCATGCAGTTTTTATCACTACTGCTCTGTACTATAGCTTGAGGTCAGGAATGGTGATTCCCCAAGAAGGTTTTTTTCTTAATTGTTGAGAATAGTTCTTGCTATTCTTGGATTTTTGTTATTCCACAGGAATTTGCAAATTACTCTTTCTAACTCTGTGAAGAATTGAGTTAGAATTTTGATGGGAATTCCATTGAGTCTGTAGATCTTGTAAGAGTGTTCATCATCAAATTGCAGTTCATGATTGCATGGAGGGATGATGCAAGATATGAATATATGGAAACAATAATCTTCGATAGTCTCTCATAGATAATGACAAGGGAATTAGAGAACATATATAATTTACTGATGGACTAGTTTGTGAGTGAGTACAGGGAAAGATTAGGAGAACAGACAATGGCATTAATGAAGAAAACAAAACGATAAGTTCCAAAGTTTTTTGAGTATAAGGTGCAGATATTTTTCAAAATGAATGAGAAGAAAGTATCTGAGTTACTTTCCTATCTAAAGGAAGTGACATCCAGACTAAGGCAAGTTATATATAAGAAAACATTTTATTGAGATGCTTGCTTACAGTTTCAGAGTGTTAGTCCAAGATCTCCAAGGTGGGGAACAAAACATGAAGCAGGCAGGCATTATGATGGAGCAGTAGCTGAGAGCTTACATCTGATCCACAGGCAGAGGGCAGAGAGAGGATGAAACACACACACACACACCAAGAGGAGGTGAAGGAGGGAGGGAAGGAGGGAAGGAAGCAGAAAGGAAGGGAGAGAGAGAGAGAGAGAGAGAGAGAGAGAGAGAGAGAGAGAGAGAGAGAGAGAGAGAGAGAGATTCTCTGCTATTACACATACTTCCTCTGTGATTTACTGCCTCCCTAGGCAGACTAGTCAAGCTTGGAGTGCAATCCTTGAGAAGCCATGATCCATAAATAAAGTATTTTTTTTTCATACACTGATTTATTTCAGAGATTTGTTATGGTAACAGAAAACTGACTAATTTATATCAATAATCAAAACTTGTTTATCTTAGTGTGGGTGACCATATGTGTCTCTTTAAAAAAAAATCAGTCTAGCAGTTCAGAAAATTTTGCCAAGACTTTGAAGACTCACTGTGCAAACAGAACCCAGAGAGTAATCAAAACAGAGCAGAATCTCTGACCTGTCCAGGTGTTTTAGGACTCCACTGACCATCATTTTTTGTAGATAATTTCTAGTGTCAACATTAAATGATATTTTTCTTCTCAAGTAACACAATTGCTTTAGTAAATGAAATATCCATATATTTGGCTTTGTGGAGTTTTCTTAAGTATTTTAAAGCAGACTCACTTGGGTAATAAATGTGGAGCTTTTCTTTAAAGGCAACATATTTAAGCAACATAGAATATGAATTTTTAAAATATTCTGTGATTTCTTTTCTTTTTAAAAATATAGCCTCACCATTAACATGTTTTTTCGGTCTCTGCTTCCCAATGTACTGGAATTATAAATATGTGTCACAATACCAAGTCAAAATTCTATATTTTTATCTGTATATTCATAATAGTGGTGTGCTGGTTACATTTTTGTCAACTTCACACAACCTAGAGTCACCTATGAGTAGGAAACTTCAATTGAGGAACTGTTCTGTAGGCAAATCTATGGGGCATTTCTTCATCAGTGGTTGAGGGAGGAGCATTCCCTTGGTGGTGGTGACATCCCTAGCCAAGTGGTCTTGCATTGTATACGAGAGTAGGCTAAGCAAGCCATGTGAGGAAAGGCAGTAAGTACATTCCTCCAGGGCCTGTGCCTCAGTTCCTATCTTCAGTGTCTGCCTCAGTTTCCCTCACTGCTTCTGGTTGTAGTCTTTATGACAGCAATACAAAAAAAAAAATAGGACAAGAAGCAAGTAAAACAATAAGGAAATGTAAAGATTAAAAAGCAGTTGTTGCTCATTCTCCAGTGCTGCTTTCCAGAGGACATTGTCTTAAATGTTCTTGGCTCATTACTTGAGTGGTTACCTCCATTACTCTAAGTATTCTAAGGAGGTACTCTTAGTCCTTTATTTCTGAATAAAATGACTTTACAATATATGTATTCATTTTCCATGTGGCAGGGAAAGACTTTTCTGAGGTTGTGTGGCTACATGACTATAATTTTCTGCTCCTCAACTTTTTTCTTTTGGTATTTTAACTACTTGAAAATAAAATTTCTTTTTAATAAGGCAACTTGTCTGTTTCCTTACTGTTTGAAGGTGTGTGGCTGTAAACATTTGATTTCTAAGTGGTGGCTCTGTTTTGTGAAATTATGGAGCATGTGTGGAGGAAGGTGTGGCTGGTCTAGGAGAGTCACTGTGGAAAGTCTTGGAGAGGTACCTCCTTGCCCCACTTCTAGCCAGAGCTGCTTCCTGTCTGTAACTGCTAAGTTAGAAACTACCCCCTACCCCTTACAATCTGTACTTGGTACCAAATGATGTATCACCCCTGCCATGATAGATTATAACCTCTCAAACATGAGTCCAAATAAATACTTAGTTCCTTAAATTGCTTCTGTTAAGAATTAGTACATTGGCCAGTCACAAATAGCTTATAATTATATTTCTTTTATTTATTCTCCAAGAGTCTGACTCTAATAAGATAATGTTTGTTTTTCTTGAATGTAGGATTCTCTAATTGTCTTAGTGTACACTGTTCACTTCTGCCAAGCTTTTCTTTTCCAGAATCCTCCCCAACCCTGCCCCCAACCTGGATGCTTTCTAGATCTGTCTCACAGATGTCATACAGTGATATCCATGCACTGACATTCTCTTAAGGCCTCTGTTTTGAGAGTGTCATGCCTTTCTTCTGCCTGGTTTAACTTTTTGGCTTGCTAAGTTACTCTTCTTAAACCACCAACTACACAGAGTCTATAGAATATAGCTTTCTTCGATTCTTCATGTCTGAGGAATGATTTATTTCTTAACGTTCCACACTCAACTATGAACTCTATCAGCTGGACATAATGTCATGGATTGAAAAACTCTGTCCGTTGATATGTGCCTACAGCCAAGCCACTAACTTTCAGCTATGTAGAGTTTCTGATATTTGTTACACATTATCTCTAGAAATTTGTCTTATCTGTAGATAAAGTTTATTTTTTTTCAATTTATGGTACTTAGAAATTTCAAAATTGTGTATACTGGAGAAGTTTTCTCCCTAGCATTTAAGCTATGGTCTCCTAGTTAGACAAGACTTCTACCATTGTACCAGTGAACTACAAACACCAAGACCTCCTCTTGTTTTGTCATTTTGAAGAAAGGTCCTACAACATTTCTCAGATTAGACTTAAACTATATAGACAAGATAGTTTAAACTTTATAATTCCTCTGCAGACAAGCTGCCCACAAATACCATCAGCTGGAAGTATTAGTCTTACAGACTTTATGAGAAATCCCACAGATGTTTTACACTTGATGACTTGTATTCTTTACCTTTGAAGATTTCTTTTTTATTTTTGGCTTGGTCTCTGCTCTTAATTTTTTGCTTTTAAAATTTAAGCTAAGGCTAGAGCAGAGGCTTAGTGGTTAAGAGCATTGGCTGCTGTTCCAGATGACCCTAGTTAGAATTCAAGAACAGCTGAGATCTGTCTGAAATTCAAGTTCCAGAGGGTTTGATGCCCTCTTTTGGTCATCATAGGAATTACATACATGTGGTATATAGAATTACATGGTGGTAAAACATCCACACATATAAAATAAATGTAGTATATCTAGTATAAAAATAAGAAGCTATTTGTATTTTCACTACAATTGGTTTACACAATTTCTTTGAAAAACTATTTTTTTTTAGAATTTTGAGACAGCTTTTAAGGAAGTGGGTCTTGGTGTATATTTTGAAAGAGGTAGAAAAAGAGGAGTAGGTGGGTGAGGGAGCACCCTTGTGAAGGCAGGGAAGGGGGGTTGCAATGAGTAGTTTTTGGAGAGAAAACCGGGAAGGAGGATATCATTTGAAATGTAAATAAACAAATAACCAATAAAAATTTAAAAAAGCAAAAGACAGTTCAGTGATATTTGATGTAGCATATAAAAAACCAAGACAACAAATGGATAAATGAAACTGGAACAGTATACAAAATTATTTATTATATAAAAGGGCATTTTTGCAAGTGATTAATTGAGGTGATGATTCACAAGATCTATTAAGTTATACTTAAATGGAGTTCAACCTAGAAATATACTTTAACTGTGAGAAATAGCATGAGAAAGAGGAGCTGGAAAGTATTTTGAAGCAGGGGAATGCCATGATAAAAATTCTTGAAGGAGATGCATGTCTATTTATGATGGTGTGAAGAAGCCGAGAGAGTAAAGTAATGGGGCCAGAGCAAGCGAAGCAGACAGAAAGCTTTCTAATTTAATTCCATGTTGCCTGATAACTATCCACTTTTCACTACCTCTGGAGTCTCAACAAACTTCTGACATTCAGCTTTTGCTGTTGTTTGGCCATGAAGGCCGTTATCTCTTTTATCCTACCTACAAATCACATTCTGCAAACATTTTAAATCTTGCTCAACTCCCAAGTTCCTCCATTCCTTTCCTTCCAGTCTCTGATGAAAGTAGAATTATGTGTCCCTTTTGAATAATATTTTCCATTTTCAGGATATCTATTATTGATACCTACATCCTGATTTAATGTTATTTATTATATAAACCTATTTTCCTCAGAGTTCCACAGATAGGCGTTCTATATTATTCATTCAGCTGGTTAGAAATCATTGTAAAACTGAGGTCGGACAGCAATGGCAAAGTAGGTGTTGTGTAAGCCAATGTCTTTGCGACCTCCTGGATGATTTAAACAGAATAAAAGACACAGCATGTAATTGGATTTTACTGCACCAATTGGACAAGCTAAGGCTCAGTCATTGCATTCCAAATATAGTGTGCATTCTAAGCTGTTGAATCAGGATTTATCAAGGTTAGTGATATAAAGTAAACTCCAATTATCCACATGAGACCTATATTCTCTGTAAAACTAGGGAGTCATAAATTAACCAGAAAGCATTCACAGTAACTTGATTTCCTAGACCATGAATTTTAGTGCATATAATCAGGTTTCAATTAAGGAGGGAGGAACAGAAGGAGTCATTACCCAAATATCAATGGTTCAATATTTATCTTTCCACAGATAATTTATAGGTTGAAAGAGTAAAATAGCAACCACCTTTATGAAACTGACTTATAGAAATTTAAAAATGTATGGGGAACAACAGAACACTTATGGAGCTTATAAGTAATAAAATAATACAGTGCAAGACCTGTACTTTTATTAATCATAAATTGACTTAATTTTTGCATTTGAATATATATATATATATTTATTTATTTATTTAGTGTGTATGAATGTGTATTCACATGTGCCTCTGTGTGTATATGTGTTTCTCTGTGTGTGTGCTATGCACATGTGCCTCTGTGTGTGTGTGTGTGTGTGTGTTTGTACTTGAGTGACCTGAGGTGAGAGAACAACTGCATAAGCTGGCATGCTCTGTCCAGAGATGAAGCACAGATGGTCTTGTCAGTTTTTCTGCAGGAGCATTCCTAATACTGGAAGCTTCATTTGGTAATGCCCAGTTTGTCCTTTCTCTCTATTATTTGATGACTTCATTTAGATCAACTTCATATATGTACATATTTTAGGAAGCTTCTGCATTAGGTTTCCATATAACCACTGAAATGGTTCTTAGTTTTAGCTGGACTTACCTATACTTCCTTCCTCACAGTCTTTTCCAACAAGAAGGAGCTCTTGTTTGGTCCTCCTTTTGTTGGTGGATATCCAATGTTGCCAGCATCACTTGCTGAATAAGCTGTCATTTTTTTCTAGTGCATATTTTTGATGAGTGACCATAGCTATGAGTTTATTTCATGTTCCTCTCTTCAGTCCTATCCCATTTGTCTCCATGTCCATCTTTGTGTCAGTCTGTCTTCTTCACAATATAGCTGTGTACTATAATTTTAAGTCAGGCACTGTGGTATCTCTAACACTGCCTTTTCCACTTAGTTCTCCATGACTATGTTAGTCTATTATGTATCTATATAAATTTTTGGACTTTTTTCTAGTTCTATAAAAATGGCATTAGATGAGACATTATTTTTATTTTAATAAGGTGAACCAAGTTAAATTATTTTCATATTTGTCAATATTTTAGGAAACCTTTGTGATAGTAGGTTTCTATACAGCTTTCAAACAACCTTTAATATGAATTGTCCCTCCTAATATTCACCACTTTACCTTCTTTCTTATCTTTCTCCCCATTTAATCCCCATATCTAGTTTTTTCTTTATCTCTTTATAACACTATACCCTACTTCCTCTTCCCTGGAGGAGCTCCCTCCTCCCAGTTGGTGTCAAAATAGCTACCTTGCCTCTGTGGGTATTTAGATTGAGACACATATCTTTAAAGCTTAAAAGCTGAAAGTACATAGAAAGATGCAATATTTATTAATTTTTGTCTGAGTTACCACACTCAAACATGTTCCATACAATATCCATTTACCTGCAAATTTCATAATTTAATTTTTAACAGCTGAATAATATTCTATTATATAAATGTACCATGTTTTTCTTACCCATTCATCAGTTGTTGGAAACGTAGGCTGTTTCTAATTTTTTTCTAGACAGCTTAAGCCACAAAGCAAATTCTCCAATGGTGAAAATTGGTTCCATTTTGTTGAGTTGTTAGCTAACAGGGTCCCAAAGACTCTGTCTCCCAAATATTATGGCCTATTGCCAAGGCTGTTTGTTGTTCTCCATAACCCAGTGCTAAGATTCTTTTGCTAAAATTACTACTTATTTACAGCATTGAACATGGAAAAACTGATCTGTTGCTGCTCACCTAGAAGCTTTACTGTTACTGAGTTTATTACTCATGCTCCACATGTACTTTACAAAATAGTGCAGAAGAAAAGTAATTATCAGTGTCCTCAACTGCTGTGGTTTGAACAGTAATGGCCCCATAAACACATAAGTTTGAATGCTTGGCTCATAGAGAATTGCACTACTGGGAGGTTTGGCCTCATTAGAGTAGTCATTAACCTTGTTGGAGGAAGTGTGTCACTGTGGAGGCAGGTGTTGAGGTCTCTTATATGGTCAGGCTAGGGCTAGTGTGGAACACAGTCTCCTGCTGCCTGGGGATCAAGATGTAGAACCCTCAGCTCCTCTAGTACCATGTCTGCCTACATGCTGTCATCCTCCCATCATACTGATAATTGACTAAACCTCTGAAACTGTAAGCCAGCCTCAATTGAATGTCTTCTTTTGTAAGATTTACTTTAGTCATGGAGTCTCTTCACAGCAATAAAACTCTAAGCTATCCTATTAGAAACTCTGTGACTCACAACAGTGGCTGTAGGCTTAGTTTTTTTTTTTAAGCCTACTTTTAATAAGAGTTCTCAAGTACTGTGATCCTGCTTCTAGCCCACAGTCCTAAGATAGAAGAGAAAAAAATGGTAAATAGGACAAGAATATGTAGGCCTGTTTAGTAGTAGGACTCTGGGGCAAATCCAATCTCCATTTGTTAGGATACCAGTAGTCCAGTTCAGTAGTGTCAGGATACCAAACATAAATCAGCAGTTGTGGCATAATCGAGTAGAAAAAGCCAGGCCTATGCTGAATAGGCACGAGTTTGCAGTAGCAACCAGAATCAGCTAGTGTTGCCAGGATAAGTTCTCAGCTGTGCCTCTTTCAAGGAAGTGAAGATCAGTGAAGATGCAAGATCAAGGAAGTATTGTGAGGCTAGCTATGCAAATGTGCCATCCCTGACTATTAAGTCTTATTTATACTCCTCCAGGCATCATGAGTCCTCCCACGGGTCTTGACTCAGTAAAATCAAACAAAACCACATGGGTATTCCTCAGGAAAACACTATGTGAGGTTGCATCACATGATACAACCAGAAACTTCCACTTCAAGTGGCCTCTGTGCAGTATATACTAGTGCAATAGTGGCATACATATTTTGAAAATAACCACCACTTTTTAGTAGATTTATGACTTACTTTGTGAGATAGAACCCATATTTGACACTGCTAAATTAGTAAAGAACTTGAGAATAGATACGTCATAGGCCCTAGTGCAAAGCCTACTATTATTATTCTACTAAAGAGCATAACAATAAAATTACTCCTAAGAAAATATTGCTATACCTATAGATCAGCACATTGCTCAACTCTTACCAAAGAATTCTTTTTATATTTTTTCACTATAAATGACAATTATCACAGATACCTATCATTAAAAAAATGTGAAGAAACTGGGAGACTGGAGCACACAGCATTAAATGGAATTTCTTTATTAAACTACTTCCATCAAGGCTTGGGAGTCCATGGAGAAGAAGGGATAGAAGTATCATAGCAGTCAGAGGTGGTAGATGTCTACAAATGCTACTTTTATAGCAACGTATTATAGTTGTCTGAGAGGAGAGAACCTCTGTTGAGTAAAATGCTTTTATAAGATTGGACTATAGTTGGACCTAGAGAAAATTTTTCTTAATTAGTGATAGAGGAGGGTGCAGCCCATTGTGGGTGGTCCACCCCTTGGTTGGTGGTCCTCAGTGCTATGAAAAAGAGACTGAGCAAGGTATGAGGAGCAAGCCAGTAAGCTGCACACTCCATAGCCTCTGCATCAGCACCTGTCTCCAGGTTCCTGTCCAGCTTTCTTCAGTTAGATGGAAATTACAAATATGTAAGCCAAACAAACCCTTTCCTTCCCAAGTTGCTTTTGGACATGATGCTTCATCACAGAATTAGTAACCTTAACATGGCACCAATGAAACTGTGTCTTCCTAACATAATAGAACTGATACATGTATGAACTCACTGAGTATGACAACATGCACAAAAACTATACAGGATCAAACAAAACAAAATCCTACCACAAGGAAAGGGAAGTCCCATTGGCTCCCAATTCTAATAAAAACCAAACAAGTAAACAAAAAAACCCATTTGTAACTGATACCTACTGGGAAACACCTTTTCTCTGTCTGATAAAATTTCACTGGCCTAGCAAATGTATCCCTCTTGCCCAGGAGAAACTGGCAAACAGAAAATGGACTACATGTTTTATGTGGGGGTTTTTTGTTTAGTTTTGATATTTTTGTACAATTTGATTGTTCTGATTTTTGTTTGTGGAATAAAATTTTTAAAAAAGAGAACATGAAGTTGGGTGGACCGTCAAGTGGAAAGATTCAGGAAGTTGAGAGGACAAAACAATATGATCAAAAAATATTGCTTATATTGCTTGAACTTTTCAAGTAAAAATCAGTTGATTATAAAAGAATTTGATTAGAATTTTGATGGGGATTATACTGAACCTATAGATGATTTTTAGTTATGTAGTCATTGTTTTCAATGCAAGTTCTGGCAGTCCAGGATTCTTGAAGGTCTCTTCATTTCATGAAGATTATCAGCATTTTAGGATATGTTTTTATTATATTGCCTCATGATCTTCTATGTCTGTCTTAACAATACCACTTCATTTCTCCTTTTATTTGGTTCATCCCTCTCTTTTGGTTACATTGGTTAGACGTTTGTCAACCTTGTAACCTATTTGGAAGAAGCAAATTTTTCATAGGTATTATACCTTTTGCTTTTAGTTTCTATTTCCTTAATCTCTCTCCTAATCTTTATTTTTTTCTTGTCATCATTTGGCTTCTTGCAGAAAAAACTTACATTTAATCCATTATTAATTTTATTTGAGATCTTTCTTACTGTGAGTTCTTAGAGCTATATACATTCTTCTCTGGATTATCTTACTTGTGTTGCAGTGTGTCTGGTGGGTTGTGATGCTTTTCACATCTGTTTCTAGGCTATTTAATATTCCATTTTTATTTTCCACTAATACAATGATCATTTTAAGGTGTGTTATTTAAATATCTGCTGTGATTCAATGAAATAATATCTGTTGTTTTAAATTTTCATTTCAGCTCATTTTTTTTTTTTTACTGCATGGAATCTCTTGAATAAATTTCAGATGTGTTCAAAGTATTTATTGGCCATGTTTCTTGGTTTCATCAAAGCTTACATATGTCGGCATGTATTGTCTCTATTCTGGCTTCTCCCCCTGAAGTTTATTATCTGTATTGTCTTATATGTTAGTGCTCTCTGATGCTTTACTGATTTCTTTTCATTTTCTGAATTCCTGATAGGTTATTTTTTTAGTGTTTCAAGTTTCAATCCTTGATTGAATTTTCTTCTCTAATTTACTGTTTGGTTAACTGGGGAGACTTTTGTCAAGTTTTAAAGTACATTTCTTAAGTTTACTATCTGATCATTCGAGTCCTCTAAATGGCCATTGACCTATTTTTTCAGAGTAGGACTCTTAATTCTTTCTCAGACATTTCAGATTTCTTGGTGTTTGGGGCTACCATCATAGGGAGAGAATGGACTGACATACATTGTTGTCCCATATACTTTGTGTTTCTTTGTTTTGATTGACACATCTTTTGGAAGGGAAGTTTGCTTGCGGTTTAACCCACCTTCTCAGATGCCTTTTCTATTCAGATTAATTATTAAATTGTGCTTTCTAACACAACTCAGAAGGGAGATGTGCTGGTGACCTCTCCCAGTTAATGCCAATCTAGGATTATCTGATAGGTAGGAAACCTCTTTGCATTATACCTGTGTCCCTGTTACATGCCAGAGACAGTACTGCAGGACAACTATTTCAAAAAAAAATGTGATTATTGAATCTTTTTTCTTTTTGAAAGCAAAGAGAATAATCAATGTTTAAGTAACAAAATGAAGAAGGGATCGAGAAAGGGAGAATGGGAGATACCATTTGAGAAATATGTGTGGCCTGTCAACTTCAGATATAAAAACATAGAAAAAATAACTTTGTTGTATTTTTTGTGTATGTGTGTTTGTCTGTATGTATGTCTGTGCCTAGTTCCAACAGATGTCAGAAGGATTTGGATTCCTTGGATTCTTAGAATTGGTGTTATTTTTGTAAGCTATGAGAGTACTACAAATTTACCCTCCAGAAAGAGGGTAAAATAACTACTCTTTAACTACTGAGCCTTCTCTTTAGCCCCTGTAGAAAATAACTTTCTTGTTTGAGATCTTGAAGGGGATTTACAGAGGTCTATATTGTTGAGCTGAAAGCTAAAACATAGTAACAATTAATTTACAAAATTGCAAGTAGTTATAAAAAACATGACAAGTTCAAAGAAAAATATAAACAACATTAGATAAAAGAGAAAATAAAAGCAGGTGTCACAAGACATAAAAACTCTAAGCCACCAAATCTTCAACCAGAAGAATAGCACAGCCATATATCCAATGCAACCACAAATAACAAGAAAAAAAAGGTAGATATGGAGCAAAAACTTTGCTTCTGACTTACACTATATGTGTTCTTCTTTTTTTTAAAGTAGTCAAGAGAAGTATTTTCAGAGCCATAGACATATAAAGTTCAGTGGTAGAATCATGTTGTTCCAGGATATTTGATTATACTTTGAACCCTGGGATTGTGTTACTTACTGGGAAAACCTGAGTCTAGTTGTGGTATGGCACAACCTTATTATACACCCTTAATCTAGGATATTTCTGTTTACTGTGAACAGGATGAGATAAATTCAATTGTAAGTCAACAGGTATATCAAGCAACCAGTTGACAAAGAATGAACAGAGGAGACAAGAACAAAGATGGTAAAAGAAATTCAGGGTAAGGGAACACACACACACACACACACACACACACACACACACACAGGAAGTATATAGGAGGGACATTCATATTGAGGTGTTTTTGTTTTATTTTGTTTGGTTTGAGATGACTCTTTTGGGATATCAACCGAGGAGGTACTTTCTCTGCCTAACTGAGCTACCAGGCTTCCATCCCAGCATCTAGCTCCTAAGTATTCACTGGTAAAGCCAAGCATTTCAGATTTTGTTTAAAACAACATAATTGATACTCATTTGTTGGTGGAGCTGAATTTTTGCCAGGTTTATATTGACCATGCAGAGCTGCCTGCAGATGTGGTTGAAGTGTTGACAACATGTGGACACTAATATCAAGTGAGGAAATGTCTCTTTATCCAGAAGAAAAAAATAGTGCATCCATGAATGACCAGATATATAAGTGATCTCAGAACAACTGCATTGTTAAAAAGTTCCATACCCCAGCATGTGAAATGCATGATGGCTCCCTGAAGCATCTATACAATCCTATCCTTTAATTAGCCATTTATCTCCTCTGTACTCTAGTACTTCCTAAGATTAAATTCATGAGGGGCAAGTGGGGATATGTGCTGGAATACTAAGTACAGATTGTCTGCACTTCTCCATTGCCATTCTGCTAGAAAGTCAAGTGTAACTAGACCAATTATTATAGATCTGGCTATCACTGTTATTCTTTCTATTTTATTGCTGTAACTGTGGAACCACAGTCATCTCTTTTTCATGATGGGTTTGGAATACTTCTGTTAATATCAAAACCACAAAAAAGTCAATACTGTCATGCTAAAATACTATCTTACAGGTATATTCCAGAGGTATTGTAAAATTTGAACTCTTTTTTTTTGTTAATAAGTTATCAAAAAATTTGACCTCCAATTCACCAGGAGAGTCCACATTGTCACTTCACTTTTTTATTCATAATTATTTTCAGGTTTTATACACAGAGGTCTGGCTATAAGGTTATTTTTGTTGATGCAACACACATCTTTCACACCAAAGTAATAAGTGGAAGTTTCTGACTCTACCATGAATGACTACAGGAAGGAACGCAGATTCAGGTAATTTGACATTTACAATCATGAAAGTTGGTGCACAAACTTTTGGAGTCAGGAAAATAGCAGTCATAAGTCAATGAATGCATCAAACACACTGATGTGGGCAGTGGAGGACAGTCAAGGAATGAAAACTCTACTGTTTGATTCAAATGTTAAGTGATAAAATGTTTAGCTTCTTGTTATAGAAGTTGGTAGTCTACTATAAAGCCATCTGATAGGTTTTACCCGAGAGTCAAAGGGATTTCAAATCAGATACTGATGTAGGTGATGGATGGTACCAAACAAAACCCATAATAAATTTGGCTTTCAATCTATAACATTCCAAATCACCACAATAAGGAATTTCTAGCCCATCAATCAAGCTGGAGGACCTTCATCAAAGATACGACTTTTTCAGAGAACATCAGTTCATAATTCTCTCTCCTAAATATTATGTTTACCCACATGAAAGCCATTTTTTAATGTCTGTTGGTAATAGGCTGGCTCAGTATTAAGATATGATCGAGATAAGAATAGGTAGATAGGAGTATAGGCTTCATGAGAGAAATACTGGTTAAAGCTATTTAGAAAACAGCCTATGCACAATATTATTATTAACTATCAAGATCTGAGCCTAAGCTTTCTTTCTTCCCACTCACTACATCTGACATACATTATATATTTAAATTAAATAGCATGATTAAGCCCAAATAATATCCATAACCAAAAAATAAAGACAATAAGATAGGCATTCTGATAAATAAGTCATCTGTGTTTATCATTATAGACTTTCTCTGGACTGTTTTTCCTTTGTGTCTATAGTCACTTATAATTCCATAAAATAGAGATGACTGGAGTATTTGAAAGTATTTATTGTTTTTCCCCCTTTTACCCATAAAGTTTATTTTCTAGCAATAATCTCATATGAAGTAGCTAGTTCTAACTTAAGAAAATATTGATTTTTTAACATCTAAATAATTTTTACTCTTATTGTGACTAATAATTTCATTTGTCTTATTGTTTTGGTATTAGATCATAGTGTAGTTTGGAAAACAAATGGTCTTATTATAGAGGAAATTAGATAATAACAATACTATTTCATGTTTTTTCCAATAAAATTATCCTTTTCCCATATGCCAAACATTATTAATGATAATGATAAAGACTAGAGATGAGACTTGTGAGAAATATGGTTCCATAACCAAATAGCATCCTGTCTTACAGTCTAAAAGGAAATGGGAATCCAATAGGAGTCATTTTGTAAAACTGCCTACCTACTTCCTATTAGAGAAAAATATGAATGTTAGTATTTTTCTGATCCCATCTGCAATAGTCAGGCTTGATTATCAATCTGATGGGATTTAGAATCACCATGAAAACCAACCTCTGGGCATGTCTTGGTGGATTTTCTAGATTAGATTAATTGAAGTGAGAAAATTGATCTTAAATGTAGGTGGCACCAATCCATGGCCTGGAGTCCTGGACTGAATAAAAAGAAGAGGGGGAAATGAGTAATTCCATTCATGAATGTCTGTTCCTGGCTGCATATGCAGGGAGAGCAGCTGAAACAAGCTCTCAGTGCCACGACTTCCCCACCACCATAGATGTCCTCAGTGTGTGAATGAACATAGGTGCTTCTCTCCTTAAGTTCATTTGCTCATGTGTTTGTCAACAACAAGATAACCAACTAACACAGCAGCTGATTATACCAAGGAATGTTTTGAAGAGTCATTTAATTGGGCATATATTCTTAAGGTATAGTCTCTTAAGCCTCAAGTCCTCTCTTTGTTTCTAATATAACATTTACTCTATGTTCTATGTTTGAACATAAATATATTTAAATATGTAGCTTTATACATTTATTCATTTCAACCTGTCTTAAAATTCTCTGTCCAGTACCTACAGCTCTGTGTGTAGCAGACAAGAGCAGTATGAATTCTCTTGCCCGCACCATGAGTTCTGTTGCCATTATCGAGTGCAGAGTATACCCCAAAGAAAATTTCTTTTTGAAGATTTAAAACTTTTCTGTTGGTCTAAAACCATAATTGTTTAAACCCAAATTATACTGAATAATGAAAGGCTCCTTTTGTGAGTGTAGAACCATGTTTAAATCGTTGTAAACAAAGTAGGAGGTCAGAAGGCAAACACTAATAACCAAAGCTATATTTTAAAAGGACCTAATAATATCATCTTTATGTTTCGTTTCACTAAAAGTAAGGCCGTCTTCATTCCTATAATGTAAGATTGCATATCAAGGAAAATTTGAATATTACAGACAATTTTTTTAAAAGGTCTCAATACAAAAGTATTTAGAAATACGTTATTAACAAGAGATAATAAAAATGTTGGAATGTTTTGCGCTCAGACTTGGTTCTAGAATTGTTGGCATGACAAAAGATGAGTACTGTTCAGATTTTTGGAAGTTCATATAGATATGTCCTCAAAAGCAGATATAACACATTTGAGGTGATAATTGCACACCCAAAAGTATAATCTCTGAAGTCTTACAAACAGAAGGGAAATATTGGCCTCCCTTTCTTTCCTAGGACTCATGCAAGAAATAGTGCATCCTTAAGAAAGGCTTGCTTCAGTCCTTCCTAGAAGGGGAAACAAAATACTCAAGGGAGAAAATATGGAAAAGTGTGGAGCAGAGACTGAATGAAGGACTATCCAGAGACTGCCTGACCCGGGGATCCATTCATTATACAGACACCAAACACAGACACTATGGAGAATGCCAAGAAGTGCTTGCTGACATGGAGGGATCCATGGTTCCAGCCGCATATGTAGCAGAGGGTGGTCTTGTCGGGCATCAATGGGAAGAGAGGCTTGATGCATCTGTGTAGAGGAATGCCAGGGCAGAGTGGCAGGAGTGGGTGGGTGGGTGGGGGAGCGCTCTCATAGAAGCAGGGGGAGGGTACATGGGGTAGGCGCTATCTAGAGGGGAAACTGGAAAAGGGAATATCATTTGAAATGTAAATAAATGAAATATCCCCCCCCCCCAGTCTTTCAATGTGTAAACTTAGAAAAGGCTGGTCTATGTAGATACCTTATGAAGTGTCACATGATTCACAGACTAATACTTTGGGCCTTATTCCTCAACTCAATAACCTAATTTCTAGTCTTGTTCTTTGCCTTGAAGCACAAGAACGTGGAAATAGGTGTCTTCCAAAGTCAGATCTGCAGTTATTATTACTGCTCAAGAAAGTCCTTCCCATCAGGCTGGAGGAAATCTTTGATGTGATGTCTTTTCTTTCAGACAGAGACAGCCTTGGTTCTCACTCTAAGGAGTCCTACAAGCCAAGCTACACAACCAGAACATAATACATACAACCACAGGCTCTCTGAATATTGGATTAGTCTCTGTGAGCCCCATATGAGCCCAGGTTAGTTGATTTTGTGAATTTTTCTTACAGGGTCATTGACTCCTCTGACTCCTTTCTCCCCCTTTTCTGCAGGATTCCCTGAATCATGCCTTCTGTTTGGCATCTGTTATCATCACATGCTGAATGAAGCTTCTCTGACGATGATTCTGCTAGGTTCCTGTCTACAGGTATAGTGAGTATAGAAGAATATCATTAGAAATTAATTCATTGACTTTTTTTTCAGGTTGTGTTTGGATTTATCCTAGGTTTCTGGGCTCTCCAGCCTCTAGCTCCTGGCCTTCAAGGCAATGTCAGGGGTGAGCTGCCTCTGCTGACATGGGTCTCAAGCTGGAACAGCCATTGGTTGAGAGTTCTTGCAGCTCTAAGTTCTGGACTGATGTAGTGTCTTTTCTAAGTGGTGCAGTAACCTTATTTCACCCCTAATCACTAGTTGTCTTAAGTCTCTGGAGCTCATTGGAATAATTCTCTGTAACCAATTCTTAATTGTAAGTTACTATTTTTGTTTTGTTTATGTTTTTGTCTCATGACTCACCAGGTTTAACCAAGGCTATTAGCTTTATGTATGGGTATGCTGCTATCCACAGAATTATGACAAACTCATCAGTGATTTTATCCCTGAAAACAATGAGTTTCTTTCGTTCAGCAGATCATGCCTGCTCTTAGCTCCCCTCAGTGAGCAGAGGACAATTGAGGCCCTTCCCCATCTAAGTGTGAATGTTTAGTGGTATAGTTTAATGGGGATTAATACACAGAGTCACAAATTTTAAGAGTCCATGAGTATCCTGGCTAAATCATGCCTTTAACATAGCACTTCTCATCCATCTTGCCATCATTCATCCCTCTGAACCTTCTCATCATGCATCTCTTATATTCCTGTGGCCTCCTCTTTTCAGGTGTTACTTGAGTTTAGAAGTGGCAATACGAGAATCCTGTTAATTGTTTAGTTAGTTATCATTTTTTAAAAAGTCCTTAGAGTATTCTATAATATATCTTGTTTAGTAAAGAGTCTTTTGTCAATTTTTATAAATGTCTAGTACTTATAGAGATAATTGATGTTTTCCAAAGAGGCTTATTATAAGAGAACCCATGAGAGTGCCATTGCATAAGGTAGATAAAACTTCAATCACTTTTGCCAATTTATTTATTTTTATTGCTTTTTTATGTTTTATCATTATATGAATATACAGTGATAAAAGTAGTAAATATAAAAAAGTATGTACAAAAGAACAGATTTTTTAAAAGTTTGTCTATCAAAAATGACTTCTTCTATTATTATATGATTTATCAATACCTGTATATATAGTAATAATCCTTTTAAATATATTATTCCCTATTGCTGAGGTAGAGACTTCTTTCAAGAGATTATTTCAACCCATGAAAAATGTGGTTGTTTGAATATGCTTGGCCCAGAGAGTGGCACTATTAGTAGATGTGTTCTTGTTGGAGGAAGGGTGTCATCTCAGGGGTGGGCTTTGAGACCCTCTTCCTATCTGCCTGGAAGACAGTAGTCTTCCTCCATTATCTTCAGAACAAGATGTATAACTGTCAGCTCCTCCAGCACCATGTCAGCCTGGACTCTACCATGCTTCCCACCATGGCAATAATGGACTGAACTTCAGAACCTGAAAGCCAGTCCCAATTAAATGTTGTCCTTTCTAAGGGTTGCCTTGGTTATGGTGTCTATTTACAGGAGTGCAAACCCTAAGATAGTAAAACATACAAGCTTAGCATTAAGACAAATTTATATCTTCATGTACAAGATATCCAAATAAAATATTTCAGGTTTCATATATTGTACCCAGTAAAGACACAAAACATAAAATGCCTGATCTTTAAGCTATTTTCTGTAGCTATAAACTTCTACAATTTTAGGTAGAAAGTTGTGACTCTAATTGAGACCAATAGTCTTATTGCCTCAAATTTAATTATATATATATATATATATATATATATATATATATATATATATATGTGTGTGTGTGTGTGTGTGTGTGTGTGTGTGTGTGTATGTAAACTTAAAATTTATATTCATAAAATGATTTTATGGTGCACTTCAACTTTCCAAGATAGATAAAATCTTTATCTATTTCAATTTTTAAGCAATCTTTTACTTTTTTTTTTCCCATGAGACTCACTGAGAGTCACAGGGGGAGACTGGGGCGGGATTCGAACTCAGAAAGTCAGGCACAATCCACCCTCTGGTGGCAGGTACCAAAGCCATGTGCCACCGCACACACAATCCTTTACTTTTAAATCATATTTTTATATGTAAAATTAAATAAAGTACAATCCTATTCTCTTCATTTTTCATAAAATATGTTTCTTACTTTAAACACTTTTTAACCACTTTTCATACTTTATAATTCCATGGGTTTTTTAAAACTATGAATTTAGAAAGATGATTTTAACCAAACAAAATAATTTTGATGTTTTATTGAAGACAAAGGAAGCTCTATGTGAATCACAGAAGGCATGATGATATTGTATATTAATCTACAATTACCAATATAGTCAAAGTATGATATGAGTCCTGAAGACACTTTCAATTTTCTTTCTTATCAGCTGTGGTAGTTTGTATGAAAAGTGTTCCCATGGTAATTTGAACACCTCATCCCCAGCTGGTAGCACTATTTTATGGCAGGGTTAGTCACTGTACTCTTGCTAAAGGCAGTCAATGAAGGTTGGATTTTGATGTTAAAATTCTTGTGACACTTGAAATTAATTTACTACTCCGTACTTACAGTTCAAGATCTGAGGCATCATTTCCTGTTCTGACTGCCATGCCTGCTGCTTGCTTATCTTTTCTCACTGTTCTTCACTCATCCCCCTCAGCAACATTAGCCCAAGTCACTGTTTCTTTCTATATGTTGCTGTGACCATGGTTACAGAAAAGGAATTGCTACACAAACAAATTAACATGAGATTTTAAAGATGTCTTTAATTCCTATATATTAGAAGCAATCCCAGTTAGCTTTTCATGAGAATGTACATACTTAACAAACTAACTAACTTGAATTTAACCATTTTCAGAGTGACTTCATCATGTAATTATTTCATATAACATACATCAAAAGTAACTTTTAGAAAATCTACTCAGAAATCACATGTGTGTACAGATGTGCATTTGTACATTGTGTGTGTGTTTACAAACTTTAAGTGAAAACTTTGCACATAAGATGGGCTAACACAGGTGGCCATTTTTTGTCTCCACGTAAAAATAGAATACTGATCAAAATTTATAATGGGTGAAATAAATTAAGATCACTTTTTTATTTTATCAAACTCTAAAACTGTTTCTTACTGTTATTTTAAGTAAAGCTCATTTTTACCAAAACTTTTAGATGTTCTTTTGTTTTGTTCTGGTTTTGCATCTTGTTTTGTTGTCCTAAGCCAGTTTGATAACTAACATTTCCATGTTTGTATTTTAGATACGATGGGTTGGATATAGTAACATTAAATAACCTGTTTTCTTGGAAATAAAAGGCAGAAACATAACACAAACCCAAACAGACTAAAAGACGAAATGATCCTTTTTTATTCATGTACAAATATAAACATTAAATTTCTAAGAAAGGCCAAGACGTAGACCAACAGAGAAAAATGAGAGATAAAATCATTTAATATCAACAATAACTGTAGACACAGGATAGCAAAAACCAGAAAGAATGTACAACACAATTACATTCAGAGTGTGCCCTTGACAAGCAAAGAGGGTGGAGCATCTGCTTCTCACATACACCAGTGTAATCAGAATGCAGACAGCAACTAGGTGAAGGCAGAACAGATCAGCAGCTACAGCTGACAGTGCAGATTTGGGTGACCATCCTTCCTCTTTGAAGAGAAGCTTAGCAAGGAAGTCTTGCTGTTGCACATAGAACATTCTCATTAATTACTAGAAGTCCAGGCATTCTGTTTCTGACCAGGGATTTTGGATTTTACCATATTTCTTCTCCCATTTCACTTTGCCTTAAAGAATCCATGCCATTCTTTTCTTTACTGTAGAATTCTGTTCCTTTCAGGGATTGCCAGAGAAGATAGACAAATACAATGAAGAAGAGGAAGATCAGAGGACAGAAAGGAGGAAAGTACTTTAAAAAGTTCAATTCTTCAGAATCCATCATTCACCTTTTAAATTGATTTCCTAGTCTTAAATATCTCTTAAAATCTTTTATAGAATTTCAACACTTTATTTTCTTTCAAGACAACATTGCTTTATGTAGCCTTGGCTGTCCTTGAACTAGCTCTATAGTCCAGGTTTTTAAACATTGTTTTCTATGAGAAGTTTTCATATTCTAATTAAGTTATTTATTTATCATCTTGATTTCTATTGCATATTTCTACTTTAACTTATCTCCTTTTCCTATTTTTCCAAGTGCTTATAAATGGAATTATTTAAACTATCAAAAGTAAAACCAACTAGAAATCACAAATGGCAAATTTCTTCTTTGAATTTATGTTTCTTCTGATAGTATCCTTTCTCTCCTAAATATTACAATATTTAATGAATGCAGATGGGATTTAATTTTTGATTCACATATCTTTGGTATCCATGAGAGTGGTTCCCTAAGGCTTATTCTGAAGGTAGTTTCTCCCAATTCTGTCTCACTCTTATTCTATACATATGTGGGGACATGAGTGACATCAGGAAACTGTCTGGTAATACATATGTATGCCTTCTTTAAGCTGAGACACCAAGGTTAGTTCCAACTAAGAATTGAACTCTACTGACTTGGGCTTCTCTGTGAGGATGTTGCAAGTTTAATGCATTCTCTCAGGTACCTCTACTCTGCTGAAGTAAAGAAAAAGTGACTCTTATTATCAGTAACTTTATGATTGCAGACACAGTGAATTTCAAAATTAAAATAAGAAAATTTAAAATAATCAGGAAAGATGAGGTACTACCCATGAAACTGGGTACTAGAGGGATTTCAGAAAAGATAATTCTAAGTAGTGCATAGGTTTTGATAAATCCTCTGATGAAGCCAATAAGAGGATATCCAAAATCTAAATTGATGGATCACTGACCAAATGGAAATGGTTTATACATTTTTAAAGTTATTGGGTGGGGGAGACATAAGTCAGTAGACTTACCAAGTATATTGGTGCACATTGTATGTAGGTGGATTACAGAAATACATGAGTGTCTCCGCCATAGTTTTAGATGCTATTTAATGATATTCTAAGCAAGCATAGCAGAATATCATTAATAGTGTCAGGGGTTGGTAGTTTCCCATATGATGAACCACCAACCAAAGGGAATGCAGGGGATGGACCTTGCCCCCTCCCACACACATTTGTAGCAGATGTGTAGCTTTGTCTTTATGTGTATCTCCTAAATTAGAATGGTGGCTGTCTCTGATTCTGTTGCCTGCTCTTGGATCCCCTTCTCATACTTGAACTGCTTTGTTAGGCCTCAGTGGGAGAGGAGGTACTTAGTTCTGCTGGGACTAGATGTCCAAGGATGGGATGGTACATAATGGGGGGCCTTCTCTGAGGAGAAGAAGACAGAGTAATGCAGAGCAAGACTTTTTATGTCAGGACTTGGAGGAGAAAAGAAGGGGGCTGTGTTGGGATGTCATGTGAATAAAATGTAAATTATGGGAAAAAAGGAAAATGAACAAACTATACACACACACACATACACACACACACCCATATATATGTATATTACCTGCTATTAGTTTATGATCTTGTCAGAATGAAATAAACAATAAAAATATCTTGCCGGGCAGTGGTGGCGCACGCCTTTAATCCCAGCACTTGGGAGGCAGAGGCAGGTGGATTTCTGAGTTCGAGGCCAGACTGGTCTACAGAGTGAGTTCCAGGACAGCTAGGACTACACAGAGAAACCCTGTCTCAAAAAAAAAAAAATCTTAGTACTAAATACCAAATTGGGAATGTGGTTCAAAGGATATCTTCCCAAATAAGTTTCTAAGAAGAAATAAAATGAGAGTCTTTGTTTAAAAATTATCATATAATTTAATTATTTTCTAGACTTAGTTATACAGAGTCTACCAAGTGATTTTATCTAGACAAAGAAAACTGTTGATGTATTTTCTGTCACAGTTCTCTGTGTTAAAATCAAATAATTATTTGTATTAGCTATCTTGGTTCTGAATCTCCCCAACAGTTATATTTAAGCTCAACACCCAAAAGATTATTCTTCACTATTCTTTTCATTACATAACATGATCTATTCATTTGGACAGGACTCACCCACAAAAATCTTCATGCTATGCACTTTCTATAAGGAAGGCACCAATGAAAGTATTACTCTATAATTCTCTATATGACACTATATTTCTTGCAGACTTTTTGAAACCTTATTGACAGCATTGCATACAAAGATAGAAATTTAGCACTTGAAAACCTTTGAAATATTAACAGCAAGAAAATAGCTATTGTAATATTACTATAAATATTTTAACTTAGTTTCAGTAATATATTTTAATTGCTTTTAAGTTTGATTATTCATTTTATATGCTCTATTTATTACTTTATCTAATAAGGTAATTATGAGCAGACACACAATCTTCTTTAAAAAGTAGGTTTTAGTGTCTGAAATGAAGTGGCCTGCAGTGCAAGTTCAAGGTGGTTCATACTACAGTCCTAGTCATTCCTTGAAGAAATGGAATTGGCCAGTCAATAGCTCACTTCTTCACTTTTTCACTCCATTTTTGTGTAATTTCCCAGGCCGAAATTGTGTATTATGGTAACAACTACTAACCAGGAGAGTGGAAGATGTAAGTTCTTCTTGGAGGCTGTGTGACTAAAAGCAAGAAATTCCATCTCTTCAAAAGGAGTTAGGAATTACTAGGATACACTCAAGAGTCATATTTAGACAACTCTCAGTCAATTCCCTAAATGTTATAATGATCCAAAGAACACTGAGACATGTTTTTTTTCCTTGCACCTGTTTTTAAATAAGTGACTTTTATTCAATATGTAGTACCTTTATAGCATCAAATTTACCTGCCAATTTTAGAAAATTTTGCAATCATGTAAGATTAGAGTTTCTCAAATAAAGCGATGCAGTGAAATTTTGTTTAATGTAGCAAAGATGCTCTAAGGGAATCCGAGCATGTGTGTGAATCTCTGAGTGATGTTGATTGCATTTTTAGTATAGTTAATATTAATTCACTTTTAAATATATTTTACATGTTTACTTAAAATTCCTTCTTATGTTTTGTTCCTTCTATCTGAGATTCTTCTCCTTCTGCCTAAAGTCTACCTTTCACTATTTGCTGTAGGGAAGATTAGTTATTGGCAGAACTCACATGCCAAACTATATTTTTCTTTCATTCTGTACTGTATGGTTATAACTACTTTTTATTCTGGAATTTAATAATATTTTATTTAATAAAATATCATAAAATTTCCAAAGGGCCTAGTAGGAGATACTGGTTTTGTAAACAAGAGAATAAAAATTGACTGGTCTTTTCAAAAATAATTTTAATCTTGGAAGAGTTTTGCGAGTGGTAAATTTTACATAGTAATTTTTACAGAGCACTCTGTTGTCTACAGGTAGCTTTCAAAGTAGTTCTGTACAGTTATCCAGATGATTATCATTTCTTTTAGTCTGCTTCTTCTGCTTGGCTCTATAAAGTTTTCAGACAACAAATATTACTCTCCCTTGATGCAAATTTAGGGCAGATGTTATGGACAATCTGAAGTTACTTTCTTGAATTATGATCTATCTTATTAATATTAATATTACTAACCATTTGCCACATGCCTGATCAGTTCATATAACACACACACACTTGCCCCCAACACACACATGCACATACACACACACTTTATCTTATCTATCTTACTAAGGTTCTTACATTAAGTTTTTTTGAAACAGGCAGTCAATAATCTCTATTGTCAACCAAGAAAAAAAGCACAAGACAGACAAGTTATAAGACTCATGGCTATAAAACCATGGCAAAATAATATTAATTTGGCATAATTTAAAAAAGAAACAAAAAACAAAAAGGGACTTGGAAGTTTAACTTGTAAAGTTTTCTCTTATTTAGCATACTACATAGGAACCAGCTAGTGCATAAAATTTAAAATGAGACTTTATAAAAATGTCCTTGGACCCTTTGTTTCACCTAACATAACCAAGATCAAAGACATAGAATATTCTTTCAACAAAATCATAGAAGAATATTTTCCTACATTAAAGGAGAAGGTACTTATCATGCTACAAGAATAATATACCACACCAATTAGGCTGAACCCGAAAAGTATTTCCCTATGACATATAATAAACAAAATACTAAATTTACAGAAAAGGAAGGATATTAGAAACTACAAGGTAAACTATTAAGCAATATATAAAAGCAGACTTATTAGAATAACACCCAATACTTCAATAGTGCCTAAACAAAGAAATACAAGATCTAAATGGTATATAAACAAAATGGGAAATTTACATAATAGAATATTACTCAACTATTAAAAATTAAAATAATGAAATTTGCAGGTAAATGGATAACATTAGAAAATATGATCCTGAGTCAGGTAACAGAGCCACCAAAAGAAAATATAGCATGTCCTCACTTAGCTGTTAGTACTTTGGTAAGTAGACTATAATTCCTATAGCTACAGTAGTTAGATATAGAGTAAGAAACCAGGAGGAGTATTGGAGAACCATTAGAAGCAGCAATAGAGAATATAGTTATTGATGAATGGGTAGACTGGAGCAGGAGGATCCAATGGGGATAGGGAGAAAAAGCAGAGTTTAGGTGAGAGTACAGAGAGGGACAGCTACACCTAAGGGCCATTTGTGAGGTTATATGGAAACTTAATACAGTAGAAGCTTTCCAGTAATACACATATATAAAGGTGATTTAAATGAAATTGTCAAATAATGTAGGGAGACAGAGATCTTGGAACACTTGCTCCTATATAGAATGTATACCTCAATTTCCTCCTCTCAAAGCTTTGGAGACCCTGCAGGAGAGGAGGTTAAAAGATTGTAAGAGCCGAGGGGATGGAAGACACTAAGGAAACAGTGTCTTCCAGGCATAACAGTAGTGATACACATATAAACTTGCAGAGACCATAACAACATGCACAGAGCTTGCACAGGCCTGGGCATCATGGGGTCCCAGAGCTGAGAATGGAAATAGACACAAGTCAACATTCCTAACCCAGAAACTATTTCCAATTGATAGCCACTTGCAAATGAAAGTTAGTTTTCTCAATCAGGGTCTAACTTAGTATATAAACCACTCTTAATGGTAGACACCTATGGCTAGAGGCAGCCAACACAAAGACTCAATTTTTTTGGAAGATTATTTTGTCTTGTAGTATTTTTTTCTTACCTTACCATTCTTTTTCATATATATATATATATCATGTTTTCTAATTTTGGTTTTTGCAAGATTTTGTGCTTATAGATGTGTAAGTCTCTAGGTCTGTGTGTGTTCCTTGTGCTTTTCTTTGGATCTTTGTTTTTCTGGTTTTTTTCTTATTCATGTGTGCTTGATTTTATTTTATTTTTTTTTGGTAGATGCCAATTTTCTAATAAAAAGAGCAAGAAATTATATAGATTTGGGTGGGTTGGGAAGTGGGAGCAGTTGGAGGAGAAAAATTATAATCAGATTGTATTTTTATAAATATTTTTCATAATAATTTAAAATAAAGAAAAATATCTTTCATATTATAAAATATATATTTTCTGTCACTCTAGGTAAATAAATATAGTGTATGACAATATTTCTCACATGTAAGTAAATGAATTTAGAACACATTTATAAGAGCTAAAGAATATATTAGAAAGGATACAAAAGAAAAAAGTCACCTTTTACTCAGTGTGTGTGTGTGTCTGTGTGTGTGTGTGTGTGTGTGTGTGTGTGTGTGTGTGTGTGTGTGTGTGTGATGCTCATATGTTATTTGTTTGGGCAGGGTCTGACTGGCCTTCTAGAACTCACAACAATCCTTCTGCTTCTGTGTCCTGAGTCCTGGAAATATGGTAGTAAGTCACCATGTCCTGCTTGCTTGCATAATTTGAAGTCTGATTGTTAATCAAAATAAAAAATTAAGGAAAGTACCTTTCTATTCTCTTAATTAATTTTCTTACATCAACAAAATTCCAGAGGAAAAGAGTTGAGCAATCTTTATGTCTCGTGAGTTTGCAGAATGATGACATTACCTAGCATATGACCTGAACAGCATGAGTTCAATTTTAAATGCATCTCAGTATCTGTAGGTCGGGAAAGATACAGACTTTGCAAGTATTTTATAAGATGACAAATGTATTTTTAAGCAAGTACAGACTGGTATTAAAATAGTTATTTTTTAAATGCATATATTCATGATTTTTCAAATTGTCAGTTTCAACTTTGGTTTTTATTTTCCTTTTAAAATAGTTGCAAACATATTCTTTTGCTTTCCAATAGATGTCACTATCAAAAAGGAAAACAGAAAAACAACCTTTAAATCTATCTTGCAGTACAACAGGGAACATGGTTTTGTTTCCTGTCTCGTGTAAGGAAAATAATAGGCTTAAACACAGACCACTTGCATTAGGGGCGAAAGCTGCTCACACAGTGTGAGTTGCTTATGATTCCTGAGGTGAAGAAAAAGGTGAGGAAGAGGGGGAGTTTTCTCCAGATAATCTTTGTTTTTACTGCATGTGATTCTTTTATTTATTTTAACCAATACATTGGTAAAGGGAAATCAGATCACTTCACAATATGCAGCGCGTTGGTCCTCAATTTCACAGTAACTCACAGGTCCTTATAGAACAGAGTGATGTATCATTATGTGTGGGTATGTACATGTATGTGTGCCAAGTAGATGCAAGAAAACTTGCCTTAGCAAAAGTCTTCTGAATAATACGTTAACTACAATCAAACTACTGTAAACTAAATCTCCAACATTTATTTGTTTTATAGCTATAAAGTGTATGACGTTTGCTAGGCACATTCAAGAATCACAACATCTCTTTATCTTGTGTCCATATATATGTTTGCATATGCCCATGCCACCATGTGACTATGGAGGTCAATGGGCAACTAGACATGGGGTTGGAGCTGCTTCTCTCTATCCTACTTGGTGGGTCCCTGAACCAAAACTGTAGAACACTGCCTACTGTAGAGTAAGTGTAGGTATGGTCTTCTGGGTCAAGTTTCAAAAAGACTCTGGTTCTAACTCTTTAGCATTGTCTAATCAAGAGAGTAGGTTATCTTCTGATATTTTGGGTCTGGGCAACTCAGAGCTACAGCAGGTGGGCTTCTGACAGTAATGATAAAGCACTTCACTAGCACTGAAAGATAATGCCTATAAAATGGTCTGAAAAATTACAAGAGAAAAACCAGGATTTCAAATCAGTTTTGCTGGATCCAGATTACTTTTGCAGATGAAAGAAACCATCTGTTCCCTCCAAAAAATCTTACAGGCATCATTTTTAATGAGGTGCAGTTTATGCCACTGATGCAATGCCAAAAATAAACAAAAAAAAAAAAGCTTAAGATCAGAGTTAACAAAGGAAAAGCTAGGCCTAGTCATTGATTTTCATGAAACCCTTTGTCTAGGCTCTTACTTTCTTAAATAAGTTCAATACATTAATTTGGAACATATATATATATATATATATATATATATATATATATATATATTCCCACATATTAAAAGTTCTAGCCTTCCAGAAGCAAAGATCTTCTTATTTATAATTTTAGTTTTAGTGATTTTTATTTTGCTCTATTTTATAAAGCCTTGTTATTTACAGTTTTTGAGTTAAGTAACAAGGAAGCCTACTCCTGCATTTGTAAGTGAATAACACATAGCCAAAGGATCCCCTTAGCTTCTAAACATGTTATAAATGAAATTTATAATCATCACCTTGTATCTAAATATATCCTACACCTTTATTCACATAAAGCAGCATTATTCACACTGGCCAAGATGTGAAAACATCCAATTTTTCATCACTGAATGAAAGGATCCCAGAATGGTTAGGAGCGTGCAGCAGAGCATTAGTCAGCCTCAGGGACAAGAGAGGACTGGGACACATGCTACATGAAGAAATCTGGACAATATTACAGAAATACAGGCTAATTTAAAAATATAGAACTCCCTGGGTTGTGGGATTTTTACTTACAAAAGGGACATGAAATAGCAAAAAATCATAAAACACAAACACAATGGCAGTTACAGGTTTGAGAACTGGAAATGAGCTTTGTTTCTCCATGGATGAAAAGTTTCAGTTTAGATGAAAAAGTCTTGAAGGTAAATGGTCCAGTAACAATGAATTTATATTTAATAGTATAGTTGTAAGCTCTTACCGATGTTTAAAATGGCAAATTATATATATATATATATTATATATATATATATATATATATATAATTATTTATATTTTATATATATAATAATTATTTGCCAACTTTTACCATGATTATATATATAATATATATTTTACTATATATATTATATTATATATATTATATATTTTATTATAATATATTATATATTTTATATTTTAATATATTTATATTAATATGATTATATATTTATATTAATATATAATTATATATAAATATAAATATAATATATAATAAAATTATATATTTATATTAATATATAATTATATAATATATAATTATATATTTATATTAATATATTAATATATTATATTATATATAATGTATATTAATATATTATATATAATATAATATATGAATATATATTTATATATTTATATATATATTATATTTTACCATGATTATATATAATGTATATATATAATCATGGTAAAAGTTGGCAAATAATTAGAGAATGCACGGTTTTTGCTCAAATATCCTTTAAGTTGCTTTAATATGATAGTGTATATTTCCTTCATATGTGTATTTTATAACCTTTATTTTTTGTTTTTGTTTTCTGTTTATTTTTAAGTATAGAGAAAATAATTATATCTCAATTTTCTACACCCACAAAATTGGAAGATTTTCAAGTCAATAGCCCTTCACTAGGATTAACTGTGCTCCATGATTCAATAACACAAAATCAGAATGAGAGTTTGACTCTTACAAGTACCTATTTACTTGAACTTGTGGATATTCTGGAGCTTCTCCTTCCAACACAAGGATCATTGAATTCATGTTGTTCTCTATAAGAGAGCATTCTCCAGTATTCATACCTACACACCTTGGCTTGCTGCTCGATGATGTGTGTGCTGTTGTACAGTGTACACAGATTCTAAATTAACACACTTAAGGTTTCTTGCACAGCCTTACATTTAGAGAATTTTCCGATACTCTCTGATAGGTGTTATTCCTGAGGCCATATGCTGCTCTAGGAATTTGTAGTACTCCACAGCTGCTATTAACCATTTACTAATCACAGTGCAGTTAAAATAAACCAGATCAGTCCCTCTAGTATTCAACAGTTATAACCAAATGTAAATTATAGAAAATAAATTATTTTTAAGTGCATTGTTGAGAAGCTTAGTTGTTAGAACTATTTCCTGTGGAAGCAGTATTTAATTTAGTCCTCATCATCCACAAATCGGAATACATTTAAAAGTATCTGATACTTTGTATTAAAGAGTCTATTTTTTTCAAATACTATGTGCTACTTCTAACACTGTAAAAGAAATTGAAAAGGCATATCTTTTAGGAAAGAGGGAAGAATAATGAAGTCAAGGAATGGAAGGAAAGATAAAATGAGAGGAAGAAAGACAAGGAAGGGGAAGGATGGAAATAAAAGAGGGAGAGAAGGAACAGAGGAAAAATGAAGAAACTAGGGAGAAAAGGCAGTAAGAGCAAGGAGAAAAGGCAAACTGAGGGGGAGAGAAGGCAGTATGTTAAAATAAATCATTGTAGCTAGAATGAAGCAATAAAGAATTGTCTCATTTTATGAAAATATTATCTAGAATTCAAGGCCAGAATTGAAAGTAAGCTAGAATTCTATTGTTAAAAACTTTCTATGGAATGTAAAGAAAAATGTTTTTATAAGATTTCCCTTTTTATATATATAACACTTTGTATTTGCTGGGATCAAGCAGTGTCTCATCTTCACTCTTATTTAATGTTTTATTTTATTTTAATTAATCATATTAATGTCTTTCTTTGAAAAATATAAACTAAACACGTGAAACATTTAAATCAAGAGCATAAGGTAATTATTTTATGTGTATTTCTATTTGTGTGACTGATGTCAGCAGTAAACATATCAGGTCTTGATGTCATTAAAATTCTGTAATGTTTTGTTGAAAAGTATTTCTCCTTCTGTTGGTAACTGAACTGAGAGCAGAGACTCCCTAGGAAACTAAACCCCTTCTGCAGCATCTCCGTTGATTACTTAGTTTCTGTAGTAACTACATGTACATTCTTTAGTGGATGATGGCGGTAAGTTGCAGTTCAGTGGTGAACAGTTTAGATCTGCTCCCCAGTATCCTAAGGAAACCTCATCGCTCAAGTATGCCAAGAATGAGCTATAAAGAAGAAGGGAAGATAACTTGCCTGGAATTTAATCATAGCTAACTAACTATAAAGGTTCTTTGGCTTTCTACTTTTTAATTAGAGACAAAGCTTGGTTCACAAAGGTTCTGAACCAAAGGTGAAAGTGCAAACTGTAATCTATAAAAAACTTACATCTTATTTCCTACAAGAAAAAGGTTAATAGGATTTCATTACCACTATGTATAAGAGACTTACTAAACTGTTCCAGAATCAAAATTAATTGTGCAGGTTTCAAAAGTTCATGGTAGCTTTTTTCTTTTTGTCCAGTCTTTTAAGTGTATCTCAAGCACTTATGATTTTGGGAACCTTGTGTTCTGAATTTTAAATGCATGAGCTGTGCTCTGTGCAAAATGTTCAGGCCCACAGCGCTATAGACCAGAACAAAGCCCATGTGCAGTTGACAGGTATATGAATACACCTCTCTACTCTAACTCTGGAAACAGTCTCCCCTTTATTACAAAAGTCAACTCTAAGGCTGGTTATTGTTTCACTAATATTCTGTTGGTAAGATGCCACTTTGCAAAGCTTTCTTCATGAGTTCCAGAAAGCATTTGGCTCCAGACAATACAAAGGATCCTTGCAAGCATTTTTGGTCAGTTTTGATTGAATGCAGATTGCAGGACTGTTTTGCAAACCACATTATTCCTTCAAATGTTTCTTCAGTAGTAGCATATTACTTTCTAATGATAATCATTTGCATTTCCAGGGCCCGTTGGTCCCTGACATTTTATAATGAGTTCACCGCCCCTACCCCACACCCACACCCCTGTCTTTATTGTACTTCCCTCTGGGATGAGAGGAGGCTTGCAGCTCCTGGTCTTCACATGGCCACCTTAACAAATGGCTGCACAGTGTAAACGGGGAGCAGCTCCTGCAAACCACCCGCTTAGTCTCTTTAAAGTGTTACTTGCAAAGCCTAATTTTTCCCACGCTCACAGAAGGAAGAGAACCTAAAATGGCCTCAACTCTACTTCATCGACATTATAAGATTGTTTTTAATATGCATGCTAAGAGTCTTGTGCTTCTTATATAATGCAAGAGGTAAAGCAAAGGTTAAGCAGTTCAGCTGGATGTTTGGTCCCAAGCAGCGCCCAGTTTTTCTTTTCATTGTCTGCCGCCTCCACCCCCTCATGCTTCCTCCAGTCCTCTTCTGGTGGTCCACCAAGCTCTCTGCAGATGTTTCGCCCACACAGTGGAAACATTCCCTAATGGATCTGGGCACTTCCCGGCTTGCTCATATGGGAAAAGGAAAAGTTGGAGAGAAGGAATGAATTTCTGGATTGGTCTAATTTCCTTTTGAGCCCTTTAAAAGTGATGAAATAGAGTAGAAAATTAATTTAGACCTATTCACCTTTCCCACACTGCTAGCCATGTAAGCCATTTGTAAATTATTTTTTTTAGATGAGCAAAGAATAAATAAGTAGATAAGTGAACCCATACATTCTTCCCAAAGTTCAAGATAGCAAATTCATGTTAGACAAGTTTACAAAGTTGTATATAATTTTAAAATTTTTAAATAAAGTATTGTAAACTCTTCACTTTTTTGGAAAACCAAAGTATATGTCATTTATTCTACATAAAATTTAAGCATTGCACCATGAAATTGTCAAATATTTCTGTAATAATTTATTTTTTCTTGTTTGCACACTGTATGAAGATTGTATCTAAAAACACAGAACCTGCAGTAACAAAAGAAAACAACTTTTCCCTTTGTTTACCTCCTCTTGGCAAAGCCCCATTCCCCTCTCTTTTTTGAACTTTAAATTTTAATTATTTAAATAATAAAACTCCTCACGAAAGTTATAGTTATTATCAGCTCAGAAATTAATGTCAATATTTATGATTAACAAATAAAATTTATAAAAGTTAAATTTTCTCCATTTCTAGAGCTTCCATTTCTGCAGTTTCTCTGGGGTGAACATTGAGGAGAAGAAAGAAGGGGGAATACAGTTGGGAGAAAGAAGCTGGGGAAGGCAGTCGGAGAAGAGCAAGAAAGAGAGACTGAGGTGGTTGTGTTCCAGACCTGATTTTGGTCTCCATTTGCTCTGTCAGTTCTAGTTCTGCCTTTTATCAATCAGAAAGGGGGAGGGGTGGAGAACAGGTTTGTTGGACATTATATCCACCTATCCTTGACCTGGCAATAGGGAGAGCCTGTTAGGACCTCCCATGGCTCTTCCTGTTCTCCATCTATAGCACCTTCACTGCCATTGCCCCCCATTGTTCTAGCATTGGTTTCTATCCTTTTGATCCCTGCTTGAGAACTTGTTCTCAGGACTCCTGAGTGAGGTTACTTCCTGAATAAAGCTGGTGGCCACATGGACAGCAGATAGGCCAATCAGAAGTTGAGGCAGATGAACTTCAGAGAATGAAAGATCAGGTCTGCCCCAGGTTTAAAGAGGAAAGGACAACCTCCTGTGCCCTTGGCCAACCTTTACATCAGTGCAGTCTGTACAAAAATTCCTTCCCTTGTTTTCATCTTCTAGTCTACACGGACTTCTGTGGGAGTAATCAAGGCTCTTGGTGCTCACTGTAGATAATCAGTCCCTCCTGGCTTTCTATAATTCCTCTTTCAATTTAAGATTAGCTGGTAATTACTATCTTGAGCATTAGCCAATACTGAGATAGTTTCAGTTTTTCCTTGGGTTATAGAAACTGTTTTGAGCAAAGAAAGCATTAATATTTATTAACCTTCTTTCATGTGACAGAATTATATGAGATGCTGGGCAAATATTTCAAGAAGATAACTACATTTTGGTCTCAGGAACTCTTTGTGAAAGAAACAGAACACAATACACACATGAACACACACACACACACACAAGTAAATCAATAGCATATAGATTTGCAACAGAAGAAAAAACAACCAAACAATAAAAAAGAAAATTCTCTTTAGAAACTGTTTCTGTCTGTCTCTGTTTCTCTCTCTCTCTCTCTCTCTCTCTCTCTCTCTCTCTCTCTCTCTCTCTCGCGTGTGTGTGTGTGTGTGTGTGTGTGTGTGTGTGTTTGGAGAGAGGTGGGAAATTGCATTGAGGAAAAATATCTTCACTGGGATTTAATTTGGTTAAAAAAAAATATGTCAGGGAACAAAATGAATAAACCATTTCCAAACCTGAAGATTCTTCTTAATAGATGCTGGCAACAACAACCATTTGAAAATAACTTAGGGAAATAGCTTTCATTTTATAAACATTTCAAAGCCTCCTTTCTATTAGATATCTGGACAAAGCTCATATAGCAACATCACTGCTGGCTGAATGTAAGGCAGCCAGCATTTGTGCAGGGACAATGTTCTCCCCATCATCAGCTGCTCCCCACTTCCTTTCCACCCAGAGCCTCTGGAGGATGCAGAATTAGGGTCGTAAATTTCAATTATCAAGATAGCCAAACTAAGCCCCTTTTTATAGATGATCTTGGCCTCTCATAGGTCCCAGCACCGAGAGTAGCCGTAGCAAAAATTATTTCTTTGTTGCATTTTTATGCCTATAGGTTATGGGTCTGAAAAATTATACTTATACTTTCAGTAAAATGGTGTTTACCTCACATATTTAATGGTGAAATAAAAATGAGAACGTTTCCTGATATAGTAAGCAATTTCCTTTTGTGTCCCAAGACCCTCCCTGCTACTACATGGTGCTACTTACAACCATATGGAGCAGATGCCCTGAATTTCCTGAGATGTTTGTGAAGTCTGTGTTCTCAAGCTCTGTGAGTGTTGCAGTATGAACTGGGCGGCTGTTTATTCATTTTTTAATAGCAGAGGAAATGCCCGTGGAGGACTTCTCCAAGCCTTTCACTATACAAAAGAATAAAGAGGCAATGTGCATCAGCAGCAAATAAAAATGTGGTGGCTAAGTGAGTGCATGGAGAGAAATGCGGAACAAACTCTTTATAAACAAAATCTAAGCAGAGTAGATAGAACAGAGGAAAAGGGATGCAAACAAGGAGATAAGACACACAGGGCCCAGGAAGGAAGACAGACAGTAGAGGAGCTTGAGAGTTCTCAAGTGGTATGGCTGCAGGTGACAGCTGACGTTAGAAAAGAATGTTTGTCTTTAAAGGATTGAGTTGGTAAATGGGGCTAAGATTTTGCATTAGGGAAAGGAAATTAAAATAGTTTACATTATGATTTTCTAGTTCTCATCTTTTATTTTTCTAAAATTGACCTATTAATTGATTATATTTAGCAATTATAAACTTCACTAATTCATTGCTGATATAACAAATTAAAGAAAGTTCAAAATGTGTATATGCGTGTGTGTGTGTGTGTGTGTGTTTGTGCGCGCGAGCAAGCACGCACGTGTGTGTGTATGTGTGTGTGTGTGTGTGTGTGTGTGTTGTGTTTATATGCTTATCTACATGGGTGTGCTTATGCATATAGGTATTCAGACACAAGGAAGCCAGCAGTCTATGCTAGATGTGCTTACTCAATCATGCTCCATGTTAATTTTTGAGACAGAGTTTTCATAAAACTTAGAGCTTTCCAATTTAGCCAGACTGACTAACTAGCCAGTTCCAGGAATTCACTGATCCCCCAGTGTTGGAATTATAGACAGATACTGCTTATACCCTGCTGTAACATTTGGGTAGACATTCAATCAGGTATGCATGATTAAATGAGAAACACTTTGCCATCTGAGACAGTTCCCTAGATTACTAAATGCAGTTTCTTTATAACATGAAAGCAATTTGGATGAACAACTCATTTCAGAGTCAGAAATACAAAGGACCATGGACATGATTGATATGGGATCCCATTTTCCTGTCCAATGAAGATCTTAAGACAGTGGGCTAGCAGACTTGGATATGATAGCATGTGGTCATTATTTCTGAGCTACTTTCGATGTTTAGAGTCATAATTGAGTAGCTAATTTATTAGCAAAGTCTAACTACAACCTTACATTCATTATTCTTAACCAAACAAAACCCATTTCAAAGAAAATGAGTCATTTGTCGTATGTGTTACAATTTAAACGTCTATTTCAGGAAAAAAATATTTTAAATCGTTTGTACATGGAATCAGGTGGTTTGTTGAAACTATTAAACAAAATTCCCTTTTTATAAATATATGTAATACAGTGGGAAAGAAACTTTCAGACCAGGCTCAATGGGATATGATTTCTTATTAAATATCTGGGACTAAATGAACCCTTTTCTTCTAAAAGATTTTAAGGTACAAATAATTCTAAAGGAGCTGTTGAATTAGACAGATTATAGAAACTTCAGTTCTCTTAAATATGAGTTGAGCTCCTAGAAGCAATATGCATTCTGATGCAGAAAAACCTTAGCCCCCTAAGTGAAGGCCATCAACCCAGTTGGATACCATTTTGTAACCGCAGAATCAAATTACACATTACATAATTTAGTTGTTTTAATATTAAGACATAAACCAAACTTTAAGCTAATAAAGTAGATTGCATGAAGTAGATTAATTTCAAAAACATATTAGTATGTGTGCATGCATGAGCGAGAGAGGGAGAGCGAGAGAGAGAAGAGTCAGAGGAAATGAGAGGGAGAGAGAGGGAAATAGAGGGATAAAGAGGGAGAGAAAGAGGGAGAGGGAAAGGGAGGGGGAGGGAGAGGAGAGAGGGAATGAGAGAGAGAGTTAGGGAGATTTGGGAGGGGGAATGTGGGGAGCATGGGCACACACATGACCTATAAGATAAAGTCAAAGGACACCTTGGAGAACTAAGTTCTCATTTTCCAATATAGACACTCATGTCAGGCTGACACAGAAAATATTTTACACACTGAGTTATCTCCCCAGATCTAGGTCAATTATTTTATCCGTTAAAAATGTTTGGAAACTATTTCTTCTATTTATCAAATTGAGATCATCAGCATATAGGAAAACCTAAGTGTTAAGCTCTGATACTAGATCCTCAAAATAGATCTCTCCATGCTGAAGAGTTTGGGAAAACTACAGTTTAAATCTAAACTGCTGAACAAACAGAGCTGCTCTCATATTCATATAAACAGAAAAGTGCATTTATTTAACTAAAATCTATGGATTGCTAGATTTTTTCAACAGTTAGCTCAAAACTGTTCCCCCAACATTTTTGGCAAATATAAAAATGTATAATCATATGATCAAACCAATGTTAAGAAAATCTTAATACTCAAATACTTAAAGTATTGTAATACTGACTTTGTTTTGAAAATATAGAATTATATATAGAATATAGAATTTTTATATAGAATTTATTATATAGAATTTTTATATAGAATTATTATATATTATTATAATATATAATATTATATATTATATATAGAATTTATAGAATTCCTATTATTATATAGAATTTTTGTCCTTATTTTATTTATTGTAAGAGGTAAATAAAGAGTCATACAAATAGTCAGATATCTTATAATAGCTTCTATTTGTGACAAATTTCAAACATATTCAACAAATTTATTTATCAAGAATTTAGCCTCTAATATCTTACTAGAACTTCAGTAAACCCAGCTGCCATGAATTTCTGGCCTTTGAGTTCTTTAGTTCTTTTCAATGTCTAATATAAATTAATCCATATAAAATAGCATGTATGTGTGTATTATACATAAAGAAACTATATATAATATATATGCATATATACATATGTGTGTGTGTATGTAATCCTCACAAAGGAAGATGTTGTCCAATTGAATTTAAGAAGTAAATCTTACATCACACTTTATTTCTAATATGTTCAATATTTTCCTATTTCCATAGGGGTGAGCTTTTATATTTCTTGTTTATGAGTTTTACTTTCAATTTGTAAAAATCAGCTGCAGCTTTTGTACCTTACAAATTTTGTTAGTGTTTACTCAAGTTTGTGGAATTTTCAATTAGTCTTGACTAGGTTCCAGCATAATTTAGCAGACTCTAAATAAACATCCCACTACTGATGGAGAACATAGGTTCACCTATATAACTGTTCTTTATGCTATGTTTTATTCAGTGACTGGGCACCTGCTTAGAACATGATATAATATCCAGCACCAAAGACTCCTTGAAACATCATATGCAACTCAGTATGATGTCTGGCAGAAAAAATACTGCCTCTCTTTTTTACTACTATTTTAACAAATTCTTCTCTGGATAATTCACTATCCTATTTGTAGAAAATATTTTAGGTTATAAATATATCTCTCTGAACACCAACAGTCATACATATAACAATGTACATGCCACTAGTTTCTTTTATTTATAAATCATTTTATTCATTTACATTTCAAATGATACCCCTCTTTCTGGTTACCCCTCCAGAAACCCCTATCCCATTCCCCCTCTCCCACCTACCCTTTGCCTCTATGAGGGTTCTCCTCTACCCACTCACCCTCTCCATCCTCACCGCTCTAGCATCCCACATCAAGCCTCCACAGGACCAAGGGCCTCCCCTCCCACTGATGTCAGATAAGGCTATCCTCTGCTACATATGTATCTGGAGCTACATATGTATGGGTCTCTCCATGTGTACTCTTTGGTTGCTGGTTTAGTCCCAGGGAGCTCTGGGTGGTCTGGTTAATTGATACTGTTCTTCCAATGGGGTTGCAACCCCCTTCAGCTTTTTCAGTCGTATCCCTAACTCTTCCATTGGCGTCCTCTGGGCTCAGTCTGGTGGATGGCTGTGAGTATCTGCATTTGTCAGGTGCTGTGGTAGAACCTCTCAGGGAAGAGCCAGACCAGGCTCATGTCAGCAGGGACTTCTTGGCTTCAGCAACAGTGTCAGGGGTCGGTGTCAGCAGATAGGATAGATCCCTAGATGGGGCAGTCGCTGGATGGCCTTTCCTTCAGTCTCTGTTGCAGTTTTTGTCCCTGTCTTTCCTTTGGACAGGAACATTTCTGGGTTAAAAATTTTGAGATAGGTGGGTGGCCCTGTTCCTTGGCTGGGGGCTGTGCCTATCTACTGGAGATAGTAGCTACAGGTTCTATCTCCCCTTTGTTGCTAAAGTCATCCCTGTTGGGTTCTGGGAACCTCTCCCTTCCCTGGGACTTTCTAATGGCTATCCCAAGTTCCCCATTCCCCAGTGCTCCATTTTTCTATTAGATTTTCTGACCTTCCGTACTGTTGTTCTACCATACTTTTATCTATTAGAATTCATCTCACCAGCAAGAAAATATTTTAATTTTTCTATTAAACTTTGATTCAAACCATAGTGATAAATGTTTCACATCTGATGTGATTAACACCTTACAAATGATTCCAGTAGGTGGTTAGTTTGTTCTTTTGCTGCATTGTGTGAGACAAACTTAGGGTCCTTTAATAGATCCTATGGACTTCAGCTTTGGAAGCCAGGACTTTAATTATGTTTGTGCAGTAGGAGGCTGAAATTGTTAAATGAATGAAATGAACCTAGAGGAGTCTTTTAACCTGAACAAAATCCATTTCTCCATACTACATGCCTGCAGCAGTTGCCAGTGCTAAATCTTGTCATGTAGGTGTGATCACCCCAAAGAAAGCACCGACTTTTAAAACACACATGCTGCTTCTTGGCTCATCTATTTCTATTTTCTGTAATAACAGATATTATTAACCCTTCATGACACTGTGAATCACATTGATTGATAAACATTGATGCAAACTACATATTCCATTCAAAATTTCTTAGAACTCTTCAATACACAGTTTATTACGTATGCAAGTTTGAATTTTGAAAGAGCCATCAATGCAAATTGGTGGTTATTATTTTTTATCATATACATTATGACAGATGCCAGCAATGCTTCTTTAAGTGTCACTTATCTGCCAGGTGCTATTGTTGAAGTCTCTTAATAACTTCCATTTAGGAAGAATTAGCCATGCTTAAACACCGATAGTCACAGCATGTATCATTTTTCTCTATGAGTTAAAATTCATCATGGGCACTAAGGGCAGGTGCTAGATGCATTTTGTCTGAATTAGATAGAAAATTAGAAGAAATCATTATATATGACAATCTATTATATTTAAGATGCTGTTAAATGGAGAACACTTCACTGCTTATGAATCTCTCACACTAATACAAGAGACTCTGTCAAAACCTGAAACTACTATATAGTGTTTACAAAACCCAGGGCAGTATGTGCTTAATCTTTCTATCAATGGTACTTAATTTACAGAATACAGACAGAAACAGGAGCTGTGCTCACATTTCTTGACCCTGTGCTCATCTCTATTTCATAGCTGGTCATTCCCCATCTTCCCAAAATGTCCCCTGCTATAAAACATTCAGGATAATTTCTTTAAATGCACATATAAAATAATTCCATGTTAAAATGTGTGTGACATCTAAATATTTATAAACATATTAAATGTGCCTTTCCTATGACCTTCTTTAGTTTTTCTTTATTTATTTTTACTATTTTACAATCCAATCATTACTCCCCCCCACTCCTTGGGGCCTCAAGTTTCTCTAGGGTTAGGGACATCTTCTCTCACTCAGAGCAGACCAGGCAGTCCTCTGCTGTATATGTGTCAGGGGTCTCTGGACTAGCTAGCGTATGCTGCCGTTTTAGTGGCTCAGTGTCTGAGGGATCTCAGGGGTCTGAGCTTGTTGAGACTGCTGATCTTCCTATGGGGTAGACCTCCTCCTCAGCTTCTTCCAAATTTTCCCTAATTCTACCAAAGCAGTCCCCAACTTCAGTCCATTGGTTGGGTCAGAAGCTTAGCATGGTCATCCCCTGAGAGGCCCAACAAGCAACTGACTGAGACAGATATAGAAACTTACATCATGTGATATTCTTAAACTTCATGCTTACTTAATTGCCATCACCTATTTATCATAGTTAAGATCTTTACTATATCAACAGTTCTGCCTTATACCATAATAGTGGAGCTTTCTTTCTCCTTCTTCATATTCTGGGAATAGAATGTAGTACCTTGCACATTTTAGGAAGACAAATGCTCTCCCTTATTATACTTTAGACTTATACAAAAACTCATTATGTTATTATGAAGATAACTTTGAAATACATTGCTCTGAAGCCTAATATAGGGTTGTGAAATAAATGATTCCACCATGCATTTACATTTCTAGAATGATCTCCATATAAGGGACAGAGATGTAACTTAGTGATAGAACATTTTGAGAGAATCCCAGTGTTTGATCCCTGGTATTGGGGGCTTTTAGAGGGGAGAAGAATACAAATAATTATTGTGTAAAATACAAGCCCTGATTTTTTTGCAATTATAAATAATAAAAATATGCTGATTGGAACTTTGTACTTATTGATAGTAAGTAAATTATATCCAAATAAGTTGTTTATAACCACATTATAATTATCTATAATTAAATAATAGATCCTGGATAGTAGCATTTGTTGGAAAGGGTGTACCAAGTAGCATGAGAAGAGTAGAGTTTCAAAATACCAAACATACAATACAGAACAATGTTGTTTATATTTTTTATTTTAAAAGATTTTATTTTAATTATTTTTTTGCATTTAATTGAGACTATTTTTTTATATAATGTAGTTTTATCTTCCCTTTTACATCTTCCAAACTCTGGAGATCCTTTCTATCTCTCTACTGGTTCATTCTATGCATTCTTTCTCCCTCATTTAAGGAAACAAACAAAAATTGAAACAAAGCAGAATAATTTTTAAAAACTCACATGCACACAAGTATAAAACAAAATCAGCAATCTTATATATAGCCAAAATATCAGCAACACAAAAAAATGTACAAATAAGCAGTATGAGACAAAATGTCTACAATAATTTCATTGAGTTCATTTTGTATTGGTCATATACTGTTGAACATGGTTAACCTGCTTAGTGAGACTTTATTGCAGAACATTATTTTTTCCATTACAAGCAGATGGCAGTTAGAATTACCTTCTATGTTAGGACTGAAAGAACATGTTTACTTCTGCTGGACAGTACTGCAACCCCATCTGGCTTAAGACGGTCCCATTCAGGCCACTACCATCTCTGTCAGTTCATATGTGTGCCACTCATAATTGTGTCTGGAAGACTCTGTTTCCTTGGAATCATTCGTTACCTGTGGCTCTTACAATTTGTCTGCCTCCTCTTTAACAGAGCTTTCTGAGCTCTGACAGGAGGGCTTCAATGAAGATATCTCATTCTCCAAAGTCACTCACTCTCTGGACATTATCCAGATGTAGGTCTCTATGATATTTCCCATGTGCTATAGGAGGAAGCCTCTCTGAAGGTGGATAAATACATCACTGATCTATGAGTATAGCAGACTGTTGATAGGAGTCATTTCACTTAAATATTCCTTCAGCAGAACAGTAGTATTTGTTTTTATTCCTAGGCCATTTCTGTTTGTGTTCAGGTTCTCAACCACCTGAGCAGTGTCAGGCAAGCTCAGATGAAGCCTTTGCTCCCATAGAGTTGCTGAGAATCCTGACATGAACAATACTTTAAGATTATGGAAGCTAAGGTGCACTGTGTTTTCCAGCTTACATGGGTGTTTTCAGCAAAAGAGGAGCAGTAGAAAAGAGAAAAGGGATGGAGTTTGGTTACTGCTGCTTTCATTAGTAGATTGCATAACTTTAGACCAAAATATTTACTGTATGTTAAGGAATACTTCTCAGTATTTTTATTGTAGTTCCCTCACTGAACAGTTAAATTATATGTTCAAATAGATGGAGATTTTGGAAACTGATGAATAGTAATAAAGGCTAGGAACCCCAAATATTACGAGGGCTCCTTCAGTTTACGGGCTAGTTAAACCTCTGAATGCAGTTACAGAATCACATGTCCAAAATAGCATGGCTTTGTAAAGTTCAACAAATATGATTATAAGTTAACTAACAACAGAGAAATGAATGGAAAATTTTAGTGAAAAAGGCAGACTAAGAGCAGGGATGAATTTTTAGGGGGTGGGGCTGTAACAAGTTTATACACAATAGTACATTACCAATGGTCCTGGTTATATTGTTGTGTCAACATAATACATGCCAGGGTCACCCGGATCGAAGAGCCTAAATTAAGAAAATGTTTCTGTCAGATTACCTGTAGTGTAGTCTGTGGCATTTTCTTGATTGATAGTTGATATAGGAGGGCCCAGTTCACTGTGGGTAGTGCTATCAATTGGCACCCCATGCTCTATTGCATAAGAAAGAAGGCTGAATATGCCATGGAGAGTAAGCCAGTAAACATCATTGCCCCAGATTTTTGCTTCAGCTCCAACCTTGCCTCCCCTTAGTGATGGACTGTTCCCTGAAGTGTAGGATAAAATAAATCTTTTCTCCACAAGTTACTTTAGGTTATAGTCTTTATCACAGAAATAGAAAGCTAGTTAGGACATCAATTGAACAAGCTTTAAAAGCCCAGGACACATAAACCTTTTCAACCATTACACTCAGAATTCTCCTTCAATCTTTTTTCAAGTGGGAACATGGAATTGGAGAGTGATGAGACACTCAGCAGCTTCTGAGCCTGTAATTCTTGAGTTTTTCTCTGAATATCTTGTAACAGGAAATGAAGAAGTGTCATAGTCTTTGCTGTTAGAATTCGGAGAATTGAAAAAATACACAAGCACCTACTGGGTTTTATGGCAGTATTGGGTAAATGATTTAATCTTTCTAAGATTTCTGCAACATGGTTTCAGAGTACTTGTTTCTGCTATAATTTAGAGATTCTGGTAACTTTTGCTCATGGAGTTCTGCCCTATAAACACAGGGCCATTTTGTTTCTTTAGGTAGATAAGCAGGACTGAGTTATACCATAATTATTGCAAAGGCAGAGTGCATTTCTCCATCAAAAATGAGTAACGGACAAGCCCAATTTTTAGTGGTATTCTCCTGAGGGAGAGAAATAGGGACAATTAAAGTCCTTCCAGTATACAGCCAGCATAAATTACACGGAATCATTCAAGATCAATTTATGATATTACTAAGAGTTTCATGATCTGTCATCATGCATTAGTGTTTGTCAGAGAAAATAGAACTGGGAAATTAGCAAGGGTGAAGGTGAATAAAAGTCCTATCTCATGCACAGAGCCTCTGGGCACACCACCTGTTTGGGAACCATATTCATATTTAGAGTCTTAAAATTTGTAACTTGAAGATAGCTATATTTCTAAAATAATATGATCCAAATCAAACTGAAAAAATTAATGTTAGAAAACTAATTCATGTGAGTTTCTTCAAAGAATATTGTTGCACATGAATTATTTTCATCATTAAAGTCATTTTAAACTACCCCTGTATATTCTCTCTCTCTCTCTCTCTCTCTCTCTCTCTCTCTCTCTCTCTCTCTCTCTCTCTCTCTCTCATCTACTTTTTCTGGAACTCTACAGATACCTCTCTCTCCCCCCTTCTCTTTCTCTCTCCCCTTCTTTCTCTTTCTCTCTCCCTTCCTCTCTCTCTTTTTCTCTTTCTCTCCCTCCCTCCCTCCTCCCTCTGCCCTTCTCTCTTCCTCCCTCTCTTCCCCATCTCTCCCAATGTGAATGTGGGCTTGTGTATATCTGTCTCTCTCTTTGTGTCTATCTGTCTGTCTGTTTTGTCTTTCTCCATCATGAAATTATTTTGACATGCTAACTGAAAATTAAAGAATATACAAAATACTATTTTCTCTCCATAATTGAATGATGCAGCCTATAGCTAGAGTTTCTTGAGAATATATAATATGTACCTGAAGAACTTTTATGATCCATTAATAATTTTGCACCAGCAGAGGGCTCCCTGCTGTAAGGCAGCTCTATACCTGTGAAGGCCAGCCATGCCTGTTAGTGAGCCTTGGAAATAGGATTTAATGTTTGCTTTGGGCTTCAGAATTTGCTCCACTCCAGTGTTTAATTAAGAAGTATAAAAACAGGAATGGAGCAAAGCCAGACCCACTTCTGATGCTTGAGATATGACTAATATTTTCATCATGCAAAGTTAATCTTCTTCTGCTGTTCCAGCTTGAAAAGTAAATATGCTTTAGCCCTGTCTCATGGGTGCACAAGCACCTGCAGCCTGATTCTCTGACAGTTTCCTATGTTTCTTTCTTGCAGTCTTAAGTAACATAATTATATGATGCAACCTATAGCATAGAGATTCTTGAGAATATATAATATGCATCTGAAGAACCTTAATGAACCATTTATTTTCCTTAATTCAGTGATACATAAAAATTGAGAGTAATGAAAGTCATTAATTTAGATTAGCACTTTTGACTTGGACTGCAAAAATTGATACTTGCAATTGTCTAAATAATATTGCAAGAAAGGAACAATTCTTATTTTTAAAAACTTTTTGAATCCCTTTCTGGACTCAGTTCTTATCTCTATCGGTTCTCCCTAAATGAAACATATATAAGATTTTTAAAATTTTAATAAGCAGTATTTGCATACCAGCTTTGTCAGTTCTGTTGAGATAATTTTATTATCAATATTATGAAAATTTGAAACAGCATGAATTATGATGCCCTTCTCAAATTGTTGCAACACACTGACCCAACATAGAAATATTTATTATATATTAACCTGTTGAACAAATTAATTCCTTTCAAGTCTCATCTTTTTCAGATAGTTGTTATGTTTTCATGCAGTGCATCACTACAGATGATTCGTTTGCAGAGGCAGGTAGAGATTCATGCAGATGGCAATACATTTTAAAGACAACAGAGATGTATCTAAGTATATAGTTTTAACAAATGTTAAAGGAAAAGTTGTCAAACCAAGAAGACAAATGAAATTTTCACTCTTTAAAATACTTTAAGCTACCATTTCCTTTCCATATCTATTGCCAGAGAGAGAGAGAGAGAGAGATGAATACAGCCTCAATGGATATGAATTATCTCATTTTTAGTGAGAGCAAAAACAAATAATTCACATTAATTTTATCAGAAAAACGAATGAGAAAAGCGTAAGTAGAGAAATACTTTCATTTTTCATTAGTTAAGTAACTTCTGTGGGTATCATATAAGATACCGATCTCTCTGTTTCAGTGACGTAGCATGGATGCCATGTAAGATACCGATCTCTCTCCATGTCTTACTGATGTAGTATGGGCAACTGACAGGACCTGTGGGCCTGTGTGCATTAAGGATTTTTCCAAGATCCAGAGGTGAGTAGTTTTATGCTTCTTATGCCCCAGAAAGCAATGCAAATTGAAAAGAAAATCTAAAGAAAGAAAACAACAAAAGTGAGTCAAAACTCTTGTTCCATTGAGTTAAATTATTTCCTGAAAAAAAAAAAAGAAACACAAATAATATCACACAGTCAAATAACTTAAAATTTAGCAAGCTGTTCAAGGATGGAATTTAGTCAAATTAACAATAAGTCGTGATATGGAAAGATCAAAATAAGAGTAAGAAGTTTTTTGTCTCTCTTTTACTGCTACTTTTACAAATGTGGGTTATTTAAAGGCACAGGGCTATATAAACTAGACACTGAACATAATAGAACAGGGTTTTTTTCTGATTTGTGGGTACTGAATGCTATGTGTTCTAAGTTAGATGATGTCATTGTTTCAATAGTTTCAGGAGGCTTAGGAATATGAGAAGTGAAAACACTGTTGAAGAATCATTTTCCTCTGAGGCGATACAATCTAGCCAAGCATGCATTCCTTCAACAGGAATGAAATCCACAAAACTGTGGCTAATTTGCCTTCCCCATCCTTTGATCTCACTATGTATTAAAATGTAGCTGCAAATTTTTTTTTAAATTGAAGATACATCTAAGTCATAAAAATTAGTCTAGGGAGTTCATTGAGCTTAATTTCTTGCTTTTGCATAATACCAGAAACTCAAAACAAAATCACCAAAACTTTATATGTGAATTTAGCAATAAGGACCACACAGCTATTCCCAGCAAGAATAATGGCTTTTTTCCTCTGCATAATCTAAATACTTAATCCCATAATGCACCTGGCTATGCACTGGTTGTGAGTTGTATGCCTTCAGGTTTCAGCTGTGTAAGCTCTTCCCTTTGTTCCTTTTGTTAAGCCATGGAATTGCCTTGGAATCTTTATTTCAGGAGAGTTTTAGACTGATGATGAAAGAAACAGCCATACTCATTTTAGTAAGTTTGTAATTAGCCAGACGTATTGTAATAGGTATGTGAGCTGCCTCCCTTCATCATCTCTCTATATGAACTGTGCAAATGCCTTCTTCAGAATATGACAATACTATCAGTTTTCTCTCCTTAAGAAGACATTTACTGTTTCTGGAGGGTGCATTAAAATATTCAGTTGAAATCTCCTTAAGCAGTAGATGCAAGCATGGGAGCATGCTAGGTACTGATGTAAAGATAATTACATCAACCATCAATTGACACAAATACCCTTGCTATCAGGATAAAAAAATAATGTCAGCAACAAACACACAAACAAAATGACCCAAATTAGACACAATAAATTTTGCTGAACATTGATGCTTGGATGTGATGCAGTGTCCAACTTCACTTCAACCTCCTGGTTGTTTCTAAATGATCAATTGCTGGAATATTGTCTAGTTATACAAGGTTGTTCCCCTCACTTTCTTCATTCATTTGAGCCTATCATACCCCAGAAATGAAAAAAAATAAAAACCTGTACATATATTGGAGCAGAAGACAAGAATAATATTAACATTTTGGAATTGCTTCAGAAGTCAAGCACACTGTGTTGAATGGCTGGTTTTCAAATTGTTTTTTTTGGTCTGTAACTCAAGAGAAATGACCTGATGAGATTTCTCATGGCAGTGCCAGGTAAAATAACACCAGGAGCAGAGGGGAATTGTGTGTACTCCTAAATTTGAGTAGCAAGTTCCTTTTGTTTTCTGAAAATGAGCTAATGTTCACAAGATAGCTGAGAAAACATCTTCACAAGAGGTTCAGACATAATGTCTATAATATTGGTAAACATTATAGACATTAAATTGGTAAATGTCTAAAATATTGGTAAATAGTTCAGCATACTAATCAACTAGTACATCCTAGTAGAATCTGAAATATATGTGGCAATAGAAGATATTATTAAGTTGGAATCTAATTTTTAAGGTCACAAGGATTTTCTCCATGGAAAAAGACTGGTCAGTCATTTCCATGAACCCTCCAAAACTTTATGTAAAATTTCATGTATCATAAGTAATTTTTTCTAATCCTCAAGTATGGATGGTCTCATTTAGATTATGAATACTTCTATCAAGCTTCTTAATGATACTTAAAAGTCTTAACTAAAACTAGAGTGAAAAAGTTAAAAATTACAGGTTATGACATTTTTATTAATCCACAAGGAAGCTGTTCCAACTTTGAAACTCTGGTCCACTTGGGTCCTATAAACCTTCCTCCTACCAAAGCCCAAGCACTGATTATTTCTTACCCACCTCAACTGCAGTCAGCACCCGACCAAAGTAGCAGGGTTCATGTTTTTTCAGTTTCTCTATTTGGGGCATCTATAGACTAACCTTCTAAAGAGAGGTACAGCTGGTGGATCTCAGCTGAATCAGTCAGACCTGACTAACGTGCTATTAAGATGCTTGTGTCAGGCATTCTCTTGGTGTTTTGAGCAGGCTGTGTTGTCTGAACCCTACAACACAGTTTGGAAGAGTGGTGTGTCAGTTGTGGATGAAGCAGTAGGAGGTCAAATGTGTTAATATATGATTTCCAGGCAATCTCAAGAAGATCAATAGCTGGGGCTGAGCTTCATATTTGTGGTAGTTCCCAGAAAGCCCCTGTGTACAGATGACTCTGGAAGGTAGATTAATGACATAAGTAGCCTATCCAGAGTGATATGATAGGTTTTATTTCAAGAGTAACAATCTTGATTTTCAATGTTTAAAGCCAATAACTGCTATGCTTTAAGATGTTTTTACAGTCAACATTTTAAGAATGAAAATTAAACTTTTAAAATATAAGAACATATACATTGACAAAGGGTCCCAGAAATGACATAAAATGATTGTCCTTCTAAACTTGTCCTTTGTTAGAAGAACAAGTTTAGAAGGACAATCATTTTATGGCTTTATTTCTTGGCTTATTGTTAGAAATTTTAAATTAGAGGAAAACTAATTATTTTTTATATTTCTGAACATATATGAATGGGTTTATTATATTACTATATATAACAAAAAATAAAAAATAATTTAGTAGAAATAATTATTTGTTGTGAAATTCACATAAACACTTGATTATTAATACCAAGTCTGTTAATTTTTTTATTTTGTTTGATCATTTATTAAGCTATGCATTTCTGTTTCCAAAATCATTGAGATTAAATGTGTTTTATTCAATAATAGATCATTAATATATATATCTCATTCAAATAAAATAAAGGCCTCTACAACCTTGCTTGAGCATAGTGACAGAGTAAATAGATATTGTAGCATTTGACCCATATTTTTATATATTACTCTGACGTATAGATGTTTTCTGATTCATACAAATTCAATGCTTCCTCATTTTTATCCTAGTTCTGGCTAAGTCCCTTGATTTTAACAGCTGCATGCAAACTATGAAACAGAGGAAGTTCATTCCCAGTGTCAAGCCCTCCTTGTGCTAACACATCATTAGTGATCCTTGTCTTCGGGCTATTTTTCTGACTTCCCAGAGACTTCAACTCTCATGCCTGAACTTTGACCTGGACATATGCTCTCTATGTTTCTTCCACCTCATTCTAGAAAGATCATCAGTTGGCAGGTGGCTAATCTGAACACCTAATCCCTGTTAAACACCAGTGGGAGCTATTGCCCCTCCCAGTTAAGTCTGTTTCTAAGACCTTGTTGAAAATGACTCTAATATAAGAAAATCAGGCTTCTACCCTACTGGAGGGAAACTCATACATGCAGGAGTAGTTTCATGCAAATGACAATCCTAAAAGTTGCAAATTCTCAAATCACAAGCCAGGAAGGTTGACTTCATTTATTCCTCTGTGCGTATTGATCTCTTCTGGTTTGGACACACTGAGTATAGCCATTCAAATAGACCCAATGTCCAAAAGAAACAAACATTTTGTAGAACATTAGGCCACTACAATGAGAGCAGGTGAGCAGTACTACAGCTTTTATGGAGGCTTTAAAAGAAGTTTTCATGGCATTGAACTTTGATATAAATTTGCAGGTAAAACACATGATTTAAATTTCTTGAATTATTAACAAGAGATTGAACATGTATGGGATAACTTGTAGCTTGTCTTTGGCTATTTTGTGAGTTCTTTCTTCTACCCTTCTCTACACTTATTCTCCAACAGTTTCAACCCCATAACCCTAAATAGAACAGAAAAAAAAGTATAGACAAGGAAGGAAAGAGATCCCTGAATAAAGTCAGTGGTCCGCAACATTATTAGACTACTTCCTGTTGATTACAGGCATAGAGTTCCTTGGGGTAAGTTTGATCTTCTCTGCCAGATATCTAATTTCTTTTTGTTGTTGTTTTCTTTCTGTGCACCACTACTTAACAGACTGCAACCAACAGCAACTAACAACAACCAACAACCCACCCCTCTTCTCAAGGATTTAGCATTTATAAACCTTCTAAAAAGTCCTCAGAGTCCAAATATCACAGATACTATCTGCAACTGCAAGCATGTCAAAAGTGTTAAGTCATGTTTTATAGGGGAGGATCACTTATTCTATGTGACTAAGGAAAAAATCCTCAATTATTAAAATAGGAAACTACATTTTCGTGAATACTAATAATCACTTTATTCCATCAAAATTTATGCAATTGTGTAAGTTCACAAAAATGTACATTTCTGTAATTCCCTAATACTCATGATAAACACAGATATTCATTTGTAGTTCTCACAGCTATTATATGAGCCCTAAATAGAAGATATTTTCTATACAATTTATTTTTTCCCATCCAACTATTAATAGGTATAAATTGAAATCATAAAAAATAAACACTATCAAATGAAAGTTACTGCTCCCTGGGTTGGAGCTAAAAGAACTGGCTATCATGCAGATGACCTGGTGTTCCATTTCCACATCCATATGATGACTTATAACAATCTGTAACTCTGACGCTAGAGGATCTGATGCACTCAATGGACTTTCACAGGCACCAGGCACACAAGTGGTGCACATATATCCAATGCAGGCAAAGCACCCATATACATGAAATGAAATCATCTAAAAGTTCAAAAAACTGTTTCTCTAATGTCAATGAAGGTTGAAAACTGGCTACTGTGAGGATTGTCAACAATTATAAGTAAGAACTGCTTTCATGGAAACATGAAAAGTATCTAAATTATATAAAATTACCTGAAGAAAACTGAAACAACACTTCAAACACCATGCTTTCAATATTTTAGAAATGATGTTTAAGTACTGTGGACTTAAGAACTCAAACACTGAATTTGTCTCTGCTTGTAATATATTCTACAAATGGCCAGGATATTGACTCATATGTTTCCAGAAACTGTAGTATTACTGAGAAATCTTGAGGTGTGTGTATGTGTTTATTTCTAAATAATGTTTTATAATATACTCATACTATATTTAATATAAGGTCCTTGGAAAATTTACTACGGTTTACATTTAAAATGAACTGTATGTATTAAAAAGATCTTAGCCTTTAAAAGGCAACATATTTATGCTCATATACAAATGAGAATTGTTTGGACAGAATATATTTCAGTCTTTAAGTATCTTCTGATATTAGTTTGCAGTAAGAAATTACATTAAATATTTTTTTCAAGTTAACTAAAGTACAGCTTTCAGATGATATAGCAAAGCATCAGAAGTCAGATTTCTTTTTAAAGCTTTTAGCTGACTCTATACTGTGAAAACTCAGGTATTTTACTATTTCACACTAAGATAAGGCAACAGAAACAGTAGAAAAAAAAGTAGATTACTGATACAACAGTCAAATCATCCATGTTAATTAACTCTTCAGCCTCAACCTGATAATCTTCTATCATGTACAATAGTGTACACACTTCTGAAAGTCTAGAGCACCTGAGAATGTGTGTATTCCTTCAGCACTATTTGTGAAATAGTCTGCTCTCTATTCAAACCACACTTGAATTATCACATAAACACTTGGGAATGTCAAATATTCTTAATAAGAGCACTTAGAGGTCTACAAAGCCTACCTACAGTTCCGAGAACATGTTTGAAGACAGTTGGCCTGAATTAGCTACTGTGCATGCAAACCCATCTGGTTAGAATTGAATAAACCATAATTAGCATAGAGTGAAAATACATGCTACATTTCTCAAAACATCTGTGGACTTTGTTTCATTGAATTTAAAGATTGAATTAATTATCTGTATTGATACACAACTTTTAGTAATACTAGCATTACAAAGCTTTGTTTACATAGTATAGTATATCTCGTTCGATTTGGAAAAAATGCTTTTGATTTGTTGCTGAATTGTTTTCTTGCTTATAAGCAATAGTTCTCATCCTCTAAAAGTTTTTTTTCCTATAGTGTCTAAAGATACTGCTGTGTCCTCACGATCCACAATTTCTTCTGTTTTTTTTTTTGGGGGGGGGTTGTTTTTTGTTTATTTTCCCCTTTCTTAAGATAAACATTCTTTCGTTTTGAAATCGAAAGTGAAATTAGAGTGCACTGAGCTGCAGAATATTTTAGGGGAAATGTTCTTTTTTATGGGACTCTGTATACCAGGCATCTTCTTGCATTTATGATGGAGCAGCCCATCGTTTTCTTTGTATGCATTTGAGAAGCTACAGAACAAAGCAAAGCTGCAGCAAACTCATTAGTATGAGCAACCTGTTTTAGCTTTTAAAAAGCTGGAGCTAAAACCAGAGTACAAAGAATAACAAACACTTGAACATTACCTAGTTTTACTTTGTGCTGAAACTTTTATATACATTGAAGTTACTGATGGATAAACCATTCTAAATACTCTGACATTCATTGTGGTCTAAAACTGAATGAACTGTGAACTGAACTAACTCTCTCTCTCTCTCTCTCTCTCTCTCTCTCTCTCTCACTCTCTCTTGACAATTAATGAATTGAAAAGTTTAATACTAAATTTTCTACTTTTAAATTTTATTTAATATTTTTATAGTGATAAGTATTAAATCCAAGCCCTTATAAATGGGAAAGAAATTACTCTGCTACTCCAACTATACCCCATAGGTACACATATTTCTTTTGTATTTCTATACATTTACACAAACACTTTGCTTATAAATAGAAATAAATTCTCTTTGATTTTCTTGTGCTTGCTTACCATCAGCACAAAATTTCTTGCCTTATATCCAGTACATTTGAAACAGAGAGCTTTTGAGTAAAATGTTGCTAGATCCTGGTCTTTCAGTGTTCCTGAAAAATTATCTTTAATGAAGATGAGCATGACAACTAATCTAAGATTTCAGGTATCTATGTATACCTCTAACTTACTTCTCACTAGTGAAATTAGATTATATGTATTCTAAAACAGAACTATGTTTCAATAAAATTCATAAACAGAAATAAATTAGTCACAGTCTTCCACCAAAATCCCATTTCTGTATTTATTTAGTAGCAGCCAACCTCTCTCCCCAGAATCTTATCATGAAACAAATGAATTTTCAGTGCATCCAGGACCAAGAGCTTAGATCCTGAGCTTTAGACTGAGGTGGCTAAAAATTCAATATTTATACACTACTCATAGCTGCAAAGGCACATGTTTACAAATACAGAATTACATTCAGCAGTGCTTATCAGGATATTTGGTGTGGCACCAATTTTCTTTTTTTTGTATTTGTATACTACTTAGGAAATAAAAACATAATTGTTATAAGATGTGTCCTATTTTTCAGGAGAAAATGTTAAATTTACAGACATAATTAATAGTGGTTTCTAGTGTTCAAAAAAGGAGTCTATCTTAGAGAGATTGGTTTTTTTGAAAAGAGTTAGACATTTCTTTTGCTTGCATCACAGGAATGATTAGCGCTCCATTAAATGGGAGTCTTTAGAGTAGACAAATAGATGACCAACAGCCCACATATGGCTTGCAGCTTGAGAGATTTCTCAGAGTTCTACCAGAGATGGAACTGCCCAAACGACTTTCTGAGAATGTCCTCAGTCATAAACTGTATCCTACTAGGCCAGTCATGCCAGAACTGGACCCAAGGGTATACAGAGCTGTGGCTGATGGCTAATAATGACGACTTCATAAGTTTGGCAATATAGGTAGATGATTAAACAAGAACTGCATATATCCACAGTTTTAAAGCTATAAAAAATAAAAAGTATTAGCCTATACCAAGACACATATCTCCCATGTTCTGAATGACGATAATAGTAATAACAACTTAATTATGACAGCAAATAGATTACTAAAGAATATATGATGAACCAATAGAAAACACGTAAAATCTTCACAAATTGAGGGACATTTTATATGTGTGTATAGTAATTTCAGGGTCAAAATGAACATTTCACATCTTTTACAGAGGATCTTGAATAACATACTGGAATATAACATACTGGTATAAAACAGCCTACAGTAATTAAGCCAATCTAGAGTAGAAGTGTTTCTTGAAATACTCACTGACGAAGTTGAGAACAAGCAATAAGCAACATTGATTCAATTCTGAGAAAAGCAAACTACTAGAATGATAAATCATTAGAACAAACAACTGATAATAGAACTGAAAGAAAGGGGTCCAATCTGAAGGATTATATGGATGAAGCATGAGGAGAACCAATGTGGTGGGTGCACAGACTTCTCCTATGCTGTACTGTCCACAGGAGACTGTAAGGCAAATGTGTATTTGAAAAACTATTAAAAGCTTCAATACAGAGCGAATGTCAAATAAGTAAGTTTTAGATTTCTAGCTCTTTGAAATAAATATGCATGCCATTTTATCAATTCATTAATTATGTATTTCTAGGTATTGAAATGCAAAAAGAAAAAGCAGCATGGGGCCTATGTCATATGGAAATTGATGCACAAAATATTATGTGAACTAAACCCTTATTAGATAATATTTTCTTTCTTTCTTCCTTTTTTGGATACAAGAAATATATTTAAATTCCTGTTTTTTACTTAAATAAATAATCCTACTAAACTTTAATGTCTACATCTGTAGATAAAAATAATCTTATAAATTCATTGGAAATATTAACTGTAACAATGTGGATAAAAATTTATTACACCTTCAGTGTTGTATCTATTATGCAAGTGTTACTGGTTTTTGTGTATGCTATCCTGTTATTATTGTCATTGCTCTTAGGGACTCAGCTTAACTATGATGTTTCCTACTTTGTTCCAAAAATATGCACATAGGTAAATTTTTTCATTTTTTTTATTTAACTTTGATTATTATTATATAAGACACATAGTGAGGACTTACTTTTTAACACAGTAAGGAAATTACACACAGAAATTTTAACATTCACTTTTTTTTTTAAATCACAATGAGTCCTCTCACCCTTTGCCTTTTAACCACAAATCAGAAGTATAAAAAAAAAGTCTTAAGAGCTTCAAAACTATGGGTTCTGTAAAAACTATTGTCTGAGAGCTCCAAAATCCGACTTGTACTTTTTGGTCACGGAATGACTAACTAATTTACTTTCTCTAGAAGAGAAAACATGGAGGTTTCCAGCACAGGATGACGATGTTAGAAAGTTCCCAGGAGTATCTACAGAAATAATTACATTTGTTAGGAAAAGAACACAGATAAATAGTCTTACCCATAGTATTGGCATAACAAGGTCACTAAATGAACAGAGGACAGAGGAAAAGGCATAGAAAAGTTCCTTGTAAATGTACTCTCCATGCATTGAGAGAATATAAAAAATACAAAAAATGAAGAGAAAAATGGTATTTAAATTACCAGTCCCAGATAACGAGATTTCTAATCTCCACAGATATAGTGGTCTGCACCATTCAGTTGTCTGAAATTTTAAAAAGCCAGGGCATACTAAGACCATCTTTAAAGAGTAATATATGGAATATTGACAAAATGATGGCAGATAATGTATCAGCTATGACATTGAGTTTGGTGAGAGCTCTCACTGAAGGTGTAATAAATTTGATAAATTATCTCTAGCTGTGAAAGCACCTAGAAGAATATTAGTTGATGGTGCATCTCCCTGATCCTGGGGCCACTGTAGTGATTCTGGAACAGCTAGGGGGTCATTGGAAACTTTTTGGTCATTGGAAACTTCCTTAGAATCCGAGAATATGGAACAGAAGGTGTCTAGAAAAAATTACCTAGAAAATCCTTTAAATAGTCCTTATATAATACAAATGGTTTTGTGTATAAAATCCACTTAATACTAATATATATATATATATATTATATATATATTATATATATATATACATTATCTGCCATCATTTTGTCAATATTCCATATTATATATATATATATATATATATATATATATATATATATATAGAGAGAGAGAGAGAGAGAGAGAGAGAACTACTATGCTTGGCTGAAGAAAATAGTGAGGGAAATTTTTTTTTTAAAAAGCCTGGAAATTCAAAGAATCTTTCCTGTGAGGAGTAAGTTACAAACCATCAGAAGAAAGAAATATTAGCCATAAGCTCTAGCTTCTGCCAGATGAGCTTCTTCATGTATACTAGTCTAGTATATATGTTATCTATTTCATTGTTTTTGTAAAGGTCAACTAAGTTTGTTCTCTCTAAACAATAACCTTCACATTATTAGACAACCTTAGCTGCACAGTGTTGTCAGATATTGTGGTCCAATTATATTCGAACCTTTTTCTTTACCCAGTTATGCTCCTCAGCAGTAAATCATGTTACCACAGAATACTTAACTTCATTCTTTTCTTGGTTAAGAAGCAAAAGCCACAGAGAAACTTCACAGAAGTTTGAATGGGAAGATTGTTTTGGCCCTTGACAGTTTCTGTGTTGAAATTTAACAGAATGGAAACAAGGAGTGATGTATTCTGAAATCTGAAGAATGGATCCTCATTCAGAAATGTTCTTTTGTCTTTCTCATTTTTTCCTTCTCCTTGTTTTATTTTTTGCTCTGGTGAAGTGAATTACAAGTTCTCAGATGACCCGAAGACAGCACAGCTTGGTTTGCCGACCGGAATTCTCCCACATGGGTTGGCGGCCAGGTCAGTCGGCATGATATTAGAACACTTAATTTTCAAAACACATACAGTTGGAACAGATGTGTTTTTTAGGGATTGGAAGATGAAGTTTAAGAATACGGAGGCCTGGGCAATGTTGGAATCTAATATGGTTAGTGGTCACTCTTTGAGACTAATGCCTGCTGCTAATCACAGCTTGTCTTGGTGAAAAGCAGTTTATACTATTTGTGCATAGCACTGTGCATAATATCAAAGCTACCAAGAGTTGAAGCAGTACAGCAGAAGCTCCAGATCTTTATGTAAATTAACCTCACAACATGGAAAGCATTAAGTTGGGGGTTTTAGGAATTTGGAACTCAAAATGCCTAGGATGTGGGTTTAATTGAAACACGGTATTATGACAATCAGTTTTCCCCTTGAGACAATTTTTTTAAAGGTGCATACAAATGTGTAATTGAGCATTGACATATTACATCATGATGATATATTCTAAATAAGTCCTATCTGTTTTATGGCATTTACTTCACCAAATACCACTGGATAGTCACAGATTCCTCCTTTAGAGTCAAGCCATCTGAATAAATGAGTAGCATGCTGAGGTGAGCCAGTCAGCTCTCTGATGAAGCCAGGCCTCAGAGGCTCACACATACACAAAGCACTTCTGGAAAAATATTCCTGGGCTTTCAACATAAATCAGGGTCAACACATAATACAATTGTACTCTAGTGCATTTAAGAGCTGGAAAACAGTCTAACTAGGACGTGGCTGCTTCCAGCAAACCTTCAGGCCAAACAGCAATCAGAAAGAATTCATGGCTTGTGTTTCAGTCCATCTTGGTTAGGCCCAGGAAGGAGCTGCCTGGCCTCCTGGTGGAACTTCCAAATGGACTTTAGGAAACAACACTTTTTCACTGTGAGGAGTCCACAGAATTTTCTTTCCTTTCACTGTTTTTTTCTTTTTTGTAAAATAGACACGTACGAAGATAGCAATGATTAATAATAAATGTTTAAAAGCCTTGGTGTTCACACCATAACCATTGACTTACATGTTTGTGGTGAAGAATAGCAAAAATTTTGATTAGAATGTCTTGTGTATACCACTTATAATTTTTAGTATTAATAAGATTTAAGGGTTTGAGAAGTGGTTGTTGGTTAACTGGATGCCAAAGTAAAAACCTCTTCCAAAGAAGTAAATCATCTTGTAAAAGAGCCTCACCGGGTATGTCCAGACCCCAGTTCAAATGTAGCCAAGTGCAGTTGTGAAGAATTAAACCCAACATAAGTGTAAAATATTATGAGGGTATCTTTATATGCGATTTTTATTTTTGTCTTTGGTAATTTGACTCAATAATCCTGGAGCTTAATCACTGTAGGTGGTACTTTTTGTTCTAATGTTAACAAGAGTATCAAAGATCTGTAGACCTAAGGTAAATATAAACAAACCAAAGGACAAATTTGACAAACATCAGGAAAGACTTGACTGAACCCAAGAAATTAGGTTGTTCCAATCAAAAACAAAATGAAACAAAAACTTGTATTTGGTAAAAATTCTATTTGGTCTAATTGTATGCTTAAATGAATAATTTAACAGATAAATCAGTTTAATATTTTTCTAATATAAACATAAGGCATTATATAATACATATTGCATGTTAAAATTGAAGGGACAAAGAAAAGGAGATGAAAGTATTTCATTTGACTACATATCATATATATATATATATATATATATATATATATATATATATATATATATATACACACACACAAACAACAGAGTGACAATCCTCACATGTCATGACACTTAGTAGACAGAAGTGAGAGTGTGAATTCAAGGCCATCCAGAGCAAAAAGGAAACACGTGGCCGGTTCAAAATGACAGAGAAATAATTGTATGTGCAAATTTGTATAGTTTTAATTCCTTTAACTGTGTTTTATCAATGTGTAACACAAAGTTCTTCTTATCAAACAGATTAGGACTTCATGCAAAGTGACTTATATGATGGATATAAAGAATTCTTCTATAATGTGGAACAAGAACACCTTCACGAACCCTACTATGTAGCTAACCTCAAAAGACAGAGAGTAAATGCCAGATATCCCATGAAAACCACCAAAGAGAATGAATGTAAATCTGGAACAGAAGTGCTAGTGTTGCAGCTGGGTTATGATATAGAGCTCAGCATATGTGAATGCAGGATGGGTGGAAATCAGCCTATATGTGGTCCAACAAATGAAATAAAGTAGTCCTAGGATAAAGCACCACTGGTTCAGAGAAGCACCAAAGAAGGGTTTAGTTGGCTCTATATTACAGACAATGAGACTCTACGAAAACTGACAAGTGAAAATTTTCTGCAAGTAGGCACAAGGCTGTGAGATTGACATTACCCTTACTTTAACTCATGAAGCTGATAGGCACACAGAGATGGAGATGGGCATTATATAGAGATGCCTTCATAGGGCATGTGAGAAGTTCAGGGATGGAACAGTCTCAACAAGGCCCTTGCTCATATTAAAACATCAACACCTGGATCATGTGTACCAGCAGCATGAGGCATGTGCTTTTCCACATACACAGAGCCAGAACCAGACACACACACAGACACACAGACACACAGACACACACACACACACACACAGAGAGAGAGAGAGAGAGAGAGAGAGAGAGAGAGAGAGAGAGAGACAGACAGACAGACAGACAGACAGACAGACAGACACAGACAGAGAGACAGAGAGAGAGAGAAATACAGAGAGACAGAGAGACAAAGAAAGCAGGGGATAAGAGGCACACATATAGGACCTCACAAAGGATATGGCAGATGGCAATATGTATAATGAGAGTACTCATCACAAATACTAAAAACTTGTGAGAATTTTAGCAATGTAAGGTAAGATTTCTTAAAAAGCTCATCATAACATTTATACTTATTTTTGATCTGTGTATGTATGAGTGGTTATGTGCTGACATGTGCATACTAGAACCACATCTGACATGTGTTCAAGGAACAAAACTGTAGTTCTCTTTAAGAGCAATACAAGTTCTTAACCGAAAAGTCATTTCTCCAGTCCCAAATTATGATAAATGTTTTAATGACAAGCAATAACAGAAACAAGAAAAAATATCTAAGAGCTGTGAAAACAGCACATATGTCCAAGTGTAAACCAAATAAAAATATCTCAAAGCAAATTGTACTTACTGAAATTAAAATCTGATAATCCGATACAACAAAATGTTTGAGATATATTTCAAAGCAACAAAGAGCTAAATATAAAAGAAATATGAACCATGAATAGAGATGTGGAAGATAAAATGAGAAATACAGTGTGTACAACAAAGATCAAGACCAGTAATGAGAGGAAGAGCGATGAAACAGTGTGAGAAATTTCTCATGTGTGGGCATCTATCTGAACTCTGATTTTTGTAACCACAGCATGACTGGGGGATGCTAGCTTCAAAAAAGAAAGGCAAGAACCCATCTAGCTCCAAGGAAAACTGAAAACAAAGAAAAGGAGTTATATGTCTTCTCAATGAAACTGCAGAAGAGTTAAGGCTGGGAGGTAAATTATAATGAAAGCCAGAAACAAGAGACTATGTTAGAACAAAATAAAAGATAATGGTGATGGCTGGCTGGTCAAATTATGTTGAGCTATCTTCTAATATTAACAATTCACTTTAAACTTCAAATGTATGCACAAAGCACAAAATAATCTCACATCTCAATTAAAAATTTATGATGAACTGGAAGCATTACTATACAGTCATAGCTCATTAATCATATTGCAGAAAGGCCAAATAAGGGTTTATACTTCAGAAAGAATGATATTACTTTGTAAGTGATTTTAGTAGGTGAGAAAACAAGAAAATTAATGACACTTAAACTAAGATGATATGAATAAATATCTTGGTCAAGTTGTCGAGTACTAACTTAGTTGCAATCAATTGAACAGAAATTGATAATAATCTGTAGGGTGTTAAGACGAACATGCAACATTGGGACTAAAGAGGTGGCTTGAAAGTTGACACTGATAGCTGTACTATCAGGAAAATCAGAGTCCAGCAGAAACACACCCATGACAAGCCTCATAACACACATATGCCTTGCACCATAATTTGCCTGGGAGCAAAGGTAAGAGATTTCTGAGCCTGGCAGTCTTTCCACTTAGCTGAGTAAAGATGAATCTTGAGTTGAGGGTGAAACTTTGTTTCAAAGAAATATGAAAAGAGTGATGAAGAAGAATGTCTTATGTCTTTTCTTGCTTCCATGTATGCACACAGATGTAGGTGCATATATATATATATATATATATATATATATATATATATTGCATTAAACTCATAACTACAAATATATACAAACATTCATATATACATAAACTTAAAAACCTAAGCAAAATTATATATGAGCATAAAACTGGAGATGAAGGATTAGAGTAAAATACTATAAATGCACTAAATATTAAAAACATGAGTAAACACTCAAAAATCTGAAATCATAATTTCTAAATAGTGAAATAAAAGTAAGTAACGTGCACATATACCTACATACACACATATACATACTATGTTGAATGCACTATACAATGCATATCAAGAAGAAACAATGAAAAGTAATGATAGTTTATGTGTAACACATTAAAAATTACAAACAAAAGATGTGGAAAGTGATATCAAATCAACCAAAAATTACAATATATGAAACTGCCTTTACTAGACAATGAAAAGGGATTCTCAGGATCTCAAACTGTGAATTTTTCAATAATGTTTATGAGAATGTATGTGTGTATTTGTATGTATATGTGAATGTGCATATGTAAATACACACATAAATACACATATACACTTATTTAAAGAAAAAACCTCCAAATCTTGAAACCTGAACTATTGTCATTGTATAGTATATGCTACTGAAAATGAACAACTTGAGATACATAAGGGAATTATTAGACATGGAACTATCAACCAAAATGAACATTTATATCATGATTTATATATAACCATATTACTAATAAATATGCTAGAGGGAAATGATGTTACTTACTCTCATGTGGATAAATTTCAAGAGCAAAGATGAATGAAAACACAATGTTATTTGATTTTTCCAAAGCATAATAAAAGGCTGTGTAATAACACAACACCTAGAAATACATAAGCAAACATGGGACCTATGAATAATATATGAGCTTGGGCATGCGTGTGTTTCTGTGCCTTACATATTTTCCTGCTAGTTTGGAAGCCGTGAGTTTCAGTTCTCAGGCCTTCAGTTCTCAGTTGCTCTTTGTGTTGCTGATCTCCGTGATGTAGAGATGGCTCACTGGTATTGCGTTTACTGCAGACTCCAATGTTGTTCCTAGCAGCCAAGTTCACATGGCTTACAGCCACCTTCAACACCAGCTCAAGGCAATCGGACACCTCTTATAGAATATATGCCCATAGGCACACACTCATCATAATACCATCAGTCACACATAGGTACATATACAGAAATAAAAACAATAAACAAATGGTAACAAAATAGTTGACAGTGCTTCAATTTGATTATGTTCAAAATCAGGTACTTTTTTATTTTTCTGTATTAAAAAACTTATGGATTAATATAGTTTATGGATCAAATTTATGTAGCATACATTCACACACAGGTTATCTACATATAATCATCAGTACAGAGGTGAGTGCTAACGTGAGCACATGATCATTAAATATTTATGAAACCATAACTATCAAGCAGGCCATTTCTACTGATACAGGAATAAATAAAAAATCAGGGACACAAACTATAGAACAATTGCAGTAAACTGTGCTGTGTATAGCAGGGTACAGCCTGCAATCTGAAAGGTTGAAGAAAGTGCCTGAAGAATTATGTGCTTGAAATGCAGTTATTGCTCAATTAAGACATTTTGAATGACTTACTGATGGAATGCATTAACCGACATGTGGAGCAAGTCTTAGTGAACTCTATTTCTCCACATAGCACAGGAGCTAATAGGTGGAGCAACTGATACAAAAGGTATGAATAAAAGAAAAGTATAAGTTCTGAGGACAGTGAAAATATTCCAGAGAGGGGGCTAGAGGAAGAAGGAGAGAGGGAGGAAGAGGGATATGGAAGAGGATCTAAGAGACTTAGAGAGCTCTGTCTCAAGAAACACAGGAAACAGAGAGGGCCATTGATGAGTTTTCATCATGGCTTGATGGCATTAGTTTGAGTACACATTGAGTACAGTGGAGGACAGATAAAGGCAGCAGCAAGAAAATCCTGTTAGAATACAGTTTGGTAAAATAGCATCAATCGTGGCAACAGGGAGTACTACATTTAGAGACTTAAGATACAGAGAAAAATGGGTTCTCTAAGGAGTTTATCCATAAGAAGCTATTTTCATGGCATCTTAATAACCCACCAGTGTCTTTTTAAAAAGATAAATTTTGGGCTATTACTTGACCACAACACAGATCTTTCCTGTTGCAAAATGCTCTTAATCCTCAGTTCTCTTCCCCTCCAAATCCTTCAGAACTCATTGTCTGCCTAGGTGGTCCTCAATGTTGCCTCCCTCAGAAAATCTCTTACCTTCTCAGTTTTTTTTTTATGAAATATTTAATCTCTGCTTGCTCTACATTTCCAGAATTTTAGAATCTTATTTCTGTTATTAATTTACTTAACATTTTCTCCTGTAGTGGCCATTGTATAGTGTATAGATCTACTGACAGTAATTGAAAATATATAATTCACGTTTTCTCTCATTAAAGTATTTGATATATAAACTGCCTTATAGGTATTAAAGACAGCAATGTCAATACATGTCTGTTTAGAGGTAGTCCATTTTGATTGTCTTGCCAAAATATTTCAATAGAAAATTAACCTAAATTTAAAAAATTAAATTAAGACTGAATTTTAAAAATACAAACCCACAAATGTTTATGAGTTGGTGTCAATACATGCCAATAATATTTTTATATGCTTTCAGAATCTATGCTATGAATAAATAGAATTTGGGTTTCAAGACACATGTACAGTAATGATGCTCTTCTTTGCAGTGGCACCCATAAATCGTAACAGGAAGTGAAACTGTTGAAAGTATTCAATATGAGTGAGAAACTAAGAAGAATAAATTTGAGATGCTGCTAAACCCAACAACAAAGCTTGACTAGGAGCGTCATAAATTAGTCAGCTTGAAATATATAACAAGACCTCATTTCACGCAAAACAAACAGAAACAGTACTGTAATGATCAATAGAATATTGTTTGATACTGTTAAATTAGAAAAAAGAGACAAACTGTATAAACATCTTTCCTCTGAATCTGTACACTTCTTTGGAATCATAACAATGAAAAAATGCAGAAGAGTCATTTGGGCCCCATTTAGCTTCTGGATATAGAGGACATATGTGTCAGATCAGAGTTATAGGGTGCTTTCCATGGATCTATTCCAATTCCTCTGGCAGTAATGTCCAATTCTCAACTGTATGAACCAAATCTGAGTTCCTGTAAGTCATCTATCAAACCAGAATCTGGCTGATAACACTGTCTGCTGCGGAGATGTCTGTCATGAAATAACAACTTTACCTATGTCATAATCACAGGGATGGAGGGAAATTGACACGATTTAAATCAAAACTGCTCAGTACTTTCTATTCAAATTCTTTCATTTTCCTTGCTGTGCGAAAATACAATAGTGGCAACATAATGCCCCCCCATGCCCCACCACACACACACACACACACACACACACACACACACAAATCTACTTCAGTGTTGGCAGTCAGGATGTTCTGATCCTTGCTTTAGCGTTTGATTAACCCTCTTACTTTTTCTTGCCACCACAAAAAAGATAAGTTGGAAATTGCCTAATAAAAAGACAGTAAGCATTAGCTCTAGCAGAACATCCCTTAGTCACAGACAGAACCCCCATGGCAAGGGTATGTAACTGTCTAAATCTGAGTGGTTCATTGGATGCCCATTTTTTTGATGACCCTGTACAGGTATATAATATTTTGCCTTTTGTCTTGTTAAAAAAAAAGACAGTGAGCATATGGAAGCTTTTGTTACAAAACTGTTGTTCACTGAATGTATAGTATGTCAGCCAAGAAATCAAACTTAATTTTTGCTTTCTTTATGGAAGAGCCACTTGCACCTCCTCTAAGAGGAAAACTCAGCAGAAGAAACTGTTTGCCTCTTCTGTAAAGTGTATTGTCCAGGAGAGACATGTGGAAAAATTTGTGGATTTCTCAATATCTTTACAATGAGTAAACCTATAAAGAAACAAAATAATACTTTTCAAATGTAAAAAAGTCCTCAAAATTATTGCTGGATTGTCTTTATGAATGCCCTTGGATATCAGAGTTTATGACACATGCTTAAAACATAAAGTTGGTAGTGTTACATGCAGTCTACTTATGTATTTTTGGACTTTAAATCAACTCTGGATCGATCATATACAAACAAAGTATAAAGGGTATATAAAAGTTGTTATACTTGATTATTTAGGGAAGTACAGAGGGATATAATGGTTCTCCTAATATTTTTGTTATAGGTTGTATCCCTATAACTCACAGATACAGATAACTAATTTATATTTTAGCATGTATGTGACCATCTAAAATATTTCTGAACGTGGGTATTTATGAGTAGTTAAAAATGTAACCATTCATATTACATTTATGGAAAAAGAATTTTCTCTTACATGCTTACAGAAACATAACTACATTTCCTTTATGTGCTTACAGACATATAATCATGTGAGCACATTAAAACAGATTAAACAAGTTCATTATATATGGTATATACACATTGCATATGATGTCTCAAAAATATTACAAATATGCACATGCAGATACATTAATGTACATGTGTATGAAATTTTGGAATAATCAGGAATAAAAATTGCATTTTATTTAATTAAAATATCACTTCAACATTGTTTGAATATTGATAAAGTATAGTTGAAATCTATTAATTGCATAAATTTGAAACTGCATAAATTTTAGATAAGTGACCAAAAACTAACTTAAGCAAATCCTGAAATTCAGTTTTCAAAAAGACATAGGAAATGTTAGGGAATTTGGTGTCACAGTACTGCCATTTCTAATTTTTTTCACTTTTGCTATTTGATGTAATATTAAGATGTAATTTCTAGCACATAACTATAATAATAAAAGTCAATCCAGTTGTGAGGTCAGCAACATCATTATATTATTCTGCAATATTTTTTATTTATTTTTCTGCAATATTTTATTTTTGCAAAAATATAACTTTTGTAAAGGAAGATTCATATATTAAGAATTTTTAAGTGATGTAACCAGACAAAATTTAGACTTTATTCAAAAGAAAATATAAACAACAGACACACTATAGAATATTAAAAAGAAATGTTTAAAGAGAAGAAAAAGTTTGCCTTGTTTATAGGGGTGTGTGTAAGGCTAGAGACAAGTAATATTCTACATATATTGTTAACAATGTTACATTTCTTCAGAGTTCTTTAAAATTTTATTGACAAAATACTTTATAGTGTAGACTTATACACAAATAAACTACATACTATAAAATCTAGATCCTATGTTATTTTCACAGAACCATGTGTTTTTCTAACAGCCTAACTCACACCTTTTTTCATCCTTTTAAGAACGTGTAATGTCAGAGTAATAGCATTGTTGTGATTCAATTACTCTAATCTATATGATAAATTGGTTTCTACCAAAAAAATCAAAAAGAAATGATGGATATGAAAATATCTGAATTTGTGTCAGCATTATCCCCTAGGATAAGTAAATATATCATCCTATAAACAAGCATGACTGAAAAGTTTTTTTAAGGCAATAAAATTAAGGCCATATTTTTTATGACCCTTTGATATATACATGTTTATGGCATCAGTGTTTAGATTGTTATTTCTAAGTAATAAGAACAGACAGATATCTAAATGATACATAGAACCAGACCACAGAGCTTCCTAAAGAAGTTCCATGAACATCATTATTCTAAGATTTCTGAAGAGCTAGGTAAAGGGTTAGACCATCTGCAGAGTCACCTTGAGTTAGCAAATATTTGACTTTTGGTAAGAAACATAGGGATCAGAATGAATGGTTGTGTGTGCCCTGTATTTGCCCATAATTTACCACATTCAATGGTGGAAATCTTAGAATCAAAGAAGTGTGATAAATGAATCCTCAGAAATAAGAAATCAAAAGCTTGTCTCCATTCCTCCTCCTGTAGCTCTCAGTGATGTAAAAGGCACCTAACCCACTGTCTAACTCAAAAGTTTACTCTCAGTAAATAATTAACAAATAAAGTAATGGATGAATAAGACACATCTGCTTCAATTGTGATGTGTGCTTTCACACTTTTTAACCTATACGTGTGAATATAGCCAGTGACTTATTTAACTCAGTCCTGAGACAGCAGTTGTCTTTAATATATAGAGAGGATTGGCATCTTATCAAGCCTGATCTGGAAAATATCTAAAAATCAGAACATTCAGGTCTATGCGACTGCCCTCACATTGTTTCTAAAAGTGCTTTTAAAATATTATCAGAGTGGGTCCACCTCTAAGTTTACACTGAATATGAGAAGATGATGCACAGTTATGAAACTGGCTTGCCTTTTAATTCCTGTATCTTTAAGATATGAAATAGCATTTCCTTCTGACACAGTTATGCTGAGGACCAGTTGCTTATTTTTAGTGAGAAAGTAGTAGTTATAAATAAATTACATCACAGTTTTCGACATGCCCTTGATGTTCCAAACTCATGACTTAGCTCATGAGCTACGATATATTTGAAAAAAAAAAAAAAAACTATGAAATCAGAACTTCTGTCTAGGCAGAGAATTGCCCTTTGAGGAAAACAAATTCTTTCTGTATATGGCCTTCATTTTATTATATTAGTGTTAGAAAAAAACTCATATTACTCACTGACCTACCACAAATCATGTTGGTACCCTGTGGGGCACTAAATAATGCTAGAATCTTCATCTTCATAAGAGAGACTATTTTAGATATTGACCACCACAGATATAACTCAATTTGAAAATCACCTTGTGAAGAATACCATAGCTATGAAAAAGAACCCATCAAAAATTCACCAGAAGGGCAACAAAAATACAAAAACACTGTCTTCATCCTATATATCTCTGGGAAAAAAAATATCATGTAGTAGACCCCAGGTGGGGATGCATAATGAGGGAGGAAGGTATTAACATTGGAGTTATTACTGAAGAACTTTGACAAATACAATTTCTTTAATTCCTAGAACCACCTTCCTTCTATTCTACCAGTTTCTTTTAATATGGGGTAGAACTCATGTTGATTTCCATGAAATCATGTTGATTTCATTTCACGAAATGAAAATCTGTACTTTTCCAGCAGACTACAATGTATATTCAGTTGTGATCAAGAAATGCATTTTAAATCAAGGGATAGCTACTTGAGGCACATGTGGTAAAAATCTGAACTGAGGGCTTCCCCAATGTTCAGAAAAGACCTCATGACTTCATGATGAGTTTGAACTTACAAATATCCATGGAGGAAATGTGATTAAAGGTAATTCAATAGAGCTGAAGAAAGAGCTTTGGAAAATAGAGAACAATGGTACTGGGCACTATGAGGAAGAGGCAGGGAAAGGTGGAAGAAAGGAGTCTGGAAAAACAGCCCTGGTACATTCAGGGAGCAGAAGCAGAGAAATTCAACTATTAAGCATGAGGCCCAATCACATATTACAACTTTGTGAGGACACAGAAGGGGAACGAGCAAGTCAGTAGAGAAAGAGGAAGGAGGCAAGACCACAACGACAACTAAGGGCACCAGGAGACATACATGATCACTAAAAATTATCTGGCATTTATTCATATTTTGGCATGGTAATTATCTACCAAAGCTGAAATTACAGTATTCCTCTGTGATTCACCATAATAGGCTTAACCAGGTGCATTATCTATGAGCATTCTCTTTTGGGGAAAAATTGGACAATCGTGGATCTGGATGTGAATTTGAGAAACAAGAATAAGTAAAAATCCTCGCCCCCTCCCACACCCCAGTGATATTTATGCAGTGATCCAATCAAAATTGCATAAATTACTGAATTCAATTTCCAGGGGAAAGGGGTTAAATTTAATACAGCTAGACAGCTAAGCAGCTGCTTTTATGATTTAAATAAAAGCAAGCTGAACCCTTGCTGTCAGCTCAGTGATATATGACTTGTTATGGGATGTTTCCAGCCTTCACTTCCATATGGCCGCCTACACATTAGGTAATGCGCCCTGCCTCCAGTGCAACCAGCTTTCCAGAAAACATCTGGGTCTCATTGCTGCCCTATTAGCTACAACAATGCCTCCTATAAGCACAAGAGATTCACTGGACAGCACAGCATCCTCCACTTCAGAATCAAATTTGGAAATTTAATTGATAATTTCATCGTGTTTACACCAGAGATACTGAATGCAAACATAGAACGAGTCCAAAAATGGTCTTTATACACTTTTGATAAAACATAGTCCAGTCCAAAAATGGTCTTTATACACTTTTGATACACATATAGGTAATTCATCTAGATTAATTTAATGGTTGGAAGTAAATATATGTATATGTGTGTATGTATGTATATATGCATGCATGTATGTATGTGTAGGCTATTCCTGAATGAATTTTTGTCTTGCTTCTTTCGCAGTACCCTGTGATACACACATCTCTCCAGCTACACAATTGATTTAACTTTTCTAAAATTACAATCTTCTGAAAATAGGATATTCTGTATAGAGGACAAAGATAACTTTGCTAACAACCCCCCTCCCCTCACATACACACATAACACAACAACAACAACAACAAATGATACCCTTTTAATATTTAAGATGTCAAAAGTAACAATATTTAAAGGAATAGAAACATAAAATATAACACACCTACTATTTGAACTTGAGCACATCTTTCAACCCAGTGAGGCAAGTTCTTATCCCATAATTAGGCCTTTAGTACAGGATTATCTGATCTCTACTAGGTACCATTCCACAGATGGTATAGGGAAAATCTTTGTTCACTGGTATTTCCATTATCAGTTTTGTAACACACAACAGGAATTAAATGGAAAGTGTATTTCAACTGTATTTTATAATCCCACATTAATGTTATAACCTGAAAATTTTGCATAAATATACCATTTTATGACGCTTTATCCACTTAGGTATAAATGCACTTCAAAACAAATTTTACTCTTCCCATTAAAAGATGTTAATGATGAAAAAATAAAAAGGTAGAAGAGAAATAACAATCAAAGCAAATCTGCAGCTGACCACAAGAGTTTGAAATATTTTCTGTCAGAAATAGTGGGACAATCAAAAGTGGTTTTTCTCCCCTCTGTATAACAGAGAATAAAGCCTTTGCTTTTTTTCCCCTAGGAAGAGTATATTGAATTCATTCTGAAATTCATAAAGTTCACTGAAAATTTCTGCTTAGGTGAAAAAAATCTATATGCAATTTTTCTGTCCTGAGCCCAGGAAATTTCAAAGGCGTTACCTACAGGACTCAAATGCAAGTTGCCTGCCTTCCTTACACCAGATCTGGGGCAAAGCCAATATTTAGCAAATTGTGAAGACCTAGCCATGAAGACCCAGGTTCTCCATGGTAGACAGGGCTCTTTATCATACTCTTTAACACACTTTCACTCCTGAACTGGGCAGCTTCACTCCTCAAGCTCATTATCTGAGGGACTGTACAGAAACCCAATTCCTGGTGCCACCAGGGGTGGAGGACCTTTGCAAACACTCCAGCTCTGATTCCACAACAGCTGCTTATTTGCAGCTAGTTCCCTTGGTAACCCCAGCTAAACCTTAAATCTCTGTTGAGCTACCCTGGCCCTGACCACAGGGCTGTTGGAAGCAGGAGAGGAATGGTAGCAGCATTCAGGAAGCAGAGGCAGGTGAACATTTGTTGGTAGGAGGCCTTTGTAGTCTACATAGTAAATTCCAGGACCTCAGAGTTACACGAGAGCCTGTCTCCAAAACAACAGCAATACAGCAGATAACAAGAAAAAAGATGTGAAGACTTTTAACTTCCTTATCTCAGCTGTTTAACTATTCAAACCTTGAAATAGAATAAGTTGGTTGATTTCCCTTCTCTGCTTCTGCCTCACTGATCCTAGTGATACACAGGTTATATTGAGCTCTATCAGATCATGAGCTTCTTTTAAACATAATTCATATCTTATATTGTACTTGAGGTGGTAGTTTGATCAGACAAAAGTATCCTCTTAAATGCCATAGCAAATGCATTTTTATATCAGTCTTTAGTCAACAGTTTTATAAAAAAAACCAGCCCAATCACTTGACATGCAAGGTCCATTAAATTAAGTAGTTTCTAGTGGAGGTGGTCAGACTTGTGATTGGAATCTGGATCTCCTAGACATGCCCAAATTATCTGCAATGAGAATGTTACCTGCCTTGCAAGTTCTGGTGAGGGTAAAATGAAAGGTGATTTTTCTACACATCTTTCTCCTCTTGGCACCACATTTCTGGTCATATGGAAGTGGTTAAAAGCTATGCAACTTTATGGCTCAAGTACAGCATGATGAAGTGCTCAAAGCAGTACCAATCTGACAATCAAAAACATTGCAATAGGAATGTATGATTTTACTGCTGACTCAAGAAAATTCCAAATTGTATTAAAAAACGTAGAATATTTTAAAATACTCCTTTTTGCACATTTTTCTTCCCAGTGTCATATTTGTGATATAATACTATCACCAATCAACCTTTCTCTGGTTTTGCTTTATTTAAGATAGAGTCTCATGTATCCATAGTTGTTGTATAGATAGATCAGAGCTCTGCCTGTCTCTATTTTCTGGATGTTAAGATCAAAGTCTAGGCCATCAAGTTAAGGTAAGTTGAGAGGGCATAAACATTAGGGGTTTGTTTGTTTTATTTTTTTATATTTATTTTTTAAGTAATTAAAAACAAACCCTTCTCCTCCCCATTGAATGCTTATTTCTTTTTTCCTCAACTACCCAACAGGTCAGTTCAATGCAATGGCCCATCCCCAAATTTCCAACTTCATCACAGCCATTTGCTCGCTTTGTATATAAGTAGTCCTGGATGCTGGCTAGCAACATTAACCTACTCCTTATAATGGCAATAAGGGTGTTACAAATGTCATATGTCCTTGAAGAAATAGAATGATGGAGACTCACTGACTTCTCTTGTTCTCATTCCTGGAAGAAACTGAACACTTGTGTGTCATCTTTTTCCCTCCATCTCTTACTCTCCTCCCTGAACTTTCTCTGTTAGCCACAGTATCTCAAACTCATGACAACATATCAGAATGCCCGAGGAACAAAAATGTGAGTCTCTCATTCCGATTGAACTGATGAACAAGATGTTTGCAGAGGATCCAGGAGTGGTCATCTAATTAAGGCCATGGCATCTAATGAGGAAGAAAAATGGTTTGTTAGTAGCTTGGGATTTTGGTGCTAAAACTGGAAGTTTGGAACACAGCTGTGAAGTGAATCTACATCTGCCAACAAATAGAGGTAATTGGAAGGAATGGTTACCTGATAAAATTGCTTCCATTACACACTAGTACCCAGCACCTCGTGAAATCACTCTAATGATTGGGATACTTAATATTAATGATGTAAATCACACACAAGTATCCTACATATTTTCATCTTGTTTTTTACATAATATTGTTATTCTAACAGTAATTATCGAGAGCAAAGAAAATGAGCTCAGTAGAAAAAGTACAGATGCTTTAAAGGAAAGGTGAAAAAAACCATTGTAAAGAACAGATAGAGACTATAAAAAAGAAAGACTGAAACAATAGTTGTCCATCAACAGCTGGATGGATAGTGAAAATTTGTCTGCATATAAATGGAACACCACCCAGCTCTAAATAAAAGTGAAGCTTACAACACATTATGCTTTGTGAGGTACACAGTCTGAGAAAGAAATGAATTACATGTCTGCTCTTATATATGAAATCTAGAAAATTATATATGTATGTAAACAAATAAACATTTGAATAGAGTTTAAAGGAAGAAAAGAGAAACAAAGGCTAAGTATTAGGATAAGGAAGGAGTAAATACAGGCAATGGACATGAATATGCAAAAAGGAAAAGAAGCTACTTGTATTTCTACCACTAACTAGTTGTGTATTTCTGTGTTTCACTGATAGATAAATGCATGAAAATATATCTGATACTGACAGTATAAAATTTAATGTGAAGCTTCACAGATACTGATCCAAATGTCCATGCTAACTGTCTAAAAGTTTTTTGAGGTTTTCACACATTGGATCTGCTTATTTTCAGTGTGTGATGTTTTTATTTTTTGTAAGATTTTTTTTTTTTATTTTTTGTAAGATTTTTTAAAATAATGTTAATATAATTAAATAAAAGAAATAAACACTTGTGATTTTTCACAGCGATACTCCACAAAAAAAGTTTTTTAAAAAAAGTAAGTACAGGAATTCAAAGAGAAAAAAAATCAAAGATATAAAAAAGAAAGAAACAGGCTGGTGAGATGGTTCAATGGTCATGAGCACCCAGCAACCACATGGTGGCTCACAACCATTTCTCATGAGATCTGATGCCCTCATATGAATGTCTGAAGACAACTACACTGTACTTTGGGTTGAAGCGAGAGGGTACAGAGTGAGTGGGGTCTGAGCAAGAGGGAGAAGGGAAGAAAGATAAAAAGAAAAGAAAAGAAAAGAAAGAAAGAAAGAAAAAAAGAAAGAAAGAAAGAAAGTTGTGTAGTGAGACCTTATCCTAAGAAGCTAAATGGTAAGGAAAATAAAATTAGATAAAACAAAAAAACAACATAAAATAAAATGAAATAAATAAAATAAAATGTATGGATTTAATGAATACATATATAGAGCCAACCAGTTTTGTGCATGAATGTTTACTTAAGTATATGGTGAAAAACAATGCCCTCAGAGTCTTGAGCAATTGTTCACTTGGTTAAATAATAGGTGTACAAACATTAAGAGCCGAGTTAGAATTCCTGAAACCCAAATGAAAAGCCAGGCATAACAGGTTGTGATTTTAGTCCCAAGCTTGGTACAAGAGTGTAGACAATATACTCCCTAAGTCTTACGTTTTAGCCAGAAGGCCTAACCCAACCTATGGACTTCAAGCTTAGTGAGCGAGCGACCCTGAATCGAAAACAAAAGTGTAAAATTGTTAAACAAACAAAAATGAAAACTCACAGTCTGCCATGCATGGTTGACACAGAGGAAAAAAAGGGGAGGCAGAGGGGAATATTTCTCAATAGTTATAGTCTGTATATAGGACATTCAGTGGTAATATTAAAAAACATTTTGAATGTATTCAATTCTGTATACCTAAGATGTTTGAATAAATATGCTAAAATTTACATTTCAACCTTTAAGGTAAATTCATATGATAGAGAGTTTGCCACAATTAACAAGAAAACAGTAGGCAAGCATGATAGCTTGCAAACTGTAATCCCAGCACTCGAGTTCAAGGCTAACCTGATCTTTATATGAGAACTTATTCCTCTGAGGTATAAACAACATGAAAGGGGTTTTTTGGTTTGTTTGTTTGTTTTTCAGTTTTTTTTTGTTTGCTTTTCTTAACATTTCATTTATTTTCATTTCAACTGTTATTCTGTGTCCTGGTCTTCCCTCCATGAACACCCCTTGCCCTGTCCCCCTTCCCTTTGCCTCTGAGGGTGCTCCCCAACCCATCCACTCCTACCTTACCCCTCTAGCATCTTCCTTCTCTGTGGCATCAAGCCTCCATAGGACCAAGTTTCTCTCCTCCCACTGATGTCAGATGAGACAGTCCTATACTACATATGTAGCTAGAGCCATAAACCAGCCCATGTATACTCTTTGGTAGTTTAGTCCCTAGAAGCTTTGAGGCAACCGGTAAATTGATACTGTTGTTCTTATGGGGTTGCAACCCTGTTCAGATCCTTCAGTCCTTCCCTTAACACTTCCATTGGAGTCTCTGGGCTCAGTCCAGTGGTTGGCTGTAATTATCTGCATCTGTTTTATTCAGGTCCTGGCAGAGCCTCTCAGAGGACAGCCATGCCAGACAGCACATCTTGGCATTAGCAACAGAGTTGAGGTTTGGTGTCTGAAAATGGAATGGATCACATGGTGGGTCAGTCTCTGGATGACCTTTTCTTGAGCCTCTGCTCCATTTTTGTCCCTGCACTTCCTTTAGACAGGGACAATTCTGTGTTAAAATTTTTAGATGGTTTGGTGGCCCCATCCTACCACTGGAGGCCATGTCTATCTACTGGAGATAGTTACCTCAGGTTCTATTTTCCTGCTGTTGGGTATTCAAAAAGGCAACCTACAGATTAGAAAAAGATCTCTACCAACCCTACATCTGACACATAGCTAATATCCAAAATACACTAAGATTTAAAGAATTTCAACTCCAGAAAATTAAATAACCCAATTAAAAATGGAGTACATGCTAAACAAAGAATTCTCAACTGAGGAATCTCTAATGACCGAGAAGCACCTAATGAAATGGTCAACTTCCTTAGTCATCAGGGAAATGCAAATCAAAATGACTCTGAGATTCCACCTCATACCAATCAGAATGGCTATGATCAAAAACTCAGGCAACAGCAGATGTTGCTGAGGATGTGGAGAAAGAGGAACCTTCCTCTGTTGCTGATAGGATTGTAAGCTCGTACAACTTTGTAAATCAATCTGGTGATTCCTGGGTCAATTGTAAAGACTCAGTTCTACCACTCCTGGGTATATACCCAAAAACTTCTCCAACATATAACAAAGAAATGTGTTCCACTATATTCATAGCAGCCTTATTTATAAAAGCCAGAAGCTGGAAACAACTCAGATATCCATCAATGGAAAAATGGATACAGAAAATCTGGTACATTTACACAATGACATACTACTCAGCTATTAAAAATGATGACATCACAAAATTTGTAGGCAAATGGATAAAACTAGAAAACATCACGCTGAATGAGGTAACACAAACCCAAAAGAACATACATGGTGTATACTCACTGATAAGTGGGTATTAGCCCTAAAGCTCAGAATGTGCATGATACAACTCACAGACCACATGAAACTTAACAAGAAGGTAGGCCAAAGTGTGGAGACTTCAAATCCACTTAGAACGGGAACAAAATAATCATAGGAGGCAAAAAAACGGAGGAATCTGGGTGGGAGAATAGAGGGGAGGAAAATAAAGGCAGGAGGTAGGACCAAGTATGTGAAGAAACAGGGGGAGAAGTCAAGAGGGCCAGGAGAATGAGAAAAAATAAACAGCAGTAGGAGTGAGGAACTTGAGGAACCATTAGATAGTTCCAGATGAGAGGGATGTACTAAGCTCCCAGGGTCCAATGTGGATAACATTAGCCAAAAGGTTTAAAATAATAAAATGTTATGACAAAATATAACAGACAGCAGAAAATAGAGGAAAAATTAGAAATGAACAACTGCAATAAGACACACAGGAGACTGACTGCCTAGACTGGAGGATAGCAAGGATCCACCATTGATTATCTGTGGTCCACAAGGTAGAAAACATATTTATGGAGGTTAGGAAATACAGTTTACTGAGCTGAGTCTCTAAGATGGAAATAAATCAAGGACCAGAAGTGGCTATAGAAGCCAAGAAACAATAAACCCACACAGTTGCCACCATGTCCAGTTAGGGAGAGTTGAAAGGATTCTGATAAAATATACTATGAGGATCATAAACTCTGTGAAAGAAGGAGAGGCCAAAATGAATCTCTTAAAATTTCATCACAACTGCAAAATTCTGGAAGGAGGATTAAATAAAATCCTTTTATTTGCTTGACTTTATCTATCACTGAAAACATATGTAAATCAAGTTGAGCAGAAATGGAATCATCCAGTTTGAAGCTAACTTGTGTCTTCCTCCAAGGAGATAGAGCTAATTCAAAGATTTTGATGACTTTATTCTGTGTGAACATCCACTCCTTCTAAGGGTAGATTTTTCTCATACCAGCCTCAACTTTATTACACAGTAAAGGTACAAAATCATCACTATTGGTTTTTCATTAATCTTGTCCACATATTAAGCCATTTTTAAAATTTGACAAATAAGAATAGATTACATAAAAAAACTGCATTTACCAATGTACTCTCACATACAAAGAGCAACATGGGTTTTTTGTTGTTTTGTTTTCTCTTCTTATACTATAATCTCCTAGAAATTTGGTCTATGGCACAAGTTAGCACACATTCTCTGAAAAGGACCAGATAATAAATGTGCTGGGTTTTACTGAAGCTACTCAACTGTTCCATAGTAGTATAGACATAGCCAAAGCAATCCATGAATTAATGACAGTGTTTTTGTGCCAGGAACATTTCCTGTACACCAAACCTATTGTCCCAAAATATCACTCTTGTAATTTTTGTATGATTCCTTCTTAGCTCACAAGTTGCTGAACTCTAATGTGTGGTATAAACTTCATAATCTGTCCCCTGTCTATTTCTCCAATTTAATCTGTTCTATCCTCCACTCTTCTCCTGTAGTTTGGTTATATAGAGCCACTCCAGTTCTCTGTAGCTTGTCTGGCCATTTGCTACCAATGTCATCTTCATTGATTGATTGATTCTTTCTATGGGTTTTACAGACATGTCAAGGAGACTTTCCTGGGATACACTCAATCAGACTGTATAAGTTGATCAATCCAAAACCTTGCTTATCTTTTCTGTTCTACTGTCTATGCAGATTTGTAAATGTCACTCTCAAATCTATTGCAAGTGTTTGTAAAATTTGTCTTCTTTATTGAGTCTTCACCAGAAGACAAAGACCAAAATAGTGTTCTCTTCCTCTGATATTTGCAAAATTCTGGGGAACTAGGCTGTGCAAGAGTGGAAAGAATGCTTGTTCCTCAAATAAACAGGATGATGATTAACTAAATACAATTGAATTTTTTTGTTCTAGCCAGCAAGTAATTACCATAAATCTACATACACACTAGTGAGTGTGTTTCCTTTGGAAAGTCACAATTCTATGTTGCAGTTCACAGAGAACTAGAACAAGCTTTGGAGATGGGTGGTTTCCTTAGTGGGGCCTTGGATAAAAGTGAAGTTGCTTTGTTTTGCTTTGTTTTCCTGGAGACTAAATTAATCTTTTTCTCAGAACATAGGCCCTAAATAGGAAATAGTGATTGGAATTACAATAACTACCAATACCATAGACCTCTAGGGACACACCATTGAAATATCCGGAAACCACACCTAGTGGCTTTTTGTCAATTGGTCTCTCTTTTCATAGAAGTAAATAATTCCCTTTGAAACTTAATTTAAATCACCACTCTCTTAGAACAAGTTAGTCAACAAGGTGGTGCTCCATATCAGAAATCAAAATTTGCATGATTTCTTTTATTTTTCTTTCTGTTTTAAAGATAAATCAGAGAATAATAAAGAATGTCTTTGCCAAAATTATCTTTTCCATTTTGCCTTGGTAAGCTCTACAGGACAAATATTGGAGATGTGGTTATTAATGGGAAGATGTGGTTATTACCACAATAGCAACTTTTTGACAGCCTTCAACTGCATAGAACTTTAAGGGAAGGGAAATGATACAGGAGCATTTGCCTGAGCAACGTGGGCATTCCTCAGGGATTCAGAGTGTACCCTGGAAAATATTATCAGCATATAAAACTTTGAAGTCACTGCAATGATTTCATAAAGGAAGCAATAATTCTAAAAGATTTTTAGTGAAAAGATCTAGGGCAACCCCATAAAAAGACAAGCAGTCTCAACTAACCTGTACCCCAGAGATCTCTCAGACACTGAGCCACCAACCAGGCAGCATACACTAGCTGATATGAGGACCCTGACAAATATACAGCAGAAGACTGCCTAGTCTGGCCTCAGTGAAAGAAGATGTACTTAACCCTCCAGAGACATGTGGCCCCAGAGAGTAAGAAGTTCTGGTGGGGTCTGGGTGAGGGGTGGGGATATCCTCTTGGAGACGGTGGAGAAGAAATGGGATGAGGAACAATCAGAGGGCAGACCAAGAGGGGGAGAATGATTGGACTGTAAAAAGAAATTTGATGATGATGATGATGACGACAGAGTTGGTATGAAAAAAATATCCTATCTAGAAAATTTGACAGAATTTTATGTAGTAAGATCATATTAAAAATATATTTATTCTGTTTAAAAATCAGACTTTATTCTGCATTTTGAAATTTGAAAAAGAACCTATAAGGCTTACATGGCTATTGACGAATTATTGTGTTAGTCTGAAGAAAAGAGCTGTTGACAGGCATGGGGAGAAGAAGACGGAGATACTTGTCTTGACGTATCTGCCTAGACATCAAAAGTACAAAATGCTGTTTTAAGAACCTAGCTTTGACATGGATATAAGAAATATGTAACAACAGGCTAATTGATTCCAGGAACAAATTGTGTAATTCAACATCCTAAAGAAGACAACCATGGATGACATAATTGGAAGGTTCAGTGACATGAAAGACAAGGGAGTTCTGGGCTAAGGATCTGTAATGTGAAGCTAAAGAGCTTCACAGTTCATGCTGTGCCATCATCTACTAGAAGATGTGTCAAACAAAATAAAAACTGTGAACCTATTTAGGAGTTCATGGTGAAATGTTAGCCTGGAACATTTTATGTACCTTAAACGTACATGCCACTTACTGTTCCATCAATAAAATTCTATTAAAAAAAAAATCTCTAAACACTATGGTTGATTACAAGGAAACTAAACAGAAGAGAGCAAGGAGAGCCTTCATCTAAAATTCAGTTAAATAAGAAATGACCTTATAAGTACTAGAAAATATGCAAATATCAGCATAAAGAGTGAGTAAAGATCTGACTTGGAAATAGGAAGATAGGGGGTAGATCTACTTAGGTAGGGGAGAAAAGGAGATAAACACATGGATGGAACTAGAAAATATCATTCTGAGTGAGGTAACCCAATCACAAAAGAATACACATGGTATGCACTCACTAATAAGTGGGTATTAGCCCAAAAGCTCAAAATAATGAAGATACAATTTACAGACTACATGAAACTCAATAAGAAGGAAGACCAAAGTGTGGGTGTCTCAGTCCTTCTTAGAAGGAGAAACAAAATATTCATGGGAGGAAATTTGTACATAAAGTGTGGAACAGAGATTGAAGGAAAGACCACCCAGGGACTGCCCTACCTGGGGATCCATCCCATATACTGTCACCAAACTCAGACACTATTGTGGATGCCAAGAAATGCATGCTGACAGGAGCCAGATATAGCTGTTTCCTGAGAGGCTCTGCGAGACCCCGACAAATACAGAGGTGGATGCTTGCAGCCAACCATTGGACTGAGCATGGGGTCCCCAGTGGAGGACTGAAGAGATATTAAATAAGGGACTAAAAGAGCTGAAGGGGTTTGCAACCCCATAGGAAGAACAACAATATCAACTAACCAGAACCCCTAGAGCTCCCAAGGCCTAAACCACCAGCCAAGGAGTACATATGGAGGGACCTAGCTCTAGCCGCATATATAGCAGAGGATAGCCTTGTTGAGCATGAATGGGAGGAAAGGCCCTTGGTCCTATGAAGGCTCAATGCTCCAGTATAGTGGAATGCCAGAGCAGGCAGGCAGAATTGGGGGGGGGGGGGTCGTGTGGGGAAACACCCTTTTAGAAACAAAGGGAGGGAGTTTCCAGTTGGGGGGACTAGGAAAGGGGATAACATTTGAAATGTAAATAAAGAAAACATCCAATAAAAAGATATTTGAAAAGTCATATGGAATCATATTCTTAAGATTCTGCCTAAAACTGGTAAGTCTATAATACATGCAAGAGTATCTATAAATAAACACATAAGCTTAATTTTTCTCACATGGGCTGTTAATGCTCTTTCCCAGAGCCAAACATCATCTAAGAAAAATCTCTACTACCAGGGAATAGAATTCAGTTTTTAAGCTGTTAGTGAGGGTTTTCCAAAAGACTCTCCAAACTTGATAGGCTGCTACTATTGTTGTTGGTTGCCTCCCAAGTAGTGGAAATGCCTATTACTTAAGACATCATGCATTTCAGACATAGGATCCAGAAGCCTCTGAACCAGAATTAACCTGAAGCATTCAGTACAAGAAGACATCATACATGCTTCCAAAGAATGAAAACAAACCACATTCTTACTCAGCTACTGTATTTATAAACCATAACAATGATCTGAATGAGACAATAACACCAAGGGTACACTAGTAACCAGTGTGCTTTGGTGGTAACCAACAAGTTTTCAGTTGGACTTAAGACCTGCTCAGCAAGAGGAAAGTCATGTCTGGTACCAGAAACCTAGACAGAAGCCTATTGAATTTATGGATCTTGGAGAAGAGCCAGCAAATACCAATTTACTAAAACAGCATAGTCCCTAACTTCACTCTAAACAGTTGTTCTAATATTCACAGGTAAGTGTGGTCCTTACCCCTCATCCAGGAGGCCTCTTTGTGATAGACAGAAACTATTACAGAAAATCATGACAAATCAAAAAGCAAAGGGAGGAGCCGCCCAGTCCCAATGGATACATTTACAAAACAACTCCCACACATAAGACTCAGGAAACATAGTAGAGAGACAGCAAGATTGTAGGAGCAATAGGATCAGGAAGTTTGCTGTGGGACTATATCTCCTAGTAACCAGAATGATAGACATATTTTTCTATCTAAGGGCTCTAGACTTTAGCTACTGTTTTGGAAAGCTACTTCATTTGTCAGAAGCTACACCCACAATATCACAACAACTTGCTAACTTACGCATAAGCTGAAGAAAGACAATAGACATGCCAATGTGGATTGAGGGAGGGGAAAACCGTTAACCCTATGTAAAGAATCACAGGCAACTAAGGAACACTAAGAGCTAGACAAATAATCTTCGCCAGTAAAGGGCACAATTAATTACCTAATACTAAATGGTCATCCCTGTAAAGATACATACAAGTACTATTATATTGACTGAGCAGGTTATATCCAGGAATATATAATGTATACAGACATGAAACAATAATTAATTGTTTAATTAATGTAAAAATTAATGTAAAAAGGGGCCATGCATTTGAAAGACAGCAAGAAGGAGCATACAGGAGGATTTGGAGAGATCAAAGAAGAGGGGAAATTATATAATTATAATATCAAAAATAAAAACAATTGGCCCATCATTAAACCAAAGGACACGTTGAATGTTTCTTTTTCTCATCACCATGTCATCAACCTTAAACATTCCTTGCAACTTAGAACTTATCCAAAGTCTAAGTTGCTGCAAATTTTGTCTGCACATATTCACACCAGACAGTGGCCAGACAACAAGTAGCTTCCAGAAGCAGCAACAGCTGAAATCCAGAACCAGTGGGTGGAAAAATTATGTCTACCATGCTGGGTGTTCTTTTGTCTGTGGAGCATCAGGCATGTTGCAGTGTCTTCAAAGACCTCTCAGCCAGAACAGATGAAAGCAACATGAAGGAGAGAAAGGAGTTTAGGGATACATGTTGTATTTATGTTTTCCTGTGTTCTTTTAATTGATAAAAAATACCAAAATGATAGGTAGCTTCATGTGTACTTTGGGCCATATCAATCTAATACATTTATAGGGGTTATGTTATGGTGTTGGGTATGTCTCCCAAAGGTTCTAATAATGGAGGTGTGGCCCTTCTCTGATAACATGTGATTGTAGATTCTTCCCACAAGAACACAAGATGTTAAGTTTCTTCAAGAAATGAGAACATGAGAGGAGATATATATGCTCCTATAATGACATCAAGACAAAAGATAGGATGGTAATTTCCATAGCTTGTATAAAATATCTACCACTATACTGTAGCTGAGAGTTATACACACTTAGATTATTTTTAGAGAAATTTATAGAGACAAAGAACATGATTGGTCCTCTCCATTCTCCAAACCATAGACAGGCTTTCTTTCCTGATTATAAACACTCATTTCCTTTTTAATTTTTCTCTTTTATCGTGTTTATGTTTAAATATATGTAATTGTATTATTTTACTTTACCAATTTTAAAGTAATTTCCTCTACTTCTCTTCTTGGGATTGGGATATATCTTTAGAAACATAAATCATAAGGAAATAGGGTCCTCCCTTTTATAGTTGCCCTGAGAGAGAAGTCAGGTTACTACTAGGAATAATTAGCAAACAGGCCATGTTATCTCTCCAAGCAGCCTCTTGCTTAGTGGCTTCTACATGATATCATCCTATGTTGAAAATCCCTTTGCCATTGTTTCAGTGAAGCTACTTCCATATGCTCTTCTCTAATGGTATTCTTGGATAATTATATATTAACAATTTGAATAAATTCTTCTTAATTTTAAAACAAAGATCCTGAGTATTTTCTTCCAACCTTCACACATGTATTCAAAAGCATTTTCACTGTAGTCTTTTTCAATTTTTCAGTTTATTAATAAAAATATCTTAATGTTACAGATATAATTTAAAATAGAAAGGTAAAATACCACTTTAATTAAAATTAATATTGTTAGGAACAGAAGGAAGTTCAAACACCTGTTTTTGAAAAAAACACTAAAAAATTGTATAATTTGAAAAGAGCAATTCTATTATTCAGAACTTATTTTACACTTAAAATGTGTATAATTAGATTATAAATGTAAACATATAGTAGAAACAGTTCAGTCAAAGAAGCCTCTCTTTTAACAATGGTACTTTTATCACTGGCAAGCTCTATTGAAAGTTGTATGAATATAAAAAAAATTACCCTCCACATTTACTTTTCTTTTTTAGATGAGGCTAGCTATCTAACCCTATTGGCCTTCAACTAGCTATGCAGAGCTACATGGCCTAGGATTTGTGGGAATTTCCCTGCTTTAAATCTTGAGATGGTGGATGTGTGGTATCATGCCTGCCTCCCAATATTTTTGTTGATATGACTGTCATTACCCTCCATTTCAGGACCTGTGACTCTCTATGCCCTGAACATATGTGTCCAAATAAAGAGTGACTGACTGTGAACATTGTTCAGGTGGAAACTCCAATCACAGAAAGTATGACAATGTCTTGGAGGGGAGAATGTAAATTCAGAATTTTTTGTTTAAGTCAACTCCTCAAAGTGACATTTTTATTAGGGATATTTACATAACAATCAAGGTAAAACTGTGGAACCCCCAGATGTGGATCTTAAAGTATCAACACTCTGCTTATAAATTCTATCAAAGATGCATCAAAGTAGGTGTGCCTGTAATGGAATATGAAATAATCTGCCTGGTCTGGAGCATTCAGGGATAAGAGTGATGCTATAGTTGTCAACAGAATAAGAAAAATCACATTTCTATATGCAGTCATCTGCATGGTGGGGAGGTTAGATATTTACCAGTATTCAGTTGTCTGAGAGGAAGGGTGTGTGTGCTAGGCTCTAGAAATCTCTTGAGAGAACTCATGAAATTTTCCATGTTGATTTCAAAGTGGTACGTTGCCCACAAAACTTTCAGGTTGATATTTTCATATAATTTTAAAGCAGGACTTAGTGTTAATAAAGGAATAGAGTTCATTGGAAAACTACTAATGGTATTTAAATGGTATTTCATAAACAATTTAACTTGGAAACTCTTAACTCTAAGCAAAAGTTTATTATACACTTACGCACATTTATTGTTACAGATAACTTATCTAACTTGTTCAATCATAGAAAAAAAAACATTTTAAGAAACTTGACTTATTTTTTGCCTTAAGTTTAAAGCTTATAGATTTGGTTAGGATATTAAAAATTGATATTTTTGAGCCTACACTTACTCATTTATGCAATTAAAGCTAATATTTTCTCCCCAAACATGTTAATATCTTGTTTTCCTAATTTAGAGTGAAATAATAAATGTTGGAACAAACAGAAATTTTGAAAAAGTGAAACCTTCTCTTAAGACAGCAAAGCCAAAGCAAGCTATAATTTAATTTCATTAGCACCTAGTTATTATTAGCTGCCTAAAGCATTTTTTCCATTTCCTTCACAGTTTCTCAGTTTTAAAATTTCTTTTTGAGAATATCACACAGAATCACTATAGTTCCATCATCTTTATCCACCTTTTCCTTTCAAACTCATCTGATGGACCACCACTCTCCTCTATTACATCATCTTATTCTTTAATTATTGTTTATATGTGCTCAATACCCCCCACACAAGCATACACACACACACACACATACACACATGCCTACTGATTTCTGTAGTGTTGATTATATGTACATGTGTTTTTTTTAAAGAATGAGACACTCACTGAAGCTTGCATTTTTTATAAATAATGATGCATTTCTAATACAAGTACCTTCAATATATTATTACAAAATATTTATACTAAGGAAAAATTAGATGCAATTAACCATCTGCATTTTTCTGCATACTTCCCTTTCTGGGCATATTTCACCTGGAAAGAATTAAGAGGCATAAAGGCTAATTAGGCTAGTTATGACATGTTTTTCTACCTCAGCTACTTTGTAAAATTTGGCTGTTTTAATACATAGTCTAATATAGCTGAATTATGCTATGACCACGAACTTCTGATCCTCTTAGTTTCACCTCCTAAGTGCAGGATTATTTTATAGTGTGCTGAGAATCTATCTTAGAAATGGTATGTAATAAACAAGCATTGGGATAACTCAGCTGTATAACAAGCCCATAGGGTGCCAAGTATGATAAACTTTTTCACTTAGGCTGTTTCATGTGCTTAAATTCTCAGCATATAAAACAATACAATGTCTTTTTTATAGTGAAGATTGATTCAAAGTAAAGGTCCAAAGTAAACTCAAATGAAATAAATGCTATGTACAATGTAAATATCATCTTTAATAATTATATCATCTTCATATTCTAAATTTATAATAGATACACTGGCATTTCATACTTTTAAATTATACTTTATATAAATATTTTCCAAGGGATTTCTGAAATTTAAGCTATTACAAAAAAAAAGATAAATCAACAAAACCCATCTGGTGACAATTGCAATACATACTGGTAGATGCCAAAGAGTTTAATCTTTTAACTGCTGTTCATTTGTCATACCATCCATGTCATTTTTCCCAAACAAAGAAAGCAGCAAAAATTCTTTAGGCTATCTTATCAGAAATGAGAGAAAGCAGAATTTAAAAATATATATTTTTCCCATTTCCCAGTGTTAAACATATTTTCCATTATGTCATTTTGACTTAGATTCTAATAGTTTTTTTATTATTATGTGGATTGTATGGTCCAGTAAAGAGAGTAATATCTCCCACAGAATGTGTCAGCCCTTATTAGGACAGGTAAAATTCTAGAGATGTGTTTTGCCTCTGAACTCAGTTTTCTAATGTCTCTTAAGAAATGAGAAGAGGATATTCATAGGGTTTTATGGCCTCAGTGACGCGATTTTGAAATGAATCTGTATTGGCAAAGACTACTTGTCATTGGAGAATTTCAAGGGGTGCACTAGTTTCCAGTTACTGAACTCTATTTAGGACCAAAGATGAGGCTTAAAACACATATTTTATTTTTCTTTTTTTTTTTTTTTTTTTTTTTTTTTGGTTTTTCGAGACAGGGTTTCTCTGTATAGCCCGGGCTGCCCTGGAACTCACTTTGTAGACCAGGCTGTCCTCGAACTCAGAAATCCTCCTGCCTCTGCCTCCCAAGTGCTGGGATTAAAGGCGTGCGCCACCACCACCCGGCTTATTTTTCTTGTTAAATAAGCTATTTTAAATCACATTTAAATTATTTTATTTTGTGTATGCCTGTGTGTGTTGTACACATATGTAGAGATCAATCAGCAACTTATAGGAGTCATGTCTCCATGCCTTTAACACTGTGGAATAATGCATTCCTTGACTGTGCATGCAGTGTGACAAGCTGGCCCCCAAATCCCAACTTCATGCCTTCCTACCATGATGAATTGTGTCCTGGTAATGTAGCTCATAATGTTGAATTGTTCGTTGACAGTTCTGAAGATCTTTTAGAGTTAGAATGTGGAATATATCCCCTTGGATTATGTGCTTGAATACTTGGTCTACAGATGGCTTGAGGGAGTATAAAACCTTCAGAAAGTAGAGCCTGGCTAACGTAAGTAGGTTACTGGAGGTGTGCCCCTTTGAAGGTTTTAAAATGGGTCTGTCACTTACGTAGTTCTCTGCTTTGTGTTCCTGTTACATAGTCCCATTACTATGGTCCCACTCCAGCCTATTTCTGCCATGATGAGATGTATTGTCCCAAACCCAAAACCCAAATCAACTGTTAATCCCTTCAGTTGTTCCTGCCAGATATTTCAGTAAAAGCAATGAGAAAATGAAATAATATCATTTCTAACTTTTATCTATCTATTATTTATTTATCATTTCTAACTTTTTATTTATTTTTATCTAGCCATCACTTTGGTTCTAGGGACCAAAAAAAGGTATTAAATTGATCAATGAGCAACTGAATCTTAAACAACATCATATAGGAAAGTTAAACAATTTATAGTTAATCAATAAATGAGACCTTTTTCTAAAAATATAAAGATTGACACAATTAATACCTTCCTGATTGTAGGCTAAAGCCTTCAGGGGAAAATGATAAATAAAATTAAATGTGAGTAATATTTATACAAATATTCCCTGCTATTTTATCTATATTAATTCAATGAAATAACTTAATTGATTGATCGAAATGAAGCAAATGCCATTAACTAAATATAATGATAAATGCTGCTACAATGCTTCCAAGTATGCCAACTTAAAATATAGCACAGATTTAAATAGAAAACCTCTGGACATGAGAAATGCCGGTGGAAACAGGTGAGAGGAATGTCTTATGTAACTTTAAAAACCTAGTTTATTATTTGTTATAAATAGTTGAATAGAAATTAAGACACAAATATCTTCAATGTTAATGATGATTAAATGGTATATCTCAAGGGATTTCATTTGCAAGCCTCTTCCTAAGATAAAAATAATCAAAAATGACCATCTTGAAATTAAATCCTCACCAGTGGTCTTTATGAGAATGGGCAGGAAGTATTTATCAATAATGCCTTCTGTGTAGCAACTCCTCTACACGATCCTCTATCCTGTGACACTATCATCTAGAGCAGTGGTTCTCAGCCTATAGGTCAGCACCCTTTTGAGAGTCTACAAACCCTTTCACAGGGACTGCATATTAAATATTGTACTTATCAAAAATTTACATTATAATTAATAAAAGTTGTAAAATTACAGTTTTGATTTAGAATGAAAATAATTTTATGGGTGGAGGTCACCACAACATAAAAACAAAGACCTCTTTAAAAATCATGGATTCTGGTAACAGAGAAATCTTATGAGCTGGATTCCACTCCCCCCCGTCCCCCAAACAAACACACCAGAAGATAAGTCAACCCAGAGCTATCTATGTGGATCTTGCTTTGGAAATTGAAGGAATCTCTGTTTTTCAGCTGTTCAGCTCTAACACAGAGCCATGGACAGTGTTAGTGCCATTTGACTAAGCTGAGATTAGGATGCAGAGGTTATACAGATGGAGGTTTTCAGTAAGAGAAACTACACTGTGTTCAAATCATGTGCTCAATAAGCTTTAAACTGCATTATTAATATTTTAAGTAATAATGTTAACTAATTTAGTTGTTTGGGCAAATAACTAGATGTTAGAAGCCTTCAAAACTCCAAGAAACTGTGGGTTATATGCTTTTATATTTTTAAGCATGCACATTTTCAGTAAGAACAAATGATCTTTTCTCCTATGTCACTGGTTAATGTATGTCTTCTACTAACCTCTCCATTTGTAGTTCGGAACATGGCTTGATGTTTCTTAATCCACACATAAACCTCCACTTTTTTTGCTTTGATATTCTCTTTGTACGGATGATTTTGCTTTTGAATCTCTACACATTAGCTCAGTGATAAAACCAACTCTCTTGAAACTTTTGCAACTCTTCTGAAGTATAAGTGATTTTCCTTCCATTATTTTTTTGCAAAAGCATTTTGTTTAGAAATGCCAGCCAACCCTATGTTAGAGGAGATAAGAGGTAAGGGGAAATAAGATACATATTTATTTAAATATTCATAAATATATAAGGGAGATGGCATAAAACACATAAAGTAAGAGTGGATTAATATTTTCAATTATTCCTTTTTCTATTAATTTGAATTTTCAAATCAGGAAAAGTATGTGTTCAGTAATATATTTAAATTCTTTTAAAGAATTTTATTAATTCTTATTGTATTTTTCTGAACATTACCTTGTGTAAGTTTTTGTAGTTTCCTCTGAAAGAAGGTGGGTTATTACATATCTTCAATATTCTTGCTCTCTGTCTCTCTGTCTCTCTGTCTCTCTGTCTCTCTCTCTGTCTCTCTCTGTCTCTCTCTGTCTGTCTCTCTCTCTCTCTCTATATATATATATATATATATGTGTGTGTGTGTGTGTGTGTGTGTGTGTGTGTGTGTGTGTATTCATTCTTCTTTCAACATTATTAAGGCATATTTTTACAATGGTACAAGCAATTCAAAATATTTTATTTTTTGAAGAAATTGCCCACACTAAAAAGGCATCAAAGATTAAGCTAAAATATTGTTTCTTCAATGTAGTTTATACTTATTAAAACAGTTATCAACCTTTGGCAAATATCTATCTCCAAAAAATGCTCTCATTATGAATGATAAAATAGTAAAATTACAGTTATGATGTAGCAATGAAAATAATTTTACTATTGGAAGTCACCATAACATGAAAAATTGTATTAAAGGGTCATATCATTGGGAAGGCTGAGAACAACCATACAAAAACAATGAAAATATGAATAATTTTAATTGGTTTATCTTCATGTATATTACAAGAAATTCAATTCCAGACTATGAACACTTTATAGGATGAAAAAAAATTCACTGTGAACTACAGAGAACTAAAACTTCTATATATATCATAAGATAGTCTAGGATACATCTTATTAAGCATATTTTGTTTTTTCTTTTTTTTCTGTGACTCCTATGATAAGGGGCCCTTCCATCAAACTATTTTCCTTTCTTACATGATTAAGAGTATTTCACACACTGCTACATTCCTCTTTGACAAGGAGTAACTTTTAAATAGAGTCTGAACTTCTCTACATGACTGAAAGGGAGCCTGCGGTTTGCAGCCTTCTAAATTAGACCTAGATTCCTAATTAGCTCAACAGGGAATGAACTAGCATTCAACCTTCCTTTTTCTTATGATCTTCCCCCAACTTGGCAAGACACTGCAGCCCATGAGGCTCAGTAAAAATAAATCACTACCACAGAGGTATGGTGGAGCATAAATATTCAAAACCTAGAATCACAAGCCTATGAATCAGAATGGTTTCATATGTATATCCTAAGCACACTAAATTACACATCATTTTCTTTATTAATAAAATGAGAAAATATCACTCCAATTACCCATGACAATTTAACCACCTTCATTTTTTTTTTTTAGCTAATTAAGAATATTATTTAACCCTGAAGAGCAGGGCTAATTTCCCAGTAGAGAAATAGCGTAAGTGCTTGGGTTTTTTCCCCTTTTTCTATGATTAGTACAAAAACCAGAGCTTAAAGGAATGATGGAGGAAGAGAAGGGAATCCCCAAAGCACTAAATAATAGGCCTGCTTCACATAGATCAGCCTCCCTAGACAATCAGACACTACATAAATGTTTCCATTGTTCATTCCCTTCATTGCACATACAATGAACCTGTCCATGATGATTAAGTGATGTCTTACCACAGAAAAGAAAAGCATTTTCCTAGAATACATCACTGCTGCATTTTTTAAAAAGCATATTAAATGCATCATCCGATTCATCACAAACGTTCACTTACTAAAGATAAAGAGAGGCAATAATTCAAACTGCATTTTTATGGATTAAGTTTGATGCCAAAATGATTACATATTTCAGCAATAGCTCTCTAAGGAATCTGGTTTCACAAAATACCTTGCAATGGTAAAATGGATAAGCATTTGCAAGCTGAATAAGCTGAATTAGGTACTAAGTTGACATTTGTTTGGTGAGTACATTTATTCTATGATATTGTGATACTGGCTCCCTGAAAGATGCTTAGGTACTGACATTTTGGGGATACACATCTGTTCAAACCTTGTACCAAATATAATTTAATAAAGTAGTCTTTAAAATTTAAATGCAGTTAATAAACAATAGCTCAAATTTTAATTGTGTTTCATATTCTATCATATACTTTAGCAGTAGAGCCATTGAAAAAATTTCTCATATATATATGATATAAATAAACATACTATATATATATACGATATATATATATATATATATATATATATATATATATATATATATATATATATCGTATGTTTATTTATAATGAGCTGTTTCTTCCCAGAATAATAACTCAGACACAAAATATATATTTACAAATACATAGGCCATATAGTTACGCTCATTCCCTTACTATCTAATGATTTAAAGTAACCCATTTATACTAATCTACATTCTGCCACCTCTGGTTACCTTTGCTCAGGTACCATGCATATACTCATATCTTCACCAGTGACTCTTCCCTCTATCTATCCCCCAATTCATTCTGCCTACTAGATGTCCCATTTTCTATTCTATCCTTTCCTGTAAGCCATAGGTTTTCTAATTGACAGGTGATACATCCATAAAATATACAAGTTATTCTCTCTACATATGTTATATATAAATATATACATGGATGTATATATACAGTCATATACACATATACATTTATATATATGAATATTATATATTTATATATACATACTCTCATATATGTACATATATATGCTATATATACATACATATATATGTATATATATTTCATATATATCTTTATATATACATTTCATATATATGTATATATATGAAAGAGAGTAGCTAATGAACAACAAGAACTTGGCTTCATCCTCCCCAAATCCCTAACTCCTCAGCACAGAGTTTTCTCACATATATCAACATATGTCGTTCTTTATGTTAATGCTGGGGCTTTACACTCAGTTCCTCTTGCTTGTTCTACAAACTTTACCACTAAAACACCTCTTCCAAACCCATATATAAATTCTAACATAAAAAAATCATACACCACAAATGGGAATAAACACTGAAATAATCATTCTGGAAGAAATACTATATAATTGTTTAAAAATATAAGCAATAAACAAAGATGTGCATGCCTTGTGTCAATAAAGATATAGTATATTAAAAGAGTATTGGATGTATTATATGAGTAATTAGAATATCAGTTTTCACAGTACATATTTTACCAAGTAAATTAATGAATAGTTTAGGTATGAATTAATGGAGAACAATAAAAATTATATAATTTTTCAATAAATATAAATACTAACCAACTAATCATATACAAATGTGTATATATAGTCATAAAATATTTTTAGCTTTATGAAATGATCGTATAAACTATATGTTAAGTATAATTTTGCCATTTGTAAGAAGAACCTGTATAAAAAATTAAATGATCGGAAGACCAAAAAATCTCACTGTTTACTATTATTGCAACTGTATAAAGGAACTAAGAGATGAATTTAGTTTTATTGTTTTACATGCAGTTACTTAAAAAAATCATCAAGGAACTAATATCTTTTTGACAGATATGAATAACCAGAAAAGTAATTTTATATTATTCTATTTTAATAAGCACAGTTTATTAAATATTTTGTTTAATTTACTGTTCAATTAGATTTTGTCTTTATTAACTGGAATGCTCTATTTTGCATACTGATACTGAATTTTAAAGCACTGAAATATATAAGGAAAAGGGTTTGTGGTTATTTCTGTACCACAATGTAGGGTGTACTTTGAAGAAGTGGCAGAAAATAAGGAACATGTAGGCACTATCATAATTCTCTTCTGTGTTTATGAGTCTTGATATGAGTAAAGTTCAGAGCTACTGAAGACTTTAAAGAACTTGAAAATTCTCTCTCTATATAAAGACAATTGCTGGACAGTACTGAAGTGTCCTTTTTCTTCCCTTTTGTTACAGAACTTACCACTCTTTGAGAACAGGCACTTCTTGATGACCCCTAGAAAGCTCACTCTAACAGATAACTGTAGATTAACTATCTTCAATATTAAAGAGAAATAGTTGAAGATATCAAGTGAATCTTCAACACTAATAAAGACAAAGAGACTATGAAAGGTTAACCAAAGAAAAAACGTTACCACTGCATCCCAGAGATACCATGAGTAGAAAATGGTCTTCAAAGAAGAGTTGATATTTAGCTGCGTTAAAATTATCAGAGAAATTTTGGGAAGATCTAAATAATAATCACAAATTTTAGTAATTGATAATTTCCTGCAGAATTCAATGGCAATATCAACAAAATTTTTATGGGTTGAATAGTACAATGAGATTAGAAGTGAAGTAGATGACCCATACTATAGCCTATTCTAGAATAAAAATCTGGTAGAAGCAGAATGTCAAAAACGAAAAATAGAGAGCTGACACTATGTTATTTAATTAATCAGTGCCTGATTATTGTTAGGACACCTGTTGAAGCACATAATTTTATATAGAAAATATATTATCAGTGTTTACTTACTGATCCTTATCTTTAGTGTAGAAAAATGATAATTTTAGTAAAATAAATGGATAATAAAAAGGTAATTTTGAAACCTGATGTTTTAAAAGTCATCTTTCACTAGAAAGGCTTAGATTGTTATAATGAACAGATATTTATTTTAATAAAGAGTTACACTGATGAGAAGGGGTATTAGGATGTAGTAGGGTGTAAGATATAAAATATATCTATTTTCCAACATTTCCTAAGCCCATGCTCATGTCTAGGAGAAGGGAGGATTCTCCCTTCTCTCCAAACATTTTCCCAGATGTGGAATCAGGAAGGAATTATGACCTAATATCATGGGCTTAAAGAGCCTAAAATGTAGCTTGAGAACTTTAGGCTTGCAAAATTCTCTTAAGAAACTTTCCAAGACAGATTTTAAATCTTGACTTAGAAAACATCTTTTGATAAATCAGCTTTTACAAGGTTGCATCTGTCAGTATTTATTGAAGTGTAGTGAACAAGAGATTATAAACCACTCATGGGTTTGTCCTCAATCTTCATGTAATTGTCATTGAAGTCTTCAACAATTTAATATAATTGTGCTGTTACCACAATTTGTAAAATTATTAACAAAGAACAATATTCATATTTGCTGGCAACTTAAGCTAACCTACATGATCCCTGGGGAATAATATCTCTGAAATATTCTTGTAAACCATCACAATTTAATAATTTGTTTAAACATAAATTTAGTTGTAAGAAGTCACATGTTGATTATTCCACTGCAGAGAGAAATTTAAACTACTCAAAAAGTAGCTGATTTCTTTTTAGGAAAAGCAAGCCATAGACAGCAAAATATTAATATATTCATTAATCATGAAAATTAATGCTTTGTTTTCGGGTGGAGGGAACTGAACTCCAGTAGCAGTAAAACATTGTTCAGACTGTCTGATGCTTTGGTATATATACTGGTAATATATTCCAGTAAGTAGAAATCTCAAAAGAAAATGACCCTAAACAGAAATTAAGTCTCTCTCTTTCCCTCTCCCTCTCCCTCCCCCTCTGTGTGTGAGCGTGTGTCTGTGTCTCTCTCTAACACAGAGATGTCTATGTTGTTGATGTTCAAACAAAAAATCTAAGTTTTGAGTAATATTAGAGACAATAACATAAATTTTTTATGAGGATTCCACTGTGAATTCAGTGGTAAAGTCAAAGTCAAACATGTAGCACAGAGAGTTAGGTAAGTGAAAAATTAATCTCAATATTTTAACATACACAATTGCTTCTGTGTGCTTGCTAGCACATATGCCTATGTAATTTTTTCAGGGACTGTTACACATATTAATATTGACATTTGTCAACTCCATAAGCATATTCACTTCACCTATGGTCACCATTGTCTCTCTCTTAAAGATAGTCCTTTGCTGTTCTCCCCAGTGATGTCCTTATTGAGGTTTCTGCTTCTTTGCTCAAAGATGACATTCAGAAATAGATGGTTGACAGAATATAAGCCAACTGAATTTTCTTTCACAGATAGATTTGGATTTTGTACTTAATCAGTGACTGTGAGCTTGTGCCCATCCAGTATCAAACAAGAAAATAAAAAACTAGCCTGTTCTGCTAAAACTAACAGAATTCCATGTAGCTATTTCACATGTGTGACAAAAAGGCTAAAAGTCAGATATGGAACAAAGTTGCTGCAGAAGACAGTTATTATCCTTTAGAGTGACTGTTTTGCAACTATACAAACAAAAAAAATAGCAAGTCCCCCTTTTTGCAGGACTTAAGAAAAAATGAGGCTAACAATAAGTACAAAGTCTACCTTAGTTACCTTTTAATCCCTACCAGACTTTGAGTTTAATATTCCATCCAACTTAAACAATTTGCACAGGATTCAAGGTAGGAGCCACGACACACAGGTATGCCTATGTCATAAATTCTTCCCAGAGGATGTCTAACAACAGTCAGGTAGAAGAAACTCATTATATGTGTCATGAAATTAAGTCTACAGGGCCAGGGTTAGATTTTCTTTGCTCAAAGTACTTTGTTTTTGTTTCTCTGGACAAAGCACAGCTGGCAAGCACAGCTCTGCCTACAACTGTATGCATCATTGATGCAAATTACTTAGCATAATTGCAGCATTTTTCCCAAGGGACATGGATCCCTGTTTAATAAACTTTGAGCATTCAGAGTAACTCAAATAACATGGGTTCCTGTTTAATAAAACCTATAGCATTCGGAGTAACTCAAAATGTGATATCCTTATCAGTTGTATTTCACTTATGCCCCCCTCCCAATTCTGGTGGAATTTACCAATCAAGAGGTGGTATTAAGACAAGTAGCATTTCTTTTTAAAGTTAGAGTCACATTTAGACTTTTTCAAAGAAACATTACTAGGATTTTAATAGGAGGTAAACTTTTCATGCAATGGGGAGAGGGTTTGGGGCTGGCATCTGTGACTTACTTAAAACAATTAGGACAGTATAAAGGCTGTAGCTAGTCATTCCATTATGCTATGTCCTATGCTGTCCTTTCAATTTGGGCCTTATGGGAGAAAGTCATCATGTTAAAAAGACTCAGTGGAAAGAAATTATGGGAAGACTGCAGCCAAGAATCAGCTCTTAATCCAATGTCTCCTGAGGAACTGAAAGCTGCTGACAACTGTGCGACAGAAAATAGACTTTTCTCTATTCAAGCCTCAAATGGCTGACACTGGCAACATTTCAGAGGCACAAGCAAAGCCATTTTTGGACTCTTGACTCATTGAAATGTCAGAAATAGTGTATTACTGTAAGCTGTCAGACTTGTGATGATACTCTTAGGCGACAAGCAGCTAATTTATCTAAATAGTTCCCATTAATAAGTTGCTTACATGACATCTGGTTCTCAGAAGAAACAACATTTGAGCAAGAGGGGGTATCTAGTGAAAAACCCCAGTGGGGGTTGTGGTTGAGTGTTCTAGGGCAGGGAAGGAGATAATGCATCTACAACAAAATGAGTATCAGGAGAGTAATAGAAGAAAAATAAGAGCTTTATCAGATTTATTAGCTACACTAAAGACTTCCAGGTTTGAAAGAAACAAAAACAGAGTGTCTAGCAAAGAGGGTCTAACAACCTGAAAATAGCCTCATACATACTATATACTGTGATAAAGATAACCTTAAGGAAGTAAAAAGTAGTGATTGAGGCCAGATAGGAGATGATCACAATAATCCCAGTTGGAAGGGATGATGTAGTTATGTGATGTAAGAGGGTGTGGGATTTTGTTTGTATTCTGAAAATACCATCTACAGGAGTTCCAGATAAACTGCATAAGACTGCGAAAAAGAGAAGCCTCCGTATGACTACCACATGTGGGTAGGTGCAATTGGGTGAGGAAACTCTAAGGGAACATGTTTTATGTGTTGATTTTTCCATGAGAAAAATGAAGACTGACTCCATTAAAAGCATGAGACACTTGGGACACATATTGACTTGGACATGTCACATCATTATTGCAGTACCAGTGAATCACAGGGAAGGTTTTGACTTTGGCTTTCCATAGGTATGGACCTAGGTAACTTTCTAAGATGGTTAACACAAAGACAGAAGGGAGGCAAAAGCTAAGCTTACAACTAGTTCAAAATATAGAAAAAGAAGCAACCAGGAATTGTCTAAACCCTCTCTCATCCCTTAATTTTTTTCATCCATTTCATTGAAAAGATCCCTTGAGTTCCTGCTTTAAAAATTGCTAATAACTATTGGAGGTCGTCTCTAGAAGTTATATCTCCCCTTCTCGACTAAAATCTTTCTCATTGGGTCCTGGGAGTCTGGGATCCTCCAGTAGCTATTCCCATTTTCCCACCCCCCCCCACTACATATATTTATTCGATTTCCTGACCCTCTGTACCTCTTTCCTATTCCCTCCAGTACCTGATACTGCTTCCCTTATTTTATCCCCCTCCTCTCTCCGTCCCAGGTCCCTCCTCCCTCCACCTCCTTATATCCTCCTGTTGCCCCCTCAATGTAGGACTGAAGCATCCACACCGTGGTCTTCCCTCCTCCTAAGCTTCATATGGTCTGTACACTGTAGACCACCTTCAATAGATAGATACAGCCCCCGATCGAGGAATGGGACCGCACACCCATCTCAAAATTTTTAACCCCAGAAATATTCCTGTCCAAAAGAAGAACAGGAACAAAAAATGGAGTAGAGACTGAAAGAAGGGCTATTCAGGGACTGCCCCACCTGGGGATCCATCCTGTCTGCAGACACCAAACCCTACACTATTGCCATGGTCAAGAGGCTCTTGCTGATAGGAACCTGGCATGGGTGCTCCTTGGGAGGTTCAGCCAGCAACTGACCAATGCAGATATGAATGTTTGGATCCAACCACCAGGATGAGCTCAGGGACCTGGTCAGGGAGCTGGAGGAAGGACTGGAGGAGCTGAGGGGGATTGCAATCCCATAGGAAGAACATCAGCTGGCTGGACTACCCAGTGCTTCCAGGGACTAGAACACCGACCAAGGAGTGTACAGGGAGTGATCCACGGCTCCAGATACATAGGTATAAGAGGACGGCCTTGTTTGACATCATTGGGAGTAGAGGCCCTTGGTCCTGTGGAGCTCCAATGCCCCAGCATAAGGGGATGCTGGAGGGGTGGGACAGGAGAGGGAGGGAGGAGAGGGAGTTTGTAAGATGGGGAGGGCTTGTCGAGGGGTAACCAGGAAGTGGGATATCATTTGAGATGTAAATGAATGGAATCATTAATAAAAACTGCTAATATGTTAAATTTTCTCAAGTTTTCTCAGTACCCAGCACTGGCTGCTGCCCCTTCTACTTGACTGCAGTCTTTGCCAGAACATGTATGCCATCCACACCACTTCCCAGAGCTATTCCTACATTTCATTAGTAAGTATGCCCAACAAGTTTATTGTAAACATAATATGAAACACTAGGCCACGAATTGACTCTAGGTACATACTTGAGAAAACACGTAGTTCAGGAACTATCTGTATATATTTTTAATAAGAAATATCAGGGTTAACAAAATATCTCAATTGGCAGCGAGCTTCTCTAGCACTCATGAAGCCTTGGGTTCAGTCCCAGCATGATATAAATATGGTGGTTGCTGGCACATGCAATCCTAGAACTGGCAAAATGGAGGCAGGAGGACCAAGAGTCCAAGGCTGTGGGCTGCACAGCCAGTCTGAGGACATCCTGAGAGCATGTGAACCCTCACAAAGCCTTTTACAAAACCCAAAAGGTGAGTACTAGAAAACAACCACAACTGGGTTGTTTATATTCCAATCTAATTTAAAAGTAAATGTAATGAATTTTCTCAATGTCTTACTAAACAATCACTGTAATCATGGAAAAGTTGAATCAAATAAATAGATCAGTTCTAAGACAGAACTGGAAAAATGTTTAATTATTTGCTATCCAAATGTTCCCCACAGAGATGCTACAGACTTACATAAATAAATAAATAAATAAATAAATAAATTCTCTGACACTTTTCTTCACTCAAGCTTCTAAAAAGAAGAGATATAGTTCAGTGAGAATATCTTATTTGCACTTCTAAGATTAGATAATTTTAAAGCCCTCCAATCAAACATATGAGGAATATTATAAAAACTGAACATATTATATTTAGGAATACATATGCATTTGCATATAATCATAATAAATAAAAATAAGAGGCCATAAATTTGAAAGAGAACAAAGGCTATATATGTAAAGTTTAGTAGAGGGTAGGGGAAGGGAGAAGTAATATAAGATTATAATCTCAAAGTAAAAATTGATTAAAAATTACCTGCTTATTTTTTTTACCATATTTTAGTTTGATTTGACATTAATATGGATTTTGCTTTTAAAAAATCTGTTCAAGCCACTAAGTTAGCACTTTTTGAACTAAAAAAAAAACTGAACAGGGATACAAGTATATTATCAAATATGATTTGATATTATATATGTGACATAAAACATGTTAAATATGTGCTGGATGTTTAAGATGACTTTATCTAGCATAGGATCACCTCTTGGGTGAGCTATTACATAATCCCTATATTAAGTTATAAGTTTTTGGCTATTACAAACATGCTACAATAAATTACTGATAATATACAAACAAAAAGTGATAATTGATAATTGACATGAAAATCCATATTTGATATTCTATTAACAAAGATGTAAAGTTAACTGATTCTTAATTTCCTTGTTTGAAAATATCAAAGACATAACTAAACAGTTGTCTAAGTCATAAGAGGCTTTTAAATTTTTTTCCTGTCAATAATAAATAGAATTCCTTTCAGTCATATAAACTATTAAATAATTTACTGCAACAAGAATAGAGTTAAAGACTATTATGTTTTGATTATAAATGTAATACACCTAAAACACTATCTGTTCAGGATGTTATTGTAATATTGAAGGCAGTTATAAGTGGAGGTGGAGGGCAGAGGCGGATGGAGAAGAAAAGCTTCTCCATCTAACTGAAATCATATGCTTTCCCACTACACTGGACAACTGTTGTGGGCAGTGGAGATTACCACCCACTTAAAAATTCAAGCTGAAACATGAAGCTGCTGTCCAGCACCACACCCAACCACATACCCCAAACAGATTTGTTTTTTGAGTCTTCCTTTGTAGTTAACCAAAACTGTATTTAAATAATCTGCTTAGCATAATGCGAAAGCTCAGAATAATAAAGTGAAAACACTCGATGCTCCAGTTTCATTAGATTTGTAGTACTCCCGCCAGATGATCATTTTTCCACAGTCTGGCTGTACTAGCCATGTAAATTACTAATGCCAAGCTGCAGATTTAGTTTATAATTGGGTAAAGGTTGAAATATCACCTTCGGACATAAAGCAGTATATTTCTACTTCAGTGTGTCTTCTAATCGTAAAGCACAAAATTAGAAATGAACTTTTGGACTGGGTTAGTGTATAGGACTGAAGGTGTTTCCATTTAGCAGGTTTAGATTTTTATGTTCCCTCTCTCTGCCTCTCTTCTCATCTTCCTTCTTCTCCTCATCTGCATTTCCTTCCCCTGTTTCTTCTTTCAGTTTTTAGATGACCAAAATAACTTATGAAATAAGTGTATATAAAATGTCCATTAGTGAAAATAATTTTTATAATTGGTATTTATTATTTTCAAATAATAATATAATAATTCTGGGAATGCTCAAAACACTCTTTATATTAATTTATTCATACATGAAAATTTACTAAATAAAAAGGAAAGGCATACAAAGTATTATCTAAGACAATGGAGGATTACTGATTATTATACACCAGAGTAGCAAATGTAGAGTGGCAACCAATGTAGCCCGTGACCCCCGTTAAACAGTAAGTTAGATTATATTTGAAAAGAAAATCATGCTTCTTGTAATTTATCACAATATTTTTCCTTACTAAGTGCAATAGGGGCTGAAGATTCAGAAACATATATTAATATTGCCATTGCTTCTCATATTTAAGCTATACCTCTAATTAACATTAAAGAGACAATGTAATGAAAGAGACCTTCCATGAATCAATTGAAATTTAAGGCTTTAGAATGTACAAGCCTGTCCTCAGATGATGATTCATTTGTCCATCCATCTGGCTTATTGGTACAGTTTCTATTTCTATTTGTACTCATCTCAGTATGTATCATTTTCAGACTCTCTCTAAGAATCTCATTTTCCCAAATGGCATCCTGCAGAAGTCTAAAAAGCAGACACAAACTTTTAAGATATAATGAGATTTTGCATGTGTCTTTATGAATACATTTTCATCACTGATACAAATTTTACAAATGAAGTGTGTGCTATAAATAGTATTTTAATTTGCTCGCTTACGAGGAGCAATCACTTGTAAAAGTCATAAAATTTTATTTATGCCAGTAAACAAGAGACATTCAAGTGGCAACATACAATATGTTGAAAACTAAAATATGCAATAATGTTACTAGTTCCAAGATAATTTAATCAGTTTTGGAAATTCCAAGGAAAAGTCAAATATCTGTTTAATGCATTGATTTAACTCAACAACTATTATGACTTTTTAAAATCTGCCACATAGCAGTAGACTGGATATAAATGTAAAAGGCAGCTTTGTCAACCTCTGGGTGAACTTGTACTAAAGGAAGTACCTGCTTTATTTCAGAGAATTTCTTAATATAGGAGATATAACTCTGTAATCATTAGATGAAATACTGAAATATTAGTAACTGTTTCATTTGTTTGATCTAGTCCTTATTTTTTATCTTGGAAAATACTATTATTTCTAATTATGTCTCAACTGTTTCCTGGAAAAAAATACAATAGAAAATGATAATGAGGCATGTTTGCCACATTGAAATATATCCCATATTGACCTAAATACAGGTAAAATCATTAAATTAAAAAAATTAAACCTTTGATACTAAGCTCAAGTACTTTCAATGGTCAGGGAAAATTGAGACTTTAAATGTCAAATACCATTAAGTGAAAAGCATCAAAATGACCATATTGACTTGCTAGAAACATTTCATTGAAAATGTTACATGTTTATTTTAATTCAATATTTTATATATGTTTAGGACAATTATTTAGAGATAAATTATAATTTACAGTTTTGTATAATACTACAAAGCTTTATTGCCCCCTACAATGATAATTTTAATGGTTCTTTCTGTTATACTACTCTCAAAGAAGACACAGTGTTTGCATTTACTTGAAATAGCACCACAAATTGGAAAATAAAAATGAGTTCACATGTTAATGCAAAATTATTGACATTTAAAAGCCATGATTGCATTAACTAAAGGCAAAGCATACTGGAATAGAAATTCAAAATTATGCCTTCTTCCATAGAATATTAAAGCATATTATCCCAATATATTATAAATATTTCAAATCTAAGGAACATAACAAAGTAAATTTTAATGATGCCAATACATGCAAGAGATAGAAATATAATAAATTATGCTCAATCCAGTAAAATTTACTTTATGTTTGCATATCACTCATACCAATTTGATTTTATTCATTGATTGAACAATTAATATGGATGCCAGCCTTAGGCTCTATTTTCATAAAGAAGAAACATGTTTCGATTCACATAATCATAGATATAATTATAGTTGGTGGTATTTTTATTTCTGGGTTTTAGTTGAAAACAAAAATACATCAATATCATTTTTCAGTGGCCTGTTATTGTTACTGTATGATAAAAAGACAAAAATCATACTAAGTTCATGAAGACTCAATTGCTTTACATATGCAGTAAGGATTCTGATATAAAATGTCTTTATATTTCTTAAATAACCAATATAATACTGTTTTCCTTCCTTCTCCAAATTATTTTATTATAACTAATCTTTCTGCAATCTGCACTGCCATAGCTGTTTCTAAGTTAATCCATTTAGTTACCAATATGGAGTCTGAAAATATACATATATATGTGATATATATGTATATATAGTTACTAATAAGACTATTGGTCTCAACAGGCTAGTTCCAAAAAAGGCAACGGTATGCAGACATTTTGTATAGTCATTACATTGTGAGATGCTCTGTATGACTGACATTGAGGGCTAAAATTATATGATTCTCAAATAATAATCATCATCATCATTATTTCTTCTTCTTCTTCTTCTTCTTCTTCTTCTTATTATTATTATTATTATTATTATTATTATAAATGCTATACACTAAAGTAAGTGTAAAGAACATAACACCATAGGACAAAAAGTTAATACCGTGCACTAAATGACAGATATCAAGATAACTCAACATTTCTACTGGTATTAACTATGACTGTCTCTGATTTAATAATCTAATATTTGTTGCAGGATATTTGATCACATTATGAACTCCAAGATTGTATTTTGTACTGGAAAAACCTGTTTTTAATTGTGGTGTGGCCCAGCCTTAGTACACACCTTTAATCCAAGAACTTTCTGCTTGGGTATTGTAAATAGCATTAAATAAATTCAACCATAGGTCAAGAGGCAGAGCAAGAAACAAGTTGAAAGAAAAATAGGCATATAATTATTTCTTTCTTTTCTTCTTTTTTTCTTTCTTTCTTCCTTTCTTTCTTTCTTTCTTTCTTTCTTTCTTTCTTTCTTTCTTTCTTTCTTTCTTTCTTTCTTTCTTTCTTTCTTTCTTTTTCATCTCAATTGCTGTGTCCTCTCCATATCCCCTCCCTTTCTGATAGGGTAGGGTGCCGCTGGGTGTCCCACACACATACACTCAACTTTCTGCAGGGTTAGGCACATTCTCTCCCACCGAAATGAGGAAGCTCTGTTAGTGGATGGTTTGCACAGACCAACAACAAACAGGTTTAGGGACAGGTCCTGCTCCAGTTGTTGGGAAACAATATCTGATTATTAAGAAAAAAACATACAGAGTAAAAGAGAGTTAGGAGGATTGACAGAGACACACAGAAACTAGCAAGAGGGATGTTAAGTTTGAAAGAAGGTTTGTTGCTGTTGTTGTTTGGTTTTGGTTTTCTGGTTTTTTGGGGTTTTTGTTTTTGTTTTGTTTTGTTTTGTTTTTGTTTTTTGAGACTACTGGAAAGATGGGATTGCCTCTGGTTCTTCAGCTGAGAAGGAAGGTCAGCTGGGCTTTTTCTCAGCCTCTCTGAGCTAGCAGAATTTCACCCCAGCTTTTAGCTCCCTAGTTTTCATTGGTAAACTCTAACGATTGAGATTTTGTCTTGTCAGGCATAGGTGGGAGAGGAGGCCCTTGGCCCAATGAAGGCTGGATGCCCCAGTGTGGGAGAATTTGAGGGCAGGGAGGTGAGTGTGGGCACATCCTCATAGAAGCAGGAGTTGGTGGGGGCGATATGATAGGGGTTTCTGGGTCGGGGGAAATGGGGAAAGGAGATCACGTCTGAAATATCAGACAAACACTAGGTTGTGTAAGGTATATTTTTAAAATGAGTGTTATCTATGTAATTTGTCATTGGTGAGAACTTGTCATTAATATGTAGATACCTAAGAATATTTACATGAAAACATAAGAACACTTGTAAACAATTTTGATAGACTTCTGAAATTTCTATATCAATATCAGTAAGTCTATTTGGTACCTTTCAACTGACCAAAGTAACTTATATATTCTAGATCGGGTTCTTTATAAAACTTACCAGGTACACTTTCTGTGGAAAACAGTGGTGCCCATAGAACACCTAGATTGTTAAATTCTTGGCATTTTGAGCTAAATCAGAGGTTTTGTATCTAATAGTTATCTTGAGTTATTGTGGAAATCTTGACTCTCAGATTATCACAACTAGGTTTCTCACATCACTCTCTAAGAATACTTATTATTGAAAAATAAATTTGTGTTGAGTCATCTTATACACAGAAATATAGTGACTCATTAAATATAACCTCTAAATTTTAAATTACATTGCTCTTCACATCAGCATTTATAGCATACACCTGCATGTTTACTATGACTTGGTCCACTTTATGTACGGTCTTACCCTTGTTCTTTTGGTGGCCTTTATCATAAGCATTTTTCCCAATAATCAAAATAGAAAAAATCTTTATAAAAACTGTGTCTTTTCTGTTTTGCATTCCTTTGGTAGGAAGGGCTTAAGAAACCAACCTAACAGATTAATGTAAAAAGAAATTAGGCACCCCCACATCAATCTTTGAATATACTTATGAAAAAAATTAGATATTAAAGGAAACTAAGAATTTATCGTTAAGATTACTGATCCTTAAATTTCTTCGGCTTTCATAAAAACTCTGATATAAGTTTTGATGTCAAGTTCAAATTTTTTATTATTTCTGTGCTCACTTTTATGTATTTTTAGATCAAATTATAAATTATGTTAAAAAAGATTATAAAGATTATAAAGGCCTGGCAAAAAGAAAAGCAGAAAGAACAACTCCATATTTATAAACAGAAAAGTTTAAAAGATCTTTCTTAAGGCCTACAACACTTTTGGCAAGTATCAAGTCTCCTCCAACTTCTAAGGCCAGGAGCTGGTCCAAATCCCTGGTAGTCAGAGAGCATCTGCATGAGTTGTTGTTCTAGTACCTGACAGCTTTGGCTCTCTCTGTTAGCAGGAATTTTTATTCATTTTTTATAATATCTTTTTCCTTGTATTGAAAAATAGATTTTTCCCTTACATGATTTATACTGATTATAGTTTCCCCATCTCTGCTCCTTACAGTTTCTCCCCACCTCTACTTCCATCCAATGCAGTGCACTGTCTGTCTCTCATTAGAAATCAAGCAGGTTCCTAAGGAATAATAATAAAATAAAATAGGATGTAATAAGAAAAAAACAAGGATTGGCACATGAAGATTTCGATAGGTCAAAACACAAACAAAGCAAAACAAACTAAACTAAACTAAACAAAGAACAAAAGCATAAGAAGAGAACTTGAGACAGGTGCAAGGAAAGAGAGCCATACAAATTCTTAAACATTTAGGAACCTTATATAAACAGGAAAATGGACACACACACACACACACACACATATGTGTGTGTGTGTGTGTAAAACAGCTATAGGGTAACAATATAAGAAAATATATAAATAGATAAAATTAAAAATACTAAGAAAAGTGTTTTTAATAAAAAAATAAAACAAGTCTCATGGGGAAAAAAATAAAACAACAGCAGAAGCTATAACATGGCATTATGAGATAAAAGTAAATCCAAAAATATTCTAGCCATTTACTGCTATAGATGTGATCTTTCCTCATGAGTAGTTTGATTCCCTACTGAATTTTCATTTACACATGACTATCTCTTGTGATTAGTTTTGTCTTGATATCTACTTTGTCATATTTTTAAAAGATTATACCAGCTTGTTTCTTAGGTCCATTTGTTTAGGTTTGCATCTTTTAACTCAGAAATGGTGTCTATTTTGATGTTATGGTGTGTTTCTTGGATGCAGGCAAAAGACTGAACCTGGTTTTGCATCCATTTTTGCCCTTGACTTTTAATTAGGGAATTAAGACTATTGATGTTGAAAGTTATTAAAGAGTGGTTTTTTTTATTTCATATTACTTTTGCCGTAGTAATATGTGTGTGTTCGTAATGTGTGTGTGTGTCCTTTTGATTTGTCAGTCTACGATTATTTGTTCCTTGTCGTTTTTTTTTGTGTATTACTAACCTCTTGAATTTGGTGCTATTTTTCTAGTGCCTTCTATAGGGTTGGATGTGTAGGTAGATACTATTTAAATTTGCTTTTATCATGGATTATTTTTTGGCATCTACTATGATTGAAAGTTTTGTTTGGTATAATAGTCTGTGCTAACATCTGTGGTCTCTGATAACTTAGTACATTTTCTTATGCCCTTCAGTCTTTTAGAATCTTCATAGAGAAATCAGGTGTTATTCTAATAGTTCTGACAGTATATACTTAGTCTTTTTCTCTTATAATTTGCAATATATAAGAACTTTGTTTCTTATATTGAGTGTTTTAATTTAATGTGTCTAAGGAAATTTCTTTTTTGATCTTGCTTAATTAGTGTTCTGTATGCGCTCTGTCAATTTATAGATATCTCCCTTTTAAAGTTAGGACAATTTTCTTCTATAATTTTGTTGAAAATATTTTTGGGGCCTCTGAGCTGATATTCTTCTCCTTTCCTTTATTCCTAATATTCTGGTAAGAAATTATTCTGAGATCTTGACAGAAATGGTCACTGGGGGTTCTGGATAAAAATTGTTTCTAGATATTTAGAAAAAAACACGGTGCTGCTTAATCTTTATTTGTAAGGTACAGTGATTTCAGCCTCCAAATATAATTCAAAAAGTATGTGTAGATATGGTACACAAACAGACTTGTAATTTATCAAATATTCTTCAACATTCCGAGTCTCAAAGAGCAATACAAACAGTCCATGTGTTTGGGGAACTAAACATTTTCCTCTCACCACCACATGACTCCTTGAACTTTCAATCAACTTCCTCCATAATTTCTTTTCTTGTAGGCCTTCCAGACCTACAGAAGGCACTAGAAGGAAAGCTCAAACTTAAAGAGGTTAACCATACCCCAAAAACACAAGGAACAAATAATCCCAGACTGACAAACCAAAAAGATATATACACACCTAAGAATAATGACCAACCTGCTTTTTTTTCTTCTTGTTTGCAAGATATTTAATACTATATCTTCATGCTTTGTGACTCTTTTAATATTGTAATTTAACATGCAAAAGTAAGTTTTCATTATTCAAATTATAAAATTTCCCTGTTTATTCTATTAACAAGTTTGCTTTGAATTAAAATGATGCATAGATGCTTCGAACATATGTAAAGTAAGACTTCATTATTCACGTAAAGTATATTGTTTTAGGGAAGAGAGTGGAATATTTGTCAGACTTCTTTAAAATGTTGTAACATTATATTTGTAAATTTCAAATACAGAAACTGGAGTTAATAAAAATATAAAGATATAGTTTAAGAATATAAGGCCACTCCTTTGGGGAGCTGATTTTGGGGAGCTGATTTTCCTAGTATTAAGTTTGTTCTCTCTCTGCTGTGTTTTGAAGTCTCTAAATATCCCTTCTTTTTTACCTAATATTGTCAATTCTAAAGAGAAGTTTCACCTAACTAGTTAGTGTATTGTTGTTACACATAAACTTCCTTCATGGTCTTTAGCTCACTCTGTCAGCTCAGATCTAACGTTTAAATTGCTGTGTGGTTTAACTTGTAAAAACATAGCAGGAACTGACTCTAAAGGTTCAAGTTCATTGGGATGAGCAGGTCAGAGGAAGCAATGACATACAAGAGTAAGAAAGACCCCACTCAGGATGTACCCTTACTTTCTTTTTTGCTTGTTTGTTTTGTTTTGCTTTGTTTTGTCTTTATTTGTTTGGGGGTTTTTGTTTTGTTTTGTTTTGTTTTTCGTTTTTTGAGACAAGGTTTCTCTGTGTAGCCTTGGATGTCCTGGAACTCACTCTGTAGACCAGGCTGGCCTCAAACTCAGAAATCCGCCTGGCTCTGCCTCGCAAGTGCTGGGATTAAAGGCATGCACCACCACCACCCGACTGTACCCTTACTTTCTATAGCTTTGTTATACCCAATTTCCTTCTATATTAAAGCCCTTTGTGCCCTTAATTAATGGAGATTGCATTTTGAGACCTGTCTTCCTAAAATGCTAGATTTTGAATGAATCTCATTCCTCGTTACCAACAATTCTTTCCCAAATAGTTCTGTATAGTTTGTAGCCTGGACTACCTACTATCCAGGAACAGAAGTAGGAGAGATGAACACAATTTGTATTTCTGACAGTAAACATTGGAAATCCTCAACATCAATCATTATACACAAAACTTTATGTTAGCATATATACATACTTTAGTGACTGTTCAATAATTGTGTTTTCAAGTCTCATAAACAAAATAAAAATAGCCTTTATTCTGTATGAAAATTTCTTCAAAATTATTATAAGTTTTAAAGAAAATGGTTTAATAAAATATAAAAATGTTTAATAAATATTAAAAGTGTTTAATAAAGTCTATCAAATAATCTGGGTGATTTTTTTATTTACAATTATAAAATTTTAGTAGATATTATTGAAATGACCAACTTTAAACTGTTAGTTGTCAAGGCAACCATTTTCTACTATACCTCAAAAAATTTCAGTTTATTTTAACTAATATCAGAGATGAAATTGATCCCCCAAAGATATACCTTTATATTGTTCTCACCTTATTACATGAGCTCTAGGGCTTATTTGAACCAATTTGAAAAGATTGGGAGCATGGGGGAGATGACAGACAAGGTGACTTATCTCTTTCTAACAAATAAATATCCCAGCATGTAGGTATGTTAGAGTAACTTGCCCTTTCTAGGACCAATGGTGGAGGGCCTGGTCATCTCTCTGCCCCATATGCATGCTCTTGCTCTCAGTGTTTGTCCTTACTGAATAAAATCCCAAATCTCTTATTGGGTCTTGCTATCTTTTAGATAATAGCTGAAGTTTTTCTTCAAAAGTAAACATCAAATGTGTACTAATGACCACCATGACAGATGGAATAGAACACAGCATAAAGTTGCATGTGAATTATAACCATGGCAGATACTTTACACATATTTTTTTATAAATCCACCCTTAACCACACATGCATGTATTGGAATATTCAGCAATTCTTCTGAGTACTGGCAAAGTGGTAAATAAGAAAAAGAATTAACTTATCACAGAGACAAGTAACATTTCTACAAATACAGTTAAGACTTGTCATCAGGCCTGAAAGACACACAAGCTGGTGTTTTATTGTTCTGTCCCCCATTTTTATATCACCATAAAACCTCCTAAAATCCACATCATGGATGGTCTTTCTTCTCTATTATTACTTTAAGGGAAACTTTAACACCCACAATTTTACAGACCATATTATGACATAGATTTTATATACCATGGAAGTTACCATGTCTTTCTTTGGTTCATTGCCCAAATAGTGAGTGTCTATACACACATATATACCATCCTCCACATAGTCAGTAGATACTCAATATGTATTTGCTTACCTCATCAATAGAGGATCTAGGTGAATTTATCACTGCTAGCCTTTGTTATTACTTCTGCCCCCTATTAAAGATAGTAGGCCCCATAATCCTTGGAATTATACAATCAAAGACCAACCACACTGACAAAGGACTGTAAAGAATGCATAGCAGTGAAAACAGAAAATATTTGCAATTGTTGTAAAGAACAGGCATATATAAATCATTGGTGGTCTACATTTTACTATTGTAGTTACTGGCATTATGGAACATAGTTTCAAATAGGTTTTTTTCCTCCCTGAAGTCAAATATCTCCATAGAAATGGGGTTATAACCAAACAGCATGGTAAATTTCCAGTATCTAATGATTCATGAGTATAGTTCAACCCTGCCTTTGAAAGAAAAGTTTCACTTCCTTCTTGACTTAAAACAGAGTAAACCACAGACAAGTTTGAATTATACTTGACCATGAGATCAAGAATAAGACAACTCACAAAAAGAGAATATAGCCATCTGATCTCCCTCCCCAGACACTTTTTATGAGAGTGTCAAATGTTTTGAAGTGGTTATGAAGTGCTTTCTATAAGTATGTTTCCACGAAGCTATTTTTCTGTAAGAAAATATAACCATAAGCTCTTTAAAAAGTTGACAGGGTATAGGAAAATTGAGAACTGTGAATAAAGTTTGTGTGAAGAACAAATTATAGATATTAAACTAACAGAAAGGTATTACACTTTGTTCACTACTCTTTCTGTGGGAACACTGATTTCTATGTTCAGACATAGCATTTTAGTACATTGAGGAATGGACACACCATTAAATGGCAATGCTTTCAGTAAAGTAAGTCAAGGAAATATGAAAAACATAAGTTAAAAGGAAGACAAGTTCAATTATTAAGGGTTTTCCTCAGAGGGCCACAGATAAAATGTGACATGGACCAGAAAGTTGTTCATTCTTCAAGATAGGCTAATGATAGGGAGGGTCAGGAGATGATACAAAAGATAAAAGCTGATGCCAGAAATTTTTGAAAAAGCCATTTTATTCAGAGAAAGCAGATTAAAATTTACTGTGTCTTGTACACTATTTTCAGGAAGAAATGAGAGTGAGTAGACTTGAACATAAATAAGGGGAATGAAAATTGATGGCATACCTTTTGTTGAGAGCTGGGTCAACCCAACACTTTCTAAGAGGCCCTAAAGATAGGACAAAATGAACCTAGCTCTGTGTCCTTGCTTCAAGGTAGATTTGACAAGACCAGTCTGGGGCTGAGACCTGGGCCTTGAAGGAATAAACATTTTTTTTTTAAAAAAAAATTCATGTAATCTAATTTTTTTTACACTCCAGATTTTCAGATTTTATTCCCCTCCCAGTCCACCCTCTGACTGATATTCCACAAACCCCAAGTCCCCATCCTCTCCCACATCCCCAAGAGGATATCCCCACCTCACAACCCTCATCCCACCAGACCTCTGCATTCCCTGGGGCCTCCAGTCTCTTAAGGATTAGATACATCTTCTATGACTGAATCCAGACTCAGCAGTCCTCTGCTGTATATGTGTTGGGGTTCTCATATCAGCTGGTCTGTGCTGCCTGGTTGGTGGTTCAGTGTCTGAGAGATGTCTGGGGTTCAGGTTAATGGAGACTGCTGGTTCTTCTACAGGATATCCCTCCTCCTCAACTTCTTGCAACTTTTCTCTAACTCAACCACAGGGGTCAACAGCTTCTGTTCATTGGTTAGGTGTAAATATCTGTATTTGACTCTTTCAGCTGCTTGTTGGGTCTTTCAGAGAGCAGTCATGATAGGTATCTTTTTGTGAGCATTCCATAGCCTCAGTAATAGTGTCAGACCTTGGGGCCTCCCTTGAGCTGGATCCCACTTTGGGCCTGTCACTGGAATTCCTTTTCCTTAGGCTCTTCTCCATTTTTGTCCCTGCAGCTCTTTCAGACCAGCTGATATGAGAACCCCTATTTATCAGATGATGACATATAAGAGCTAGAAGGGAAAGTAAACAGTGTTGTAAAACAAAAAAAAAGAAAACTGGATCAGGTTTTGAGTGACTGTCTCAATGGTATTTAGAAGGAAAAACAGTAGTTTGACCTTAACAGGGAAGAAAAAAGGAGATAGAAGTGGCAAAGGGTGATGAGAAAGATTGAAAGCTGTGTGTTGTAGAAATGATCTCTTGTATACTGTATGGAAGCACGGGTGCTAGTGACTGCACTTGGGAGGCTGCAGTACGAAGATTTCAAGTTCAGGTCTTGCCTAAGCTACATGTCAAGATCATTTTTCAAAAGAAAAAAAAAGGAAAATTAAACACGTCTATACTAATTATAAACACACATGATCCTGAAAAGAAAAATCTGATGGGAAATAAGCTGAAGGTGGGACATTCTGCCGTGAGAGAGGAACTCTGGGAATGAGTCAGGAGTGGGAGGTTTCCCTGCCAGCACTTGGAGGAAGGTAAACCCGTGAAACTGAGGAGGGTTAACTAGCCATGTGGCAGATAGAATAGTATAAATGGGTTAATATAAACTTCAAGATAGTGGGAGCAGGCCTAGCTTAAGGCTTAGGCATTTAACTAATAAATAATAAGCCTCTGAGTCATTATTCAGAAACTGGAGTGTAGGTGAAAAAGCCTGAGGATACAAACAGCATAATGTAAGGGTACAGCAGATACAAAATACAAACTTCCGGTCTGAGAAAAATCCCTGGTTGGAAAGTGGGGAAGAAACTCCCTCCAGAGCAATAACCTAGCCAGGCAAAAAATTGCTTCCTTTTAAGAGAGAGAGAATAGGAACCTTAGTGCACTTCCCAGGCAAGGGATAGGGAATGAGCAGCCTGGGCCTGTGGCAAAACAACATATGTCCAATGGAAAAGCCTGTGAAGACTGGAGACAGAACAGGTAGTGGGATGGAGGGAGAGAGAGGGTTCTTGAGAAATCTGCTTCCCAATTCCTATCCATGCAGTGAGAAGCTTGTACCTACCCAGAGCCAGGCAATGGGACTGACCTACAGGAGTGAAGCAGATCCAGGAGCCAACATCCAGCAGAATATGCCAACTGAGCTATAGAAAAATTGGCACCTCCAGCTACGGTTACAAGCAAATGGTCGAAAAGTTAACAGATGTGGTAAGATATTTCAGAAGTCTTTAAGGAGAGAGGGATGAAAAATATATACATTTTCTGTGTTAAAAAAAAATGGAAAGTGCAATTTCTCTTCCCTGGATGTCAATTGTTATTCATCTTATTTATAATTGGGCCTGGTTTTGTAGGGATATCTATTTAATTCATTAATCTTTTTGGCGGCCATTTAGCTGTGCCTTCTGTGGTATCAAACAGGTATATCAATCCTCGGCCCCATATAGGAACTGGGTTCTGGCCATTCCATTTAAGGGTAAAAGGGTCCTTCCACATAGTTGTGGCATAGATTTTATTGGGCTCAGTGATGCCAGAGGCATCCCTTCTTTTTTCCTTTCCAAAGAAAAATTAATCACCCGTGATGTCTGCTGTTAGGAGTTCTAATCCTAATGCTGGCCTCTGGACTTATACTACTCAGACTTCCAATGAGCCTTTGACAAGGACATCAAACAGCTATAGACTGACATCACTAATCTGAAGAAATCCCTCGTTTTGCTGTCTGATGCGATCCCCCAAAATTGCAAAGAACTTTATTGGACTTGATTTTCTCTTTTACAATAGAAAAGACTGTGTACAGCTCTAGACTGTGTACAGCCCTTAAAGAAGAATGCTGCTTTTACATAGACAAAACAGGGATGATTAAAGAGAGCATGAAAAAGGCCAGAGAAGGTCTTGAGAAAAGACAGAGAGAGAAAGAGAAAAATGAAAGCTTGTACAAGAATTGGTCTTCAACCTCTCCATGATTGTTAACCCTTCTTCCTTCCATCTTGGGACCATTAATTAGGTTATTTTTGCTTATTTCCTTTGGTCTCTGGGTCTTAAATAGCCTAACTTTGTGAAACAACAGATAGATAATCTGATAGCAAATTCTATTCAGCTACATTATCATAAGTTACCTATGGAGGACCATGAGACTCTAGATGAGGATGTTACTCTATTCAGGGTACTCCCAAGTCCTGTCTCCACCCAACCTAAAAGAGGGGACTTCTGCCCCTAGACCAAGCAGAGAGAGGCCACCCAGAACCCCCTCTATCTGGCGATCTGAATTCTTGATTAGGCTGCGAGGCTAAGCACTGCAAGGGAATATAAATAAAAGTTAAAAATATGTTTCTGGGTTCCCTGAGGGACAAGCCTGACTGCATGGAGGTTGATGTCAAAAGTATCCCCTCTCCAGGAAAAAGACATCGGGCCAGGTATGGCCCTCATGCCTCACTGGACGACAGGACTGGAGCCATTACAAGGTCCCCTTTAATTATTGGAGGTTAGGCCTCTATCCCTGCCTTGGCAAGATTAGAATCACCACAGCCCTTCTATACTTGGAGAAGGGAGAAGATGTCAGGGGCAGCCCTGCTTATACACTGAAGGCCTAAAATCAGCCATAAGCCTAAAATCAGCAATAGGCCTGACATACATGCCTGCTAACACAAAGTCTTGGGTCTCTATGGAAAAACACTGAAACAGATGTCTATAAACTATTGTAAACATGCAGCTTTTATGGAAATCTACCAGCCTGAGTAGTCATAGACATTGTAAATAGTCAGCCTTTGGCAGATAGTACCAAATTAGATAAGGACAAGTGAATCATAGGGAGAGTCATAGTGACCTGACCCCTGAACCTTCATCCAGCTGATACCCTGTTCTGAAAGATATCTGTACTCCCCATGAACACCTATGCTCCTGTGTTATCCCCTTCCCCACATCTTGCATTTTTGTGTTTATAACCTCCATGTTAAAAAGTAAAAATTATGATTTGGTTAAAAAAACAAACACACACACACACACACACAGTGTCCCCCTGGCTCTGCTGACTTAGCTTCTGACAATCCATTTTCTTGTTCTCAGAAATACTTTGAATTATAAAACATTATTGTAGTTTTTGTTAGAATGCTGGGTAAAATAATTTTTATTGATTTCATTTTAAACTTCAAAGTTTGTAGTGAGTTAAAATGTCCTTCAACATAATTATAGGTCATATTTATTTTCATATTGCGAAATGCTAGTTAATCTGTTGAACATTTTAAAAAACTGTATTCCTTTTAGAGAATTTCATATATGAGCACTGTATTTACATACTTTTTCCCTTTCTCTCCTTCCTCCCACTCTTCCCAACTTCCCATACTTTTCAAATACATCTTATTATTTAATTATTGTTCATATATGTATGTACATATGTATACATGTATAAGTATATATGTATATACAAATACTAATAAATAAAGTGTTTTGAGTTTAAAAAAAACGGAAAGTGCAATGACAAAATGCATTTGGAACCCATATGATTTTGTTTCACTTACATACAGTGTAACACAATCAGACACTGAGTAGCCAACCTAGACAGCATACACTAGCTGATATAAGGACCCTGACACATGTACAGCAGAGGACAGGCCTCAGTGAGAGAAGATGCACCTAACCCTTGAGAAACTTGAGGGCCCTGGGAATGGAGAGGTCTTGTGGGGTGTGGGTGAGGTGAGGTGGAAACATTCTCTTGGAGACTGAAGAGGAGTAATGAGATGAGGAACAGTCAGAGGGCAGACAGGGAAGGGATAATGACTGGACTGAAAATAAAAGATTAAAGAATAATAATTTTAAAATTACATATATATATAGTAGTTATTTTTAGTAGCAATTATAATTTCATATATCTCCTTTAGGATAAGTCAGAACAAAGAGGACAGAAAAGGAAAAGATTTAAAAATTAACTGCTACATTGGAGGCCATAAAATAGATATTAGGGGACTCTTTAAATCAAAAGAATTAATCGTCAAAAGGATCTATTCTGGAACCAACAGCAACAGCAAAAATGGTAGTTCCAGACTTTAAAACTAGTTTATCCACAAAGGTAAGAAATTGTAGCAGCAAACCAAAGAAATATAATATACTGAGTTAAAAATACAGATTCAGTTAATGGAGTCATCTTTGAAGAATATCATAAAATAGCTTATGTATTTCATTTTTTAGAGTTTGAAATTTTAAAATATGTACATTTTAAAATTTATTTTAATACATCATACAGTTGGTGTATGTTTAGAATTGCAAGGGGCTTCTGCCTTGACTTTTGAAAAGGATGATTCTAAGATTGCACATTTATTAGAGATGATGACTATCCTTACAGTTGGAAACCAGTGATGCTTTGAATTTGTATCCACTTGAATAAACAATATTGTAGACAGGCTGGTATAAAATATGTTATTGGCATATATATATTTCAAGTCTTATTTAAGTTTTGTTCCTATACAATTCACTTACAAATGCAATGTGAAGTTCTATTCCTTTTGAAAGCGGCTATTACTTACTCTGCGATATTAAGAAATGTAAGTTAGTAATTAGTAAATCAAAATTATGTTCTTATTAGGTACTACTTTAGTTAATTGCAGAATTATGTTTACTGAGTTAGGCAGGTAGTACATATCTAGAAATAAGCAATGTTTGCCTATTCAGACATACTCTAGATAGATGATCTTCAAATTCTCAGAGATCTAAAGAATATGATATTTAGACATGTTTGTATTAACATTCAGCTTTTTGTGACAATGAGACCTCTGATCCTGGCAGCACCTCAATTCTACTTCATAGATGATGAGTATTGAAGAACCTCCATATGGAGTTTGCTTAGTATGTGGCAAGAATCTGCCCTTGCCTCAATTGCAGACAGCATGCTGTATAAACTGAACAAACAGGTTGTAGGAAAGTCAACTGAATAGCTTTGCCAAGACAAGCTAGGCAGTCCTTCATCATTCCCACTTCACAGAAAAGTCAGCCAGATAATGTGGGTCAGAAGACTGAAGATGATGTTACAAAGTCGCAGAGATGCCTTGGCTATCTGTCATGGTAGCTAACAACCTCTGTAATTTCTATACTTTGGAAGCTTCTTGCTCTATACTTCTTATTTACTCAGGTAATATTTATCCTTTTCATGTCTCTGGTTGGGTTGAAGACAAGATACTTATATTCTCACATTTAACTTGTGTATGATTTAAGGAAATTATATAAAGTCTAAAATCATATTTTAGATTGGTAATGCAAGTTGTGATAGAAAGTGATTTAGGTATAGAACTCTCGACTCACCAAAATAGGAAAGATAATGAAGTACTTTTTCAAAGGTGCCCAAATAAATAAGAACTGGACATTGTAAACATAATTATTACCTGATATTCTTACTATATCTAGTTTATTGAAGTTTTATTGATACTATGTGGAAGCATCACAGCCACCTGTCATAAAAGAGATCTCATGCCCATTAAATTGAGGCAAGATTAGAAGATGGAAACTCTGGAAGAAGGAGGAACTTGGGAGTCAAGTGTGGGGGTATTTCTCACCTTGACATGAGGGAAAGTAGAGATGAACTAGGCCTGAGATGAGGTACAGTTTCCTTCTTGGACTGGATCTCCTGAAAGGACCATGATGGTTGGTAATGTCACAGAAGGCCATGTATTTGTCAGTAGTCCTGTTTTAGCTGGAAACTGGGTTGATATCTGAGGCCTGTGTTACCACCTAACACCAAGAGGAAGTACATTATCTGTGCTGTGGCTTAAATTCAGGTCAATGTCTGAGGGCTTGCTGTCACTGGAGACAATATTAATGTGAGTGGCCTGTGCTGTCACCTGTGGCCATGGTGATATCCAGGCTTGTGCTGCCTCTGAGGGTCATGAGTGGGTACTGCTGGAGCTGAGGTCTGTGTTGATATTCATGACCAGTGGTATCACTGAAGACCATGCTGATGTCTGTGGTTTATGCTGCAAGATGAGGTCATATTGATATTCAGTGGGCAGTGCTGCTGCCAATGGCGATATTGATGTGAGTAGCCTGCATTACTACCTGAGCCCATGTTGATGTCTGTGGTCTGAGATTCCTACAAAAGCCTTGTATGTATCCATGGTTCTACTAACCAGAGGCTCTTCTCTTGGTGTGTGCTGTCACTAGGAACCATGTAGAGGTCCATGGTCTGTGACCCCACTGAATGTCAAAAGCAAAGAGGACTTTGGCAGTGATATCAATGACTGCACATGCGAAGTTGAGAAGAATGGGCATGAAAGATTCCCTGGCAACCCTCTACCCACATCCTATCCCTTCCCCTCAAAAAGCTACAACATGTGCAGGAAGTCATTGAACAGAATGTTTAAAAAGTGTGATCAGGATGCTAAAGATAGCAGTCCACAATTAATAGCGTCCAATGGGGCTGCAGGAAGGGAAAGACTCAGTTGTACTTAATGGGTAAGCCATTGAGAGTTTTACTACACTTCAGTGAATATATTGATCACTCATATTGGACTTGGTTTTTGTTTTATTTTTATCTTTTTACTGTTGTTGTTCTTTTGGGGTAGAGGATGTCCAAAGTGGGACATGGAAAGACTGGGAAGTGAGTATGATATGGTTGTTTGATGTAAAATTCACAAAGAATCAATACAAATACTATAGTGAAAAAATAGTATGGTAAAATATTTCAAGTAAAAATTTAAAAAAATAGTTTTCAAAAGAAAGGATGACTTTTTATGTTTAATATCATTGCTGTGTAAAATATTGCTGTGATTTAAATATGAATAGTAGAGAGAATTACCTCATCTGATGAATTGAAGAAGCTATTTTCCTACCATGAAATGGCATAAAAAATAGCAAAACTCCTGCAGGAAATTAGAAAATCATAAAAGTGTGAATGACATTCGGTAACATGGCTTGGCCAAGAAAGAAGGTAGCAGGGAAATTTTGGAGACGTCTGCGCCAAACAGCAGCACACACTCTTCCTCAGTGAAATAACCAGGAATCTATCTCTATACATGCCACCACTTTAGGTAATATTGTTGTATTATTACCAGTTACTTAGGAGTCATTTGAACCCCCCCTCCCATACACATGGGATTTCCCCACTGGAAAACACAGAATAATGTTTTCTTATGTTCCTAGAAACAACTGTATGTTTAAAATTTTTCCCATATTTATATGGCTTCAGTGATTCCATATGTTTGTCTGAATCTGTCATTGATAGTAATCTGGAAGCATATGTCGACTGTGAAGTAAAGTCAAATACCTTTCAATACTTGAACATCATGAAAAATACCAGTAAGTAGTTCTCAAAATGTTCTTTATACAATTAACAGCATGAATTAATATTTATGAATGACCCCGTACAGAGGACTACATAAGCAAATATATAGAAAGGCTAAGGCTTGAAATCAGAACTAGCTAGCCACAGGAGTGAGGACTCATGAAAACTTTAGGGGCTCCAAGAAGTTTTGCAACTCAACACCTTGTAAAAACAAATAAATACTGTAATGTTCAACATATAAAGCCTTGATTGCACAAAGGATTTTTAGTAACATGAGTAACACAATAAATTTAACATTTTGATAGAGAAATAAGTTCTGGGACACAAAATTTTATGAGACTATAAAAGTCAGAACGTGTTCCTACCCAGTTACTTATGGTGTCAAAAGATAGAAATAAATATTGGAGAACAAATATAGATAGTCCCTTACTTGTTTCTGTAGTAGAATGCACACCTAAGGATAGCTTAAGTAAATACTGCATGAGCTTTGGTAAAATTCATTATAGCTATTAGTTTCCTGTTGTATCTATTACCTCATCTTGTAATAATTATTATAATATTAACTTAAATTAATTTATCAAGTCAAGTAGAACTATTTTACTTAGGAATCTTTGATATGTTAAATAACATTGTCTGTGCAATAAACAAAACTTCTTTGAAAAGAAGTAGTTCATTTCAAGAAAAATGTGATTTTAATTTACTAGCTTATTCATCTAAAATAAAAAAAAAGCTAGACAGTAACCCTTTTTGAAAGTCATGCTAGTTATGGACTTTTATAGGATATGAATGTTCAGTAATAAAGTAGGTGTGGAAAGAAAGGGTGTAACATGGTTTTGCCAGGTTTCCCTGATTCGTGATGTATTATTTTGTTCCAACTCCAGGACTCAATAAAAAGAAACCTTTGAATGTAAAAGAGATGGGAAATAGAAGGGCTATTTAAAAATTAAAAATCTCTGGAAATGTCACTAAAACTTATAAATGAACGTGAGTAGTGAAGAGTGTTCTTCATAGCATGTGCTGTAGGACAAGTTCTTGTCCCCTTTCCACTGGCTGCTTCCAAGAGGAAGTCCATTCCTATTTTCCCATTATAGTGTAAGCACCTCAGAGAGAAACCCTTCTTAGACTGCTTGCTCCATTCATTTCCCACCAGCTCCTGAATAGTGTCTACACCAGACATAAGGTTGTGCTATCGGACCACAAGACATGTAACCTCTCAGCAAGGGCTGATCTTCAGAAAGAAGATTAGATAGATAACTTCTGTAGTAGTCACTCTTACAGCCAAATATGTAAATTATCTACATGTCATTAACTAGTGCAATACCCCCTTCCCTGTAAAGTTGGTTGTATTGGAGTCAAGGAGAAACTCTGAAAGATCTCAAAAGATGAAAGACATCAGTAATGGTTAGTCAAGAAGCAGCTGTGACCAAACAACTGTGGACCAAAACAACTGTGTCCTATAAATGTTGCTAATGCTGTCCACAGAGATGTAGAACTAAATCCACATAAATAATATTCCAACATATGTTTTTTTAAAAGTACAAAACACCCAGAAGAAATTACAGAATTCTATGTTTGAGATAAAAATGAGGACCCATGCCCTAAATTTTATCCTTTTTCAGTATTGTGTTTGCTTCTTACATTTTAAAAGCATTATGCAGAACTAAATACCATCTTCTAAAATCTTAACAAGATAGCTAGAATGATTTATGTCTCAGTTTGCGTGCTTGGCATCAAACAAGGAAAGAATAGAAGAAATCAGAGAGCAGGAGATGGGTGGTGAACATCTGGGGTGGTTTCTTTTCTATGAGCAGAAAAAAAGGTCATATCCCACCCAGTGAGAAGAAGTGACCTACGGAAAAATGTAAGTGATCTTACTTGGCCTGTGACGCGAGCGTGAAGGTGACCTCTGTTGCTGACCTGCAGTGTGTGTTTCTTGTTAGAAAAAGTGAGAGAGCTGTTCTCTGCCATAAAAGAATGTGAGGGACAGGAAGGTGCTGAAAAGGAGAGGAGTTTGGAGCAGTAGAAAGTTGAGGGAAGCAGTGCAAAATGTAATATTGAGTTGGCTATGCCCTGAAAATATTAGGTAGAAAAGGAATACAAGAGGTGTGTGAACAGAGATTTCCATGGACATGCATGTTCAGAGTTGTGTAATCTGTAAGGGTCATTATTTTTCTGCCAATATATTTATAGCTAAATAACATTCATCTGATTGAGAGCAGGACATTGTGGTATATTTCTAGCAACTCAAAGTATTAGACTTCAAACTCTACGTTATAAATTATGCTAGTTTGACTTTCATTGTCTTTTTTTATAAAGAGATGACAATATCAAGTGAATGCCCTCTCTTAAAGTTTGACGGGCTTCCTGAACAGTTTATTCTATGAAATAAATGGGCTCCCTGCTCCAACTAACTGAAAAAATCCCTACATTACAGAATAAAGGAGAGCAACTGTACATACCTTGACCTGCAGAAACTCTTAACATTTGTTTCATCTTTTAAAGTCTCTTCCATCCTTATTTCTTTCTTAGCTCCTTCTGTTCTCTCAGCTCCCTTGGTCTCGTCACAGAGATCATTATTTGAAGAAGATTACACACTTAGACAGCAGCCGTGGAAGGGAAGAGTCAGGCTACATACACATCATAGACACACACACAAATGGGGGGTGCGACATCAAATCTACTGGCTAAGAAAAACTGAAGTCATTCAAGTATTTGATTTGGGTACTGGGGAATGGTGCTGACGTCAAAGGGTTGGAACATCTATTATCTTATGCAAACATAGGGGAGATTTACAGCTGAAGGTTTTGCAGGCATTTGAGTTTTCTAGTTTATTGCATATTAAAAGTCTTATTTTTTTTTTTTTTTTTGTTTCTTGGTTATGTGTCAAATGTTCTGATTATGTATTTCAGATGTCTAAGTTTGACCATGACTTTTTATTGTGCCATGAAATCAAAATTGGTTTTTGAACTGCCTTCATGGGTGGAGATGAACAGTTAATGAAGTTGTTTCAATAGAACTAGAAATTGGCAGGACTTCTCCTACCTTACTACCCAAATATTCTCATAAAAACAAATCCTGTTGTTTTTTTTAGTTGTGCAATAAAATCAATCATAAAGTTAAGGCTAGCAGGTGACTTACTTAAGCTATCTCTGGAAAGCACCACAGATCACAACTTCTTCTTGTTTTCCCCCTTTTATGAGATTCCCCATTGCACTTGTTGCTAGTTAGTTTTTGTTTGTTTGTTTGTTTACTTGTCTTGTTTGTTGGTTTTGAGACTAGGTCTCACTATGTTGCCCCCACTGGCATGGAGTAAGCAACGCAGACCAGAGTTGCCTTAGAGGTTCACTTTCTTCTGTCTCCTAGATGCTGGAAGTAAAGTTATGCACCCTGAAGCAGTCTTAAAACAGAGTGAGGCAGTTGAAATTCATCAAATAAATTTCAATGCTTAGAATATGACATGCTCTTAAGATATAATTTTAAAGGTCTTACTTATGCCTCACTGATGTGAGAGTACACCACATCATAGTCCATTCATCATCTCTCTATGCTTTGTCTCCCTTGTCTGTTCCTTCAACTTTCCTTTTATCATCCTGTACCTCCCTGCAAGAGGGCAGACAAGGGTGCTCTTTCTTGCAAGAGAGCAGACAAGGGTAAAGAGAAAGTAAACCTTTTGAGAACTCTGGTTTAAAATTATGCTAAGACAGACAGTGCACATTCTTCTATATCTTATTTTTCCCTGATGTGTAAAAATGAGAACTGGCACTGTGAGCATAAGACTATAACCCTCTCTGTGTGTGCAAACTGGAAAGTACACATAGCAAAACCATGTTGCGTCAATTTCTTTTCCCTTGACAAATGCATAATGGCCACTTTGATCACCTTATGATTTTTCAGTTATTTCATTTGACTCAGATGGATCGATAAAATGAAATTAAATTATATTTTCAATTTTACACTAAGGGTAATCATTTGAAAATTACACACAGACACCTTGCCCCCCTCACCCCCAGAATTATGAATAAAAACCTATATTTTGCTTTAAGACAAGCTATAAATTTACTGTATCATGAAGGTGCATCAACAATTTAGTTTTTTACTGTATCAGTACAATTGAAGTCACACAGAAGATTTTATAAATTATGTTTGACTTTTAATACCTTTTTGTAGCAACAATGTTCTAGGTATCATGGGTAAAGAATATTATGAGGTAAATGCATGGATTAAAAGGTGAAGATAGATTTGAAAGATTGTTTTTATTTTTATAATTCTTCATAATAAAAAGGTAACTATTAAGTACCTCGCTTTTCTAGAAATTGATATATTCTAAATATTTAAATATTAATAAAATAAATGTTATAATAAAAATTATAACTTTTCTTCAGAGAAACTTTTAAAGGGTGATTTAAAGAGTAACTAAAAGCACCTTTTGATAATTGATTTTAATTATTGAATTCTATTCCTTGATGTATTGCTTTTGTTTTTTACATCATGTTGTACTGAGATGGAAACAAAACTTTTTACATGTACTGACTTCATCAAATATAAAGGTTTGACAATTTTAAGAAACTTTCTTGATTCCATACCAATAAATGGAACGGTTTTAAATTTCAATGGCTGAGAGGAAGTCAGACTTCAGTTATATGAATCCAGGGTAACTTCATTCCTGGATCAAAAAAAAAAAAAAAAAAAAAAAAAAGACCACCTGGGGCTTGCAAAATCTTTATTATTTTCAAGCTACAAGAAATATTTTGGTAGAGAGCCGGATAACAGAAAACACGTTCTGTGATCAGTTCACTTGGGCTATTTCCAACTGGGAGAAAGTCACACAAACTTAAAAATGTTCCCAAGTTCTCTTTGGCTTAGAGCCCAAATTAGAATATGACTATGTTTTTATAAACCACAAAATACAGACATTTTTGTTACCTAGCTTAAAAGGTAATATTATTTATGACAATATTTAGAATTGTGAATTTTGCAGACAGTTCAATTTTAATAATTAGATTATATGTACAATTTTAAGTTTTTACCTACTATTTTAAATTGTACTAATTCTTATGGAGTTACCAGCATGTCCCAAAACTAAGAATTCTACTTTACTATGTTATATAACCCACATTAGAGAAGTCTATAGAAAAAAATTAATTTATATATTAGGTATATGAAATATTATTTAAAAAGTTATGATCATCATAACAAAGTAAATTAACTCTACAGAACAGTTAACCATTTTAAATGCCATAGTCAAACTAATGAGAAGTATTAGAATTGAAAATATCATATATGTTTTTAAATTTTGTAATCATGAATTTCTCCTGTTGTTAATTAGACAAATGTACCAGTGAAGATGAGATATATATTTAATATTATATTATTGCCTAGTCTAGTCACCTGGCTCTTAGTAGTCATCTTAAAAATAAAGTCATAATTTATATTCCATTAAGACAGATTTCTCTGGGGCCTTAAAATGTGGAAATTCTTGTTTGACATGACTTGTCTTCAAGCCAAGCCCATTTATTGGAAAGAAACTTTGAATCACAAATTTTATTACATGGTAAAAAGTTAAAACAGACCTACACCTTCATTTCAAAGTACAATTCAAAATTCTGAATTAAAAGGTGCCAGTGGTGATAGTGGTGAATAAAGAATGATTTTATTTAACTAGACAGATCAATCTTAAAATCTAAAAGAGTATGACTTAAGTTGACTGCTTTAGAGCTAGTAGAGGCACTCTCACGTAAATCATTAAAAGTATACTAGGCTTTTAAAATGACACCTATGGAGGAAAAGATAATATAATTGCCAATCATAATTGTATCAAAGTGAAAAAAAAAACATTTCCCCCAATGATTGGTTTTATGCAATGCCCATGGCTACATTGAATATCTAAGCATGATAGAGGCCTAAAACCTGTAGGATTATTTATCTTTCTGATCTACATATGTGTAACATGATTTAAATATCTCAAGAGTCATCAAAACACAGATGGTAGTCAATGAAATCAGTACATTTGTCTTCAAGGATATCAGAGAGATTATGACCTGAAAAGTATAGAAAATTAAGAAACCAAATAAAACTCTCACCTTTTTTTCCTCTCACTTCTGACTGATCAGTAAACCCACATGGTTCACCTAATATCTTTTGTCCATTAAAAACTCATTCCTCAGGGAATCAAAAAGAGAAGTTATAATGACTCTTGTATTGTTCTTAAATGTGACCAGTTATTCAGACTCAATCATGGACTTGTCTAGAGATCAATCCAATATTGAAAATAATAGTCTTCATTGTAAGTCTTGTTCTGGACATTTTCAGAGACATATTTGGAAGTTAGCTGCAGTTCTCTATGTTATGTTAGCAAGAGACAAAGTTAGGGAAGGAGCTGTATTTCAAACAGGTGTTAGCACATGAGTTAAGGCTCTTTTAATTCTCAAGTTAAAATTACTTTTGTTCCTTCTACAGTATTTAAGGTAAGTTGCATTGTTCTAATTGTGTTACTGTTTTGAAATCCCACATGTCAGTAATGAAGTTCTATCAACAAGCTTTTGTTTTATTTCCCTGAGTATCACAGAATCTTGGTATTTTAAAAATAGATTGCAAGTACTGGAAGAAATGAGTCAAGCTTTAGGCAGAATCAAGAGGGTAGTGGGCTTGAGTTTTGCTAGTATAACAGGTTTAATTACATTAATTACTAGCACCACTGCTTCTGCAATTGCTTTGACACAAGAAGTTAAGACAACTACTTTTGTTAATCATTTAGCAAAAAGTGTCACTAATGTGTCAAATATACAAGAGGATTTAGATAGGCATTTGGAACAATGGATTGATGTTCTTTATCCTATTCAAATTATTGAAAGGAGGTGCAGAATTTAAGGGTAAGGAGCCATTTCGAGTGTCATGTCAAATACCATTAGATTCATGTTAGTCCTAAAATTTACAGTGGTAGTCATTATAATTAGGAAAAAGTTTAAAGACACTTGCAGCATATTTGGCATAATTCTAACAGCTCTTTGGATGTTTTAACTTTACATAGTGAACTTATGAATTTTAAAAATGCTGCTCTGCTGAGTGTTGATGCAGTAGATACTGCTGATAAAATTACCCATGGCCTGAGGTCAGTATTTCTATTTTGGTCAAACCTCAAGAATGTCATATGTAGCTTGATCACGCTAGCCCTTTTTGTCCTGGGAATAACTTTATTCCTGCCCATTGTGTTAAAGCTTGTCTTTAGCAACATCAATATGTTGGCAGCCAAAGTACATGGCTTGAACCTGAAAATGGACCCCCAGACAGAGTTATTAAGTGGCTGGCAAGCAAATAATAGGTAAGATTCTGCACAGAGCTTTACCAACCTAAAATATAAGTGCATTGCTTTTGATAATGCATATTCCATGATGGATAAGGAAGGCATTCTTGTCAGAGTGACCTAAGAAAGGCCCAGTCTTGTTAATAAAATAAAAAGGGGGAGCAGCCCTTGGGGCTGCTTGGTAAGAATCTGTCAATGGGCCAAGGACAAGGAAATGGGGTGCTTGTCAGGAATATGACATTGGCCAAGGACAAGGAAGTAGGCATTAGGCAGGAATCTGAATTTAGGCTATAACAAAGAAGTAATTTCAGGCAGGAATCTAAATATTTATCTAGATCAAAGAAGTAATTCCAGACAGTAATTTAAGTTTTAGGCTAGAACAAGGAAGTAGGCTTAAGACATGAAAATAACCTTGGGATAGGACAAAGAAGTTGGCTCAGATATTTTGGTCATCCTGATAAGCCCTTAGAAAGAGTGATCACAATCACAGGAGTGTTCATCAAATTTTGTTTATTGCCTTGCTTATTCTTTGACTATTTGTGTTTATTGTCTTGTTAGTCCCTCAACCTAAAACTGAGCTTAATACTTGAATGTAATTAAAATGGTATAAAAGCAAAAGAAGGAGGGGGGATGGAATAGGGGCTTCTAGGAAGGGGAAATGGAGAAATGGGATGACATCTGAAATGTAAATAAATAAAATATCTAATTAAAAGAAAAGAACAAAAAAGTTCCTGTCTACTTCTGCTAGTTTTTCTTTAAGCCCTTGGCTATGTCTTGTTTGAGAAGAATTTTTTTACCCTAATCCAAGGCTGTATAATTCTCCTGTACATTGTTGGCATTAGCATCATATTTACCTCATGTGACAATATGTTCCAGTATTCATAATAACTGCCAACTCATTAATCAACCTCCTTAATTGACACTTTTTGGGAACAAGGTCTATATTTTCAGAATTATTTTCATCAAGATATTCTGAAACATATAAAAGATATTCTCAAAACATTAAGCAAGTAGGGTCCCACCAACTCTTCTGTTAATAAAAGTGCTTTATTTTTTCTTAATTTGTCACTTGTTGCTATTTTAGTCTGTACATATAAGATTGTGGGGAGCCAACAGAAGGTGGCTATCATCCTTGCAGCCATCTTGAGCCATATACCCTGACAAGAGACTTGTTGGGACCCAATGTGGGGCAGCTCAGGCCACAACATAAGATAATAATTGAGAGGATACATCATCATATCCTTCAAAGCATTTCACATAATTTTCTACATTTTTAGAGATAAACATTTACTGTACCTGGGTATTTATTGAAACAAATACAGTCAATATACAATAAAATTGAGATTCTACCTGAATGAAGTTTGACTTTTAAAAATGTTGCTGATTTGTGTTGAGACAAATAAAGGTTTCCTTCAATTCACAACCTAAAATCGCATTACTTCTTACTTTGAAGCAAGTTTACAATTCATCTCCTTGTCCAGGTATTCCGACACTGGGCTAAAAATAATTCCCTGAAAATGACTATATGAAAAAAAATCATCAGCAGAAGTACGTTAGAGCAAATATTTGTCAAATATTTGATTAAAAGACAGGGTATATTGTAGAATGTCAGAAAGAACCAAAATGTCCTTTGGCAAACCTCTTAATTGCAACTACAGGCATACATTAAGAGCTATTATTACCTTTATTGAATGGTTCTACAGACAAGTAATTTGAGCAGGAGTAACATATTTTCCATAGAACAATGTCTCCAATTTTTTTTAAATAGAAGGAAAAGATGGTCAGTAAAAAGGAAATAATTTAGTTTATTAGCAGCACTCTGTAGAAATGACCATCACCAACACCATCAAAAGATCTGCCAAGCAGCCTGGAGTATTGGAGAACTGTACCAATGTTAAAGAACTTTGTCCTTGCCACTAGAGGATATATCTCCTTCTTTCTCTTTTTTCATACATGATATTATCTAGTAATGCACTCTAGGTATTATTACTCTTAATGATTTTTATCTTGAAAGACATATTTAGATTATCCACAATGAAATATTATGTCCATATGAACATGTGTTTACTAGGTATGCATATACTCTTCCTAAAACTGAATAGGGAAGAATTTTAAGAATATGGATTTTTAAATATATGGATTTCTTTTCATTTTAGAGATGATATAAACAAAGCCAAAAAGTGTTCATTGGCATTCAAGAATATTCCATAAATAACCAAAATGTTCTTTAGTGAACATGGCTTTCTCTATTTAATAAATTTTGCTTCTTTGGGTTTTCTAAATTCTTATGTATTATGCTTTAAGAACTAGTGTTTCTAGGAATTCATAAAAATTTCAAATTATGACTATTATAATATATTTCTAGCAATTGTTACATTCTGGTTTTTGTATAGGTACAATTAATGTTTCAATAACAAAATACTTAAGTTTACTGGTACTTACAAAGCACTAAAGACTGTAGGAATAGATAAGCCATGAAAGACATACCTTAAAATTCAGATTTTCCCATAAGGTAATTCCCATAATTCCCATAAGGATATAAAATTACTTGTGAACACTGCCCATTTCAGGACATATTTTGCATTGATACTGAAGAGATAAAAATAACTTTCTTGCAGCATAAAGTAATATATTAATTTGTATGCATTTTACCTTTCTTATTACCCTTCTGTGTTCAATTTCTATATGTAACTCTATACCAACAAGCAAATTTGTTTACATATATACATGTGTACATTAGAGGCTAAAATAGACATGCATAACAGAACACATAGGGTTTTGGTATATTTTTCTGAGATTGTATGAGTTTTCTTGTAATATGTATTTAAGTGCATTTACTTTCATGCAAATTTTATGACTTTATTTTTTAGTGCTGTATATATTCTATTTTAAATATGAAATTAATGTTCATTTGATGCACAGCATTGTTAGTTCAGTTTCAGTAATAAACATGAGGGTGAAAAAACACTGTAGCCAAAAATGGAATTCTTTTTGTATACATGCTCAAGAGTGAAACAAGTGAGATATGATAGTTTTATTTTTCACTTTTTAAAGAACTTCAAAATGATTTATACTATGGTTGTATTCATTTAGACTATAACAACCAATGAATCTCCATCATTTGTTGTCATATATCTTGAGGATAATCATTATAACTGAAGTGAGGGGATATCCCAAAATAATTCAGATTTGCATTAACACGATGGCTAAAGACATTGGTTCCTTCTTTAAACAGTTATTCTAAAGCTTTTTATGTTTATAGTTCAGAAAACTGTCAACTCATCATTTCATTTAATAATTGACAGATTTATTTCCTTGAAATTATTATTTGTTCATTGATTTTTATTTTCTTTAAAAACAATTACATGGTGCTCACTTCAGCAGTTGATATACTAAAATTGGAACAATACAGAGAAGAGTAGCATGGCTTCTGAGCATTGATGGTACACAATTTAGTAGAGCATTCCATATTTTTAAGGACATACACATTCACACACATACACACACATACACAAACCACCACCACCACCACCAATACCTGTAACAACAACAAAATAACAGGAAAAAATAACTTTTAGACATTGATATCTCTCAATACCAATAGATTCAATTCTCCAATTAAAAGACATACATTAATCGAATAGATGCTAAAACAGAGTCTATCTTTCTGTTGAACACAAGAAATACACCTTGACATTAAAGACAGACATTACCTCAGAATAAAGGATTGGAAAAAGATTTTCCAATCAAATGTAGCTATGAAGCAAGCTGGTGTAGACATTGCAATATCTACAAAATAGACTTCAAACTGATAAGTCAATTCTTGTTTTGCTTGTTTGTTTGCTGTTTCTTTTATGATTTTTTTCTTTCAAGACAGTTTTTTATTCTGTGTAAATCCATGCCTGTGTTGGATCTTTCTCTTTAGGTCAAGCTGGCCTTGAACTAACAGAGATCCATCTGCTTCTGTTTGCTAAGTGCTGCGATTAAAATATGCACCACCACCACCAAGCAAGATGTTAACATCTTTGCCTTAAACATTTACACACCTCTGTTTGTAAAAGAAACACTACTAAAGCTTAAATCAGATACTGACCCTCACACTCTGATAGTGGGTGACACTAGTACCCAACTCTAGCAATGAGACAGACCATGACAGGTCATCTAGACAGAAACTAAACAGTGAAATTCTGGAGCTAACAGATATTGTCAACCAAATGGACCTAACAGATATCTACAAAACATTTCTTCCAAACACAAAAGAATATGCACCTCATAGAACTTTCTCCAAAACGGACTGCATATTTGGCCACAGAGCAAGACTTAATGAATAAAAACATATTTGAAACCTCTTGTATCCTATCAGACTGCCACAGATTAAAGCTAGACTTTTGCAACAACAGAAATAAAACAAAAACAAACAGAAAACAAAAAACAAAAATCTGATAAACTTGTGGAAACTGAATAATATCTACTCAGTGATAAATGAATCAAGAAAGAAATAAAGAAGTTAAAGTATTTCTAGAGTTCAATGAAAATGATTGCAAAGAATACCAAAGCTTTTGAAACACAATGAAATCAGTTCTAAGAGGAACTTTTATAGCACTATGTGCCTACATTTAAAAAAAAATGGAGAAAACTCATACTAGCAAATTAATAGTAAAAATAAAAGCTCTAGATCAAAAACAAGCAGGTACACCCAAGAGAAATAGACTGCAGGAAATAATCAAACTTATAGCAAGAATCAATAAAATAGAAACAAAAAGAACTCTACAAAGAATCAATAAAACAATGAGTTAGTTCTTTAACAAAATCAACAAGATAGACAAACCCTTATACAAAATTGCTAAAAGATGAAGAGAGACTATCCAAATTAAAAAATTAACAATTGACAGGTATAGCACAGCAACACATAATGATAGCCCAACAATCATTAGGTCATACTTTAATATCTGTATTCCACAGAATTGAAAAGTATAATAAAATGGACAATCTTCTCAATAGATACAACTTACAAAGTTGGGTCAAGATCAGATCAACAATCTAATAGACCTAGATCTCCAATAGAAATAGAAACAGGCATTAAAATGTTTCCAAACTCAGGAAAGACCAGGGCCTATGGTTATAGCACAGTATTCTACCAGACTTTCTATGAAGAGTGAACACCAATACTCCTCAAATTATTTGCCAACATCGACACAGAAGGAATACTGTCAAATTCTTTTTATGAGGCCACAGTTAGCCTAATATGAAAACCAGACAAAGTTTGAACAAAGCTGGAGAATTACAAAGCAGTTTCCCTTCTAAACATAAATGCAAAAATACTCAACAAAATACTCACAAACTGAATCCAAGAACATATCATAAAAATCACATATCGTGATCAAGTAGGCTTTGTTCAATATAAGAAAATCATATAAACAAACAGAAAGTAAAAAGCCCACATGTTTACCTCACTAGGTGGCAATGTAGACTTGGACAAAATTCAACTTCACTTCATGATTAAAGCCTTCTAGATTAGTGATACAAGGAGGATACCTAAACACAATAACCTAGTTTAAAACCTAGTTTAAAACCTAGTTTTAAAAAAAAAATGCCAAGGCAATGGTGGCTCAGAACTTTTGGGAGCAGCCAACCAATGTCTGATTTTACCTAAGGCCCACTCCAAGAGAAAGTACTCATACCAGACACTGCATACCTAAACGATAACAAGAGCCTAAGAAAAAATCAAGAAAATGATTCCTAATGATGTTCTGTTATACCCATAGATCAGTGCCTTATCCATTTATCATCAGAGAGGCTTTCTCTGGCAGCAGGTAGAAACAGGTGCAGGAACCCATGTCCCGCCCCACTCAACCAGCAAGGAAGACGCAAACAACCGGATCCTTCTCAACAGCCTTTACTGCAGAGGTGCTCTTTTAGTTTTCAGGAGGAGACCCCTGCCCAGGGTGAGCTGCTTATATACCCTCAGCCCTGGGCAGGGGGTGGGGGGAGAAAGCGCTTGGAGGTGCATGAATGGTCAGAACTGCAGTGCCTCATTAGCATACCACATTAGCATACCCCACCCGGTAATGCTAATGAGGGGGGAGGGGGTGATTGGTCAGGATCCTGGTACCTGATTAGCATACCCTGCTCAATTGTGGTACCTCATTAGCATACCCCGTTCTGGAGAGGTTGGCTCCAAACAGAGTTGACGCATGTGCAGTGCACTATTTACTAGTAGCCGATACCAGAGGCCGAGGCCTGCGCCATCTTGACTGGCCGAGTCGGGTCGGCAGCCTACAAACCCACAGCCAGACATTATGGAGAGAGAGAAAGCTAGAGAGAGAGAGAGAGAGAGAGAGAGAGAGAGAGAGAGAGAGAGAGAGAGAGAGAGAGGAGAGAGAGAGAGAAAGAGAGAAAGAGAGAGAGAGATTGGAAGTCCCCCATCAAATTCCTCACAGTAGAGCTCAGAGAATCACCCAGAAAAGGATGCAGAAAGTCTGTTAGAGCAGAGGGGATGGAGAACACCAGGTGAACAAGGCCCTCTGAATCAACTAAGTAAAGCAGATATGAGCTCACAGAGATTGAAGCAGCAAGTATAGGGTTTACATGAGTTTATATTAGGTCGTCTGCATACATACACATACTACAGCTTTCAGCCTTGTATTTTTATGGGACTCCAAAATGTATGAGTAAGAGGGTCTCTGATTCTTGTGCCTTCTCTTGGGACATTTTTCATTCTCTTGTGTGGCCATGTCCAACTTTGATATGATAGTTTTTGTGTCATCTTATTTTATTTTATATTATTTTGTCATGTTTGGTTGCTCTTAGAATCTTGGTTTTTAGTAAAGAGTTAGAGGAAGTGATGAAGTGGATCAGGAGTTGTGAAAAAGTGGAGAGGCACTGGGAGGAGTAGAGAGAGAAAAAAACTATAATCAGGATGTCTTCTATGAGAAAAGAGTGTATCTAAGAAGTATTAAAATATATAAAAATTGTTACATATTGGATAGAAAATTGGCTTCATAGCTAGGGAAAATAAAATTATAATTCTCTCAATGTCAGTTTTGCAGGTTGCTAAATTAACACTGTATACATCTCTATTCGCTGAGCTTTAAAATAAAGAAGCATCCTGTGCTGTTTGGAAGGAAAGCTTCCCTCATGCTGCTGAGCCTCAGGATCCCAGCACCAGGCTCCTCACATGCTTAGAGCCAGTCTCAGGATTAGCAGCTGCCTTTAGCAGACACATAGTGTTAATGCTGAGAAACTTGGCACACTTGAAATAGATCAAGTTTGGTTTTAATTTAAAGAATAATTTCATTAAGCAATGTTATTTAAACAAACCTAAAAGCTCTCATCATAAGCACTCATGTGCAATAAGTGATCAAAGCTATAGCTATTTAGCTTCTATTTGCTAAAAATGCCAAGATAATATTTTTAGCAAAAAATTTCCATTTCATTCTTAGCTATAACTGTGGAGGAAGTGAGCCAGCAAAAAGGGAAAAAGAAAACCAGTCAGTTTCTATCACTTTGCCAGAAATAAGCATATTTGCATACTACTTGGAAAACTTTGTTTCTTGCCTTCAACTCGACATATAAATAGCATAAATAAGTATTAAAACCTGTTAAAATTACATCAAATAAAATTACCCTTTATATCCTTGCTATCATATTGAGTGATAGCATCTTACAAAGTTTTGAATAATATTATTACATGATTGGCATACCTGGAAGTGTGGGGATAGCACCATTCTTAATGTCATATTTTTAGTATTTATAGTTTTATATATTTTATATAGTTAAATATATATATGTATATATAAGATAGTTGCTATTTTTTAGTATATCAAGGTATATTACTATCCCATTGATGCTGTTATGAGTTATCATAAGCCTAATGGCTTAACAGGGCACCAATGCATGATTTTGTATTTGTGGTCAGCTATTCACAGTGGGTTTTACTGTTCTAAATTTAAGGTGTTGGCATGGCTACATTTCTGGTGGCTCTGAGGGAGAATCTGTTACACTGCTCTTTCCAGCCTCTGGATGCTGCTTACATTCTTTGGCTCATGGCTGTCTTTCATCTTCAAATCAGTAACAGTCCATCTCATATGGCGTCACTCTGACTCTCCTGCCTGCTTTTTTAACCTATCCCAGTGCTGAAATTACATTAAGCACAGGCAGTCTATAAAAATCTCCACCACTTTATAATACCTGATTAGCACATTTGTTCATCTACCACCTGAAATTCTTCTTGCCATATTACATACAAAATTCACACATTTCATTCTAGATATGCGAGCATGGATGTGTGCTTGGAGAGACAGTGCTCTGTCTTCCACAGGAGGCAACAAAACTGCTAATAAGAGCAAAACCAAAACTGCTTCATGGCATCCTGAATTATTAAGTGCACTAAAGAGCTACCAAGAAAATAATAGGAAAAACTCCAAGAGAGAATGAAAACTCATAAGCTACAAAAGCTACATCAGGGCAAAGGGCAAGATGGCTCTGTCAACCATTGACCTCTGTCTTTTTCCTAATATTGTAACTGAGATGAAAAGAAAAGTACAGAACACATGATGAGGTGACTTACAGAAAGCCCTCCTCCAATGAGTCCAAACTGCGTAATGATCCTATCCCACTTTTTCATACTTGCAGAGTTGTTTAGCCCTGAACGTATATGAAAGATAAATGCTACCAAGAAGTTAGACTTCTAAGACAGGCCTTGATCAGACTGGCAACCAGGTTGCCAGTTCTCAGGTGGCCTGAATCCCATGTGGGATAGATCTTTCAGAAGCTGACCAACAATGGGCAAATACTCTCTGGATCAAGTCACTTTCATCCTATGTTTTAATGAATCACTGTAATTTTTAGAAATCAGTGGGACGTGTACTTAAAACTCATCAGATTTCTCAGAAATCAGAAGCAGGCAAGAGATAGACAGCAGATCAGACACTGAACTGCAGAGGTTATCAGATATGTTCAAAGAGGATCTGGTTGTCATCTTTAGGGAAATGTACATTTGAAAATATTTTAAGGAATAAAATACTAAAAAGTAATACATATTAAAGTGAAAGAGTTTTGAGGAATAAGAATTATTATAAAAGTATGTATGAACAATTAGAAGGAATTAAGATCAGATTATGATACCAGACTAGACAAAAAATCAAAAGCATGTGAAGAGTTAAACACTATGACTAAAGTATAAGGTGGAGAGTGGAATGAGGAATGGAGAGAGAGAAAGAGAGAGAGAGAGAGAGACAGAGAGACAGAGAGAGAGAGACAGAGAGACAGAGAGACAGAGAGACGCTAACATTTATGTGTTTATGTGGAGAATCTGGAGGTAACAAAGGAGAGAACTGTGTGCAGCTAGTATTCAAAGATCAAAAGGCCATAACTTCCAGTAAGTATAGGAATCTTAAGCTCTGCAACATAACAAAAAGAAAATGAATCCTGTCAGGCCACAGAAGGGTATCCTGGTTCTTGGGTTGTGGGTTTGGCCATGCCCCCAGAACCCAGGCTCCTGTCACAAGGTCTAATCTCCATTCTACCTTCACCCTTCAGTCATGTACACAGGTGGAGGGCGAGATAAACAGGTCCCAGGCCCTAGAGAGATTTACATACTAATAACATACCTGAAGGCCAGAGGGTGGAGTCAATTAAGCATTCCTCCCCAGCCCCTCCTGCTTCTTCCCCTCCCTATTTAACTCAGGCTTGAGATTCATCCACCATCTGCCATGCCAATTAACCTGTTTGGAAACCCAAGGACTTCCTCTTGTGTTGGGGCCTTGCTGTGAGGAGCCGCGGTGGGTGGTGGAGAGGCCTTTAGTTAGTCAGCAGCCGGGGCCTAACTTCCAGCTGGAGGAACCCAGGGTGTTCCCAGCCAACTACCCACAGCATGGCGTGAGGAACCCTGGGTTCCCCAGCCCATTTTTTACCTACAGCATCCTAAGCACAAAATATTACAAACTAACAAATGCTGCAGACTAAAAGAAAATATTTAAAGTTTAAGAGGCAGAGGGGATGGGCATTATGTCACAAATCTCTATTCCTAGCACCCCAGAGCTCAAGGCCAACCTGTTCTACAAAATGAGTTCTAGGACAGCCCAGACTATGAAGACCTTGCCCAAAATTATCAAAACTAACTAACTAAACAAATAAACAAACATAAAAGGCAGAAGGAAAATAAAGGCATGTTTCCTTCAGATTCCTCACAGTTGAGCTAGAAATGACTTCCCAGAAAGAGCAAGTGTTTGTGTCTTTAATGTCCTGAGAGAAAAGAGCTGACATCCCAGAATTTTATAGGTGTTGGCAGGGTGGTGGTGAGTGTGATAGAGGCTCTCATCTAAGGATGAAGTTGAGCTAAGCTGTTTTAAAGACAATCTGTTGAGAGCAAACACCAAAGGAAAGTCTGAACAAGAAAAATTTATTTAGAAAAATAAAAGGTGATCTGGGATAGATGGTCAGAGATGGAGAGAGAGTGCAAAAGAGGTAACATTGGATCTATGTGGACCTTGACTGCATAATGTTATTATACTCAGTGCCTTATGGGCTAAAAATGAAAAGCTATTTTAAGTACTCAAAGAAACGATTCTTTGATTTGAGTGACTTCACTGTAAGAAAGACATAGCTGTTACTTTACTCCCATATTCTTCCTAAAAGGCCTTTCTCACTAATTTTCAATCAACGTCTACCCAAACACAGGGCTAAACATTTCTCAGTCTCTATCCAGAGTCTATTCAGGGAACCAAGCTAAAAGTCACAGTTAATATAAGTGTTAAGCATCCTAACATGGGTAGGTGGGTAGGCTCATTCTTGGTTTTCTTTTTGTCTGCTCTTAAAAGCTCATATGTTAATAGAAGATCTTTATAAAAAGAATGGGCAAGTTTTACATTGTCTACATTTTGAACATCCAAAGGATTTAAAGTTATAGAAAACAATAAATTTGTTTCAGTAAGAAATTGCTTTATGAACTTGATCAAGAGAAAAGACAGAATGACATCATAGTAATGACATGATATCCATAATAAGTAATATATTTTGTTCAGTAAGCACAAGAAACCATTAAGGGAGACATTCAATATTTGTAAATATCAGTTTCAAAGTGCTGATACTAACATTTTGAAAATAAAATGGCATATTACACTTTAAGTAAAAATTTTACCCCACAAAATTTAAAATTGATTCCCCTTACATTTGGATTCATCTGTTTATTTATTGATATATTTCTCCTGAAACATTTCTCAGTTGAGTTCTAAAAGTGTATTATAACATATTATAAAACATATACACAATGTATAAAGTAATTGATACATCAGTTGGGTAGCTCCTACCTCATCAAAAGTTACTACATCTCAATCCTAAAATTAGTAGGGTTACTATCTCATGTCAAAGAAGACACAGAGCAGACATAATTAAAGGTATAAATATTTAAGGTAAGAAAATAATTCTAAATTATCCAGATAGACCCATTCTAATTAATTTAGTTTCTGAAAATGGTAAACTCCTTCTGGCTTGAAGAGAAGAGGAGAGAAAAACATTCGATAAAAGGAAAAAGTGAGAGATATTTAAGAGTGAGAAGGTTTTCTACCTTCTTGCTTACTACCCTACACAGGGAAGCAATGCAGCATGAACGTGGCCCTTCAGAAGATCATAGCTGACAGCCCACAATGAAGCCACAGTATTGAAATCACAGAGAAGATGATGGCAACTTCTTAATCAACTTAAAGCCAAAATTGATTTTGCCATTGTGAATCTGGAACAGAGAAAACACTGAGCTGATCCAGAATTAAGTCTGTGATATTTAGTTATGTAGACTTGGGACACAAATGTCGAGAGCAATTGAAGTATAGTGAGAAAAAAAAAGATGAAAAGAAAACATAGGTGGATGTTTTCTGCATACTTAACTATGAGATATTCAGAACCCAGGACAAATATAAAACTATGTTCTTGTCATATACAGAAGTGACTTATATAAATGAGTGAGTTATTCCATTGGATAAGCACAAATATAACATGTCATTGAGATAGGAAGAAACTCCATAAAGAAGACTGTAGTGATAAATGTATATGCTGGAGAATATATACTTTCTCTCTCTCTCTCTCTCTCTCTCTCTCTATATATATATATATATATATATATATATATATATATATTTGTGTGTGTTTGTGTGTGTATACATATATACATACATATTATATATATATATAGGCATTATCATTTTTAATTATATGTTAATTTTACAGTCAATGAGCACCTCAATAAACATCAAACACTTGTCCTCTCTGTTACCAGATATTTCACTTACCTAAAGAAATGATTTTAATTGATGTTTAAATTAGCATAACATTTAAGAAATACTATCAGTTATAACATCACTAGAACACTATGCAGTTACCAGTACTAGGTAGAGTTCAATTCCACTGAAGAAGATACATATCACTTTATAGTAGCAACCAGAAATGTAGATCTAATTGCATCTGTCTATTACTGATGTTTCTCAGTAAGGGTGTCTCCAAGGAGAAAACAACATACTAATCCAGTAGATGGAACAATATTTTTATTTCTACAGGGAAAAGAGTGAGTGAGAAAGATAAACTCCAATGGTGTACATCAGCCCACAGACAGTGTGCCAGCTTCTCTCTTATCCACTTTCCCATCCCCGCCCTTTATCTTCCAACCCTCAACCATGACTGCTGACACAGAATAGTGAACTTTCAGGCATTGACATACCCTTAGAGAGGAAGAATATAAATGCTGGCCCATGAATTATTAAATATTTAAAAAGCTCAGGAAGATACCTGACCACTGGACTCAGAGAAAAGGACTTATGGAATCAAAGAAAGAATGATGTAATGGTTAATTTTCAATGTCAGCTTGTCTGGATTTAGAGTCTCCTTAAATATAAACCTCTGGGAATGTGTTGTGAGCATGTTTCCAGAGAAGTTTAATTGAGAGGGGAAGATCCACCCTAAATGGGAGTGACATCATTTCATGGGCTGAGATCCAGACAGAGTCAGAAGGGGAAAAATAAAGGTATTCTTTTTGATGATCAGGATTCATCTCTCCCTGACTCCTGATTGCAGAGATAACATGATAAACACTTGCTCTATACCCCTGCTGCCAGGCATTCTCCAGCATAACCAAACCATGAGTTAAAATGAATTCTTTCTCTGTACTTCTTATAGGCAGGACAAATTTTGAGTCAAAGTTTTGTCAGTGTGTTGGTGTCTTTATCCTTCCACCTAGAGTCCTGCCTGGCTACAGTAGGTGGTCACTTAATGCTCCATATAGCCTGCTGTTAGGAACCTCAGCTATAGTCACCCTCATAGACTCCCCAAAGATGTTGTAGAGACTGAGGGAATGGCCAACTAATAGCTGAACAAACTTAAGATCCACCCTATGGGCAAGAATCAATTTCTGACTCTATTAATAATACTCTGTTGTGCTTGCAGACAGGAGCTTAGCATAACTGTCCTCTGAGAGTCTCCACTGAGCAGCTGAGTGAAACAAATGCAGAGACTAACAGCCAAACATTAGAAAGAGCTCAGAATGTTTTGTGGAAGACTGGGGAAAAGATGGAGAAACCTGGAAGAGATAGGAACCCTACAGGAAAACCAACAGTGTCAACTTACCTAGAACCTTGAAGACTCCCAGAGACTGAACCACCAACCAAAGGGTTTACAGAAGCTGGACCTAGGCCCTATACATATATGCAGCAGATATGCATCTTGGTCTTCATAAGGTCACTCAACAACTGGGGTGGGGCTCTATTGCCTGCCTCTGGATCCTGTTCCCCTAACTGTCTTGGCTGGTGTCAGTAGGAGAGGATGTACCTAGTCCTACAGAGACTTGAGGTGTTACAGTGGGTTGGTGCTCAATGGAATTTCTCACCTTTCTCAAAGATGAAGTTGAGGGAAGGATAAAAGAGAAAGGACTGGAAGATAGTGGGTTGTGATTAGAATATAAAGTTAATTAATTAATTAATGGAAAATTAATTTTTCCTTTCATAGATTGTTTTTGTCATGGTAATAAGAAATGACTATAGCAAAAGGGATTCCCACTGCAGTCAGTATGATTGACACAGGTTGTCTGGTGTATTTATTACTTACTAGAGAAGGGTTTTAGACCCAAATTCCATTTCCATTCAACCAGTTGCAGATTCTGAAAATTCTCTTCAAATAAATAAATTTCCATTGCAAATTTTCAAATATAAAATTTTAATTAGTCATGTAAGTAAGTGAAGTTATCTAAATGAAATAGACATCTATTAAGGTCTTTAGTGGGTTAATGTGAATATTAACCAATTTCTAACTTTAAGCAATGTAGTTTTAAATAAACTTCTTAGACAACAAATAATATAGTAGATTTCTGTGTGAGCGAATAAACCAGCTCACCTACATCACCTATATATTCAGTGACATAAAGTTAAGTTACTTGAAGATTTCAGAGTGTGGATGAAAGTGTCATTATCTGACAAAGCTCCTTTAGGTACATGGCACGAAAAGCAAATTGTCCTCTTTTAAAAAGAATATTCAGCTTTTTTCTCCCATTGATGATGAATGGACACAGAAACTGCATCGAGCATGACACAGGTATCATTCTGGCTAAAGTACAAGTATTGTTGAAGTCTGAATTTATGTCTGTTACCTTCAATTTTCAAGTAATATTTCTTGTGATTACCTCTCTTGGAGACTAGACTTTCAACTTGTGAAAGATATTCATTATTTTATACAAAAAGTGGAACTATTCCAGCATACAGAAGTGTATAGTAAGTTGAATACTCATCCATTAGTTAAGATTGTTTTAGTAGGAACTTCAGAAACATACTAATCTAACATATAAGGTATCTATATATGACCCAGAAAAGTCAATTCCATAATCCCCATATACTGTAAAAGCTTATTTAAGCATAGTCTTACAAATGACATATGTCTTCATGAAACCAGATGCTTATATTTAGTGTTGGAACATAAAAATAAATGCAGACTGAAATAAATCATAATAGAGCAATCTTGCTTTTTTTATTAAGTCAGGAGTGGGGATAGGCAAAAAGGTTCAAATTCCTCTCACATTATTTGGGTACAATATTACATTGTAATAAGAGAAGGTTTCTAACCTATTGGTTGGCCTAATCTTTGGTACCATTTTACACACCTGTTAAGTCCTTAAAAGCTTGATTGGATTGAACACAAACACATTGCTATTTAGCTACTAAGAGTAAAATAAAATATCCCAGAAGACTTTCATTCATCCATTACTTTCCAAACACAGAAGTTATTTAATACAAGTATTCAGGATAGCAAGCAATGTAACAGAAACTGCCTTCAAATGAAGACCACAGTAGTGTTCAATGAAAAGCTGCATCAGTCATTTCACTGAAAGTGATTTAGAAAGTGATTATAAATATAGAATGTGCCATGTCCTGAAATGTACTTACATAAATTCCATTGTAAAAGGAAGCTGATCACTTCTTGAACTAGAAAGGAGAATTATGGGTGTAGTGTCATTATTCAACATGATATTATTTTAAAATAGACCAGCACAAAGACATTGTCTTATTGACCTTGAAATCAATTCTATGGTCAACATAAGCAAGCAAACATGACACAAATGAATTCAAAAGCAACTGTGCACATATGAGTCATGAGTTCATAGAAAAGAAATTTAAAAAAATACTAAAGACCTAAACTACCCACAGTCAAAGTGTCTGACACAGAAGTGTTTCTGTCTCAAAGATCTACAAGGCCAAAATTGGAGAAAAGACTGAAGGAAAGGTGGGCCAATGTCCAGTCTAACTGGAGATCTATCTCATGGGGGGACACCAATGTCTGACACTATTACTGATGCTATGGTATGCTTACAAACAGGAAGGAGCCTAGCATGGCTGTCCTCTGAAAGGTCTAACCAGCAGCTGACTGAGACAGACTGAGATACTTACACCCAAACATTAGACTGAAGTCTGGGGACCCCTATGGTTGAATTAGGGAAAGAATAAACGAAGCAGAAAGGAAGACAACCCCATAGGAAGACCAGAAGTCTCAACTAACCTGGAACACTGGGAGTGCCCAGACACTGAGCCACCAACCAGACAGCATACAAGAGTTGGTCTGAGCCCCCCATATATATAGCATAGGACTGCCTGGTCCAACCTCAGTGGGAAAAAATGTATGGGTCTAATCTTCCAGAGACTTGAGGCTCCAGGGAGTGGGGAAACTGAAGTTTGGAGATCTCCTCTTGAAGACAGGAGGGAGGAAGAATGGGATGAGAAACTGTGGGAGAGGGACAGTGGAGGGATGACTGGATTATAAATAAAGGCTATTCGTTCATAGATTTGTATTTACAGCACAAGATGGAAACATTTCTGAAAGGAACCATCACTATTACACTGACAAGACCATCTTCAATAGGGAAAAAAAACCACAAGAGTGCTGAGATGTTTCCTTTGTTCTCTCTCATTATAACTTGAACTCGAGAAGATAGGCTAGCAAGTTAGCTGTCCTTTTCTATGTTGACTTCACAGCAGACCTGCTCTAGAATGTCCTAGATTTGAGGCACTATAGTGCCTTACTTGCAGTAAGATTTGGACCTTCACAACTGTGGGAACAAATAAACACCTGATTTCTAAAGATGCTTTGGTAAGAAATAAGTGTATATGTAATATAGTTATAAAGAAAATATAATTAATTAAAATGCAAATAAAAGTATAGTATAATTAAGTTATGTATAATTATAATAAGTAAAGTTTTATATATATTACTGTCTAGAGAAGTAATAACTTATACATACATAATTGTGCTAGTGGAGTTCACTCAGTGGGTAATGCCCTTGCCACACAAGCATGAAGGTCTGACCAATATAAAGCCATGGTTGAATGCATATGTCTATAAATACAGTGCCCCTTACTTAGATAAGAAGCAGAAACAGAATACCTGATGACTTATGGTCCAGGTAGCCTGGTTTATACAGTAGTGAACTATAATGAGACCTAGTCTCAAATCAGGTAGAAGATAAGAAATGACAGTAGGTGTTGTCCTGTGATACCACATGATGTGTGCATTGGTATATTTATGCCTGACACTAATGAATACATATACACACATTGTACACACTCATTTGCATTCTTGTGCACATGCTACAAACACACACAAACACATATACAATACTACGAGAGGAGGGAGGAAAGGGGGCACAGAAAAGCACTAGCCATAGATACAGTTAAAGAAACAGATTCTAATAATGGTACAATATTTGTAATCATCATATTTTCTCGATTTCCAAAAGGCATTGAGCAAACAGGTAAGTATGAAATGTTCTTGTTTTATAATCAACTAACAGAGACCACTGGGACTCTCAGAGTCTGAACCACCAACCCAAAAGTATACATGAGCTGGACCTAGGCCCCCTGCACATATGTAGCTGATGTGTAGCTCAGTCTCCATGTGGATTCCCCAATAACTGGAGCAGGGTCTGTCTTTTGCATTCTCTCAGTGGATATACAAACCACACTTAGTTTTTGTTTTAAGCCTTACAGGATATATATATATATATATATATATATATATATATATATATATATATATATTACAAATATATTACATGTATGTTTTATGGGATTTGTGTGCGCTCCTTTTTCTTTGGCTACCTCTTTTTGTTGTTTGTTTGCATGTTTGTTGTTTTCTCTCTCTCTCTCATTCTCTCTCAGGTATCTTTTTATTTTTTAATAAAAAGAACAAAGAAAGAATATGAATTTGAGTGTGTGGGAATGTAGAGAGGACCTGGGAGGAGCTCTTGGTTTTCACTGTATAGATATTTAGATTAAAAATAAGATATTCTTGTTTATTGGATAGCTTCCAAAAACAGATACAGACAATTAACTCCAGGAAATATTACACTAGTGAGAAACAAATTAATTCTGACCATTTGATTTTGTTTATCTGGTGTATTTACTGTTCCATTTTGATTCCTAATTCTCTGATATAGGAGAATTAGAGGAAAGCAGATGTAGCTGTAAAAATAACCTACATGGGGGGGTGGGGAATCGTGTCATTCCTTCCAGGAGGTAAGAGAACAAAAGGAAAAAGAAGAATGTGTGTAATGTAAGTCCAACATATTAAAAATGAAGACCATCTTCATAATGTATATTCTCTAAAAAAATTGTCATGCCTCTTCTTTGTGCTTTATAGTTTGTTTTTTCAAACATTAATATAATCCACAACTTCCCCATGGAGGAGACTGTTGAAACATCCAAGGAGATGTAGAAAGCATTCCTGGTCTCATTTAGTATTCATGCAAAGAACCCGAAGATATCACATCCAATGATCCTGAACACCAAATTGGTGTATTAACGTTTGCCAGAGTAAAGACTGAGTGATGGAAGGACCCACAGACTGGAACAGCTACACAGTCAGCAACAGGAACAGAGATAAGGAGTCTTATGCACTTTCTTTAGAATAGAAAGATTAACAAAACAAGCATGGGTAGCTGCTAAAATGTGTTCTTTGTTTTAAGTTAATTTAACTGCAGGCATGTGTATGGAGAAGAAACATACCTGTTCAGAACTCAGAACATTAAAACCCAAAATTGTTCCAGATATATCTATTTTTAAAAGATTATTTTCTCTAACCCAGAATTGTATATTAAAGCTATGCCCATATAATTACTTGTATACCTAAAATCAACTTATCTGTATTATTATTATTATTATGATTCATTTCTAGTATGCCCCAACTATAGTGATGACACATAGGGTACTAATTCAGGTATAATACAAAGTTGTATTATTGGAGGTCTGGAATTACATTTTATTTACTTACTTATTGGTTGATGTTTTGATTGATTTTGGGGATAGAGTCTCATAGCCTGGCCTGGAAGTTTTTATCTTGATGTCTATACCTTTTTGTGCTAGATTACAGTGTTTTCCATTAGGCTGAGCCTGGAATTGTATTTTAACCTTTGAACTTTGTCTACTCTTTCCTAAAACTGGGCCCAAAACCTCTTGTCTTTGTCCCCAGAATATGTCACAAGTTTGTCCTTACCATTTAAATCTTCTATGTAATGTTTAAAACTCTGTCCAAAATAAAACATGTTGGCTTTGCCATGGAAGAACGCACTACAAATATGATTATAGCAAGTGAAGCCTGGGCACAGACTTTATCAGCTGAACTTAGGTGTATATTTCACAGCAGTAACCACCACTCTGTGCTCAGAGAGAGAGAGAGAGAGAGAGAGAGAGAGAGAGAGAGAGAGAGAGAGAGAGACAGAGAGACAGAGAGACAGAGAGATGAAATGAAGGAGAGACAGAGACAGAGAGACAGAGAGATGAAATGAAGGAGAGAGAGAGAGAGAGAGAGAGAGAGAGAGAGAGAGAGAGAGAGAGAGAGAGAGAGAGAGAGAAGGAGGGAGGGAGGGAGAGAATAAGAAAAGCCAACTGGGTATACAGTGGAGCTGAAGCAGAAGACACTTGCCAAGAATCTGGGTTTTGAGGGACTGAGTTTGGGCAGTGATTTCTCTGTATCTTTTTCTCTCTCCTTGCCTGATACATCCAGGTCTCATTTATCCACACTCTTCCATTGATGGTCTCTGTCTTGGGTTAATCCTATAATCCAGACAAGTATTTTATGACTGGTCATCATTGGGCTTTGGCTTTTTGATGTTTGAATGTTATGTGTTTTCTGATTTCTGTTTTAATGGCTGGCTTTTGCCCTGTGTAACCCAATATGATGTTTGACCTTCACCCTTCTCTTTGTTCCTTGTTGCTAGGGACTGTCTTCTAATGAAAATTTGAATACCATGTATAGTATACTTCAAACAAGAGAAAACTTTAGTTTAAAAATTATATCCCTAATTTATAGAAGTATCATAATTATATTGTCAACCAGTAATATTTAAATTAAAATAAGTATTAAATATGACATTAACTTTACCCTTTGAGAATATACAGTGAATATATAATTAAGCCTTCATATTATGGTTAAGATTTATATTCAACTATATGTATATTTCAAAGTTTCAATACTGCTACTATTGGGAAAGTATAAGACACCAGGAAGTTGTATTAATTATATCTAAAAAATTCTTTACAGACACACTTAATTATATCATATTTTAACACAGCTGTACAAGTAAAAGTTTAGCTCTGTAAAAATGTAGAAGAGGGTAAATTGGCTCCAAATTTCCAGTTCTTTCTATTTGTATTAATTATATCTAAAAAATTCTTTACAGACACACTTAATTATATCATATTATAATATGCATTTTACATGTACAAATCAATATGTAATCTATGTAAAGGTGTAATAATATAAGCATGCAGTAAGTGGATCTGTGACCATCTATGAGTATCTTAGGTGAGCATGTACTCTGTAAAGCTTATGATAATTATTCTTTACCTTAGCTTCTCTCACAAGATGTACATGAAAAACCAATTTATTTTTCTAGTGAAAAATAAAACTTTTCATAAAGTACTTGGAATGATGTAATTCATCAGGACTTTAGAAAATACTTAAATATGAAAAACAATTTTTTTAAAAAAAATGTTGAAACAAAGAAACAAGTGATCAGTCAAACTGTAGAGGAAGTTATGAACAATAGAAAGTAAGAACTGGAAATTTGGAGCCAATTTACCCTCTTTTACATTTTTACAGAGTTAATCTTTTACTCATACAGCTGTATTAAAAAATTATTTATCTGTTTGTACCAAAACAAACACGTTTGGGAGTGTGTACCAAGACATAAATGTATCAGTCAGAAAACAGTTTGCATGAGTTGGTTGTATCCTTACACCATTGGACCAACTTCAGGTCATCAGAAGCATGGTGACGCACTGGCCCATCTCACCACCTCTTAGACATTTTGTTTTTAAATTCAGCCTTCATTTTATTCATCTGCCAGTATGTTTATCAGAGGTTGTATCACTCTTTTGGCACAATTAAAGTAGAATTTGGAGCACCTTAGCTTGATAGCCCTGAAAATTTTATGTCTGAGTGAATTATCAAAGAGAAGAAACCACAACTCATAGTGGCCTTATTTGTGATAGCCAGAAGCTGAAAACAATCCAGATGTCACACAAATGACGAATAGGTGCAGAAAATGTGGTTTATTCACACAATGGAATACTATTCAGCTATTAAGAACAAGGACATCCTGAGTTTTTCAGGCAAATGGATGGTACTAGAAAATATCCTGAGTGAGGTAACTCAGACCCAAGAAGACATGCATGCTATGTACTCACTAATATATAGACATTAGCCAAAAAAAAAAAAAAGTTAAAGAATACCTAGGGTACAATACACATAACTCAAGAGGGTTAACAAGCAGAAGGGCCCAAGTGAGGATGCCCCAATCCCTCTCGGGAAGGAGAAAAAATAATCACAGAGGGCAGAGGGGGGGACCTGGGTGGGAAAGGGCAGGGGATTAAAAAGGAACCTGATCAGGTATTGGGGGTGGGAAGACAAGAGAGAAGCCCTGCGGGCCAGCATAATGAATGAAAACATGCAACCTTAAGGATGGGAGGGAGAGCTCTAAAATGTACAAGAGACTAGGGAGGTGAGAGACTCTCAGGACTCAAAGGGAAAGAGCTTTGAAATGCTCAACAGTAAGGAGAGGAAACTCAGATTCCACCTCCAGTAGAAAGACCGAGTATCAAGTCCATTCCCACAGTCAAAAACTCTGACCCAGAACTGGTTCTGTCTAAAAGAACTGCAGGGAAAAAAATGGAGAAAAGACTGAGGGAAAAGAGGTCCAGGGACAGGCCCAACTTGGGATCCATCTCAAGGGGAAGCTCCAAGGCCTGACACTACTACTGATGCAAAGAGGTGCTTACAGCCAGGAGCCTAGCATGGCTGTCCTCTGAGAGACCCAACAAGCAACTGACTGAGACAAACTTACACCCAACCATTGGACAGAAGTCAAGGACCCCTGTGGTTGAATTAGGGAAGGCTGGAAGAAGCTGAGGAGGAGGGTGACCCCATAGAAAGATCAGCTGGCTCAACTAAGTGGAGCACTGAGATCTTTCAGACACTGAGTCTTGCTACATACGTGAGCTGATCTGAGACCCCAGACACATATCTAGCAGAAGACTGACTGGTGTCGCCTCATTGTGACAATTGCCTAACCCTGAGAGACTTGAGGCCCTAGAGAGTGGGAGGCCTGCATGGGGGGACCCCGGTTGGAGACAGAGGGAGGAGGAATGGGATGAAGAACTGTGTGAGTGGGCCCTGGAGAAGGGTAACAACAGGACTGTAAAATATAAAATTAATAATAAAAAAATTACAAAAAGAAGCCATGAGATCAAAAACACATAAATGAATATTCATTGCAGTGATTAAGCCAAATTATATGAATCAGATAAAATAAAGTGTTCTCACTCATGGTTCAAGGTTAAATATGAACAACGTTTTTATCTTTGGAGGTTCTTCTCCCATAAAAAGAATATGGAACTTAATTTATGGTGTCCTACAAATACAAATTCTATTTGTAAAATGAAGGAATGATTTTGGGAAAACATGAAGTCCTGCAGTTACTCTTCAACCACTAGATGGCGCCCAGGCATCTACGGCAAACTCAGCATATGTCCATAGGCTATTTGATCATTGAAGGAAACATGTAAGATAAATAAAAACTGAAAACGAGGGATGTGCAGATGTGTGCTAGACTGACATATCGTAAAAGACTTTACATTACTTAAAATTCATCATACCTTATTCTCATAAAGGTCCTCTTTCCTGAACACAGATGTTCCTTCACACAAAGCCATAGATCTTGCTTTTGTTCCCTGTTCTCCACATCCGACTCCTTCTAAAAGCCCCTCTATTGTATTCAGTAATTTCTTTTAAGCCATTATAGGTTCATTGCTTACACTTTGATGAGCTCACTTTTCAAATGAGACATTCCTTTTGGACATGATGACATATACCAATTACATGTAGGTATGGAGATTTCACTAGAAAGTGTGGCTGTCTTTCCTATGACAAAACCCTCAGATCACCCTGAAGAATGCATATGCCTTCTAATATAGAAGAGGCTGATCTGAAAAAAAAACATATGCTGCATATTTTGTTGTACGTTTAGACTTCTGGAAATAAAGCAATCATAGTAGGAGACCTCCTGTGCACAATATAAACATAGTAAGAGCTAGGAAGACAGGGGTTTACTGCCTTCTGCCATCAGTAACTAAACTGGTCACACCTCTGGCATTTATCTTGGAAATGATTAAAAACTAGAGACTAGAGAAAAGTAAGTAAACTTTTATAAGCTGAAGGAGAGTTTGAAACTCCCCAAATTAAAAAACTAAAAGTGGCAATTGTAGTCTCAGTATAAATGGTTTATTTCCTTTTGATCATGGCTGAAAATTTATGACAAACAGTATTTATAGATTTTAGACAGAGAGACTATGCACTATTTCCTGAGAACACAGGCCAGGATCTAAATTTATAGACGAGAGCAATTATCATTTTTTTGATATGCATAAGAACTTCCGTCTGTGTTCTCTTCTTGATATTTGTGAAAGAAAAGTTAGTTATGCACTTAGGAAATTTCTACATTTTCTCTTTCACATTTATTGAAGGGAAAGATAAAAATTTTAATCCTTCAGACAAAATGGAGGATCTTCAAATAAGAAAATTATATCTGCCTCTAGGGGTAGTGCAACCTAAACACAGAAAGAAAGATGGGACAGAGACTGAGACAGAGAAAGAGACAGAAAAACAAAGAAGATATTAATGACTGTGTTTGGCATGAGGCTCAGACCGATTTCTGGAGAGCCTACCTACTGTCATCCACCAATTAAGAGTATCCACGTACCTTTATAAACAATATGCAGTTAAGATAGGCTGGAGTGTAATGAAGAAAGTGATTAGAGGAAGGACTACTATAACTCATGTTACAGGAAACATAAATGGCAAAAGAAGTTGGGGAGATTTTCAGTGAGGTTTCCATGTGACAAGGAGAAGCTGATTTGTTTGTACCAAAGTCCTAGGAAAAGATCTCCTCCACACACACAGAATTATGGAACAGAATAATACTCTATTGAATGAGCATACAAGGATAAATTAGAGTTCCAACTCTGGAGATTTCCCCAGAAATATTGTGCTAAATGGAGTATGCAGAGATATCCTTTGAAAATTTACATTAGAGAGCTTCATTTTTTCATTTTACAATAGTCAATTAAATTTCCTTTCAAAAAGTCTAGTTTTCTTACCCTGTGTCCATCTGTGTATGTGTTGTATTTGTGTGCAATAATACATGCTTATGAGTGTGAGTTGTGCACACTTATGAGACAGCCACATCAAGGTACCAGGGGACCGACCTCCTTTATCACTGTCCCCCTTATTTTCAGGAGTAAGAACCTGTCACTGAGCAGGAAGCTTGCAGTTTTGCCTAGGCTGGCTGTTCCAAGAGCTCTTGTGATTCTTCTATTTGTGCTTTCAATCATAAAATTCATAAAATTCAGTCATGTACAACTGTGGCTAGTTTGTTAAGTGGGTGCTCCAGATTTGAACTGTTGGTGAGAACAAATTATTTAAACTTTAAAAAGATCTGGAAAGAAAGATGAGGAATTTTTTTCTTATGAATAGTGTTCCTGAAGTACATGACAAGCATAAGGAGATTTGTCAAACAGTAAGCATTTGCTTGATGAGAAAGAAAAAGTTGCAATCGTTTCCATATGATCAGAGGGGAATGGCTTAGGCTACCTAGTACAGTTTTTATACAGCTAATTTTATTGAAACTTTAGGTGCCATTCATTGACATAGTAATATTGCATGTGCTCACTCATTATCATATTTACTGCTATACACTTCGGTAATGCTTTTCTCATTTTCTGAAAAGGAGTAAAGGAAGAATCAAGATCATAGTTTAGGAAGTGATAGATTAAGAATAGAAACCTTTCTCTACTAATTCTGGGAGGCCAAGGGACTTCCATACCCTGTGTTCTTCTCTCTTTTTCCCTTTAGATCTGTAGCTATGTGTAATTAACAAATCAGCACTGTGCTTCAGGTAAGAGGACTGACATTGTATTCTGATAATATAGACAAACAAAAAGGGGGAAACATTAACTGTGCTTTAGGGTATTGGGATGGTTACCTGCTTTGGTATGACAAATATCTGAGATAACCTAAAGGGAAGGATAATAACACTGGAGAGGAAGGATTTATTTGGCTCATGGTTTTATCAAGGTTAATTGGCTTTGTGACTGAGATGAGACAGTAGTTCTGCCTGCTAATACTTAATTCATGGTGACGTTGCAAGTGCCTTAGCACATTGGTTAAGTTACTGCCTTTATGGTCCAGTAACCAATCTGACTACATTGAGCAGCTAGGAGGAAATCTTTCACAGTTACCTTTGTGAGGTGGATCTCGTAAAGGCATACCATTTTTTTTTAATCCAGATTATAAAGTGATATAGAATGTTTTTTTATGTGTTTCTGACCTGCTAATTTTTTTTTTACATTGCATTATTCACATTGGAGTCAGCAATAAAAACTGAATTATCTCAAAATGTTTTAGCATGTAGTATCCCATGCCAGCCCATTTTAACATTATAAAAATAGAATCTTGAACATATGATGAATGGTGTGCCTCTCATATGGAGCCACTGTAAATGTTGGATAACATTATCTTTGCAGGATGAGGAAAAGCTTGAGCAATCTTCCTGTTTTCAGAAATGCGAATTTATATTAGTGAAATTCCAACTCTCTATCTCATCCCAGCTGCTACTATTTTATTACTTTTTATTATAAAATATAGATGGTGACTTATAATTCAACATAAGCATATAGAAAACAATATTTCAGAAATCATTTATACTTTAAAGATCTCAGTTACTAGGAAATTTTTAGTATTTTTATATCAACCATTTTCTTTCAAAGTCTGACATTTGAACTATTTGGATGTCTCTAGAATTCTTCTATTCTGCTTAAAAGCCACACAATATTTCTCCCTGAGAAAATTCATGCCTGCACTATATACTATACACTGCACAATGTCATATACAATTAATACAGAATGATATTAATTTTAGTTGCTAATACAGTAATTAATAGGGAAAGAGTAAACTGGCAAGAAGATCTTAAGAGTGGTTGTTACTAGGACTTTAAATAATATCTGCTCTTACTCAAAATTAAATGTATGTGGCAAGGTTTACCAGAAGGAGTTATCAAAGTGAAAATACATTTAACTTTATATGTAAATATAAAGATATTTAAAGCTCTACATTTTAGATTCCCATTTTCTGGTAGATGTTACAAAGTAAATATTAGTATCTTAAATTATAATACTTGTCAGACATAAGAACGTTATGTGGACGTGGTCTTTGTGTTATGTTTTTAAATATTTTTCTGTTTAATTTGAGATCTCTCTGGTAATAGAAACTCGTTACAAACATTAATTAAAAAAAAAGCTTATAGTCCAAACATATAATCAGAAAACTGAGCTGCACTCCACTATACCCTAATATCCTGCACTAATGTGATGACACAGATGACAAAACTTAACAAGCTCCGTGATATTTATTTCAGAGCACCACTTTGTAGCCTGAAACTGATACTTGTTGCAGCAGGTGTCCAAACTCAACAAACAGTCCACATCCAAAGGAAAATGCAAATTACACTCTGGAACTCTGCAGAGACAACAGCTCCATTCCTTCCACTAAACAGCCTTCATATTCGCTGCTCAGTCACAACGACCACTGATGTCCTAAGTGAATGCAGAAGATTCCCTTACTGACCTAAGAACCATCGGAGTGCATTTCCTAAGCAAGAATTAAAATAAAACCTGCCATTTTGTAACCAAAACAAACATCTTTTGGTGACCCTTTATCATGTTATCAAGGGACTCAGGGCCTCTGTGGCACTTTTGAACTTGGTAAAAAAAAATTTCAATGTATTTGGCCTGTTGATGTTAAATACAGCCCTGACAAGTGCTAATGTATACTCTCTGGATTACTTGATACTCTGTACTGAGAGGAACTGCTGAAACCAAAATATAAAAAGACATTTCTGTTGTGGCTTCAAACATTTATAACAAAAATGATCAAAGAAAGTCAGAATATGTAATATGCTTGGCAAAGTATGGATTACATAATGTTAAAATAACTAATTTTATTTTATAATAACTTTCATATTCCATCAGTGCTTCTCAAGTTGACTGCAAACAATATCTGAAGAATGATAATTTGTTCTGGTCATTCACTGTGCAGAATTTTCAAATTCCCATTGTATTTATTAATAAAATGTTTTCTACGGTAATGTTAATATTTAGATTGGGCTTATATTTTAAATTTAACAACAGATTGTTACTAATTATAGTGAGCAAAATAAACTTGCAGGAAACAAATTGCCAGGTAAAGGAGAAAAGTTTCTACAAGCCAAAGGGATTTCAACTACACTTTCTTCCTAGCTCTTACAACAGAAGGGCCACAAACATCTATGCTTTCCTATCTTTCATATGTAAATAATTATCAGCAAATGACATTTTCAAACCACAAAGAGAAGTAGGTGAAGGAATTAAAGAAGAATGAGCACAGCTAATTTGAAACTCCCAGCATCATTTGGCAATGACAATTTTAAATCATTCTCAAGTCTTTAACAATGACAGAAAATGGCCAAAAATCACTTACACAGTTACTGAGTCATTTTTGAGGAATATTCACATGTTATCTTATTTATTTATAATCACCATGAAGTGTTTTCACATAGTTATATCTTTGTAGTGTTAAGAAATCATCACCTCATTTTATTCTTTTATGATTATCAAGTGACTGAACCCTGGGTCATTAGAAACTTAACAATCTGTTGCAACTTCAATGTCTTGCTTTCCCCCAGGGCAAAGGATTATTCTTCCATCATAATATGTTAGTTAATACCAAAGGCTTTGCCCGACTTCAAAGCAGAGATATTAAAGGCTCACTTTCCACTACAAGGCAGGTGTATTTTTATTAGCTTTCTCTTTCAAAATTGCTATGACTTCACTCGCAGATATCCCGCCAACAACCATTATTGAAAGCCGTAATATAATTGCTAAGTTACGTGCAATGTCTGAAGCTAAAAAACAATGTCACTTGCAGCCCTCAACGACTGACTAAAAGTAAGTGTTCCATCATTAAAGCTGAATTACAACACACAGTGCTGTGTTTCCCATGTGCTACATTTGAAACAATAGGAGTGCCAAACCTGCCTCTAAATTCACAGATTCTTATATGTATTCAGATTTGCAAAAAGTAAGAAATGACATACACCAGAATTAGATCTCTGTTTAGATTTAAGTAGAGGAAGTGCTGCTAGCTTTCTGCTGTAATTCTGAACAGGCAGCCACACCTTCTTATCACTTTGGAAGGCATGTCCTGTGACTGCTTCCGATTAGGAGAAATCAACAAATACAAAGTATCCTAGTTTTAAAACTCGTTTTGTGGTGAAATGATGACCCAGATTTTCAGTGAGTTCAGATTGGATTTCTTGTCTTTGACAGAATGGAATGTGGAATCTATGCACTCAGATATTGTTAAGGTTTAAGAAGATTGTTTTGGAAGTGCATGAAAATACAATAAGATATTCATTCATGCTGATCAAAGGACATATTGGCAGCACATTTGTTCTACTCCCCATTTCTCCTAATGAGGTTCCACTCATTTTGTTATTTAGTGATCTAAGTGGAAATATTCCTTCTGTCATCGTGGTATGCAAAGCTATTATAATTACTTTTTTAGAAAGGTCGACAACTTTTTTATTTGGCTTCAGTGATTTTACGGTGCCTAGATTCCACCGGAAAATATTTAGTCACTCGCTTACTTGGACAGAAATCCATCACCTGGAATAGAAATCATGGCAACTCTGCCAGCATCTTTGTGCAGACAGCCCTGAAAATATATACTGGGAAAAGGCTTTGCCAAACGACTTGTGTCTGGCCAGCACCACCTTTGAAATATTCTCTGCATACCAGTTAATGTTAAGATTTATTATAGCATGTATAAATATATTTTTGCATGTGTATCTACAATTTAGATAATACAGTAGCAACTCATTCTAGATGCATTACCTGTCTTTGTGGTTTTACTAGACAGGCATAATATTATGATTGCTTACCAAAAACAAATAGTTATCCTTAAGTTATTCTAAACAGATCAAATTTTTAAAAACACATAAAATAATTCAAATAATTTTAAAAATCCTTAGGGAAATTAGTATGATGTTTGAATATGTACCCATGTGAGAAACTGTATAACAATAAATGTAATAAATGCAAGTCTAGGGACCATTTCAAAATAGACAATAATCTTAATGTTGTTGTCTGCTTCAGGAAGTTAAATCAACTACTATTCTACCTATTTTAATTGTCCCTTGCATTCATGCCCAAGGTAGTCAATTCACAAGTAGAAAAAAGTTTCACAGACCACTCTTGAAGAGATTCACACTTTCAATTCCATAGTACAAATTATGACAGCAAAAGGAATTTATCAAACTCAACCAAGGCTGGCGCACTATGTTCTCACCACAGATATATGTCCACCCAGTTCTTTTCTTTATTTAGAAATTGTCTGTGCCAACCAAATCAAGACAGCCATGCTATTTTAAGGTTTATTTGTTTTCTTTAAATTTGGCGGACACTGTTCTTTCCTATAAAATCGGTTGACTCAATACGGAAAAAAAACATACACCATTAACTTTCAACATACCCACGTGTTATTCCTTAACTTGGAATCCTCAAACCAGTCCTAATGATTCATGTAGAAAGATGGATAGCAAATAAAATATTCGTGAAATTGTACCCCAAGATATTTACTTGGGATTAATTCAGTGTTCACTTAAATATATGATATTAACTAGATCAATCACATTCTTTGAATGTCAGGGTATGGGCTATTATTCATATCAAGTATTTAATTTTTGATTCTTGGTAGACTTTGCTACATACATTAAGTTGTTGAGTAAACTGTGCTAATTTAAATTTATATATCACTTTTCAGTACGAGATTGTGAAATTATATGATTTTAAAGGAACTTATTAAATAATTGTTTATCAGATTCAACACATATTTTAAGAAATTAAGATGGCCTAGATTTTATTTACATCTTTAACTATAGAGTAAGATTTTCATAATATAGAAACAAAACCATTTGACACCTGGTCCTTTAAAGTTCATGAACTTCAGCATCTAAAAACATGTGTGAGATTGTCAAACATTCCGGGGCCCTCCCCAGGGGGACGCAAACATATGTAGCCATGAATATCATGGTGTCATATGCCAACAAGTTTCCTTGAAAGAAAATTACTGTGTCCTTTTATTGGGGCTTCAAAACATCACTTCACTAAATCTGTGCGATGTGGACCCAGGGCTTCTCAAGGAGAAAGTGTAACCGTGGACTTTCTGATGTTTGCATCAAGCGTGTTCACTCTTTCCAAATCCTTCCTTCTCAAAACAAATGGAACCAAATAATAATGCTGAAAGTATGCAAGAGAGGAGACCTTAAGCCAAAACTTATATTTCAATAGAGCAGATTTCATAAGTTATATAATTTATAGTATCAATCAGGGTAGGCAGAGAAGCAGACATCAGGGAGTGCTGCAGACATTTAGAGGTGACTGTTCATGAAACAGGGCTGTCTGGTGGCCTAGAACAGCTTAAGGAGATACTTGTTGAAATCCACTTACTCAGCCCCTCTTCTCAGTCTCATGCAGGATCTTCCCAGCTGAGCCAGTGATTTTGGAAAAAGAGAGTAGTGGAAAAGCTGATTAAAGCCACAACTACCTGCTACACATGTGCAGTGTTTCCCCAGAGAATAGCTTTTATGCTTGGGGTGTGGGGGGGGGGGCGGATGGGAGAGGCAATTACAACCTGCCTGCTCAGAGGCTTAATGCTTGATAGCCATACATTTGCAAAAAGCCACCAGCTGTAGCAGCAGGAGCCACTGCAGCAGCAGCAGCAGCAGCCCAAAGGGGCAAAATCTCTTTAACAGTCTTCCCCACCTGCCTTTGAGTGCAGCATGTCAGAGGCAGCAGAGTCATGCCAGCTGTTTCTTCCATCTACCACATTGGTGACCCCTTTGGCCATGGTCAGATAAATCACCCCACCTGAACCACACCTTTGCAACTTTGAATTGCAAGAGGAAGCTTAGCTGTACAAGGCAATTCAAGACTCTAAGGCAGATAATATAGAGAATCTTGTGTTATAATTAAGCAGTGAGTGGTTTGGTTGAAAGAACTATTTTAGGGGGAGAATTTTAAATGAAAAAGACTGCTTTTTGAAGTGCCTTAGAAATACTTTTGTATAGAGGGAGATTTGTTTTATTTTTATTTTATTTTTGTTACCATTCGGAGACAGATTATGACAGCAAGTTTACATTTCCCTAGTGATCTTTTTGACTGAGGTAAAACACATGTAATAAAATTAATCACTTTCAACATATAACTCTGTGACTTTTATACATTAATGTCTTGTGAGCACCTACTCTACTAAGTTCTCGGGTATTTTAATCACATTAAAATGAAAAGGTAACTTTCCATATGTTTCTCTGATTGACAAATATTGAATGAGGTAGTGAGCTGATGTGAACTATAGACAAGCGTTGGCCTCTATGTCTTTAGTAGGGCTTCAGCTCAGGAACCTGGAGGATTTTATGCTTACTAAGTCTTGAACAAAGTTGAAAGCAAATTAGTAAAATATAGATATACTTCCTAAAGATATGTACTTTTTAAAAAACAACCTTTACAAACCATTATCAATGAAAGTACCATAGAAGTTGCTACATAAAAAAATTTCTGATACTCAGCTAACAGCAAATATCTAAATTTGTAGCTTTAAATTACAGGACACCAGCCAGGCAGTGGTGGCACACGCCTTTAATCTCAGCACTTGGGAGGCAGAGACAGGTGGATTTCTGAGTTTGAGGCCAGCCTGGTCTACAGAGTGAGCTCCAGGACAGCCAAGGCTACACAGAGAAACCCTGTCTTGAAAACCAACCAAACAAGCAAACAAAAAATTTACAGGACACCAAAGAGAATGTGTCCAACATGAACATGAATGGAAACAAATTTCCTGAAGCCCAATAGTTTTTAAGACTTTAGGTTTTCTTTTTATATGTATTCAAGGTATTAGTTGCTTCTATACTGCCATTCCATAGGTAGGAGATAATGAGAGCCACAAGTAGATAAACTATTCATACAGCAGTTATGATGTTATTTAGAATTACTATTCATTGTGCATTACATCACAAATGCATGCTAGTATTTACACAATGTCTTAAAAACTTAAAAGCAAATTGTATTTATTTAATCATTAGTCATTTATTTATTCACTATTATTGTCCTCTGAATGTGACATAGATTTCAACGAACAGGCTTGATCCTCTTATACTTTAAAACAAAATTAGGCATGGTCATCTTCTAAACCTATTACTAAGGTCTATTTCTGTAGCAGTATGACTTTCTGACTGATTACCCCTAACCGTGAACCACCATTCCTTCAAATTTTAGTTCTGAAGCAGAGGGTTTTTTAATTATAAAATTATTAAATGCTATAAATAGGCTAACAAGTGAACTCAAAAGTAATAAGGGTTAGTGTTGAACTTATTTTATGTCCCTAACTTGTATTTAGGGCAGACAAATACCCTGAAGTATATACTGTCTATCCAAGGTTATCAGTTTTCATGGATGTCTCAGAAATGTATACCTCCAATTACTTTCCTATCGTTTCCAGACCTACATGACATATACAGTAAAAAGGCAATTGGGTGCACACGACTGGATTTCAATGGAGATAACAGAACAAGGTTTATAAAACTTGCTGTCAACAGCGTTTAGAAGACATTTAAACTCACAAGGCTAGACAATTGTTTCTAATGATCGAAGACAAAAGGCCACAGGACTAAAACCAAGCCATGGATCACTATGAAGGTTGAAGGTTAGTAAGTGAAGTTGCTCCAGAGGCTGAGAAAGAATAGTCAGAAAACAACAGAACCGGCTAGAGCTCATTGTCTTGGAGAACAACCAAGAGGAGGGAGGGAAGATGCAATGTTGTTCCCGAGGCCTCTCAAATTCTATCTGCCTAAGAGGTGGTTATTTATCTCCAGGTACAGTGCTGATGGCTTGCTGGTAATAGTCCCAACCCCTCGACATCCCACTTCCCTTCCATCAAGCAGAAGTAGATTTGCCAGAGCAGGCAGCTTCACTGTATTATTTTTTTTTTCCAAAGGGTTCATGTTCCTCAAGGAAATTGCTCAGAATTGTATTTGTTTCATGAACAAGAGATCGAGTTTGGTGTCCCGAGTGCATCTTATATAAAAAGTTTGTCTATTTTTTATTAGTTACAAGAGAATTTGTTATTTGTTTTAATCTATACATCAAGATAGTCATGATTTTTGTTCTCTACATAGGAATGCAGCATAGTTGCAAAAACATGGGTAGATTATGGAACTCAATTTTATTCTTATAACTGTCTGACCTTAGAGGAGATAGTTACCTCTCAGAGCCCCCATTTCCTTATTTAATAAGAGGAGTTCACAGCAAGCATAAGCTTCTGTGAGTCTGTGAATCCATAATGGAATAAATTATGGTGTCCTTTCTTTTTATGTGTGGTTTGAGTTCTCTATAGCGTGTTATATTTTAAAATCTATTCATATATTTTATGTTTGCATAGACCCAAATTGAAACCGAAAATAGTTTCATATCCAGATAGCCCCAGAATGTACCCCATACAACAGTGTGATAATGTGCATCTTGCTACTCATTGTTGGAAAAAATAATTTTTATTTGTTAATAGAACACAGCACTGTATGTTTGGATTAGTTACTTTTATCTTTTCTGTGGTCATTAATTAAAAGGAGAGAAAGGGAAGAAGGATTTACTTTAGCTTATGATTTCAAAGGTATAAACTCATCAATAGGAGAAGAGGTAAGTGACACAGAGCAGATATCATCAAGCCTGGGAAGAGTAGGGAAGTCAAGCACCGAGCTAACTCCCTTGTTTTGTTGGTTGAAGGACTATGAATGATGACAACCACATTTAAGGAAAGTCTTCTTACTTGTGACATTAACCAAGTAATCACTTCACAGACATACAAAGGGCATGTGTTGATAACTTTTTTACATACTTCTCAGTTCAAGCATGAAGACAATTATAATGTGACATTGCGACCTTCAGTGACAAATATACTGATGACTGTTCCTTAAAACTTTTTTTCAGAAAGTTGTCTTAATATTAATAAGAGTTGGCCTCTTAAATCACCTTTATTATTAATTGAGTTTTCAAAATAACATTGCAATACTCATGATCTATGTCAAATATTTACTATAGTCTCATCTGAGCATCCTATATTTAATATATATCCTATAAGCATCCCATAAGTAATATAAAATATAACTGAGACAAGCTTAAATATTGAGATTAAAATGAAAGGTTTGGAGTAGTGCGGGAAAAAAATTTTAGTAGATACAGGTTACTTTATTGGCAATTATGATATTGTAGTTATTCAGAATGTGTTACCATCTAGTAAAGAAACGTAACACAAAGGCTCAAATTCCAAAGGGATCATTAAATGGAGCCATGTACAGACCCAGTTAGCCTCTTCCTTGGTCTACCTTGCTGATATTTTATTTTATGTGGTTGGGAATGACATGTTCATTGTACTTTCTGCTTTGGTTTTGAAGTAATAGGAACCAATAGTAATAGAAAAAGATTCATTTTGGCTTACTGCCTGCCCTGCAAAGTGATCACGAATCGTGGAATGACAAAAGAGATCTGTTTATTACTCCTGAAATAGTTGGTAAAACCAGCCTTTCTGGTAGATTAAAGTAGTAAACCTTACAAATTGAATTTGCATTCATTCATAGACACAGAGAAAATGTTTTCAGTAATAAGTTTTTCTTTAACTATGCATAGAACTCACTGAAGACAAAGGTATTTTCTGTTTATAGATATAAGGACATAAAAATAGAAAGACTTGAATGTAGCTTAGTGATAGAAAACTTGCTTAAGTAGCAACTGAAACATTCAGTGTGGAAAGAAAGATGAGGAAGAAGGAAGGAAGGAAGGAAGGAAGGAAGGAAGGAAGGAAGGACGGAAGGAAGGAAAAAACTTTCCAGTTCCTAAAGTTTACACAAATTAAAAAGATAGAATTCCAAACTTGAGAATAAATAAAAATATATTACGCTTTTCCATTTAAAAAACATTTTAAAAAATTGATTAACTTTGTTTAAGACATGAAAGTACATGGTATATAGTAACCACTATCCTTTACTGCATAAGTAATGTGCATAAATATATGTATGTCTTGGGATTTAAATGCTTTATACAATGCTAATACAACATAGATACTCCTTGTCTTAAAACAGGATAAACAATTTTAGGTCTATAACTTCTCTCATGAATAAAAATATAACTTTAATTTATATATGAATACAAATTTCATTGGTTATCAAAAGACAACTTCCTCTTAATAAAGATGCTAGGTCTACCTGGGTGGTTTGATGCGTCTGAGTCATTTGAATGTATCTCTGACCTGAAAATGGCATCAAATTATATCTGTATGTTGACATTCCCTCTTAGTCCTAATACTTTTGGCCAAGGTAAGATTGTGTTTTCCTGAGATGGAAAGAATTAAATGTGAGAAATTAGACAAATAATCTGAAGTTTCTTAGTTTCGCCATTGTCACACTAGTCTTCCATAGTGACAATTCCCTCAAGCTGCTTCTATATCTTTCTGGAATCACGGTAACACATTTCCGATGTTTCCTTCCTCATGTCTTCCTCTGCATATTCCTTCTTTGTAAAGCTACTTTGTTGATTATACAAAAAGCACATCCAATAAAATATGTTCTAGCATTAAAAGTCACCAGTGGCATCCTGCGTATGTTTCTCATCCATACACAGTTTTTCTGAAGTTTATTTTGTTTAATTTTTCTCCTTCCATCCTTTGCCCTTTTTTAATTCCCACTTAATGCGAGAGCTATCTAGCAACATTCTCAATTTCTTACCGTGTTAGTTATATTTTCCCTTCCAATCTCTAAATGAAACTACTTGGTTTAGGTACCACGCCTCTGTTGTCTTTAAGATGTGAAGAAATTGTGGTTAAACTCATGCTTACCACACAAACATTTCCACCTTGGAAATTTTGCTACCCATCACAGTTATGTATTTTTTATGTTCCCTTTATATGCTCCTTAATATAATGTTATGCGTCATTTTAATATGCACTTATCATACACTATTGAAACAACTACTCAATACTAAAAACTGATATGATGTCTAATTGGTTTTATTTTTCTCCTTACTCTGTATTGATTCGTGGTACTGATGTGATTGTTCTAATCATCATTAACAATAACAACTACCCACTATTTATACTTCCACTATTTAATATTTCGTATTTAACATGGCCATAAAGCATACAGAAATGCTAAATATTTACTATATAAGCTAAAATCCTTACAAAAAATGTTCAATAAGATACTTACAGCAGTTCTCAAGAGTTCTTATTATTTTCTCCAGAAGGCTTAAAATTCACACACTATTCCTACATATGGTACATATCAAAGTCTGAACCCAAATTGGGTTTGTATGAGTTCTGCCTTTCTGTCTATAGCCGCTATGATGATGGTTTCCTCACAAAACTGATACTGAATAGGTATTCCTTGGGCGCATGAGTGATGAGTGGATCTACATAATTTGAGTAAATGGAACACACATCACACGTGGGTACTTCAATAACAGTAAGCTAATTCTTCCCAAATGTTCTAACAGAAGGGTTTCTTGTATAAACAGAAATAATCTTTTAAGTATATTTTGTTGTTAATAGAAAGAAAAAAAATGGACTTTTATGATAGGTATACTTAAAAGGGCCTTAAATTCAGGTATGTTTTACAATCCAATAGGAAGATTCTTTGCCATACAAAAGCTATCTTGGAAACAGACAACTCAAACTGGATATACTGTATATTAGTTTTCAATCAACAATGTAAACAATGTAATAGAAGCATTACATGGATTCTACAATAAGATAAACCAAACCACGTTTGCCAAGCCAGATGTAATCACTCAAACCCCACTGAGAAAGAGGTAACCATGCTATTTGGTCCAGGTCCCAAGTATTTTATTTAGTAAATAACTGGTCTTTGTGTATTCATTTTTTCCTAACACCTATTTCCAACATTTAAACATTACAGAGTTTCAAGTATGCTGAACTTAAAATTCAAATGTAAACAGGACATGTGTTAGTCTTCTGTCCTTAGGCTGTTTTGTAAAATACATCACACAAACACACACACACACACACACACACACACACACAAACACACAAGTTACATTCAGAACAATCCAGCAAAGTAATAAGAGAAAATATGAAAACATAAAAATATTATTCAACACTAAAATCTAACACCAGAGTAGGATATATGCAACACATTCTTTTGAGCATTTCAATGTAATGCTGATTTTTAGTTAAATACCAGTTGTTTGTTTTGAATCATACATTCTTAGCTTTTAAGAATTATCTCTGCTTGTTTATATTGAATGCTTTAGTGATTGTGTGTCATACCTCAATGTACAAATTTTATGTCTTATATTTATTTCCCGTGTCTCCATTAAAAAAATTACTTGTAAATGCGGTCGTTTGGGCAAAGTGAAGCTGCCAATTTTAAAAAGCTCAACTGATGAGCATTGGAAAAGCAGTTAGCTCTCCCTATGTTTATGCCATAGGTTTTCACCAGCTTCTTTAAACTCTCAGAAGAAACCTCATTTGTTTCTACGACCTAAAAATCACAGGGATGTATAACCTCCACTTCCTCTCTTTGCCAGCTCACCTTAGATATGTGGCCTGAAAGAATTAAAGCCTTCTCTAGCACATTATTTCTCCACTAAGACTGTTTCTTCCAAGCTCAGTCCTGACCTGATGAAGTATAGGGTGTCAGGGTAGCCAGACCTTTGAATTGTTTCTAAAGCATTTAGTGTTTAACATTATCCTATTTTACCTAATATGCTCTAACTTTGTAATATAGTTTTATATGTAGAAAATACTTCTGTAATCTTATAACATTCAGTTATCGATAATCTACATTTAAACAAATTATAGACAAGTGATAACCAAAGAAACCTCATAAGACAATGGGATTTTCCAAATTTTCTTATATTTGTCTTGTGCTTAAAAGGATCATCTCATTCGTGGTTGCATTGCAGGTACATATAAACTTATGACCAGTGTGTATATTTATTCTGTACTATTACAGTAAAATGAAGAAAGAGCAGCTCCAAGCATTTAATGTTTGGGGAAAGATTAAGAAGAGTATTGATTCTTGGGTGGGGGACAAAGGTTATCTTTAAACTTTTCAAGAAAAATAACATTCAGCTGTGATTTTAAAATCTTTTGATCTAACATTTTCAGCTCATTCAATATCATTTTAATTTTTTTTAAAAGAAGTAATCCTGTGCAGATAAACTATACATAAGGACTGGATTTAGCTTATGAGTTCAGAGGTTTATTTCTGCCTCTACTTGCAAGGGTTGAGTCACTAAGTTAAACAGTCTGTTAGCATTATAGTTTTGACACAAGATCAAACCTGTCTTTATGGCAAAAGTAGTTACTTTATACCATTATCATTAGATAGTAAAATTCTCAGGTGGGAGACAGAATGGTGGAAATGATGTAAATATAATACTTATGTATGAAATTTTTAAATAAGTTAAAATTTTAATTAAAAAATGAAAGTAAAGTTTATTTATGGATTTCAATTTCTAAAGGCCTTTCTGGAGGCAAATTGCTGTTCTGTATGTCCTTCCTGGCATTGCTCCTTATCGATGTGTGAACCTCTTAGAGGGTCCATCTAAAGTGATTAGAATGCAGAAAACCCTCCATATGCAATGCAAATGGAGAAGCTTAGCTTCATTGAGCCGGCTTTTATTCTCCTAAGTGCATCCTAATGAGCCCACTCTACCTTCAAAGGACATTTGACTTACTCATCTGTTTTCTCCTCTCTGGAGAATCTCCTACCAACATACATTGAAAAGGAATTATATGACAGATGACTTAGGATGCTATTTGGTAGTGATAAGCAGGTAAAATTGTATTGCATGAGAGAAAAATAAAAATGATCAAAGGGCAAAAGGGAGATGTTTCTGGAAGAGAACATTGAAAACCAGGAGTAAGACATTAGTCTTATTGACAGAGAGCATGCATGAAGGAAGGCTTGAATTTGAGCTCCAAAATCTTCTCCACCCTGAGAAAACATAGAATATGTGGTGAAATAGTGTCATATGAAAGAGAGAGAGAGAGAGAGAGAGAGAGAGAGAGAGAGAGAGAGAGAGAGAGAAAGTGTGGAATGCCAGGTAAAATGAAACATCGTGCAATGTACCCTCTGGCTATATGAATGCAGCAGTTCTCAAATTTGTATTACTTTGTCATAACTAGAATAGATTTTTTTATATTAATTCCAATAAAACACGTAAAAAAGTGTTCTTTTTTCAGAATCTCATCATACGGGGATTGGATTAGAAATTTAACAGGTAAACAACACCCTTAAAAGTTCTTCTGGGAATTGAAGAATCTGAGGTACAAGTGCCATTTCAGGTAGAAATAAAGGAGTGTTTAAATAAATGAAAGAGTGAAGTTAATGGTAAGTAGAAATTATATACAACATTACCAAGAGCATTCAGAAAAACATCTGAAGAACATTTAGTAAAATTAAAAAACAAACAAACAAAAAACCCAAAAAGAACAACAACAACAACAAAAATAACCCAAAAAACCATGTTGCACTGTGATTTCCACACAATATCACTAATAAAATATGGACAAGAAATCTGCCTAATGTATTTTGATTAAACATTTCAATATGTTTATTAGAAAACAGTGATGTGTCTCACATTGACTTGTCTTCTGTGAGTGACACTTCAGTGACATATCTACAACTTTATAGGAAAAAACAAACAAACAAACAAACAAAAACAGCTATCTGCCTCTGACTGCTGTTACTGAAGGCACATGGACAGTATCTTCATCTTACTGAATGTTCTTTCTGCACACTTTTCGACAGTTCTTGGCACCAACATTCTCTAAAATCTTTCTTAGTGACTCAATCACTTAAATCAAAAACACTGACCAAGGTGTTATAATTTATAATATTCTAATATTCTCTCAATTGTAAATTTTTTCCAGGCTCCTTTCTTGTAATCTCAATTATTTCCCGTGACTTGAGTTCCCCATGAACTCTCTCTTTGCCACTAAGGAAGCTTCCTAATGTGACTTTAAATCAAGAAAACTGGTTTTCTATTACCTGCTTTGATTTTGTTGTTGTTGTTGTTATTTGGATTAATTTTCAGGTAGGAATTGACATGGAGTTGAGTACATCCAGGATACCTTCAGGACCAGTATCACCTCAATGGAATTGATGTTCTTATGTACAGTAAAGCAGGAAATGGCATGCCCAAGTCCATGTTCTTATATACAGTAAAGCATAAAATGGTATGCCCAACTGCATGTTCTTATATCCAGTAAAGCAGGAAATGCTATGCCCAACTGCGTCCAGAGCCCCTGGATTATATTCTTCTCCACGAGGTAATTATATAAGTGTGAACTAACACTACATTTTACCTTTTTAAAATATTTAAAAACATTTACTATATATATTTAAACTTTGAGACCATTATATAGTCACATGTCTCCCTTCCCTTTCCTCCCTCCAAACTGTCCCATATACCCCTCTCCAATCTCTTTCAGATTCATGACCTTTTTTCATTAATTATTATTATATGTATATTTGTATATACATAGATGTTTCTAAATATACCCTAGTAAGTCCATATCATGTTACTTTTATATATGTTTTCAGAGCTCAGGGTCTGGAACTGGACCACCAATTTTTCTGCTCTTCCATGGGAAAGATCTCTCCCACACTTAATTTTACTCAATTGTCTGTAGGGTTTGTGTAGGTTTGAGACCTCATAGGCTTTTCCCCATCCACTTTGGCATGGCCCCTTTTCTTTCTTCTTCCCCTTCCCCTTCCCCTTCCCCTTCCCCTTCCCCTTCCCCTTCTTCCCCTTCTTCTTCCCCTTCTTCCCCTTCTTCCCCTTCTTCCCCTTCTTCCCCTTCTTCCCCTTCTTCCCCTTCTTCCCCTTCTTCCCCTTCTTCCCCTTCTTCCCCTTCTTCCCCTTCTTCCCCTTCTTCCCCTTCTTCCCCTTCTTCCCCTTCTTCCCCTTCTTCCCCTTCTTCCCCTTCTTCCCCTTCTTCCCCTTCTTCCCCTTCTTCCCCTTCTTCCCCTTCTTCCCCTTCTTCCCCTTCTTCCCCTTCTTCCCCTTCTTCCCCTTCTTCCCCTTCTTCCCCTTCTTCCCTTCTTCCCCTTCTTCCCCTTCTTCCCCTTCTTCCCCTTCTTCCCCTTCTTCCCCTTCTTCCCCTTCTTCCCCTTCTTCCCCTTCTTCCCCTTCTTCCCCTTCCCCTCCCCCTCCCCCTCTTCTTCTTCTTCTTCTTCTTCTTCTTCTTCTTCTTCTTCTTCTTCTTCTTCTTCTTCTTCTTCTTCTTCTTCTTCTTCTTCTTCTTCTTCTGAAGCTGCCTCTGCCTCTGCCTCTGTTTCTTCTGCTGCTTCTGCTTCTTCTGCTCCTTCCCATCCTTATTTTCCTTCTTCTCTTCTCTTCCTCCTGCTCCTCTTCTTCCTCTTCTTTCTCTTCCTCCTTTTTCCTTCTCCTCCTCCTCTTTTTCTTTTAGTACAGTTCATGTTTGTACAGTCATGTTGGTGAGACTTCGTGGGTATATTACTAATATTACTAGGAAACACAATCTCACAGCAAACTCCCTGATCTTCTGATTCTTAAAAATCTTTATTTCCTCTCCCCTCTTCTGCAATTTTATCTGACACTTAGGTGTGGTATTGTTTTGTATATGTATACACTGGGATTAGGCTCCATCGCTGCAATTTTTATGCTTTTAAAAAACTTATTCTGTATCCAAATCTCAGCCTTCCTCCCTCCTTTCTTCCCAGTTCACCCTTACAAATCCCTCACTCCTCTGCTCCCATCCCTTCTCCTCAGAGAAGGTAAGTCCCATGCCCTGATACCACCTCACACTGGGGCATCTAATCCCAACAGGTCTAGGCACATTCTCTCCCATTGAGGCCCATCCAGGCAGTCCAGGCAGGAGGAAAGAGGATCCAATGGTAGGCATCTGAGACCCAATTGGTAGGGTAACCACATGAAGAACAAGCTTCACATTTGCAACATATGTATGGGGCATTTTTATTATAATTTTCTGTAATGATCTCCATTTGTTGCAAAGACAAGACCTAGTTGACAAGAGGGAAACCATGCTTAGGACTGAAAACCCGGTTAACTGCTCATTGTAGTGAAGACACTGAGTTGTTACTGGAGTGATTAGTGAGTGGTTATTAGAAAATAATCTGCGAACACTAATTTACTAAGGCAGTATTATCCCTAACAACAATCTATCAACATTTTCTTATAACCACAAGAAGGTGTACTTAACAGGCATCATCAAGAAAACTTATCTTTGCAACAGAAGACCTAACCCTTTGCTCTTTTTAAATCACACAGCTAAACACACACACTTCTTTCCACATTAAATCCTAAATGTGGAAATAGTGTTAGAAAGGTTTTTCATTCTCTTAACTTCATGGGTCATGAAACTGAGAATTAAAAGGCTTTCCACTTAGTATTAAATCCTTACACCAGTGCATCTAGAATCTGAGTCTAGTTTTATGTATGTATGGTACATATATATCAGATTAAATTAAATATTTGCTCAAGGCTAGACTAAGACTGTCAGAGACAAACACAGGAAAAGATAGTGTATTCTGCTATGCATATATTCCAGGCTCCCCAGAGAGATTTAGTACATTGCATTTTGATGGGAACTCCAGCTTGTATTAGATGGCAGCCGATATAAAAGGCAGTAGAAACTGCATTTACCAATGATTTTGGATTCTGTGAAGTGTATAAAGAATATACTAAGTGCAGAATGAGCTTATGGGTGATGTTGAAAGTTTCAACAAGCAACTCTGCATCAGCTTTTCTCTGAATTGCTCATCCCATTGCTATTTGGATACTGTTTTTCTTCATCTGCTGGCAGTCTCCTCGTATCTAAGAGTCAGAAGGAGCAAATTTCTGTTTTCTCCCATCTTAGACTTTATGACTTTTCTTGCCATTGTTCCTCAGGCCTGCTCGTTCTAAATATGGGGTTTCATAGTGAACAGATTTTCTTGCACATCTGAAGATCTTTAAGACGGGTGATATATGGAATACTCTACAAAGAGTGGACATATTGCTCAAGATTTCCATATTGGAACTATCTGAACAGGTAAATTCTAGAATATCTTTGAAGACTATATGTAATTTTTTCTCTTAACTATATGCAGCCCAGATTATTCCTATCTGAACAAATAAATTCTAGAATATTTTTGAAGACTTTATGTAATCTTTTAACCATAGGCAGCCTGGATTATTAATGATATGCTGAGTGTCTCTGGATATGGAAAATCCAATGATGCATTGTTTTTAAAGATAACTTTTCTCTTATTGTTATTCATATGTGGAACTTCCCCCTGGAATTTTTTTTAGGCACACAGTGACCATTAGCCAACTTTATTTCAGAGTGGCAGGCATCAGACATTCTTACACCCTTCCGTTTAGAAATCAAATTTATAATGGGGAGATGTCTGTATGAGTCCTCCCAAGAATTTAAATTTAAGCTTATCTCTGTTCTTTTGAAATAAATAGATAGTACAAGAAGGGGTGTAGTACACATCTCAATTACTGTGGGACAGCAATAGCCATATTTTATGGGCTAACAGCAATGTTAGTTTTTTAACTTAGGAAGTTGCATAGATATCTCAGCATTTAAGAGCACTTGCAGCTCTGGCAAAACTTGGTGATTCAATTCCCAGCACCTATATCAGAGTTTAGAGCCCCTTGTAACTCCAGTTCCAGAGAACCCAATGCCCAGTTCCAGCTTCTGAAAGTATGAAGTATGCATACATATGTACATGTAGCACAATGCACATACATATAAAATACAAACAGAAACATCTAATTCATTTCCAATTTGACTATAAGGCATATCCAGGAACTAAAACATTGCACTGAATGGTGTGATTGGATGGCAAGGAGAGTTGACACCATTTCTTGATGAAATAAATGATCAACGTAGTAATGAAATCCTCACTTGAAACAAGTGATTTCTTTAAACCATGTAAGAAATAAAATTACACTTCCAGTAAGTATGTCTCGTACAAGAGGAAGGATAAGACCATGAAGGTCACGAAAGTTCAAATTAAATGCTATTGCATATGTATGCATATTTCACTGTATGTAGTATGTATGTATGTATGTATGTATGTAGGTATGTATGCATGTATAACTCTAAAGTGTTAAAAGTCAAGGTGCACTGTTTACCAATAGCTTTTAATTATTATGTAGCAGTATAATAATTGAGCAATGTTAAAAACCTAAATCACACGTGTAAATTAACATCTATAAGTAAATAATGTGTTCTGTTAATTCACATTATTTTAGTAAGTGGATTCCGATTTCCTTTAACCTTGACTATATAGTTTGTCAGGCTAGTAACATGACGAAGAAGATAATAAAGTCTTCCCCCACTTTCATCCCCTGCAAGAATACCCCTATTCAACTGTCTAATCTTCGGGTACAGCCTCTTGAGGAAAAGGCAAATCTAGTACACATCTTCAGTCTCCTCGTTATGAATGAAATAAACATACAATTCTAATTTAACTTCACTTTCAAAGGCACACAAGATTGTCTCTCAACATGACTTGCCTATTAAAAAAAATTTTATGACGGTAAATAAACCCTGGAAAATTCCTCCTCAGACTTTACCACCCGAAAATGCAGCTGTTGGCCGCCACTACCAAGGGCTCACAACTCTAAACTCACGTGCAAACCTCATCAAGGGCAGACATTTCTAATTGATTCCAGAAGGATTTCTTTTGCTTAGATCAGGGGGCAGAGGAAGAATAATGAGCAGCTTTTCAGAGGGAACTGGGGGTTAGACTGTTGAGAGGAGAGGGGTGGGGGCTTTTAAAATCTTGGGCTTGGCCCGAAATGCTTCGCAATTTTACGGTCCATTGGCCAGAGCATCTGGAATGAGGCATTCTAGCCTTGTGGTTAATGATGGTGCAAGTAGTTTACAGACCATGGAGAGCCCAATCTAGCCCTTGCTGTGTCCTTGTAGAAACCAAGGGTGTGCTCTCCTAAATATTTTGTGCCCGATCCTTGTGGGAAGATTCCCTTCCAATCTCAGGTTTGAAATGTGAAATCCTATCCAGCAGGATCCTTACCTACCTTAATCATTTTAAAAGTCGAAATAAGAAAGGAAAACCGCACATTAGAGCATGTATGTGTTTAATTTCATGTGTGTTGACAAGGTTTTCTATCACAAGCTTGTGTTTGCTTTTATTTAAGGCCTCCTTGATAATGTACAGAGGAGTGTCGGATGCTCAGGTCATAAATCACAGCACAGAGCCAGGCACATTCCGGAGAGGAGGTACAATGTGCGGCTCTTTGTTATTTCAAATCAGGGACAGGTGATTATGTGGGTAAGGTGTGTGGAGGGGCATTGCTATTTCAATGCCAAGAAGAAAACCAAGAGTGATATGGAAATAATTTCTTTGGAGAAAATGTTTACTTTAAGCTGAGTTAGGAATTCACCTTGCTGTCACTGACAAACCATAGCCACAAAGGTAGTAGCAACGCCAGGAAAAATGCAGAGATGTTAAGTCAGAAGGCTGGAAAGCACAAAGCTAGGCATGCCTCTCTATTTTTATCCAAACAATATAATTAATAAGGCTTGTATCCATTTGAGAACTTACTCAAAATTCCAAGGTTTGTGATGTTAAACTAAACTCAACATGTTTGCCCTTGGCAGGGGATCATTTCCTGTTTTCAAACAAAAGTAAAACAGAATGAAAAAAGAAAGAAAGAAAGAAAGAAAGAAAGAAAGAAAGAAAGAAAGAAAGAAAGAAAGAAAAAAGAAAAGAAAGAAAGAAAGAAAGAAAGAAAGAAAGAAAGAAAGAAAGACAAAAATGAAGTGAAACAATCTAATACTAAAATAAAATAAAAGAATCTTCCTGCGGTCGTGCTCGCATCTCGCTGCTGCTACAGCCTCCGGGGCTATGTTCCATCCTTTCAGTCTGAGACCAGCCCAGAAGAAAAAAAAAAAAAACAAAAAAAAAAAACAAAAAAAAAAAAAAACCTTAATTATCTTTTCTCGGTACCTATATTGGAACCATCGAAAAAATTTATTACAGTAAAGCCTAGCCATGAGGGAAATTGTGCACATCCAGGCTGGACAGTGTGGCAACCAGATTGGTGCTAAGTTCTGGGAGGTGATAAGCGATGAACACGGCATCGACCCCACCGGTACCTACCACAAAACAGCGACATGAAGCTGGATCGAATCTCTGTGTAGTACAATGAAGCCACACGTGGCAAGTACGTCCCTCAAGCTATCTTGCTGGATCTAGAACCCGGGACTATGGACTCCGTTTGCTCAGGTCCTTTTGGCCAGATCTTCAGACCAGACAACTTTGTCTTTGGTCAGTCTGGGGCAGGCAACAACTGGGCTAAGGGCCACTACACGGAGGGAGCTGAGCTGGTTGACTCTGTCTTGGATGTGATGTGGAAGGAGGTGGAGAGCTGTGATTGCCTGCAAGGTTTTCAGCTGACCCACTCCCTGGGTGGAGGCACGGGCTCTGGCATGGGTACCCTTCTCATCAGCAAGATCCGAGAAGAATATCCTGACCGCATCATGAATACCTTCAGTGTGGTGCTCTCACCCAAAGTGTCTGACACTGTGGTTGAGCCCTACAACGCCACCCTGTCCACCAGTTGGTGGAGAACACGGATGAGACCTACTGCATTGACAACGAGGCCCTCTACGACATCTGCTTCCGTACCCTCAAGCTCACCACGCCAACCTACGGAGACCTGAACCATCTAGTCTCGGCCACCATGAGCGGTGGTGTCACCACCTGCCTCCATTTCCCGGGCCAGCTTAATGCAGACCTTCGAAAGCTGGCTGTCAACATGGTGCCGTTCCGTTCCCCTGTCTCCACTTCTTCATGCCTGGCTTTGTGCATCTTACCAGCCGCGGAAGCCAGCAGTACAGGGCCCTCACAGTGCCTGAACTCACCCAGCAGGTTTTCGACGCCAAGAACATGATGGCCGCCTGTGACCTGCGCCACTGGTACCTCACAGTCGTGCGGCTGTCTTCCGTGGACAGATGTCCATGAAGGAGATGGACGAGCAGATGCTCAACGTGCAGAATAAGAATATCAGCTACTTCGTGGAATGGATACCCAACAACGTCAAGACAGCTGTCTGTGACATCCCACCACGAGGCCTCAAGATGGCAGTCACCTTCATTGGAAACAGCATGGACATCCAGGAGCTCTTCAAGCGCATCTCGGAGCAGTTTACAGCGATGTTCCGCAGGAAGGCTTTCCTCCACTGGTACACAGGTGAGGCACGGATGAGATGGAGTTCACCGAGAGCAACATGAATGACCTCGTCTCTGAGTATCAGCAGTACCAGGATGCCACCGCCAAAGAGGAAGAGGATTTCGGAGAGGAGGCAGAAGAAGAGGCCTAAGGCAGAGAGCCCTGCATCACGTCGGGCTGCTTAGTTCCCTCAGCTTTCTCCATCTACAGTTTGTCCTCCCGTTTGTTTCTGTTGCCTCTGTCCTGTTTTTGTTTCGTTTTGTTTTCTCATTTTGGGGGCGGGGGGGTGGGGGGGTAAACAGTGCCCGGTACATGTCAGGCACTCAATAAATATTTGTTTGTGGAATGTCTCCTTTCTTTCTCTTTTCACTCTGACAAACTTAGATTTCTAACATTCTGGGTATTACCTTGTGCTGCTTCCTCCTGGTACCCATTTTTTTTTTTTTTTTTTTTTTTTTTTTTATAACTGTCCAGTCAATATTCTTCCAATAGGAACCCGAGTTCTGCTCCAGGTCTTACGTAGAACCCAACCCAGTCCAGTTCTGAGAACTCAGTAACTATCTTAAAGCTAAGTAGTGGATCAGGGAAAGGTGGGTAGGGGGGGTACTAGGTAGAGGTCAGCAGGAAGAGAAGGGTGGAGTTTTCCAGTCAGGGCCACTTTGACACAGGAATCCACTGAAGCATTCAATCAATGGGGCTGCTTTTTCCCCCTCCTGCTTCATCTCTCAGCCTCAGGAGAGGTATTAACAGTATTATCTCCATTTATATCCTCCCAGCTGTCCCAAGCCAAATCTGCCATTGGAGGTGTCTTCCCTGCATTGCTCATCCTTTCCCCAAGAGATGGTGCGTGGGGATTGGGGGTGCAGCAGGCCTTAGTCTCTGAGCACCAATTCCTGCCTAACCCTCACACTTGGGAAAGTGTGCTTCCACAGGGTGTTTCAGACACTCCTCAGGGCGGAGGTTAACCTTTGAACCTTTGCCCCAATATTCTTCCTGCCCTTGGTTTGGTCATTTCCTTTCTATTTTGTGTTGAACTTGCATTTTTTTTTTCATATTGAAAAGACAACATTGCCCCAAGAGCCAAAAAATAAATAGGAATTGGAAAAAAAACTAAAATAAAATAAATACACTTAAGCTGATTTTAAAATATAAAGCATTATGTTTTGGATGTGAAAGTTTCTTTCTAACATCTCTAATCTGATGTTCACAGTATTTTTTGTTAATCAGAAGTAGTAGTTCTGTGTTACTTAAAATACATACATAGAACAAGGTAGAAATATCATAGGAACTAAAATCTATTTGAAAATAAAGTGCAGAATGCAACTTCACTTGATGGATTCCAGTGCTAATACTTTTATAAGAATGATGGGAAGAAGCAGGGTAGGTAAATAAAAATAAAAAATAAAAATATACATATCACCTTTTGCTTTATTTTTTCTGAATTACATTCATTCTCAATAAAGAAGCCAAGATACTAGAGCTCACTATGTAGCAAAGGGCAAAGGGCAGCTTCAAACTAATTGTCATCTTCCTCCCTCTGCTTTCCGAATGCTGGGCGCACAGGCAACTGGCTGTGTATTTTAATATGTAGCTGTCATAATGAGCTTATGCACAGAAAGCTATCATACATGACTATTTCCTTGGGTATTACATGTTGGGAAATACCACACAAAGTCCAGTATAATCATGGGATCATTTACAGTTTACTCTGTCAGAGGTAGTATATTTCTCCCTTTTCAAGCAGAGAAACCCAACAATTTAGTGCAATTTTGTTTACCTGATGATCCCTTATTAATGGAAAGAAGTTGTGATTACTAATATAGAAAATTGACGTGATATATATATATATATATATATTAGCATCTGGTGGATTTTTCTTATCTACATCTTGATTTGCTTTGTCTGTGCATGAAGGTGCACATGGCAGCCAGAGGTAGACATTAGCCTCTTCCTCTTAGGCTTTCAACTTTAATTTTTGAGATAATCATCAAATGTAGAACTTTCTAGTTTGGCTGGACTTGTCGACCAGTGGTTCAGGGATTCTTCTGCTTCTCTTTCTACAAATGTGTGCTAGATTACCTAGTTTTCAACGTGGGCAATGGGATCAGAACCCAGCTCTTCCTGTTCACACAATCAGACTGTCAAACATTGAGCCAGCTTTCCTGCTCAAAGAAAATACCTTTAGCAAATGTACAAGATGTTTTCATATTCTGTTTAGACAAAGAACTTCTGAACCCCCCAAAGAAGCCAACCAAACAGAAGAGGTTTGAAAAGACATGAAAGTAAAACAAAATAGCACAAGAAAGGAAATACAATAAATAGTAAACATGTAATAATAATTTCTGTACCAAGCAAAATTGTAATTATGAAGAAAATATTATACTATTTAATACTGTAGATGAACAATGAGTGAAAAATCTAAAAATTAAAATTTAGCTGGAAAAATGTATACTGTAGTAGTGTTGAATTTTATAAGTGCTTTGGAAAATGATTTTACTTTAACTCAAAAAAATTTAAATATATATTTTATAAAGTCTAGAAAACCAATACCTATTCATGTAATTCAGGGAAACTCTGTATATGCACATGCATAAGGAGACTTTAATACATTAATTTTCACTGTAGTACTAAGCCAGGAAAATGTAGAAACAACCACTAGTATAGGAATGTATCTTGATATAGAAACATGGGAAGGTATTTTTAATAATAAAAAAATGAATAAACTATAACTAAATAAAACAGAATAATACATTTTAATAAAATATTTTCAATAAAATATATAGGACAAAAAACCATAAACGGTGTGAAAACATTTTACTTTTATCATTTTTTTTTTAAAGTAATAAGGGCTTTAAGATAGCCTATATCTCGCTGGGTACAGGCAAGTACAAGAAAGGGGCTAACTTGTTCTCCAAACTTCATATGACCATATGAAGGTACTAATAATTCACTGATCTTATAACATTATAATGTTTTCTGGACAGGGTACAATCATTTAAAAATAATTTAATATTTACAAAGATTGTAAATGGCTAAAATTTTAAATACATATAAATTAAAACTTCAATTAAATTTAACATAATTGCTACTTATATGTGCAGAGTTTGTATTTAATAAAGTATTTAAAGTCTGCATAATACCAAAATAAACATGATAAAACTGCATTTGCTATTAATATAGTAAGATTCATAAGTTTGGTTGAATGTATGGCTTAGTTTCAGGTGGAAATAAAATTGTGTGTTGAAAACCATAGTGTATATATCAATGAAAGTCAGATACACCTTGTCTTTACATGCATAATAAACAGATGTAAAGTTGAAATGATACGGCTAGCTGTAAACATATTTGTCTAACTTCATCAATTACAGCTATACCCTAATCATCATTGTAATATGTATCTAGCCATGTGACAAGTAGAATTATTTATGCTTCTACTTCATGTGTGCCCTTCTGCAATCGATCTCAAGGTCCTCGTAAACAACAGAAATCAACCTGTAGAATCACATCTCTTTGTAGATTTCTTTGAAGAACAAATGTCATAAAAGAGTAGAATTTTGAGGGGTAACTTATTTTATACTATCATATCACCCACAAATAGCAAAATAAGACATCAACAAACCAAATATCCCAATTACAAAACTGGGGTACACATCTAAACAGAGAGTTCTCAACAGAAGAATCTCTAATGGCTGAAGAACACTTAATGAAATGTCCAACATCATTAGACATCAGGAAAATCAAAATCAAAATGACTCTGAAATTTTATCTTATACCAGTCAGAACTGCTAAGATCAAATGTGGGGAGCCGACAGAAGGTGGCTATCATCCTTGCAGCCATCTTGAGCCATATACCCTGACAAGAGACTTGTTTTCAACAGCCTACAACATCTGAGCACACTCTGGTAACATCTTGTTTAATATGCCCAGGATTTTCCCTTGGGTGTGTATGACTTAAAGGTGTGACTTAAAGGTGTGACTTAGAGAGGAGACTTAAAGGCGTGACTTAAAGGAGTGACTTAAGAATCTACAATGCATACCTGTTTTTGTCAAAATGTTCTGCAATATATTTTGTCCAATCTCTATAACTTAATTATATCAACCAAGATTTTGGGATAAGAACACCATGACTTACCAATATTAATGATTTGAAAGTTATACAAATAGTAACTCAAGATATACTGCACAGAAAAACTTAGCTACAGATACTGGACAGAAATTCAATAGAGGGAAAACATTTCATGAATGAATTAAATAATTCAACAAATGGCTTACCTCAAATGCAAATGATAAGGATGGAATAAGAGGTTTTAAGTGACCCAATCTGTACAGGGTTAGGAACAACAGGCACCGGAGAGTTTCTACAATAGCTGCCTTGGGTCTGAAATAACATGACATTAATACCCATTAGCTTTAAATACTGTCTCCATGTGTTTATATCATAATTAAATAGCAATAAAATTTACTTTTGATTTTCAAAAAATATTTCACATAATTGAGTAGCATGTCTCTGAAGTTCTTTGAACAGAGTCTCTAAATAATAGGTGAAATATACCTTTTAAGGAAAATCTCATTTATCAATTAATTTTTTAATTAAAACAGTAATGAGCTATGGCAAAACAATAAAATATCAACCAATACATGTCTAAAATGTAAGGCATGTGACATTCATTTCAGTAATCCACTGTTTTTTTGCTTCAAACAATAAAAAATTGCTTAGAAAGAAAACTGATTTATTTAACTCATTTTAAACAATGGTATACAACACTAAGTTTTAAAAACTCAATTATAAAGGTCCGTATTATACTGATATTTTATAGTAGCGTGTAAAAAGTCAGGTCTTACCTTTGATCCAGAAGGAAACCAATGGATGTCAAGGTCAATATAATGAAGAAGACTCTCAGAAGAAGAGTGATCTGAGACAGTACCTGCCAAACAAACACAGTGGTCAAAGGAAAGAATTCCTTAGAGGACTTGGGAGGAGCATTAGCAGCCAGTGCTGCCATGGAAACAGTCTGTACTTTCCAGCATCTTATTTATTACTCTATTCACAAAGGGGATGGATACAGAGGATTTTTTTGTGTTTTGTCACACCGCTAAATAACCTCATCAGACAGTTCAGAAGGAAGCATATTTTCATCGTGAACTTTTCTTAAACTGTTATTTTTACTTGTCTCTTTTAAATTTTTGACTTTTATAATTATTTGAAGCATGTGAGTTCCCAAATATGGATAAAAAGTTCACATTTAAGAAATAAATATTATATTCTAGTATATATCTTTTAACCTGAACAATTAATTCTAGCTTGAATTATAAACTTTATTCGTACAAGAAATGCATTAAAGAAAAAATGTATTCTGCTGAGCAGTGTTGGTTTTATATTTATTTTCAATTATTTATATAAAAGCTAGAGTCATGAAGGAGAGAGAACCTCAGCTGAGAAAACACCTCCATAATATTGACCAATAGTCAAGACTGTGGAACATATTTTTGATTAATTATTGATGTGAGAGTGCCTAACACATTTGAGGTTGTGCAGCTCCTGGGCATCAGAAAGCCCGTGAAGACATAACTGAACAAGAGAGTCATGTTCCAGACACAGCAAGTAGCAGAATTTGGTAGCTTCAGCCAAATGGTTTCGGCTTTAAAGTCAAGAAATATCCCCCAGTGACTAAGAAAATTTGCTGAAGTTAGATGGATGGCAGGGTTGTCCCTGCATGGAGGCCAAAAGAGGCTATTGCTTGAAGCTATGAAGGTGAAGCCTGGATGGCCTTAGAGATCAAAATGTTAGAGATGCCAGAGCTATGGGATGCCTGTTGAAGAAAGCTGCTAAGAGGGAGTAGAATCAGCCCAAGAGAAAGAAGTATACTATTATCAATGAAGCTGAGAGAAATTGGAGATCTAAATAAGATTTTGACATCAAATATGGAGATGCAGAGTTTGGAGTTTGCCCAGCTGGTTTTCGATCTTGCTTTGGTCCAGGATTTTCACACTTTCCCTATGTTTTGGAATGGTAATGTATATCCTATGCCATGATATGTTGGAAGCATATGATCAGCTTTTTGATTTTATAGGGGATGACACTTAAGATATTGTATGAATTCCAGAAGAGACTGAAGTTTGGACTTTTAAACATTGTTGAGGTTGTGATAGACTATAGGGACTTTTTAAAGTAGACTAAATGCATTTTGTGTTATGTTATGGCTATAAACTATGGGGGCCAGGGAGTGGAATGTGTTGGTTTGAATAAGTAGGTCCCCCATAGATTAATGTGTTTGAATGTTTGGCCACAGAGAGTGGTTCTATTAGGAAGTGTGGCTTTATTCGAGGAACTGTGACCTTGTTAGAGAAAATGTGTCACTATGGAGGTATGTCTTTGGATTCTTAAATGCTTAAGCTACACTCAGTAACAAACACATCCAGTCTCCTCTTGGCTGCGTGTTGTGGATAGCCCCGGCCTTGTATTTTGATACTAATTCCCCTTTCCTGTGACAGGGTCCTATTTGGGTTGTAGATTTAAAGGTCTCCCAATACAGCTGCCTTCTGTACCAACTTTTGTCTTAGTTAGGGTTTACATCCTTGAAGAGTCACCATGAACAAGGCAGTTCTTATAAAGGAAAACATTTAATTGGGGTTGGATTACACCTTCAGAAGTTAAGTCCATTATCATCATGGTGGGAAGCATGGCCGAGTGCAGGCAGACATGGAACTGGAGGTACTGAGAGATCTACATCTTAATCCACAGACAGTCAGGAAGAGACTAGATGTGTTTCACACTGGGCATAGCTTGAGCATTTAAGACCTCAAAGTGTCCCCTTCAGCAACACACTTCATCTAGCCAGGCCACACCTTCTTCAATAAGGTCATATCTCCGAATAGTGCCACTCCCTTTGGCCAAGCATTAAAACACATGAATATATGGGAGCCATACTTATTCAAACCGCCACCAGATCCATTCAATCGTTTATCAGATTCCGATTTAACTTTGGTTAGGGGTACCTATGAAAGAAATGATCTGTTTCTTTTAGATTTTTCAATTTGGTGAAGTGCAGATTTCTAAAATATGTTCTTATTCTCTGGATATTCTTGGTGTCTATTATTATATCCCTGTTTTCTTTTCCAATTTTTATTAATTTGGATATTAACTTAGATGCCAAGAATCAGGTCTGTGGTAACAGAAATTGAAGAAAATCCATGAGTTTCCTCTCTGGTCTTCTGTCAGGCATGGCAAGTGGTTGAGAATGGGACTTGGGCACAGATATGGCGTGAGATGGGAAGGACATCAGGGGACACTTTGTGAAATCCATTGGAGGCATGTACGGTGGGAAGGAGAAACTTCAAACAGTGTGTGTTGCAAAACTTGGAAAGCAGGAGGTCTGTTATTCAATTATGTGGCCAGCAATGACTGTTGCTTTGGAAATATTTTATTAGGTATAAGAATAACTAATATGTTCTTGAGTAAGTTAATATTCAATTATGGAAACATTTTTTAAAATAAAAATGTTTTTCTTGCCCTACTGTTTTACTTGGTTTTGCCATATAAATTGGTAAAATGATTTGGTGCAACATACAGATAGCTATTAGCCAAGTAACTATGGGAAAATTACTTACCATCTAAATTATTTGATATCAAATATGTTTATAGTAAAAACTTAAATAATGGGAACATGATAGATTTGTGACTTAAATTCTTGTTGCTATGCATAAATCTTTAGGCTATTATTGATTACAATCCCATAATGATGTAAGAAACAATATTAAATATAAATACTTTTAAATATCACAGGAAACTCAAAACAATGTATAGTTTTTGCTCTGATTAAACAGTTATGATGAGTAGAAACAAAAGGGACTCTATGTTGCTCTAATTTACTACCAAATGATAGGTGGGAAGATGTGGGGAGCCAACAGAAGGCAGCTGTCATCCTTGCAGCCATCTTCAGCCATTGATTGCATTAGCCTACAACAGCTGAGCACATTCTGATAACATCTTGTTTTAGATACCCAGAATTTTCCCTTGGGTGTGTGAGACTTAAAGGTGTGTGACTTAAGGGTGTGACTTAAAGGTGTGGCTTAAAAGTGAGATTTATAAAAGGTGAGAGGCAGACAGAAGAAATGAGTAGGAATTAGGCATTGAGGAAGAAGACACTTGGACTAGAGAACACAGAAGAAATAATTATTAGGTATTAGGCACTTGGCACTTGGAGGAAGAACTTGGAATTAGACAGTAGACACTTAAAACACTTGGAGGTACTAGGGACTAGCAACTAGGCACTAGGAACTCAAGACTAAGGACTTGGATAGAAGAAGAGAGACTGAAGAATAAATGGGATTGAATCACACTCTGTCTGGTCTCCATTCTTCGAGTCCATCCTCTCTCTCTTGCTGAGCCCTGACCCTCGGACTGGAGCTGCTTGGGGGCACTGTGGGCTCTAACAACTTAGCCCCCAAGGCTTTTGGCAGTGCGGGTTCCAACATTTATAGAGCGGTCCCCCAACATTTTTGGCCCCCAAGTGGGGTAGCTTGTGCAGCAACACTTGGGCCCCCAAGCGTGGGGCAGAGAGGTCTTCAACAGGAAGATACCAACTTCACTCGGGAATTCACCTGTCTTTTGATTACTATGTGTGGTGGTTTGAATATGCTTGGCCCAGAGAGTGGCACTATTAGAAGGTGTGGTCATGTTGGAGGAGGTGTGCCACTGTAGGGGTGGGCATTGAGACCTTCTTGATAACTGCCTGAGGACAATCTTCTTCTGCCTTCCTTTGAATGAAGATGTAGAATGCTCAGCTCTTCCAGAGCCATGCCTGCCAGACACTGGTGTACTTTTTGCCATGATGATAATGGACTGAAACTCTGAACCCATAAGCTATCTCCAATTAAATGCTTTTATAAAAGCATTTATCTCCAATTAAATGTTTTATAAAAGCTGTTTTGGTCATCTTGTCTTTTCACAACAACGGAAGCCTTAACTAAGGAAGAAGGACCTTAACTAAGGCCCTAGGATTTTATTTATTGCTGTGATAGGCATGGCCATACTTTTATTTGGAAGAATGTGGATTTTTGGAACTTTGAACTTGAAAAGCAGTGGAATTCTTTAAGTGGGGCTTAATGGGCTATCCTAGTAGGAATATGGATGACTTTCTTGTTGAGACTTATTTGAACTGTGGAAGCCTGTCTCTAGAGTTTTCAGAGAAGAAGAATTTTTATACGTGGCCAAAGACTGTTTTGTGGTATTTTGGTGAAGAATGTGGCTACTTTTGCCATTGTCCAAAGAGTATGCCTGAGGATAATGTCAAGAGATTTATATTAATTGCTTTGACAAAGAAAGTCTTAAACTAGCCTGTTATAAATCCTGTTGTGTGGTTAGTAAAGTTCACACTTGTGAAGAACATTTTAATGAAAAGTAGCAAGCACACAAAGGAAAAATACAAAATGTATACTTTAAAGAATGAAGGAGCACCAGGAAGTGGAATGAAGCTAAATAGATGGAATTAAGGGAGTGGTGACATTGGGGCAAGATTCCACCCAGCTAAACTTATTGTTTTGCAATTGAAGAACAGATAGTTATATTTAAATATTATTGTGACCTTGTTATTGTTTTCACTTGGCCTTTTAATCTGGAGTGAAATACAATCAAGAAATGGAGGGCACACCTCTGATCCAAATCTTAAGGCTGGAAGACACAGATTTTTGACCCAGGTCTTGCGGAATCATGGCTATGAAAAGTTTAGCCCAGGCATGGAGGTACACACCTTTAATCCCTGGAGACAAGCAAGCAAACCTCTAAGTTCAAAGCCAGCCTGGTACAGAGCAAGAACGAAGTAGAAAAAGCTTAGGGTCCAGGCATGGTGGTTCACACCTTTAATCTTAGAACTAAGGAGACAGAAGCATGCAGATCTCTGAGTTCGAGGAAGATCTACAGAGCAATTTCCAGGACAGCCAAGCTTAGGGAGTAAAGGAGCTGGAAAACAGAAAGCTAGTGATACTGTAGTAGAACAAGGGGACATGTTCCATCCCCAGAAATCAGCAGAACCTGACAGCTTTGGCCATGTGACTCTGGCTTTAGAGTCAAGAATAGAAAAGATCACTGGGACAATGATGCTAAAATGGTAATCTGGAGCTAAGAAATAAGCAAAGATTAAGAAGAAACCAACATCACTGAGATGAAGAGGTCTGGGAAGTGTGTTCTGAGAGCACAAAGAAACAGTGTTACAGAGATAATCAACATTTTTTAACCCATGCTTGTAGATTTGGTAATTATGAGGGTTGCCTAGGTGCTACTGGTTTTGAAGGTATAAAGAGATCATGGAGAACAGCTAAGAATTGGCATTAAGAATCCAGAGAAGGCCATTGGTGACAGGCAGCTTCAATTGCAGTTTCCAGCCCATTACTGTAGGACTCATGCAAAGTACCTGAGGATTGGCACCATAGAGGGAGCCTATGGCAGCCTATTCCTGAAGCCTAGTTGCAGTGGAAAACCCCAGCCAGTACCATGGGATGATCACCAAGGACAGCAGCAGTGAGTAGACTCAACCAGAGCCTAGAGTGCTACAGAAAGCAGAGCTAGAGAAATGACCCAAACATTTTCTGAATCCCAAAAGACTGTGTGTGGATTCCAGACATTGAAGCAAGAAGCTATAAAGTTGACGTTGTCTTGGAGGCCCCAAGATTTTAGAGATGCCAGAGCCGTGAGATACTTGCTGAAGAAAGCTGGTCACAAGGGAGAGGAAACAGTCCAAGAAAAAGAAGTTTGTTGCAGTCAACAAAAATGAAGGAATTGGAAATCTGAAGAACACTTTGATATCAGACATGGAAATGCTGACTTGGAGTTTCCCCAGCTGGCTTTTGGTCTTTGTTTGGGCCAGTATTTTCTCACCATGACAGTTTGGAATGGTAATGTATATTCTACATGATATTGGAGGTATGTGATCTGCGTTTTGAATTTAATTTCTTAACAGATTATAACAGAGATTACATGAATCTCAGAAGAGACTTTGAACTTTAGACTTTTAACATTGTTGATACTGTTATAGCCTGTGGGACTTTTGAAGTTAAACTAGACATATTTTGCATTATGCTATTCTTAGGCATAGCCCCCATAGAGTTATGTGTTTGAACAAGCCTAGGGGAGCCAGAGAATAGAATGTGGTGGTTTGAATATGCTTGACCTAAGGAGGGACACTGTTAGGAGGAATGGCCTTTTTGGAGAATGTATGGCCCTGTTGGAGGAAGTGTGTCATTTTGGGTGTAGGCTTTGAAACCCTCCTCCTATCTCTCTGAGGATAGTTTGTTCTTGGCTTCCTTTGGATGAAGATGTAGAATTCTCAGCTCCTCAGTACCATGCCTGCCTAGATGCTGCTGGGCTTCCTGCCATGATGACAATAGACAAAAACTATGAACCTGTAAAAACAACCCCAATTAAATGTTGTTTATTTATAAGAGTTGCCTTAGTCATGGTGTCTCTTCACAGCAATGGAAACCCTAAGACACTATGCTAGGCTAATCCACCACCATGTGTTTTAACATCACATTGGGCTTCTTTCTAACTAATCCAGGCTTAATTTTCATCATCATAGGAAATATCCCCTCAAATTTCAGTTTGCTCAAAACGGATGTCCTTGACTCATTCTCTGTCCACTTTTTATATATCACTTATAAATGTCTGTATTATAATGAATACATTTGTGACAAACACTCCAACCAGTATCCTATTCTATCCCAATAGGACCTCCACATCAATTAATGAAATACCTTTGTAATTAATTTTCTAGGTTCTATGATCATCTTTCTCTCTGTTAAACATACCTTGAACTTTTAGAGCTATTTTATCACATTATCAGATATATCATATAGGTTTTAAAACTTGCGGGGATTTCAGCTATCATACAAAGCAAAGTTAAAACTCCTGATTCCAACCTGTCCATGTTATACTTCAATAAAATAATCTTTCATACATATTAAATTTAATCACTTTATTGTTTGATAATTTTATACATGTATATAATATATTTTGGTCAAATATAATTCCTCCCTTATTTGCCCAACTTCATTTTCTTCCAATATTCTTATGCTGTGCCTCTCTCCCTGCCACCTTCCCTCTCTATATTCATAAACCCATTAGTCCTCTCAGGGATACCTTGCAATGGTATTGGGTCATCAGTAGGAGTAGAAGTAGTCTTAGAGTCTTTCTTTTTCACTGAAAAAATACACTATCCATCCCTCAGGAGCCATCTATTGCCAGCAAATTCTCAACTAAGCAAGAGGCTTCATAATCTCTTTGCTGCCCATCATGGGATTTTCGGCCGACTTGATCTTGTATAAATCTTGATCATGCAATTAAGGTTGCTATGAGTTTGTGTGCATAATGGCTCTGTCATGTGTAAGTACTGTTCTGCTGCAGACAACTACAAACTCGGTCTTTTCAAATTTTCTGGAGCCTCTTCCATTAGGATTTCTGAATCTTGGGAGGAGAGATTATTGTGTAAGTGCACCATTTAATGCTGAGTGCATAGTCTTTTCTCTGTATGTTAAACAATTTGGGGGGTCTCTGTATTAATTTCATCTACCAAAAAAGAAGCTTCTGAAATTAGTATTGAGAGAGGCATTAATGTACAGTTATATAGGTAAGAATTTAGGAGTAATTTATTATCTGTCTATTTACCAGAATGATAGTATGAGATTCTCCCCTAGTCCTATGACTTAGTCAGCTACAGATGTTTACCTAGTGGATGTTATCAGATATAAATTCCATCTTTTGGGGTGGGCTTTAAATTCAGTCAAAAAGTTACTGGATACTCCCGTATTTGTTCCGCAATAGTGGCACCAGTAGTCATACCCTGCCAGGCCAATTGTTTATATATATTTCCAGGCTCATAGGTGGGCAAAATTTCTGATGGCTTTCCCTGCTGGCAGCATCCATGGGACCTTTCAGCACCATGAAAGCTATCTACTAGGAATGAAGCTTGCAGGTGAATCCCAGCCTGATTTCTCGATTTCTTATGAGTATGATTTTTTTTTTACTCATTCATTGATTAAGATATGACTCAATCAATTTTCTTGATTGTTTAGTTAGTAATTTCCTATATAGCCCACACTAGCCTTGAAATTTTGGTCACTCTGCCAAGTCCTCCTGAGAATTGGGATTAAAGATGTGCTTGACCACATCTTGATCCTTGGTTGTCATCTGTAGGTATGCAAATGTTCCTAACAACAGTATCTCAGACCAAAGATCTTTTCATCTACTGTTCGTTCTACTTAGAATGTTCCCCTCCACAATCCTTATAGCTCATTTAATTCAGGTCTTTAGGCAGATACATGTTTTTGTTTATCCATTTAAGGCATAGTACACTTCATCACTCTATAATTATTGACCTAATTGTATTTCTTCTGACTTATGTATATTCTATGCATCCTATGTTCCTTATCTGTCTCCTCTTACTTTTCCCATGACTGTGTGCATGAGCCTAGATCCCTGATGCCTAATACTCAATATACATTTGTTGAAAACTAAGCAAATAAATGTATGCATTTCATTTAATGCTGATAATTTAATTAAATAAAGATTAAATATAATTATTATATTGAACTTTATACTAATATTTAAGGTTTTATACAAATCCAGTTAAACCATTTAATCAGAAATTTAATATTAAGATATTAAATTCTTTAAAACATAAGTAATTTGATATGTTAAATAATTTAATATTAATTTATATAGTCCTTAAAGGACCCAGATGTTCTAATATTTTTACCCTAAGACTGAAAAGAAGGCTTTAATACTAAGCAATTACTTTGATATCTCATCACATATAGCCCTTTTCAAAATATCTAGTGTGTATGTATTGGGAGCTATGATAAATATGTTAAAAGCCTGTACAAGAAAATCAAAGTCCTGCTATTGAATTTATTCCACCTATTTCTTATTTTCTATGTAAAAGACCAGACCATGGACCTGTTACACTAATGTAAGAAGTGGGAAAAAAAGAAATATCTGTTTTGATATCGAGTCGCATGTGTGTGTTCATTTTACATAACAGATTTTCCCTATTGTTTTCACTCCCACTTAACATTAATCACTACTATTCACAACAAGTAATTTATGTCTTAAGTGTTAGAATGGATTTATTCAAAATTTCACTTTTGCTTTATTATTATTTATAATAAAAACATACAAGAAAACAAATTTTAAAGCCTTCCAAAAAGCTAAAATGAAAATAACTTAAGAGTATTAGAGAAAAGCTTTATTTTCATATAGTTTGCTTTTAAGAAATAAATGTAACTGTAAAAATCATCAGACTCTGACTGTTCAAATTTGAATTAAAATACTACATTTGTAGTACTGTAGAGTTGACTCCAGAGTCAGGAGTGTATGAACTCACAGAGACTTGAGCAGCATGCATAAGACATGACAAGTTTCAGCACTAAGATGTGGAAGTCCACACTGGGTCTAAATTCTAACCAAGAAATTATCAGTAACTGATATCACCACTAACAAAGAGAACATCCATTTTCTCCAATGGAGTGCTGCACTGTATATCAACCATACCCAGTGTGGCTTCTGTTCTCAGGAGTAAACTGAATACACAAAATGAACTTAGTGGTACTTCTGTGCACTTTCTGGGCAGATCTGATGCCTCTGGACATAGGGTATCAGCATACATGTTCACATAACCATACTCAACACTTCAATCTTAAGTTATAAAATTTAGAGTTGATCCTAGTTGCAATGAAATAATTTTTAAAGAATTGACTGATACTAATCAATCTGAAGACTTTACTAATGAAATGAAGATAAATGTAATTCTTAATTTAATATTTAATCATTTGGCATGAGTTGTTAGGTTATTTTAGATAAGGTCTCACCTATAGCTTAAGCTAGCCTGTAACTTGCTACGTATACTAAGTTGTTCTCAAACTTCTGGCAATACTCATACCTCTGCTTTCCAAGTCTAGAGATGTAGGCATGATCTTCCATAGTGGTACAACTAATGGCTTTACTTTTGTATTGCAATTTAGTTGAAGAAATTATATTTCTCACTGGAATTATACTTTTTACTTCTCTACCCTTCTCAGGAATATTTATATGAAATAATTAACATTGCTAATATCCACAACAGTCCACACCTAACTAGATTAGGTTCATGGTCCATTTAATTTTCCCAAGGAATACCTAGATATTCAAGAACTAAATGTATTGATGCTTTTTAGTGGGTCCTTTTAAAATGTCAAAATGGAAACCTTCATTATAAAATTCTAGTCCTTTACTGCTCCAGAGAGCATCCAATGAAATTTAAACCTACAATAATATGCTTCTAAATTTATGTTCTAATTGATATGTTCTAAATTAATACCTAGATGCCTTGTTTAATTGATCTATGTCATGAAAGTAATCTATTTTAAAGCCTATCACCAGTAATTTTATTATCTACCCTATCCAAAGACATTTTTAAATACTGAAGCCTCTTGTCTGTTAAAAAAAGTTTGCCTTTTATATTTGTTTGGAAATGCATGCTAATGTAGCTCATATTTCTATTTCAAGAATCTAGTCATAATGTCATCCCATGAAGTAGATGCTGTCAGGGTAAGAATTGATTTCATAAGTATTACTAAAATAAATAATGTAAAGTGCATGAGTCCAGCCACAAAACACTATACTTAAGTAGCTGGTGCACAGTGTTCAGAGAAAAATGGATGTGCCTCTCACATCTTTGTTGTGGCTATTACATAATATCTTTTATCTCAAACATTATTTATACAGCAGCAATACATATAAATTAAGTAAGTACTTATCTGCTCTAGTATATGGATAAACATTAAAACCTCTGTGATCATAACAGACCCCCTGCCCCAAGTTAGCCAGAATCATTCTATGTAATTAATTGCTTATAGTAGATCATGTTAAAAAAAAAGTCTTCATATGCTTTCAGAAATCCTCATACTAGAAAACGACTATGAAATTTTGATCCTAAGCAAGCTTTCTTCTGAGTCAAATATCATGTATTGAGTGAAGAAAAACATATGTAGATAAGCAAGGGTACGCTTCAGAATTAATTTGTGTTAGGAATGAAACTGTCTTCGACTCTAGTTTTAAATTGAAAGGCTTTCAACACTTGATAATTCTCTTTGCTTAGGCATTATACAAGTTTCTTCTATACCTGTTTTTTAATAATATGAGAGAAATCTGAGTTCCAAGTATATCTCTTTATATGTGAAATGCCTACCTAAATTTTACCCAAGATCTGCTCATCTGCTCCCAAAAGTTTAACTCTTTGGATAAATTTAATATTGAGGATGGCATTTGACAACCAAAATGAAGGACACCATTTCTTAAAACAGATAAATTTTTGGTTGTAATTTTGTGAATCAGTGGAAAAACAAATATAAAGAATAAAGAAATCTTGTAAGTTGTACTTGACTTTGGACAATGTTGAGTATAATCTACAGTTTGATATTTTTGGGGGAAAAGGTCTAGGTTGTGCTTTGTTTGTTTGTCTTGGTCTTGTGCAAGTATCTGAACATTATTACAGCTCATACAACTCAGATCCAGTTTGGTTGAATGTATTAAATAACATAACTATTGATACACAAATTCTATGATACTCAAGGAAATGATTCCAAGAGCTTATGGTAAACAGTGACAAAGAGTGTTTTATGTCTGTAAATTCTATGAGTCATGAAACCACAGACTGAACATAAGCAGTGAAAACACTATTTATATTGAACATATGCACAATGTCTTTGGTCTTTAAGTGGCACAACATGAATAAGTACTAGTAATCTATAAATGACTGAATTACAATGAAAGATGCGCTTACACTATATAAAAATACCATGGTACAAATACAAAGAACTTGAGAACCTTTAAATAAGTTAGCTGTGAGGTAAGAAAAAGGTACTGGAATCATTCTCCATAGATACATAGGAAATATTATTTGTAATTTAATCATTTAGGAAATATGTTGACTACATGTGTTTGATGAGATTATGGTAGTTCAAATGGCCATCGTGAATGTTTTACTCATCCAAGAAATTCTTGAGGGCAACTTTTGTCATTTGTCAACTTAATGACAAGCCATCATAGCACAACAGTTCCATCATTAGTTGTGAAATATACAACAAAATCTAAAGAATAGGCAAGTATGCACAGTCATTATATTTTTTTCTTTTCTTCTCATGAAGTAGAGTCTAACTCACTGTTTTATCCTACAGCTAATACAGTCCATTCTATGTTTTACTACAGTTTTCTTTAATTGCATATATATAAAGAACTCACACAAATTTACCAAAATTTCCAAACTAAATCATTAAATGGAGAAATATTTGACTACATGTTGAGGATAGCCCCGGCCTTGTATTTTGATACTAATTCCCCTTTCCTGTGAAGGGCTGCAGAGGAGGTGTGAATCATTACACAGGTGAATTCTAGTGAACCTTCTGACCATCTTAATTTGTAAAATAAAGGCTGGAGCCAATGATTGGGCAGAAGAAGGGGAGGTGGAGAAATGAAGGTTGGTGGAAGAGAGCAGAGGGGAGGACTGGAGGAAGACAATGGAGGAGGAAGAAGACGAAGGAGAGGATGACTGGGAAGCAGGAGGTAGAAGGACAGATGAAGGGTCTGGAAAATCTTCAAGTTATAAGGGTTTCATAGCTGAAGAACAGAGTAGTGTAGGGGTATCTGCCCAATCTAGGCTTACAGAATATATTCATAATTAGTGAGTTGTGTTTTCATTGACCAGTCTTATTTGGGTTGGAGTTTTAAATATCTCCCACTACAACTACCAATTTTAATTTAAAAGTTGAAAAGTAATTCAGAAATGTATTTGTGCAACACCAACAGTTAAATGGTATTAAACATAAATAGCTCTCTACCAAACAGTGTAAGACATCTCTATAAGAAATTGCTGCACATTTCCTTTATTTAACTGGATGGCTATGAAATATCTTATTGGTTCCTCTCCTAGAACATGTCTCTCACTTCTGTATGAATAGTGTGCTGATTCTGCCAGCTGATTCTGATGAGTCTGCCAGGTGATGAGAGGAAAGGTGAGCTGAGACATTATACTTGGCGAGACTGTCACTCATGTGTAATTTTGACCCTCTGTTAGTGATTAGTTGAGTACAGATATGTGAATGAAACATTCACATTTTCATTGTGATGAAACATGACATTTTTTGGCAAAAAAAAAAAAAAAAACTTTTGATATGTTCTGCAAATTTTAAAATGAATTCAGTAAGATTATGTACAAGAATTCAATTTGTTGCCTTTGGCCACAGTTTGGCTGAATTCTTCAGGCAAACTAAGTCACAGCACATTGAAATAGTTAATAAAGACTACTTTTTAAAAAAGATTTTTATGTATGTGAGTACCCTGTTGCTGTCATCAGACACACCAGAGGAGGGCATCAGATCCCATTAAAAATGGTTGTGAGCCACCATGTGGTTGCTGGGAATTAAACTCAGGATGTCTGGAAGAGTAGTCAGTGCTCTTAACTGCTGAACCATCTCTCCAGCCCCAATAAAGACTACTTTTAAAACACCAAGTGCAATCCACACATTCATGGCTGAATGTATCTATTCAGATGATACATGTGTTAAGGAGATGTTGATTTTTGCCAACTCTATTTTCCATTTACTGTGTATTTTTCACTATAATTTTCTCTTCAAGTCTTTCTGTTCCCTCTTTCAGAACATTAGGATGCTACAATTGACCCTGCTGGGTTCCCATTCATAGATTGAATACAAATTCCCAGCATGATTCTACTGGCTATTTTGGAGATATACAAATGAATGTTCAACTAAGTCTTAGATAGTCGTACCTGAAGTATGCCAGTATTTAAAACCAGAGTGTCTGGCAGCCATCTTGGCTCATGCAGGAGACTCAGCACAGAGAAAAGTGTAACTACAAGAAAGTGAGATTTCCAATGGAATGAAAACTGAGGAGACAACCATCCCAAAGGCTCAATTGTGTAAATCTGTAAGTTCACCTGGATAGAATTTCAATCATAAAACCAAGGAATTCTGCTCACCATATTCAAGGATCTATTTCACATGTGGAATTGTATGATTCTAATTCAATATCTAAATTATGTAGACCCTACATATTTGTTGCAGAGAAGTACTCCATTAATATATAATTATTTAATGATAATGACGTTACTAAAAATAACCAGTATATCTAGTTTTCAGCACACATTATTTGTTTCAGCTACTTAGGTGATTTTCAGGGGAGTTCAGAATATTTTAGTTTCAATCAGGTATCATAGGATCCCACAGAGACAGAAGGGACAATCACTGAGCTAGTATGGATCTGTACTGTGTCTTTTGCATATGTGCTGTAGTTGTTCAGTTTGGAGTTCTTGTGTGACTCCTAACAGTGGGAGTGAGGGGTACTTTGACTCTTTTGCCTGCTCTTGGGATCCTTTTCCTCCTACTGGATTTCTTCATCCATCCCTGACATGAGAGTTCGTGCCTACGCTTGTTATGACTTCTTTTGGTCTTTTCTAAAGGGAAACTGAGGAGGAGTGCATCTGAGAGGATGGAAAAGTGTCAGGGAACTGGGAGGATTAAAAGGAAGGCAAGCTGGAGTAAGGATGTAATATATGAGCGAATAATAAATAAAATAATTAAAAGATATATTAGGATTCTGCATTTTGATCTATTTATTAAAATATTAATTGTTCTTAGTATTCTGATTATATTAATTTTTAGAACTCTGAGAGCTTGATTCTGTGGTTATAGCCTATGTTTTGTTCTGTTTCTTTTTCTTCCAGTATGTGTTTATGATTAGCTTTTAAACTCTTGGTTTATAATTGTTGGAATATTTTATCTAGACTTAAATTTATATATTAGCAACATGAATAATTTGAATAATTTTTAGTTAGGTAACTGAACTTTGATCTGAGACCAACAAATTTATTCTTATCTGGCATTTATTCAACACATTGTTAATATAAATTTCTATCCAGTCCTGTGTGAAGATCAGAGAGTTAAAATTCTGGAAAATGGTTAGCCTTTAAAGCATATGTATAAGTAACTTTAAATGGCTCATAGGCTATATTTAGGAATATGTGTATATACATACATACATGCATATATAGGCAGAAATAAGCAATAACTGTTTATGAAAAGAGAGCACATAATTTTGAAATATAATCAAAGGATTTTATGGAAGGTTTTGGAGAGAGAAAAGGGAAGGGGGAAATGTTGTAATTGAACTACAATCTCAAAAATAAACCAAAGAAAAAGGAAAGAAATTCACAAATTTTCAGAAATCTATTTTCCCACTACTTTCTCAAAGCTAAGTGTAAGACTACATCATATCTTCTCTGAATATGTTTTATGTATTAGTGCTTTATTCTAGTTTTTCTGAAAATGTTTTAAATTTTATTTTGAATTTAATTACTTTATCCAAAGTGTGTTGTCTGACTGAAGCAGACCCTTAGCCTTGCCTCATCAGTACATAAGTAACTACAACTGCCACAGATCTCAGTCAGCTAGGCTCAAAAGCACTGCTTTCTCATCATGCTTTCTCAACATTGTTAGCATCTTAGATAATCTATATTTTCTGCTCTCTCTTTTGTGCATTCCAGGAGATATTTTCTTACACTTAGTAAACTAATCGTAGATGGTCTGCACACCCTAAAATCGAACTGTGTAAACCTATTGCACTGCAAGGAACAGAAACAGCCTCCATTTCTTTAAGGCAGAGCCATTATTTTTAGAGTAACCGTGACAACCTCAAAATTCCCGACTCTGAGATTCATATTTTACATTGGAAAAAGGACCAATTCAATGATCTTTCTATCTTATAGTTCTATGTTGTATTTTATCTTCTATTAATTTAGATAAATTATCACTTTTATCTACCTTTTGGGACTCCTATACTTCTATGGAAAATATATGATAAACGAGTCTACAAAACAAGGAAAATAGTTAAGATATTTATCATTTTTCTCGATTTCTCCAGTCCATTTTCATGCTTTTTGCTACTTTTGCCTTTTCTGGAACACAGCCAGTACAGATAATGTTTATTAATTATAATACACCCATTTTTAAACTGTACCTGTTAGCAAACTTAAATTTAAATTTCCCCAGTTCAGTTACTATGTATATCTTAGGGAGAAAAATAGGAAAAACTACAACTTTGCACTGGAAATCTTCCAAACTCAATTTTCAACATATTGCCTAAATATACAAAGTATCTTAAAATTCATAAAACATGTTCTTTTCTGACTTTTGAAGTCTTTATTTCAATGACAAAACTATGGTAATATTTTATCATTTAGATTTGGTGAAAATACATTTGATATATATTGTATACAACACCAGTTGAATACAACTAACTTATTTACATTTAATACTCTTGAAGAAATTAACTTACCTGTTTATTAAAATGCATCATGTCCCCCCAAACTGAAAGCAATTATAAAGAAAAATAGAGCATAGTCACAAGGGAAGAGTTTATTTTAATTAAAAATACTTGTATTATTATCAGATACTATCTTAAAATAGATGCTACCTACCGCTGTGTTTGCAAAGGTCTCTTCATAAAATACCAGCATTACTGCAAACTGAAGGACAGTGTATATCTTCAAGAGCTGAGATGCTGCTGATGAGAAAGGGACTTCCTCTCCTGTAACCTAGGTAGACAGGAAAGACAGTTTCTTTTACTCAATTCCACAGCTCATTTTTCTTCATAAAATTTACACTGTGAGAAAGATAAGTAAAAGCAACATGATTTTGTCAGTTTTTTCCCCCAGAAAGAATTTGACATTCATTTCCTTAGAAAATTTTCTGAAGATTAGGAAAGTTGCTTCTTGATGCAAAATACTATGCCCTCTGGTATTGATTTAGTCTTCCTTAAATAGTAAAATCATAGGTGCTTCAGCTATATGTGTATTCATAATTGCAATATCTAAGAATAATAAATTAGAACCATGTTCAGCAATATACCAAGGAATGAAGACAGGTGACTCTGGACAGCATAAGTAACCATGATTCAACATCAAATGGTATTTTATTAATATCATTGTCTAAGCTATTAAGATTTATAGAAACATAGTGCTATAATTTTATTTGGAAAAAGCAGATGAAGCGCTTATAATTTAAAAATACCCACTTTGAATATTTTATTAAAAAAAAAGAAAACCCTTTTTCCTAGGCATTTTTAAGCAGAAATAATCAAGTACTTTACACCTATATCAAGCTTACTATACAGCTAATTATGGATATAAAACAAATGTAAATAATTTAAGATATTTAAAAATATCAAAATATTATTCATATAAAATATATTAAGACATCACATGATTTTTATCTAAATATAACATCTTCTAATTGACAATTGACTTTTCCTATTGTTTCTGTATTTCTATTTGTGACTTAAGTTTTATTATTTTTCTCTAGAAGAAGATCAAGCCAGTGGTGTTGGAGGATACCTTTAATGCCTGTACTTGGGAGGCAGAGACAGGTGGATAGCTCTGAATTTGAGGCCAGCCTCATCTACAGAGTGAGTTCCAAGACTGTCAGGACTACACAGAGGAAAAAAAAAAAACACAAAACATAAAAACAAACAAATAATTCTTGGTTTCTTGTATTTTTCTTGGTTTTTTTGAAAATTATTTCTATATTTAATATTTTTATCTAATATCAAATAAATTTAGCCATAATTTGACATAGCAATTGCACTGTTTTGGCATGACATCTATTTAGGGCACTTGATTTTGTCATAAATGAAATTAAGACTAGACCTGATTTCCAAAGGTTTTTCCATCTCTCAAGTTTTATGTCTCTGCATGGAGGACAAACACACCAGAGGAGGTTCTTGCTGTAGGTTTAAATGATTCTGAAACTAGTTTCAATTGTTCTACTTTCTAAACTGCATTCCTTCATGGTGATGATCTCCCATTAAGCTATCCATATACATCATGCTAGGTAATAGCATTTTATAGTTTCACATGAATATAGCACATGGAAAGCAAACTAGCCACATATCTAACATATCTAGCCTTACCACCTCTTATGCTATATACAATACTTACCTCTGGAATTTCTTCACTCAGGCCAAGTCTTGGTTTACCTGGACCCCATCCTGGTCCTTTAAATAGGACAGAAAACTTATGGCAGAATCCAGGTGTGGCCCAGAATGTAGTCCATATATAGAGTAAATGGTGAAACTTGAAAAAAAATATAGTTTATTCAAAGTAAGACAAACATAAAAAAGAATTAAATATAGCTAATTATATACCTTATTAGTATAGTCAGTGTAATTTACATATTGTCTGTAATAGACATGTGCATGAGAAGATAATATATTGATATAATATCACACTCTGTATTTTAATTAATTCTATACCTCCTGTATATCATTGATCTGTTCTCATCAATATCTTCAAAATTAAATGAAATTATAAGTTTGAAATGAAAAGAATATAACTGGTTACAAGTCATCAAGGTAGTGTAAACAAACTGTGAAGCTGCTTCAAAAAATTGACTAGCAGTTTATGAAAAATTAACTAGCATTCAGCATCATGCCTACTGACTCCGTTTCTAACATTGCTATATGGATAATACAGTTGAACATGGAGCCAGCACAAGAATGCTTATCAGTTCAAATATTTTTAAAACAATAATTTATTAAGTTAACAACATGATCTTAACAAAATATGTTCACAAACATTCCAGATTGTAAAGGTCCAAGTACTAAATGACTCACTCTGTCAAAAGAAAGGAAAAATTTGATGCCTGACAGAGACCTTTACATCGAAAGTTCTAGCAGGAGCACTCATTCTTTAAATAGCATTTATTTGACATACACAGAAGTTAAAAACATACCCAAACATAAGTGCTCAATAAATTTTAACTACAAGAACATTTCATGCAGGCACTATGATACACCATAGAATTGAATATATTCCTAGGGTTTGGGCATCAACTGCAGACTCTAAATGTGAGATTTTTTTTTTTTTTTTTTTTTAAGTACAGAAATGCATTAATGGAGCAAAAAACATTTGCTCTCAGAATTTGTGGTCTTGCTGGTATTTTAGCAGTCCCTGGGTGAATTTAAATTGCTAAGATTAGAAAAATGGATTTTATGATTGCTTGAACTATTCCAAGAATCAACATGAGTTATTACAGGACTTAGTGGAGAAGTTTCTGAAGATGAGGCAAATGTTAGAAGGAAACTTAGCCTGGGGATTTTCACTACTGGTAAGACATAAGATTAGTATGTTTAGAACTTCCAACACACATTAAAATACTGAATTGTCTGGCTATTTTGAAAATGTACTTCAATTTTATTTGTACACATGCAGATACTACCCATGAACAATATATTATAATAGCATAAAGACATTTCCCTGACGTAGTTACTAATCCCCTGAAACATGGGTCTTCTAAAGAGAGCAGAGTGAGTACTCTATAGGTAACAGGTAACAATAGCTGCCATAGCCCTGTATGTACTGGAGCAAATTCTAGGTTCCTTTAGGAAACTATATAAGCAATTTAGCTTCGTGCAAAGGGATGTCATGAAAAGTAAATAAGTAATTTAGCTTCATGCAAAGAGATGTTAGTGAAAGTAAATGCTTTGTGTGTTAAAATTTCTTAAATATCGTAATGCCATTTCTCAGTAAAATGAGCACATAGGAACATTAACTTTAGACCCACAGGTGACAACTACCATGGTGAAGAAAACATTTTTGAAAGTAGATACCTAGAAACTTAATACTTGCCTTAAATGAGTGGTAGCTAAAGAATGCTTGCCATTGTCTGTCTCTGGAACTTAGGGAATCCCTAGTCATTCATTTGCCTATGCACATGTAGTGTTTACAGTATCCCCTCATTGATCTTTTTCCTGGTATGAACATAGTATCCTCAAAAATTAAACAAACAAAAACAATATATTCCTCAAAGACCTGCTTCTAAAAGTGTTATGAATTCATCAATAACATTAACATCACCTATAACCTATTCCAAACTAAGTCCACAGTGCTGCTGACCAAATCTGCACTTCACAAAGATGGTCAAATGAGTCACTTTGGCATCAGGCTTGTAAAGCTCTTCCTAGATAAATGAAGCAGGATTTTACATTTTTTCTATTTATTTATATTAAGGAGAAAATGTACATGAAGCAAGGGGGGCTTTCCTGTAAGTTTTCTAATTTGGTTTTAAAACAGCTGATCGTCAAGATCCTGATGTATTTATTTTGTCTCCCAAGAACCAGTTCATACCCAGTTCTGAGTACAGACAAGCCTGGATAAAGATGGAAGGAGTGCCATGTAGTAGAAAAGTTCAAGAAGATGAACACCAGCGTTTTCCTTTTCAATTGTGAATAAACACAAATGGCTTTCAATATAGGAAGGACAGCAATTGACCACAGCTGGTGTGTGAAGCCACAGTAAAGCAAGGAGGTTGGAAATAAGTTAAATGTGCCTGGGTCTTGGTTTGCTAGGTTAGATTAGCAGCCAACAATTAAACTTGAAATTATATAAGTGCTCTGAACCTGTTTTTCCCATGTTAGAAAATAGAAATAAAAGAGACACTGGTTCATAAGTTATTACCGATGATGAATGAACTGTTTTGTGTTTGTAGGTACTTGACTTAGCAGAGGCTCAATAGGCGACTGTCTTCCTTTGCTCTCAATGCTCTGTTGCAAGCTTGAGTAGGTTTGCAAAACATGCCCAACAGGAGACTGTAATTTGTTACTTCCAGGGTGTCACAACCAACCCAGTGCACAGAGTTGTCACAGGATGACCATCACAGCTTGTAGAGCATCGTTACCTTTGGTGATGTCTTAACCCCAGGAGCCTTTGGGGCACTCTTATGCTGACATGTCAGAACTTGGCAGACATTCTTCATGTCTCTAGTGCCAACCACTAAGGCCAGCCAGCAAGCAATACCACATGTGTAACAGAAAATTGGTCTGCTCGTAGCAGAAGAGGTAATATGTGGACCTAACTGATGCATAATGCTCCTTGACACCCTGTTCTAAGATGAGAAGGCCAAATGCCTCATGTTGAATTTCTAACTAGAGTTTGAAGGCTTGAAGCAAATATTTTTCATACTAGGGGATCAGCCTTAATTATATGTCTTACCACTACTCCTGAATACATGAATATATTTCAGGTCTATTCTGAGAAAGAACATGTTTGCTAGAGAGGCACTTTCTTTGCATTTGAAGTATTAGACACATTTGAAAATTCTTAAAAGTTTTAATAGATTTTTAAAAATCTGACTCAAGTTGTCACTTGAGCACTAAGTTATTTTCAAATTCATTTGTATAAAACATTTTACACAGCAATGTAAAGCACTTATACCTACAATGACCATTTACCGCTTAAATATTCTATTTGTGAAACTATGTGCATTCAGAAATATCAAGGCTGAATGAATTACCTGCACTTTGAATGGCTCAAATGTACTAATGGGGTGGGTTAGACCATATATGACCTGTTCATTCTCTGCTTCAAACGTCCCTGAAAAATAAACATTGCAATATAACAACTGACTTTCCATCATTTCCAAAGCAGCTAATTGACTACTATGATGTTTGTACACTTTACTTACCAAATATTCTATCCCAAATAATAAGAGTGCCAGCATAGTTTTTATCTATGCAGTAACGATTTCTGCCTGTGAGACAAAACAATAAAAGTAAATTTTTGAATGGATGACATTGAGCTTTAGAAATATCTATTTTTCTTGTTTTAGAAGGTACAAGAAAAATTCCAGCAATAAAATGGTTTTTAAAATATCTTCTTCTCCTCAACCTAAGTAACTGAGGAAAGCTGAGAGTGAAAAGGTGGACTCTCCCAGGAAAGATCACAACAACTGTTTATTCAATGCTAAGGAGCCAACCTTGAAAACATACATATAAAAGCATTGTACAGGGATGAGCAAGACAAATTTGAGATTGTGTGTATCTCTGTGTGTGTATGTATCAATTATATACACAAGCAATAACAATTAGTGAGAAAGGGGCCCTGAATTTCAAATAAAATGGGGAGGCATATGTGTGAGGGCTTAGGGAGTGTGAAGGAAAATGTAAATATTGTAATTATAATTTGATCACAAAAATTAAAAAAATTGTACCACTGACAATGACAGAATTTATGAGATGTAGTTTCATTTTAATTTGTAATAATTTTTATTAAAAAGATCATTTTTAAACATATACTCATTTTCCCAATGTTTTTAGCTAAATATCTACATATACTCACATAACTAGTTTTATGAAAACTACTAAGAAATAATTAATTATCACATTGTTCAGAGGAAGTAAAAAAGAAGTAAGATAATAAATGTATTTGGGGGCGGGAACAATGGTGGCACTGCTACTAAGAGCGCTGGCTGCTTGTACAGTCCGAAGATTCAATCCGCAGCACCAGTAGTGGCTCAAGACAATCTGCAAGTGCCACTCGAGGGCATCTGATAAGTGCTTCTGGCCTCAGGGGAGTGTAGGCATGTGGTATACAGGTATACATGCAGAAAAAATACTCATCTACACAAAATTATGACATAATAAATTTTAAAAGGAAATATATATATTAGCTTTTATTTTATGATGCTATGTATTTTATTTTCTTTGCTGTTGTATCATAAAGAAAATTAGAGTGATATTTGATTATTTTAATAACAAAAGACATATTTAAAAAATTAAACTACACTTGGAATGAGAACTTTTAGCAATATGTTAATTTTCCAGCTCCAAAATATCTAAATTACAATTTAAACTTAATGTAACTGGCAACTTTTCTTAAATTTTGTGTGTTTTAAAACTTAAATATCAAGCTGGGCAGTGGTGGCGCGTGCCTTTAATCCCAGGACTTTGGAGGCAGAGGCAGGTGGATTTATGAGTTCGAGGCCAGCCTGGTCTACAGAGTGAGTTCCAGGACAACCAGAGCTATACAGAGAAACCCTGTCTCAAAAAAAAAAAAAAAAAAAAAAAAAAAAAACAAACCAACAAAAAAACCCCAAAAACAAACAAACAAAAAACCTTAAATATCCATAATGACAAAGCACTGCTAAAACTGAAGGAAAGAGTTTTAATCTACTAAACCATGTGTCTGTATTCATGGACTCACTTTCCGTGCATGTAAGTATTCAGTTGATTCGTAAATAAAGCAAAATCCCTGCAAGCAGAGTAGAAAGTTTATACACCATCTACACATGGCTCTTCACTAGGTAAGAAAGTGGTTTTCCCCTAAAGAGATGAGTGGCAATATCTGAAGACATGGCAGTAATCACAATCAGAAGAGGGTACAGAAGGCATCAATTGGACATAGATCAGGAACTCTGCTAAGCTCCCTGCAGTGCCCAGGTCAGCTTTCACCAAAAAGTGTGATGCTAAGCATGCTAAGAAGTCTGGAGAAGTGGAAAACAGTTAAAGAAGAAACTCCCAGCTGTTTGGTTTTTTTTTTTTTTTTTTCAGTGTGGATTCCTCTTTGCAGATTTTCCTGTTTATATATAGGAATCCATAATAATCTTACACTCCCTTGCTAACTGCTCCCAGGAGAGAGGATAGGGCTGAGGTTGAAAGAGCTTCTCCTGCCCTCTTCCATGCTGCTGTGGCCCCTGCAGGAGAACGGGGTGCGTTCCCCTCGGGAAAGATCATGCTGTAGTGTTCTAATACTGCCCGTGAAGGCAGGGACTAAGAGGAACAGTAGGTCAGCGTTCACTGCTTTGTCCAGTGCCCTCAGCATTATGCCCCTAAGATTTATTCATGCAGTGTTTATGGAAGTGGCTTGGATGATCTTGCTGTTACCTGGCTCTCATTACTTGAAAAGTCTATTTTGTACTCATGTACACTAGCGCTCATACAAATTCCAAGTTTTCTTTTATTTTCCCATCAGAAATAATGCATGTTCTTGATGATTCTTGTGCTGCCCAAATAAAATGCATTTTGATTTTCACTAAACTTGTTGTCTCTATGTCTTGGTACTAGTCACATGGGGTCCTTTTTATCCAGCCAGTGCAGCTCCTGCTGAGATCCTTACTGAACTGAGGCAGGAGAGGAAAGTGCTGGTTACTAGGTTCTTTTCAAATCTCTCTCTCTCTCTCTCTCTCTCTCTCTCTCTCTCTCTCTCTCTCTCTCTCTCTCATTTTTTCTAATAATGTAATTGGCTTCTCATGGTTCATTTCCTATAGTACATGTTTAAAAAACAAAATTCCTTTTAAAATCACAATAGTTTTCAAGACTAGCAATTTCAGTGTGGACAGAGCAGATGCTTAAAACTGTGTTCTAAGGAGTCCTACAGAGGACTCCTGTAAGCTCCTCTGCAGCTGATTGGCACACTTCTCAACCACAATTAGAAAAGATGAAAAGAGGTTGAGGAGTTCAAGTCTACTGGTCCATGCCTTCAAGCTGAGGCTTCTTTGAATAGAAGAGGAAAAGCAATACTTATTTATAATAGTGTCCTCTAATAGTGTAAGGTGTGTTTCTATTACTAAAGTAGCACGAGTATTACACTAATTTCTTTAAAAAAAAAAAAAAAAAAAAAAAAAAAAAGCAACTGAACTGCCTTACCATGGTGAACTCTGTGATGACTAGGAGTGTTAAGGACCATTTCCAAAGGGCCCAGGCTTCTGATGACCTGCTCATAGCAAAAGAAATAGTCACACACACAGTTATCAATGAATATGTATCTGTGTTACACAAATCCATGAAAAACACACATGGGTATGAGATACAAACAGTTTTAAAATCCTTCTGTGGCATCACGAAAAGGCACTGACTATCCAACTGCATTCATACATATGGTATGGCAGTACCAGGCTTGTCTGACTATTCATATTCTCAGGCTTTCTATGTCATCCTAGGAAAATAATGTAAGCTCTTTGTAATTCAATGTCCTCATCTCTAAAACAAAAGTAGTGACAGCGCTATAAAATAATGGAACTCTAGGCTTCTAAATGTGATGGTATCTTGCATGCTTTATGGTTAAGGGGAAAGCAGCCACTATCAATGGTGATATTGACGAACTGGCAACATATCAGTGGTACAGGAAAAGAAAGGGATGGTGCACTTAAGAGCTTGAACTGCTTAAGACAAGCACAGCACATGTAATATGGGCATATTATTTGGATACTTATTTGAAACAATCAATCATAGGTAATCAGGTAGGTAATGACAAGAGAAGAAGAAATCATTTTATTTAGAGCAATAATGGCATTAGCAGTGGGCATGAAATGCAATTTTGTCATAGCAGAACTGGTAAGATCCATAATTTGTTTGAAAATACTTTGACAATAAGAATAGAAAGAAAAAAACTAGAATGACAGAAATGAATCGACATCTCTGAGTTTAATTCAAGCAGACAACACAAATAGACAGCTCCTGCTTTTCTGAATTCTTGGCAGAGATGGGTAAAATTGAACAAAAATGAATTTACAATGCATCAATATATGATAATATTTATTAAACCAATTGAAAGCATTAACAGAGGTTCAAGCTCAGAAATACACTTCTATTTATTCATTTATTTAAATTTTAATTGTGCATATTCATGCATGTCTTATTATGATCTGTGCATCTAAGTGCCATGTCTGAGGAAGTCAGAAGCAGGCTTTCGATCTGATAGAGCTCTACTGACAGAAGTCACTGTACTGACAGAAGCTGTACTGGTACATCAATTGGTAGGGGAAGCAAATTCAGGTTTCTGTGATACAGTACATGTTCTTAACCACTGAATCATCTCTCCAGACCCAGAAATGTACCTCTTAATGGAAATTCTTCCTTCAGGAGGATGTGAATGTTTTGCTTTATTTTATAAATCTTTACTCTTTAAATAACCAGTTTCTTGTTGTTGTTTAGATATTGTTCTCAACCTGTAGTTTCACATATCCTCCTGAAATTGAAGCAACCTGTATGTCTGTAACACAGTCACTCACATCGTCTCCCCATTGTTCACTTTTTATAGGCCTGGAAGGTAGCTGCCATTCTCTTAGGGTTTCTTGGTTTCTGTCTGAAATGAACAGTTGTCTGAATGCAAAAGAACATCGATTGTGACATATGTTACTTTGGATTTTTTTTCCATTATTCCATCCCTTTCCTTGTTACTTTCTTCTTTGCTTTCTATGTCCCTGCTCTCCATAAAGATATTAGACACCAAAATTGTTTTATGTGGTGGTATGAGAATGCTCTCAGTCACTGGGTATGAATGGAGTTATGACAGTGCTGTAGACAGTGCTGTAGTCACTGTGTATGCATGGGGTTCCAATGGTGCTGCCATTGGGTGTAAAACCCCACTTGGTATTTTACGTGTACATTACTGAGAACTGTGACACAAATGCTCAAGTCTTGCCTGCCCCTCTCCTTCTTCCTCTTGCTCTTCATCCTTTTCTTCCCTTCTCACCTCCTCCATACCTCTTTCCTTTTAACCTTCCTCCCTCTCCATTTTCCTTTCTTCCATCTGTCCTACCCATCCCTCTTTCTGTCTCTTTTTATATATCTGGCCTGGGTCGGGGGAGGTCTTATCCATCCATTTTCCATTATTTCCAGAAGAAATGTATTTTAACCTCTAAACACAACTGCATTTTCCCTATCAGAAGGTAACTAATGTATACATTAGACTGTTTCATTTCAGCACCTTCAAGTAGTTTGACTCTATGCCTTGCATTTGTTAAACTATAGTCCTGTGAAGTAAAGCTGAGACTAACGTCTCACAAATAGTGTTAATCACTGGGGATTGAGAAAGAATGCTGTACTTTACAACTTACAACCTGTCACTACATCATTCTCTACTGGTGGAAAACTGTGTACATACAGATGGGAGGCGATGCTGGAGGATGCGAGAGTGGGCTCCTTAGGACTCAGAACCTTACAAACGGATGCTTTTGGTCCGGTTTTTGTTTCTGCCAGAGAACCAGATGGGAAATGAGTAAGCCATTTACCCCTGTTTGTCTCTTTGGTGCCTAACATTTGTTAAGAAAACAAACAACGAGAAGGGTGGAGGGGCCACACAGAGCAGCTTCTGCTGCCCAGATGCTTTCCTGGGCTTGGGTTCTGGCATGTGTGCAGCCGGATCCGAAGCCACACCAGGGGCGAGTGCCTTCAGATGACTGGAGTCTTGGCCAAGGGGAGTGATTTTGATTTTTATGTCTTATTATTATTTTTTTTAATGTCAAGACTTTTACCTTAGGGAAACAATTTGTTCCTTTAGGCTAAAACACAGTGATATCAATATTGAAAGCTCCTTTTTAAGTTCTTAGGTAAAAGCCAAGTCTAACACAGCTAAATTTCCTGGTTCTGAGCCTAGGAGTACTGTGGAGCTGAGGGAGACCACCACAGGGCAGATGATTCATCATTCAGACAACCGGGTCAGAAGCTCTCATGTAGAAAACCCTCTGATTCAAAGTCATGGAGAAGTCATTAATATTTAATAAGAGCCGAGCGTAACGGTTTAATTATCGCCCACTTTTGCAAATTCAGCCATTTAGCAATTCAACCACTTCTAGCTAGGGCTCACTTCCTGAAAACATGTTAATTACTCTGGGAATAATCGGACCCACTCTAACTGTTCAAAAACCTAGTCTTAATTTATTAGATTTAAATGAATTACTTGAAATTACAGAATTTAAGAACAACAGGGCTCAAAATATAGTATAATTCAATATCCTATCATTAAAAAAAATAAAACTAAACTGTGAAGTTATGGGGACTACATCGCTACTCTAAATATTAGAAGCCTATGATAAGCCGTGAACTCTTTCTAAAGTCACCTGAAAGATGTTTCTATTTTTCTATCTTTTTTCTTTTAAATATATATAAAATGATTTTCCATCAAATAAAGTGAATCACATTTGTGTAGCTCTAATAGCAATTGACAGCTAAGCTCTTGACTACACAGGAGTGGAAACAATTTGGCTTATTTGTGAAGGTCTTTGCATCTATGCTGCCTCATGGGTTTTGTGCCACTGGTTCTTATTAGGCCACTGAAGCAATGTAGTCAGTCCCATAATATTTTGCTTTTGGGCTTTATAATCTGAGCAGCATGGGTGCCTGGGAAGGCCGTGGAAAAGCTTCAGAAGGTCGGAAGTACTTTGAAGTTTTATATCAAAATTTATGATTACTTTCTTGGAAGGAAATATTGCTTCATAATATTCTGGAAGGTAAATACAAATTTTCAAAGATTAATAACTAATATCTAACATCTAAGCAGAGATGCCCATAGGTTTGTTCCTACAGCAATCCTATTTGTATTGTGATGTTAGTTTCCATGTCATTAAAACTTGCATGTCAACTTCTGTTCAAGATTGCAAAACAAAAAACTTAAACATTTTTTTGCTCGTTGTTGAAATCATTAACTATTCTTCCAAGACTGTTACTTAGGCTATTTTCCTTTTCAGGATAAGAAATCATAAATGCATAGACAATAAAAGTTCAGATTTTCTGATAGTGAGTTCTGTGATAAATTATATCAGGTATTGTCCATCAGAATGCTGTGGAACAATTGTTGGACTAGTCAAAGGTTCCTTACTTCTCATTCTACAGTTTCTATTAAGACTGGTGGAGAGTCTTCTATATAAACACAAGTGAACGAGAACCAGGTGATGCTGTCATTATCCCCGTATGGCATTTCCTTTTATTAAAAACACATTTCAAGTACTTAATTTTTTTTTCTTTGAGTTCTAAGAAAATCAAAAAAAATCAAAAGCCGCATACATGATATGTACACACTGATAGAGACACACTCACAGAATACATCATCAAAAATAAAATACCGCCAAGGGCCAACTTCCATCCAAAGACCTCTGTCAGACCCGAGATAATCTGCCACTCACACTGCCAGTAAGCTTTCCTGGGAGGCATTTCCACTGTTGGCTCTGATTACTCACTTTAATCTACCTCCCCTGTAGGCCTGGTGGACTCCTGCCTTTCCTGGACACCTACCTGAATGCCACATTCTCTACACAAACTACTGATTTTTCAACTTTGGAAGCATATTTTAAAATCATTAATTCTTGTGTCCCCTTGTTCTGTGTCCACGTTACTCAGGTTCATCCCTATATTGTACGTTTAGTAAGAATGCCTTACATTTCTTGTTTCTTACAGCATGTACAAAGCTTCACAAATAGCGTGACTAGTCAGCAAAATTGAATTTATAAAATCAATATGCCTTCCCATTCTCACACTCTTATGCCGTCATAGGGATGATTTGCTTACCCTGGTGAAAATGTTTTATTTATCACAACTGCAGGAAGTGGTAGATGATTTAGTCCTTAAAAGCAGTCTAATTTCACTAGGCAGCTCACATGATAAAATTAAGTTAATATAGAACATGGTTAGAGCTGAAGTTAAATATACTGCCACATGGATACAGACCCCTTTCCTACAGGCCCTTGCAGGTTAAGGGAAGAACATCAAATGATTTGGACATTCTACTTTAAAAATTGAAGGAGCAGTGTTCGAAGAGTTGAGCCTGGCCATTCTAAAGCCAGAGAGGTAATAAGCCAGTCCAGAACAATGGAATTGAGAGCCAGGAAAGTAAGATCAAGAATGAGAGAATTGGATAATGAAGTCATGGGCAGATGGATACATTTAATAATTTTTGAATTCTTACAGGTTTGAATGAGTTTTGGTTTAATTTAAAAAAAAAAAAAAAAAAAAGAACACAAACACAAAAAAGAGAATTCCTGTGTCACCTGGAAATTTGGAAATAATTTCTTGAGACTCTTCATATCATACTTATATTCACAATCAATATCTTAAATAAAACATTGGCAAGCTTCCTGTTGTATCTAATGATTAGTCTGGACTGAATTATTTTATTGTGGTAGAATAAAATGCATGTAATAAATCCACTAATCAAATATCTCTCATTAAATGATCATAAGTTTCCCACTTTCTGACTCTATTCCATAACCTGGAAAACATCACCTTTTTTTTCAATTCAAACTGAATAATCACTTATAGGAGAAACTGTTAAAACAACAATAAAACCAACAATTCTCATTAATTTTCATATTTTAAATTATTTCCTAGGCCTCTGTCTAATTTTGCCCCATATTGTTATTGTTTTGAAATATTCTTTAAAAATTTTGATTTGGATTCTCTATTCCTTATTTAATAAGAAGCAAAGAAGCAGTTAGCATGACGGAAATTCAGTTATTACAAATTAGTGCATAAGAATTGATCAAAAAATTACATTTTCTCACTTCAGTCCATGAGAAGCTAGAAAACAATAATACATTCTTAATTTTAAAACAAAATGAGTATTTCTACTTTGCTGTCAAATTTTAGAAAAATATTGGGACTGCTACATGATATTTCTGTCTCTCAGCTTTTATATCTGTAAATGGCTGTTAAAATACTAAAACATGATCTTGAAAATCCATGGGGATATTTATAACCACTTTTCAGTAAGAATGCCAGAGCTGATGGCTAATTTTAAAGGCACTTTTAAATAAGGGATGCTTATAATCTTCCTTCTCGTGTGAGAAGGAAAACATCTAACTTGGAAAATATGTTCTAAAAAGCATATGTGTTTTGAGAATTCTCCTTATAAAACTGAGTATGCAAACAATATTATAGATCCTGACATGTGACTAGCTTGAGGATATGGAGTCTCCACTGCTGGAGCCACAGGGCAGCATTCAGATGAATATGGCTTAGATTGGTGACATAGTCTGTAACTGGTCAAGACTTCTGGCATCATATATGATTGATGGGCCAGAGTCCCAGATCACTGTGGGTCTCCTCATTCCAGTGAATCCAGTATTTAAGAGAAATACCATGACAGTCGTAGTCCCTTATACATTTATTTTCTGTCATTTATCATTATTGTTATGTTTTATTTAACAAAGAAAGATGCACTTTATGTTCAATTGTAAATGGAAACATTTCTCAGATAAATTAGTGTCAAGGCTCCATGGAGCCCAAACTCACATTCAATGATCTAATAACTATATTGTAATGAGGATTTTTTTTAATTGTATACCATTCTCTTTCTGCTTTGAAGAAGTCACAATCTTCTTCAATTTCTTCCTTCCATGTTTTCTTTTTGAATATTAATTAAGTCATCAATTTGTACATGAATTATAAATCTAAACATTTAAAATATAGATAATAAATATTTATTCTAATAAATGTATTTTTTTACTTTTATATATTACTTAGTGTACCTTTTTGTAATGTGAATGGTTATAAATATATCTGTCACCTTTGAACAGTCATATTTATTTCAATTTGCAAATAATAAACACAAAGAACGCATATGTCAATGTACATGCATATATTTTCCTCTATTAAATGCATTATCATATATTAGATATTAAATATATTATCAAATTTTATATAGTTACTACCTTGAGCACTCTTTATGTACACTATTAATACTTAAAGCAATTAAATCTCAACAGAATCTTGTTTTTAAAGTGATTTTCATATTTAACAGAGAAAGACCTATCAACCTACATGCAGTCCATGTCTTATAAATTGCTAAGAAATTCACAGGATTTTAGAAGTAAAATGAAATCAGTTTACACAGGAACTTCTCAAATGACATTTGTTTACAAGAAGAATAACTTCCAATAGAAACTTAAAATTTTAGTTAAGCAAAATCAGTTGCTTTTTTTCACTTTCTCTTGGAACTGATAGAAATACTTCCTTTTTTCTTTTATGTCCACTACATAGTTGATTGACTTAAATTAATAATCAGTTTGAATTCATAGACGGCACAAGCATTACCTAGTATGAAGAAAACTGAGTTCTTATTCAGACCTCAAGTTGAAAACTTTTGTAGTAAACATGCTTGCACTACAAACAGCCACACTGACTAATTTAATAAAGTCTGCATTCACTATGACTCTGTCACTGACCACCAACATTAAATGAATCCATTCTCTGCTTACTGGGTATGTATGCAGCTTGTTCTAAGATTTCTTGAGAGGATACAGAATAGAACAAAGCAAATTACAGTGTCATATCTGGGAATTTAATGTGTTTTTTTTCTAATAAGTGACAACATAAAATGTTGCAGGTTATTATAGACATAGGCAGTTTACTATCAGTATCACTGCAGTGATTCTTATTTAAATTTTAGAAAAAATATATAATTCATGAACTACTTGGATCGACTTATGAAAAAGACTTTTACTTCTTCTGAATTGGTTGATTTTCAATTCTCATTGTTTTCTTTGTTATGAGCTTAATTGGTTTGAGCCTTTATGGATTCTGTCATATTGCTAAGCATCTGGTAAAGAAATGTACAAATAAAAACTTAATTCTATCCTCCACTAGTTTTGCTGTGTTACTACAAGACAACATTAGTATTTAGACAGATGGTGGTGGCAGCCATATTTGCTCCAGTCTCTCTACAGGGAAGCAGGAGAAAACAGAGTTCTTAGGATATGTGCTTGTCTGCCTAGTTTCACACTTTGAAATACTGGACAAATGCTGATTTATTCATGGCAGATGTTTTCCTACCTGATTCGGCAGTTTCCTAATTCAGTAGGCATGTAATATGGAAGTAGCCAATTTTCCACACCAAGGAGAGAAAAAACAATATTTATAGTTTGGAAATAAAACAATCGTTAGGAATCAAGACTGTTGAGATCACAAAGTGCTTCATAGGGAGTATATTTCTGATAGATCCACAGCAGAGGGTTAAAGAGTTAAAGGCTTGGTTTGAACAAAGAGTGGTATTGACTATGTTTAGATAATAAACAAGTTTTAAAAGATTGGACTTATAATAAATTATCTGGGAGGCTGATTCTTGTCACTTCTGATTATGGAAGTCTTGAACAAGAAGACAATGGTAGCATAAAGTGAGCAGCTTTTTAAAATGTCCTAACTTACATTTTAAAATACTTAAAAATAAATACAAGGAGATGCTGAACATGTTTCTTCTAGGAGAGAGGGATTCCCAGTGACTTACTTTTTAATACTTATTTTTTGAAATTGAAATATAATTAGAATATTTTCTTTCATTCCCTTTTTCCTTCAACTCCTCCTATGTGCCTCCCACCCACTTCCTCTATATCTTAAATTCATATTTTAACAAGAGACTTATTTTTAAAAGCTGCTTAATACCAAAGGAAAACAAGGCACATTCATAGTCATAACCACTACATTAACCTATTAAGGTCTATTCTTTTTTTATTTAATATTTTATTTACATTTAAGATGCCATCCCCTTTCCCCATTTTCCCTCCCTAGAAAACCCCTGTCCCATGCCCCCTTTCCTTTTTGCTTTTATACATTTTTTTTTAAATGTTAATCAAAGGATTTATAAGTTTGGTAATGCTCAATCAGAAGCGTAACCCAATACCCAACCTAGATATAAAACTATCTTTGACTGGTGGAGACCTGTGAACATCTGCCTCCATGCCCCCTCTCTCTTTCTCTCTCTCATCACCTAGCTTCTCCTCTCCTTCATCTTCTCTCCTTACTCCATCTCTTCCTCTCAATACTCCTTCCCACTTAGCTTAAGGTCTATTCTTAACTAACGTCATATATTCTTTTGTCAGTTTGTGTATCCAGTGACCCAAATAAGTCACATTTTTCTTAGTGTGATGAGACTCTAAAAGAAAGAGCTTTACAAACTGATAAATTCAGGGCTGGAGAGATGGCTCAGTGGTTAAGAGCACTGACTGCTCTTCCAGAGGTCCCGAGTTCAATTCTTAGCAACCACATGGTGGCTTGCCACCATCTGTAATGGGATCTGATGCCCTCTTCTGATGTGTCTGAAGAGAGTGACAGTGTACTCACATACATTAAATAAATGAATAAATAAATAAATAAATAAATAAATAAATAAATACTGATAAATTCAGTAGTCTATGTGAGAAGTCTACTCAAGGAGCTAGAGAGATATTAAATGTACCTCCTACTCTTTCAGAGGACCAGGGTTCTGTTTCTAACACCCATCCAACAGTTCACAACCATCAATGACTCCAGTATCAGGGGATCTGGTGACCTCCTCTGGCCTCGGCATTTTATTTTGATGATTGTGTCATCATAATTATGTTCTCAAATGAACAAAGCACACATGAGTCTCCAACCTGGGTTAACTTCTCTTCTCAAATGTTAAATCTCCTTACTGTTATTCATTATTAATGTGTTTATTAAAAATATTTATAGATGCAAACCTGTTTAAAGTAAAATGTTTGTGTTTCTGCGTGTGTTCTGCTCATGTTTGTATGGTTGACTCTCTGTGCGTGTGTGTGTGTGTGTGTGTGTGAGAGAGAGAGAGAGAGAGAGAGAGAGAGAGAGAGAACATGTTTAAAGTCAAGTATTAGAAAATATTTATTTATTCCATTTGTAGCACCCACAGAGTTTAAGAAATTAGTGATGGGCTTTCTGGGTTGGCTTTTTATGGAAGAATCATAAAAAATTGTCATAAAAATTTCTTTAGTTTCACCTACTTTATGTACAAAATCAAAAGACTAACATAATTCTCATTTGTAAAAAAAAAAAGAAAAAGAATAAAAGGAACTTGCAATCAGTAGACTAAAAACTACTAAGACTAATATATATTAAATACCTTTATATGTCATGTCCATAATTTTCTTTCTAAAAACAAGCCTTCTTACAAACTCCATCCTTTCTCTTGGGACTCTTGTTGCTTCTTGTATTTTAAAGTTATACATTCAATATAGGCAAAGTTACAAGAAAATCAATCATAACTAACGTCCTTTCTGTTTTATCTGAAACATGTCTTTTTAAGAGTTCCTCTTATGCCTATCACTTTACAGTGAGACCTATCCAGATCAATATGTTGCTTAATGTGGAAGCCTGCCAGATAAGTAATGATCAAAACATCATTTCAGGGCAGCTGTGGTTATCTTACATAAATCACAATACTAATATGCTTAGCTTTAAAAGAAATGGTGGTAACTCACAGAAATTGGTGAATATAATTTTTTCTCTTGAAATTTTGATTTATATATTTAATGTGTAAAGGGGGCTTGTTGTCAAACATGATAAACTGAATTCAACCTTTGGGTTTGTGTTTTTCGAGTTGGAAACCAGTTGTGGTTTCTCATCCTGTTTCCTCTCTCAGGGTATCCAGGAACCATTGAATACTGGGCTGGAAGGATGAAGTGGAGTCTAGAATGGGTGGTGTTGGCAGGATTTGGGTCTAACTGCCAGTGAGTGTAGTGGAGAGAAGGCCGTCTTTGAGGATTTAAGTGCTACAGCTCTTTTTAATGAAATAGCTCTCTTAGACGATATTCAGCAAAACAGCTGGTGTACATACATTTTATTCAGAGTGAACAAGACTATATATGAACCATGGAGAGGAAGAAGTTTTCAGGATGAATGTGAAATCATTGGCTGGAGTTTAAAGTCCTGTGAATGCTTCATTTTTGGAGAGGCACGCCAGAATCCCTAGTACATACTGGACAGATTATTATTGGGAAAGAGGAAATGAAACCTATAGGTTTGTCAAAAGCTATATGACCTTCCTCAGGTCGAAGTTTGGGGGACAGCCTCCCCAGAGAAGGTCAGAGAAGAGGAAGCCCTGGTAAAAAAAGGGAGTTCTCCATTTTGTTCTGAGCTCAGAAAAGTTATCTGGACATGATTTCCCAACAGGATCTGTAGGGTGGCAGAGAGAACGAGTTCTTTAAAGTTTTCTTCTCACTTGCATAAGCACTGTGGCACTTTATCCTCACACGTACTCACAAAAATATAAACAAATATAAAAAGTTGCCAGTATTGTTTGTCAGCATGAGGTTCATAGCTGTTGTGACCCCTCACCATTGTCTTAAAATGGATAAAAGAAAAAAGTTTGCAATAGTAGAAAAGTTAATAATACTATGTTATCAATAACAAAATGTTAATTAATGTGGGATTGCAAATGGGAAGGATTAAATGTCTAGGAAGAAATTTCAAGGGTATAGTGAATGTTTTAGTGGGAAATGATATACTATTAATCATCAAAGTAGAGTAACAGACATATGTTGAGATTGTTTCTCATAAACCTAGGTATGCAAAGATATAAAATCAGCTGCATAGACTTCAGGAGAAAAACAAAAGAATGATATATCAAACTTTTAATCACACCTATCACATTAGGTATCTGACATAACCACATCATTATTTTGCTTAATGGGGAAGTCTTCCAGATAATAATGATCAGAAACTCATCTTAACAAATAGCTATAATATATATATATATATATATATATATATATATATATATATATTCTTAGCTTTTAAAAGAGATGGTGTTAATTAACAGAAATAGGTGAACCTAAAGGCACCTGTTTTTTCACTGTCAAATTTCTGAAATAATTTTTGCCACAAGTGCTATTTAAGGTTCCCTTCAAATAAAATTTCACTAACAAGGTAAGATATACCCACACTTCACATTTACATCTCATTTAGTACACCCTTAATGTTTCATATTATTTTAAGGGAAATGTGTGAAATTGTTTTGCTGTATATATATATACATACATACATATATATATATATATATATATATATATATATATATATCTTAGTATATGATACATATTTTATTATCAGATTAGTGTAAGAAATACATGCCAGAAGGAAGCTGAGAAGTGGAATGGACAAAATCAGAGCACCTGTTCTCTGTTTGCTTTGTTCTTGCAGTGTACATCCACTTTGACACTTCCAAATAGATTGACATAGGACAAGTGAGTCAGTATATTTATCTCAATAGATTATTACTATCTATCCCAAAGCAGTGTTAGTAGTACTTTGTACAATAATCAAAGTTTTAATCTAAATTCCTCTAAATGTATTCATATAAAGGATTTCTAGTAAAATACAGAGGCATTAAATTATGACACAAAATGTATGTGAATAGCCATGATGATTGCTAGAAATGCTTTATAAATTTACACAAAAGTAATTAAGTCACATAAACATTTTTGTACTTTGTGTATGTCAACATGTAACCTACATGGTCTTCGTGACCCACAACAATGCTGTGTTGTGATTATGCCTATTTCCCAGTATAAAGGATTATGATGTGCAGAAAAAATATTCAAGTTGAAAGTCACTTCAACACATGAACACTGAGAAATCTTTAGTCCCAGGGAACACAAAGACATTGATATAGTTTACATAATGAAAATGAAAATGTGTATCTGTATTCTTTTAAACCAGGAACATATTACAAAATCAAATGATATTGGTCAAAAAGAAAAAGGAAAGAGAGAGAGAGAGAGAGAGAGAGACAGAGACAGAGAGAGAGAGCCAGAATGTAAAGAAGAGAAAATGTAGAGATAAAATGACTGCTAATGACATTCCGCTGTACTCATAGATCTGTGCCTTATTCCTCCAGCATCAGAGAAGCTTCCTCCTGCACCAGATGAAAACAAATTTAGAGAGCCATAGCTAGACATGATACAGATAAAGGGAACACATAAAAATAGGATATGGCTACCAACCCTGTCTTCTCTGAGCACAGGGAAGCTAAAGGGGGTGGAGGGGTGTGGGCAAAAGGATGTAAGACCAGTGGGGCCAAATGACACCAAGGAAATAAGGCCTCTAAATCAACATGAGTAAAGCTCATGTGTCAAGGAGACAGAATCAGAACGCACAGGGCCTGCGCAGCTCTGCACTAGCTCTTCCCTGATTATATTATGGATTCCAGGTTAGTGTGTTTATGGAATTTCAGAGGATGCCAGCATATGCGTATCTGACTTTTGTGTCCTCACTTGGACACTTTGCCTTCTATTAGTCTGTCTTGTCCAACCTCAAAATGATAGTTTTATCTTACTGTATTTTTCAAATTACAAATAAGATTACAAATCCTTATCCTAAAAAAGAATGGATGACTGAGTACATGAAAGAGAGAGGGAGAAAGAGAGAGAGGGAGAGAGAGAGAGAGAGAGAGAGAGAGAGAGAGAGAGAGAGAGAGAGAAAGGGAGAAAGGGAGAAAAGGAGAAAGATAGAAAGAAATAAACCCATCCACTAATCCACTAAGGTAAAGGTTAAAAAGAGAACAGTCATTATACTTTCTGGGAAAGGGAGATTACTCCAATATAATGACACTGCACATCAGGCATTCCTGGGCAGATCTCATGCTCAGGAGCATATGATCAACAAACAATGGACTCCACAATTTTTGTGTACTTTCATTTGAGTTACAACTTGGTGTTTTATTTCTTTATGGGTAACATTTTTTAATGTTCTGGGTTTTGTGTGTTTTCTTGGACTTGGTTTTGGGTTGTATTTTTTGAGAAAGAACGTAAAGTTGAATGGTTAGGAAGTAGCAGAAGATCTGAAATGACTTGGGAGAGCAGAAGAATGTGATAAAAATATATTTAAATTTAAACATTGTTTTAAATAATAAAAATATAAAATATTAGCAAAAACCAAGCCAAACAAACAAACACTTAACATATCTAATTTTGTGTTTCCAACTCTCATATTTAGGTTTTATAATTACAATGTGGCAAAATATTCAATAACTTTCTTCCAGGTATCACTTTAAGACAAAGCAATGCTTAAATTTATTAATAAAATAGATTTGCAGATTCACTTCCTTCTTCCTACATGAAGAGTAAAATAATTCTTCCAGAAGCCTGAAGTAACCAGTTTTCTTTACAATTAAGACTTAAAAATCACATTACCAATATGTACTTTGTTTCAGAAAGCTAATTGACATTGTGTGTGTGTGTGTGTGTGTATAGTTGGGTATGCATATGTGTGTGTACACATATATATGTGCATGTGTGTATGTATGAATGTATGTATGTATGTATGTATGTATGTATTTATGTGTGTGTGTGTGTATCTGTCTGTTTGTGTGTCTGTCTACCTGTATATGTATATCAAAACAATTCTTTCAGAGTTCTGGTCTTTTAAGTAGATTATAAGATGCTGAACAATACAAGAAAACATCCAAACATTCATGAAAATGGAATTTGGTGATATGTGAAGAGATAATAATCAAATCCTTTCTTGGTTGCATCCTTAAACCTCAGATTTCCTTGTATCAGCCTCTGTTGCTGTCTCCCGGGTGTTTTGTCAGTGTAGAGTAACATTTGTGTCTACTTCTCTGCATCCCCTAATGTCTGCAGCACCCTGGAATCTATTAACCGTCCAGCTAAAGACTCGGTCATTGTGGTATCTGACTTTGCATAGTGCATCCCTATAGCTATCCTAAATTTTAAAGTTTATTGCCTTTTTTTTTAATGTCTAAAGTAATATGTTCTCAGAAGAAAATACCTCATTGTCACCATGAGCAGTAGTGGTGTGGGGACACAGTACGGGGAGGTAGCATTAAAATCTCATGTACTTGCTTCTGGTCAAGGCAGTGGACTATCTGGCATGGGTAGATGTCTAACACTCAGTAGGGCAGATCAGTCACCTAGTTAAAGGACCACGACTTAGAAGTGAGGAATCTTGTGCACTATAAACTCCTGGGGTGCCTTTCTCTTTAGGAACTCTTTAGGAACTCTTGAGACCTGTTTACCTCTACCTGAGTAGAATAAAAGAAAAATGTCTGTTTTAGGGAACAGAAATGAAGCAACCCTTTGCCCTTATTAGTAGGCACTTTTTACATCAAATTTAAATTTATGTATCACCTTAACTTATACTTAAGAGCTAGAGCAATTATCTGTTTAATGAAGTCATGCACTTTGTTCCATCTCAGAAGATCTCCTACCCACTCACCCACATTTCCTGCCTATGCATTCTCTTACAGAACCCCAGCCTTGCAGAATTATAGATCAGTTCAAACACTCAAAAAAAAAAAAAAAAAAAAAAAAAAAAAAAAAAACAAGAACAACATATCTCTTCCTTTTCTTATTCTCTTTTCTAAACATGTTTTTCTTACCACTTTGGGCTTTTGAAGCTTTTTCACTTTTTCTCTAAAGCCGACACACCTGCCCTATTTACCATGTGCCTATTTTTGTGTCATGTGTTTGCCTGCTTGTTAAGTCCTTATACCTAACTAAAAAGTGCATGACTTTCTTCCTCAAATCATTCTCTCTCCTTTGGGCAGCTGTCAAATTGTGCAACTTGTCTCTCCTGTATGTTTGTTTGGTTGGTTGGTTGGTTGTTTTTTTGTTGTTGTTGTGTTTTGCTTTGCTTAGTTTCAACTCTGATTAAATTGTCCCCAAGTTGTCTTTTGAGTCCTTTCTCAAGTGGTTTTATTATTAAGACTGAGAACTTAAAGAAAAGACCCTAAACTTCCCCCATAACAATTCTGCAGTGCTGCCTGCCTCAACCTGAGAATTTCTTCATAGAAAGCTTTTACAGATATATAAAGTCAGGATTCTTAACTCCTCTCCAGAAAAAAAAAAAATTGCATAACAAGCCACCCTGAAGCAGAGGTAGGATTTATTAGGATGTGATTTCCACATCAATTTAGGTAAGAGTTTGATAGAAAGAGAGAAACACAGACAGAGGAATGGTAGTTCATGTGAAAACATAGGTGTGTGATTCTCAGGACATGCAGCGAAAGTATGAAACGTGAGTTTGGAAATCTCTTGGACAAAGCTTTAGAACATTAGTATATGAGTAGCACTAGCAAAACGTAAGGCAACTAGACACTGGGGTGGGTGCAAATATACTCTTCTGGCTCATCAGAACACTGAAACTACACTTCTGGGTGGAGATTTAAGTTGATAAAGAGACATGACTTGAGTAAATTCTATGTTTAGCTACATGTAACAGAGGATGTGTGAAAAAGGTTTTATGAAGTAAATGAACTGGAAAACTGGAGAGGTATAAATAAAAGCCCCAACTTGTGTTACTAAGCTTTCTCTCTTTGCTTTGACCTTGTTTTCCTCTTGGCAATATTTTTATTATTATATTCTCTCAGCTTATTGCTACTAGTATGCATCTCTGTTAAATTAACCAAAAATGTTGGAACCCCTGAAGTCTCTATAAAACTTCAGTATCAGCTAGTATCATGTCTAAGAAACCTTTTTGTTTTTCCTCCTTTTTGGGAAAAAAAGAAGATTATAGTAGCTTCAGGGATGTTCTGAATCAGATTACAGTAGGACATGATAAAACCATTGCTCACAGTTTGCACCAGGGTGGTTTCATTCACGAGTCCTACCTAATAGCAGCTTTACAGCTTGGCAAGAAGAAAGGGCCATATTGAAGTTCATAGCAGCCTTATTTATAATAGCAAGAAGCCAGAAAGAACCCAGCTGTCCTTCAACAGAGGAAAGGATATAAAAAATGTGGTTCATTTACACAATGGAGTATTACTCAGCTATTAAAAACAATAAATTTGAAAAATTCTTAGGTAAATGGATGGAACTAGAAAATATCATCCTGAGTGAGGTAACTCAATCACAAAAGAACACACATGGTATGTACTCACTGATAATTGGATATTAATCCAAAAGCTCACAATATCCAAGGTACAACTCTCAGACCACATGAAGCTCATGAAGAAGGAAGACCAAAGTGTGGGTGCTTCAGTCCTTCTTAGAAGGAGGAACAAAATACTCAAGGTAGCAAATATGGAGACAAAATGTGGGACAGAAACTAAAGGAGGGGCCGTCTGGAGACCATTCCAGTGGGTATCCATCCCCATGTGCAGTCATCAAAAGTAGATGCTGATGTTGATGTCAGGAAATGCATGCTGACAGGAGCCTGTTATAGCTGTCTCCTTAAAGGTCTGCCAGACCCTGACATATTCAGAGGTAGATGCTCAGAATCAAGGGGTTCCCAATGGAAGAGTTAGAGAGAAGACTGTAGGAGTTGAAAGGGTTTGTGGCCCCATGAGGAAAACAACAATACCAACCACCAGAGTTCCCAGGGTCTAAACAACCAGCCTGGGACCACATGGGGAGGGAGCCATGGCTCCAGCTGTGTAAGAAGGGGAGAATGGCCTTGCCGGGATAGGTGGGAGAGGAGATCCTTGGTCCCATGAGGGCTGGAGGTCAAGTGTGGGGAATTCGAAGGTGGGGAGGTTGGAGTGGGGGGGTTGATGAGAGAACATCCTCATGGAAGCAGGAGAAGGAGGAATGGGATAGGGTGTTCCTGGGCAGGGGGTTCGGAGGAATGGGATAAGTGGATAACATCTGAAATGCAAATAAAATGTCCAATAAAAAAGAACAAAAGATTTATAAAATAACTAGAAACAAAGAAACAATGTGATAGATGCTATACCTCAATAAATACATTGAAAATAAGTAGATTAAATTCTCTAAAGAAAAGCAGACTATTGAAAAATGAGTTTTAAGTGAAAAAAGAACATCCTTTTGCTCTCTACATTTTTATTGAAAATAGATTCTTTTCTCATACAATACATCCTACTTATAGTTTTCCTTCTCTCCATCCCTTCTAGTTTCTCTTTTTCTTCCCTCATCCATTCCCTTTCTTTTCTCATTAGAAAAGAACAGGTTTCTAGGAGATAGCAACCAAACCACAAAATTAAACAGAAGATAAAGCAGAAGCTATCATATTGAAGATGCTTATAGAGCTCCAACAAAAGATGAAGAATACTGAGAGCAGGGCGGAGAATCAGAGACCCACTCAGTCTCACACTCAAGAGTCCCATAAAAATACTGTGAGTATTCATTTATGGTTTTAGTAGAGACTTACTTAGTATATTTACCAGTTAAACAGGAGTCACAGCTTGAAGCTGATCTCCAAAGATATAAAAGTCCTCATCCTTAGCACAGTAATAAACCTAAAGAGAAATAATCATCCTGATACCCACTGGAATGAATAGAAATCTTATCTTTTATGAGCTCTTAAGGCTCCTTTCTCTTCAAAAGTGAAATCTTAAACTTTAAGATTCTGTTTAGTGTTACTTGATTTGAATAAAGTGTCTCTTTTAGAGAACAGATACAATGAAGAAACCTGAGGTCAAGTTCCTGTGTTCTCAGTAAAGTATATATTCACCTGTCTCACCTCTAAGTTTATATATGGTCTAGACTTTGTCTATGACTTTCCACAAATTGTGATATTTCCACAATCATGGTGGGAAAGATATAGGACAATAAACACACATGTCATTTAGAAAAACCCTAAACAAATCTCTACCTTTAGAATTTCTGTTTCCCAATTTCATTTTGTGATACTGGGTAATAGCCTTATACAATTACAGACTCAGTAGCCACTATAGTTAGAATGGGTGTTGTTAGGCAAAACATGAAGTCAAAGCCAAACCAAGTGCTGTGTTAATACATCATGAGACAGTCTCATAGGTTGAGCTATAAGCATCATTAAAAGAGAAAGGGGAGCCAAATACTGCAGCCTGCCTGCTTCCCAGAAGGTCTGCAGTGACCAAGGACACAGGTGAGAATTTCCTCCAAATATTCATGCTATCTGGGGCATGCACACAAGACAGATGATGCAGGAATTACTAAAATGGAAATTGAACAAAAAATAAAACACAATGGGAGGCAATAGACAACTTAGGAAAGAGAAAAAGAGCTATAGATCCAAGAATCAGCAACAGAATACAAAAAATTAGGAACAGAATCTCAGGTGTAGAAGATACCATAGAAAATATTGATTCATCAAAAAAAAAATACAAAGTGTAAAAAATATCCTAACCCAAAACATCCAGAAAATTCAGGACACAATGAAAAGACCAAACCTAAAAATAATATGAACAAAGTGGGTGAAGAATCCTAGCCCAAAGGGACAGAAAACATCTTAAACAAAATCATAGATGAAAACTTCCCTAACCTAAAGAAATAAATGCCCATAACTGTAAAAGAAGCCTACAGAAAATCAAATAGATTAGACAGGAAAATAAATTCTTCTGTTGACATAATAATCAAAACACTAAGTGCATGAACAAAAAATGAATATTAAAAGCTGTAATGGAAAAGGCCAAGTAACATAGAAGGAAGACATATCAGGATTACACCACACTTCTCAACAGAGACTAAATGCTAGAAGATCCTGGACAGATGTCATCCAGATGCAAATGCCAGCCCAGAATACTATACCCATCAAAAGTCTCAATTGTCATAGATGGAAAAACCAACATATTCCATGACAAAACCAAACTTAAATAATATCTGTCTCCTCCAGCCCTATAGAAGATACTGGAATGAAATTTTCAACACAGGAGTTTAACTACACCCAAGAAAACACACACACACAAACTAAGTAGTTCACAGCAAGCCAAAAAGAAAAAAATTGTACACACATAATACCACCTTTAGCAACAAAAATAACAGGAACTATCAATCATCTGTCTTTACTTTCTCTAAACATCAATGGACTAAATTCTCCAATTAAAAGACACAGACTAATAGACTAGATACATATTCCAGATTCAGCATTTTGCTGCATACAAGGAACATACCTCAGTGACAAGGACAGACACTACCTCAGAGTAAAAGTCTGGAAAAATGTTTTCCAAGCAAATAGTCCCAAGAAAAAAGCTGGAATTGTTATTCTAATATCCAATAAAATAGATTTTAAACCAAAACTTATCAAACAAGATGGGGAAGGACACTTTGTACTCACCAAAGGAAAAATCCTCCAAGATGAAGTTGCAGTCCTGAGCATCTATGCCCCAAATACAAAGACACCCACATTCATAAAAGAAACTTTACTAAATTTCATACAATAATAGTGGGAGACTTCAACACCCCACTATCACTAATGGACAGGTCATTGAAACAGAAAATGCAAGATAATTTCTGGGCAATGACTTCATTCTACTATGCTATTGATGAAGATTTTAAGGCTCTGTTAAGTAAATAATCCAGTGAAACAACAACAAAGGCAGACTTCATCCAAGATTAAAATCTCTAAGGGTAAGGAAGGTGCATTAGTGCTATAGATATGGCCATGAGAACAGACAAAGTAGAAATTAGTTACTGAAAGTTACACAATCTTTTCACTACCTTCAAATTGAAATAGAGACAAAGAGACAAATTTGAAATGTGATTCTCATAGTGGAGATGGAAGGGGGTGGACAAAGTAAAACAAAACAAAAACAGCAGATAAAAGTAGATTTTATTTAATGTGACCCAAATGTTAGAATCAGCAGAAATTAATTGTAAAGTGCTCTTCATAATTAATACCCAAAAAGAAAAACAAAACAAAACATGAGGATCCAAGGCCTCTGGACTCCCCCTGGTACTCTTCTCACATCCATCCTCCTCCCCACAAAACACATATACATAATTAGAAGTAATATAGTTAACTATTTTTCTTATTGAGAATAGATTCTTCTATCATACAGTACAACCTGACCACAGTTTTCCCTCTCTCCACCCTCTAAGAACCAGTCTCCTCCTCACTCCCTCAGATCCAACCCTCATCTGTTTCCCTTCAGAAAAGAGCAGGTCTCCAAGAGACAACAACCAAACATGACAAATCAGGATGCAATAAGACAAGGCAAAAGCCCTCCTACCAGGGCTAGATAAGACAAACTAATAGGAGGAAAAGTGTCTCAAGTGCAGGCAAAGAGTCAGAGAGAGACACCCACTGCCACTGTTAGGAGTACCACAAAAATCACAAGCTACCAGCCATAACATATACACAGAAGGCCTGGTGCACACCTATGTTGGCTGCTTCTGTCTCTGTAAGCCCATATTAACCCTGCTTTGTTGATTCAGTGGATCATGTTCTCTTGTTTTCCTCTATCCTCTCTGACTTCTACAATCCTCCTTCCCCTTCTTCCATGGGGTCCTTGGAGCTCTGAGGGGAAGGATTATGTACATACATGCATGCATACATACATACATACATACATAGATGCATACATACATACAGCTTATACATAAATTTTAGTCAAAAGAATGGTACCGGAATTGTATCTCTTTCCCTGATTATGTTCTAGTAGGGAAGGCTTATTGAGAAGAAGTTATTTCCTTCTGGCAATACACACACACACACACACACACACACACACACACAAATTCTACTTGGAAGGTGGACTTAAGTTCCACTAAGTAATGGATGGAATTATGTCCCCTTTGATAGGAAAATGTGTTTTATAATCCAGAAAATTTTGACCCTTGTTCTGTCACTAACGTCAATGAATTAATCCTACCTGTTTTTCTTAATCAGTCAGAAAATCATAACTTAGCCATTGTTTTCTCTTTACCTTTTTTCACTTTTTAAGGATATTTCTCAAATATTGAACATTGTTCCCTCCTCCTCTTGTCTTCCTGATTTTGTTGCTTAATGATTTTTTTCTTTTCTTTTCTTTTCTTTTCTTTTTTCTCATTCTCCATACTCTTGGCTGTTGCTAATATTTTCATTTTGCCTTATATGTTTGTTGGTTCCTGAATTTTATCAAAATAAATTTGCTTTGAGCTTCCTTTTGAATCCATTCTTAAGTTATTTAATTTATGAAACTAAGAACACTGAATAGTACCTTTATTTCTCTGTTAATACTTGGCAGCTCAAGTGAAACTTCTCAAAAATTCTGATAACAATTATAGAAATTTCTTTCTGCCTTTTGACCTGCTGTACTTTCTGTAATCATCCCCATCTGCTTCAAAAAGAAGTTCCTTTTGTGAGGGATCAGAGCTACACTTCTCTACAGCACAACCTCTACTGATACATCTACAATATACCTTGTATACCTCAAACCCAGAAAATACTGAAAAGGTGAACATAAAGATTCTAAGAGGACTAGGAAGTCTGTTGTGAGTTTGTGTCACTAAAAATACAAAGATCCCTCACCCATTATATCTTAACAATATGGCTGCCTAAACAACACCTGTAAAATACAGTGCACCATACTATATCATATATATATGATATAGTATATGATATATATACATTTCATGTAGTGTTACATATATATATATATATATATATATATATATATATACAAGTAATATATATATATATATATATATATATATATATACAAGTAACACTACATGAAATGACAAATTGATTTTGTATATTTAGGCATAATATATATTCAAAAGCCTTTGAGTTCAAGATAGAATAAGGATAGATAGAATAAGGCAAGCATAGGGGTGGGACTTAGAAGGGAGACATTAGAAGGAGGAAATAATTAATTATATTTTAATATTAAAAAGATACTGTTTGATTGTCAAGATTAAAAACTGTATATGACAACACTTTTCTTAAGGAACAAAGTTAGACTACTCTCCTGTCCTTAAGAACTAGTCCAAAACAAGCCTCTGACTCACATGTACAGTAATATGCCCAGAAGAAACCATCACCAAACCTTTAAAATATAGTTTCTTCATATTGTTGTTCCCTTTTGGTCATTGTCCACTCTTGGTCTTTGAAGGTGCTCTACTTTGCAATAAACATGACCCATCTTCTCTGCTGTACCCTTTGTACCTTGTCTGACTTCTTAAAATAGAGTTCACAAGATCTGAAAACTAAGCAAGATCCTTATAACAATAGCCTTCAATAATGGAAGGGGAAAAGGATAACTTAAGGTTATGTCTAGGGAAGAAGAGTAGAGAGAGAAAGCCCAACCATTACCTTGAACATTACTGTATGGAAAACACAGCTTGACACAAACAAAGTCTAGAAATCCCCAGCTGAGAGATTCCAACTAAAAGAAACCTACACTACTAGTACAGGTAAGGGGCACTTCCAGATTGTCTAAATAAGGCCTATGGCTATTGTAATACTACTATATACTCTTAAATAGAGTGGTACAATACTCTTGGGTAAAAAGTTAAGACACAGATGAGATATATAACGTAAAATTTAAAATAATATATAAAACTTTATATTATCTGCATAATTATTAAACTTAAGAATACTATTCAAAAGATAGAGAGGCTATAAATAGAATTATAACCAGAGTCCTAAGCAAGAATGCAAATTTGGAGATAAAAACATATCAGCAGACAGTTGACTACTTCTCCAAAATCAACAAATAAAAATAATGATGAAAAGATAAGAAAAGACTTTAATATTTATTTGGAAAATACAGGAATTATGCATTTATATCTATCCTGCATGACTGAGAAGAACCTTAGTTATGTAGAGAAAGAATTGTGTTGGGAGCAAAGGGTATGCACAATGAAACATCAACAGTATAGCTAATCATTACATCAATTCTGATGTTGCAGTGTAGCCTCCAACACTCTTCAAATTGTCCAGGGACAAGCTGCTTCTCATCAGATAATTGTTACTTTGGGCCTCAGTTTGGGAGAGGGTTCAACATTGGTGGAGTGTCTGTGAAACTACTTTTTTCCCCCTAGAATCCACTATGAAATCAGGGTTAGAACAATGAGTGGAGACTTTAAAGTGTTTCCTCAAGGCAGCAGAATATGGCATCTTAAGGGTTCGCAGTAAAAATGCTCTATTTACTCTTTGTGCTTTCAGCCTTGAGGAATGAGATAGAGTATATAATACCGAAATTTAGAGACTTAGGGTTAATTAATAGGACTATGTACAGAGGCAATCAGGAGTCAAAAAGGCATAGGAAGTGAAAATATCATCCTTTTATACTGATGTTAGTTACTTTCAAGATACACTTGAAGACTCCAACCTTTTTGGTAAAAGCAGTTTCTAAGAGAATCTTAAATAATTGTGATGTTATTAGATCCATAAATAAATGACAAATGACATTTATGCAAATTCAGAAAAAAATGGATGGAGAGTGCCTCCCAAATTAAGAGCACCTTCTATTCTTGCAAATGACTTACACATTGGGTGGCTCACAACTGCCTATAACTCCAGTTCTAGGGAGCTAGACACCTTCTCACCACCAGAGGCACATAGACATATGTGGTGTCTGTGCAGAGAATCAGGAATACATTCATATGACTTAATATTTTAAAAGTCATAACTAGAAAAATCATTACTAACAGAAAAAGGACAAGAGAATTAAAGTTGCTCAGAGAAAAAATGCTTAAGAGGAATAGGCTGTGAGAAGATGCCTGTAACTTTCTCTAGCTCATACCTTCTTACTAAAGTGATAAATCAAGGGAAAAAATGAGATGCAACTAAAGGATAAAACGTTTTCTTCCACATTGATCCTGAAAAAAATCTGTAGGGCTGTGAAAAGGGTCTTAGTTTTTGGTAGAAGTGCTGGCTGGAAGTAGCCCAGAGACCCTGCAAGGGATGGGCATCTATTACACCTCTCCCAGAATCCAGGCTACTAACACATAGTGTGGTGGAATTCCATTAACTTGGTAGGGCAAGGCTCCCTACAGCCCCTCCACAGGTAGAAGGCAGGCCTCAGCCTCAAGATATTTACATACTAATGAGATTCCTGAAGGCAAGAGGGCATAGTCAATTAAGAATTCTTCCCCAGACCCCCTCCCCGCCTTTTTTTTCTCCCTGTTTTATCTCAGGTCAACCCTGAGTTTCACAGAGGTGTACATCCAGACTTAACCTTCATACATCATGTCAATAAAAATCTTGGAAACCCAAGAACTTTCTCGGGTTATTGGGGCCTGCCATCTTGTTACGTTGTAGAGGACATCCCTGTGTACCAGCCACAGGGACCCACAAAACTCTAATAGAGATTTTTAAACAAATTTCATAAACTATACCAAAACTCTTGTTACAAATTACAGTTATCAGTAAAGTGAAATAATTGTGTAAAGGAATATAAGTAAACAATGAAAGAGTTTATGAAAACAAAAGTCTCATAGATAATCAATTTCTTTTTAATAAAGTAAAGACCATCCAGCAGATAAACCTGTTGGAGTGAGAATATACCTGCATAGGGCACTGGGTTCAATGCAAAGAGCAATGGATCTTGATGCATATGGCATATGCCTAAATGACACATATTTAAACTTAATATAAACCGAAAGGTAAAGGTTAAACTTTTTAAAGTTCTAAGTGAAATCTAAACAGAACATGTTTCAAGGTTTGTGGTAGGTAAAGACTAAAAAAATAATACATACACACAAATAAAACAATACCCGAAATCTGAGCCAAAGAATCAACATTCTTCAAACGCTTCAGTTTAATATTATAAAACTCTTTCAATCATGATTCCAATTTTCAGTATCAAAGCATTAAATTAATCCCATATAGCTTTCCACTTTTCAAGCATGGTAACAGATTATGAGATAATCTAGATTAATCCAGGTTATTCACACTTATATCATGCTGGGGCAGCTTAAACACAATACCACTAATGCATAAGGAATGGAAATTTATAACCATGAATGTCATCTGTATAAAAACGTGTCTGTTCCGTATTCATGCATTTGTGGAAAAAGAGCACACCAAGTGTGGGTTGCTAACAATTGAGATCCATGAAAAGTGAACAAATTGTTAGACACTAAAAACTCAGCAACAGGTCAGTGTTGTATGTGTACCCTTACTCCTAGCACTCTGGTAGCAGAGGCAGATGGATCTCTGAGTTTTAGTCCACACTGTTCTACATGATGAGTTACAGGACAACCAAGGCTATGCCGAGAGACCTAGTCACTTCCACTTCAATAATCACACACACACACACACACACACACACACACACACACACACACACACACAGAATAGAATGTCAAAACAAACCAATGTTTCGTAACTTTCCAATAAAGATAGGACCAAGATACTTTTGTTTTTTTGGTAAAAGAATCCATAGTAAAAATATTGTTAGTCTATGACTTAAATATTGGCTTATATATGTGGTATCAAATGTTTTATTCTTTCCTCCTATTGTCAGATGTAATGATTTGAAAGAAGCTGAATGTTTCCTTTTCAAAAAAAAAAAAAAAAAGTCAGTGTCTCTTTAAGGAGCTTTCCCTTCTTTAAGAACCAAACTTTTGGATAGTAGAAAATAAACTTCTGTTTATGAATGTACCAAGCCATGTGAACAATACAGGAAGGCCTGCAGCTCATTCAAAGTCTTTTACTAAAGAGTCACTTCCATAATGCGGGACATTAGAGTGTGCAAGAAGCTTTGAGGGCTAACAGAATTTTAGTCATAATGTGCACAGTTTGATGTATGGTAATATTTTTAAAAAAATTAGTTTTGTGTGTGTGTGTGTGTGTGTGTGTGTGTGTGTGTGTGTGTCCCAGAGCTCATGTGGAGACCTAAAGATAACTTGCTTGAGTAAGTTCTCTCCTTCTACAATGGGTCTTGGTGATCAAGCCCATATGGTCAGAATTGGGGATTCAGGCTATGTTACCTTCTAGTTTACAAAGGACAAATACATGTTGAAATATATTCTTGAGGTATGGACCTTGAATTCCTGATCGTTCCAAAACTTTTAACATGAACAGGTGTTGAATTCTGTCAAATGCATTTTCAGCATCTAATGTGATAGGTTTTTTTTCTTTGAGTTTATTCATATAGTAAATTATGTTGACAGATTTCTGTATATTCAACCATCCATAAATCCCTGGGATGAAGCCTGCTTGATTGTGGTGAATTTTGACATGTTCTTAAGTATTTTTGCATCAATATTCATAAGGGAAATTGTTCTGAAGTTCTCTTTCTTTGTTGGGTCTTTGTGTGGTTTTGATATCAGTGTAACTGTGGCTTCATAGAATGAATTCGGTAGAGTTTCTTCTGCTTCTATTTTGTGGAATAGTTTAAAGAGTATTGGTATTGAGTCTTTTAACTGAGAATTGCTCCAGTCTAAAGGAAATACAGGGACAAAGAGTTGAACAGAGATTGAAGGAAAGACCATACAGATATGTCCTCACCTGGGGATCCATCCCATAAGCAGCCACCAAATGAAGACACTATTGCTGATGTAAAGAAGTGCTTGCTGACAGGAGCCTGATATATCTGTCTCTTGAGAGGCTCTGCAAAAGCCTTACCAATACAGATGTGGATGTTTGCAGCCAACCATTGAACTGAGCACAGGGACCCCAATAAAGGAGTAAGGGTTAGGACAGTAGGAGCTGAAGGGGTTTTCAATCTCATAGGAAGAACAATATCAACCAACCAGAGCCCCTAATCCAGAGCTCCCGGGGACTAAACTACCAACCAAAGAATACACATGGAGGGACCCATGGCTCCAGTTGCATGTGTAGCAGAGGATGGTTTTATCTGGCATCAATGGGAGGAAATGCCCTTGGTCCTGTGAAGGCTTGAGATGGGAATGGGTGGGTAGGGAGCTCCCTTGTAGAAGCAGGTTGGGGGGGGGGAGGGGTGTGGGATAGGACGTTTCCAAGGGGGAAACCAGGAAGTGGGATAACATTCGAAATGTAAATAAATAAAATAACCCATAAAAGTTTAAAAACGAAAAAAAAAATTTTAAATTAAATCTCTGTGGGAGATGGAGAGATTGTGCAGTGATTAAAAGTAATCATTACTTTGCAGAGGACTGGAATTAAGCTCCCAGCAATCAAATCATGTCAAACAAATGTTTTAACTCCCTAAACTTTTAACCTTCTCAGAAACTTCATGCATGGTATACAAACATACACTCGAGCATACACACACACACACACACACACACACACACACACACACACACACTCACACACACACATGTGCACACATGCACACACATACATATAAAATTAAATACATAAATATTTAAGTACTAGAAAGAAAATTAGATCTTCCCCTACCAGATGTATATATTTAATTTCTCTGTCTCTAGACTCCATCAGCACCAGAAGGCTTTTGAGTTTTCTCCTGAATAATTCTCTTACTTGTAAACAAATGAAAGTATGCTGTCTGTAATTTCACAGCTGCAGAAATTTTCAGAAATAAATTCATAGCTTATAACATAACCCATTCCAAAATTCAAACATTAAGTTCATGAAATGGGGGCTTGCCTCTCATGCAATTCACCAAAGGTGACTCTTTTTGTTAAAGTTCCTGCAAAAATATGAAGTACAAGTGTGATAGGCTCCAACACACTGCTACCCAGCTGGAAAGGCGTGCGGCTAGCGGAACTGGTCTCAAAAAATTCCCCACTGCTTTTTTTCTGAAATGGCACATGAGCCTTTCTTCAAGGATTTCTTGGTGAAACAGGGAAAGGTAGAAGTTCTTTCAGCATCACTGTTGCGTATCCTAACTAATGGCTGACCAGACACAAGGCGTGACCTTGGGCAAAGACCTTATAAAAATGTTATTCTCCTTTAACCCCTCCACGTAAATCAGCAGATCTCTTCCTTTTTTTGATTTAAACAAATTTGGTCTTTGACCTCTAGAGCCAGAACTGGCCTCAACTCTTTCAGATGGTTATAATACAAGCTGTTTGATGTATGTTAAGTATCATAAAAAAAAATAGTATTTCATGATGGATCGTCAAATAATACATATATGTCCAACGTCAAGGTAGCAGTGTTTATATCCCAGTGATGGCAGTATGAAATCCTGCAGATAATATAATGCTTCAGTATGCCAAGACTTGGCATTTGGTGCCGCTGTGCCTACTGATACTGTTCACAGCACAGCATTGCACCACCGATCAATGTGCTCACTGTGAGGGCTTCAGAAGTCTGCCAATAAACACAAATGCTTAAAATATTTCTCTTATGTATGTAGCAATTTTTCTGGGTCTGTGATATGTCTATATTTTACAACAAAACCAAGACAAATAGTTCATAAGCCAAGTGGTTGCTTAATGTAAACATATAAGCCTGAATATCTGAAAGTCTCTAGAAGACCTGAGAAGCTGCATATTCAGTTTTCCAGAGAAAACAAATAAAACCATAACAATATATTGAAGAAATTTAAACAAAACACAAACATTGTAATTAAAGTAAGATAAATACAGTACCAACATTTTTTCTTAATTTCTGAAAATGTTAAAATGTTAAACATCTTTTCTAGTAATCTTCACACACACACAAACACACACACACACTCACTTCTATCTTTAAATTAAAATGGATTTCAACATCTCTGGTTTAGTAATGTTTAATGAACTGTAATACAGAGAGATATTGTAGCAAATATAGTATTAAAATATTTTGGTACTTAATAGTTCAAAAATTGTTTTATTTAATTGGGACCAACTGGCTTCATTGCATCTTATAAACTTTGCAATATATATTAAGAATAAAAGGAATAAAAATGAACAGATGTTTCTCCTTAAAGAAGGCAACTACGATTTTTCTTACACAATAAATCAGCAGCAAATACATTTTTAGGACATTGCTTGAGGCTGTTTTGGTATAAAATTTTTAGCACACACACATACACACACTCTCTCATACTTACCTCTGTGTGGATCCAAAATTGGTAGAGGAGATTGAATTGAATATGAACAGCAAACACCGAAGGTGGTATGAAAAGAGCCAGGGGACAGTAGAAAACCTTTCAAAGAAAGAAACCATTCACATCACTTTATAATCACGTGTCCTCAACTATAATAATGTTCGTACTTCAGCAAACACAATTTTCCATGTAATATATTTTGTAATATTAATTGTTCACATAGTGATAGGCTTGCAACAACTAGTCTTCTATTTGACATCTAACGTTTTTTAAATTAAAATATCACATTCTCTGTGTCATTTCTTTTTAATATGTGTTTTCTGGAAGTAAAATGGCTGCTTATAATGCACAAATACTTTATTAAAGCAAAATTGTAAAGCACTTGCCTTTGTACTTGACCACTCCCAAATGCTCAGTTATTGCCTGTTTTTTTTTTCAATAATAAAGTGGAATTATTACAAAAGAAAGTACGCGACATACTGAAAGAATAGAAGGCTTTCCATTTTAATGTATATATGATTGATTAAAGGTAAAATATCTCTTAAAATTTTATCCAAGTTATTGAAGTAAGAAGTGCAATGGGAGGACAGTGGAAATAGTTGCAGGGGTCGAGATTTTCTGAGGATGGAAATCTCCTTGCCCTGGAAAACCGACTTTTCCTTAAACCTCAGAACTGCTTAGAATTAACTAGCAAGTGTGACTTGCTGTGGTCTCCTAACAGCTTGTTCCTGTGAGTAGTTTTATGTGGTCAAAACTGTTTCCTTGGAAAAAAAATTCAAAAGAATCAAATCAGTATCTGAAGAATCTCAGTTCTGCTTTACATTCCTGATCTTATCTAATCCATGTTTCTAAAAATGCTGCATATTTTAAAAATATTTTTTTCTGAATGCTATAATTTAATTGCTGAATTATTATGAAGTCTTTGTCCTTGATCGGGCAAACATACTCTTGAAGGATATTTAGTAATGGGTTTGCTCTGAAAATTAGACATTAAACTCTTTTTATGTTCTCAATTTAAGTCAACTAAAATAAATACTTTTATATTTTAGTGGCAAGCAGAATGCGTTTCATGATATTTCGATAAATTTAGAAACAATGGATCAAATTAGTAAACAATAAAAGAAAATAGGTTTGTTATTCAAGAGTTCAGCTTCTCAGTCATGGTCTCACTACAGACTACATAATCACAAATCATAGAAAAATGTGACAAAGATAAAGCACACTAAACTCTCAGGAGAACAGAAAGAGGCTACTAAGAGGAGCATAGAGAGAGTCTGGGGTGGATAGCATTTCAGTGAGTGCAGTCAGTTGAGTTCAGGCAGTGGAGTGGAGTTCAGTCAGTTTAGTTCAGTTCTGTTCAGTTCACTGGAGTCAGTGCAGTAGAGTTGAGTTCATTTGTGAGTTCAACACTGGTCAGCTGCAACAGTTGACACCAGAGAATAAGAAAGAGACAGAAGGTTTGAACAAATTGCCAGAGTTCATTTGAGCAGAGAAATTTAGTCAAAAGCCAAGAAAAGCCAGATTGAATCAGTCAGTTTGGAGAGGGTTTTAGTTGGATTGAACCAGTCAGGCAGAGATCAGAAAGAGCTAGAAAGGGTGATTCTATTCAGCTTTAAATCACTGAGATGAAAATTATATCTGGAGAATTAGTTATTTTTACAAGATTTTCAGAAAGTAATATCTACTTTTAAATACGTCCAAGAGAGAAAAGAAGAAGAGTAATATGGCCAAATTAAGCATTAAATGAGAGATGAATGCTATCTTTAAAAGTAGAATAAGAGGATATGTTCAGCTCTGACATGAATTAATTGAAGATGTGAATAGGAGTAGAAAGAGAAAGATTTCACATTTCACTGTAGTCTTTCATAAAGGGCATGCATGAGGTAACAGTAACCAGAGCTTGAAGTGACTGAAATCCTAGAAAGGTTTCCCAAGAACAAAGAAGAGAAACCAAAGAGGTTTCATGTTTGTTTTATAGCTTACTGAGCACTTAGACAGTTTTTCTATGTCTGGAAGCCCAGGTCAGAGTAGGAGGCCACACACAGCACAGCCAGCTGAAGGACTACTAACATATAACACCTAATGGCAAGTGTGCGGAGTATGGGTCGAGAGATGATTTTTCATGCCCCAAGAATTTCAATGTGGACTAAAATGGTACATGCATTTTGGGAAGGAAGCACCTGAGGTTGCCTGTGTTAGAAAATACGTGCATACAGGCAGACCTGGGAAGAAAATCAGGGCTAGGAGGACACTTAGTTACTAGTAAACTGCTAAGCCAAATGCTCAAACTTTAAGTGTATACATATTTTATCATTTATTACTATTGTTTTATATTTTGGTAGTTTTCCTTGATGTATATCTGTGCAAAGTATATGTACAGGGTCTAATGAAGCCTTGACCGGTGCCCATGAAGCAAGGAATGGGCCTTGGGTCTTCTGGAACTCCAGGTGGTTGTAGGCTGGCATGTGATTGCCAGGAATCAAAACCCAGTCATCTAGAAGAGTAATCAGTGCTGTTAACCACTGAACAGTCTTGTCAGCTCCTAGTAATTTAAGAGACAATAAACAAACAAACAAAACTTTCAGGACCTAAGGATTCTAAGTAGTTTAATTCTTTGACATCTTTACTTCTAGAAGTTTCAACTTTTATAGTATTATCTATAGAAAAAGCTTGTTTTGTTTTCCCTTCAGAAGACTAAAAATTAGTGAGTGTGTCCATACTCCTCAAGTCCATGATAACAGAAAAAGCCAGATCCTTCATTACAGGTACAGAACACTAACATTTGTATTTAAAATATATTTGCTGCCAGTGCGATATTCCATACCTGTACCCCAGCAAAGAGAATACTGTGGTGGGCAGATGAATGGAGATTTAAAGGCCATCTTTAGCTGTCTCATAAAACACTTCTTATGTTTGGAGAAGTATTTAGGACAGTAACAAAAAACTCAATATTTTTGATATAATCTCAGCCTGTCTTTCTGTTTCCATGCCTATGTACCTGTGCATTTTCTCCTATACATCTCACCTTCTCACGCACACTACATTTTAGACAACATCATACTATCATAGGTTGAGTGGTGTCCTCCCCGAAAGAACACCTTGCCATGTGAACTTTTCTGAAAATAGCATATTGCCAGAAACAATCAAGTAAAAATGAATTAAAAATAGTGGGATCAATTCAATAGAAGTGGTGTTCTTACAAAATGAAATTGTGTGCCAAAGGCAGACATGCATGCTGGAAAACAAGATAAAGAAAAGAGGAGGCAGTGTTTAACCATAAAAAGTGTAGCTGCTGCCAGCTAACAACCAAGGGCTAGGCCTGAAATGGGGTCCAGGACTTTCAGGGGAGAAGTTAGTCCTGGATCAGCTGATTTTACACCACTGGCAGATTCAAGGATTGTAAGGAAATCCATTCCGTTCTAAGCTACCAGTCTCTGATCCTTTATCAGATTCCTCAGGAAGTTAAGTGTTTTTAACCTATTGAACAAAACTTGCTCTTCTCTCTCTAAAACTACCCTTTCACCATAATTCTGTGCTTTTCCATGTATATGACTTTCATACAACCTTCATTCCATTTACAACCTTGTCCTTGGCTAATTTTTGCTATTCCTTCAAGTTTGGAAGACCCATTACTTCCTCCATGAAGCGTCCCTCAACTCAGCAATACTGACAGTAATCTAATAATTTGGAACAGTAGCTCATTATCAGACTATCTTCTAGTAAAACAAACCACCTAGAAATGCAAGCTTGCTTCAGTGAACTACTTCACTCCCAGCCTCTTTCATCATGCCAGGAATTGCCAGAGAATGGTATCTATGGAAAAATGAGGTGAGAGCAGGACCATGGAAGTGGCTTTACAAACTGTTATTACGTTGTATACTTTAGCCTCTTGTGTGATTCTCAACAGCAACACTTCAGCTCCTTTCTCAGATTCTCATTCACTGTGAGAGCAAGAAGGGACTAACAGGTTGTTGGGAAGAGTAATGTGAATTCAGCGAGGTAGGTTACTTTTAAACAACTTTCGAAAACAGCTTGGCAAGCCACAGCCTTCCACTTCCTGGATGCACGATATACTTGAGACTCAGAAATCAGGGAAGTCAAAAAAAAAAAAAAAAAAAAAAAAAGAAAGAAAGAAAGGAAAAAATGCCAGTCTCCTTTACTTGGCATCTTAGAGGATTGGTTGATGGTAGTGAAGGATGTCTTGGAGTTTTGAGACAAGGTTCAGAGTATACTTTTGTCTCTGTAACTCATGAGGATCCAAAAATGCTTTTCTTCTGTAGCAAAAACTCATAGTAGATTGTGATCCGTGGTGCATTAAATATGTTACTTCCAACTTGTTAACTTCTAATTTGTTCACATTTATGTAATGCCAATGCCAGCAATTGGAAAAATAGAAAGTATGAGAAAATAAAAAGACCCTGCACTATTGCATGCAATATAAAAAATCCAGTATTGTGCATGAGAAATGTACTTGAAAAGTCTCCAAGAATGTCTCAGCCACTATTTAGGGTGGCCTTGAATTAATCATGTACAAAAGCAGAGAAAATATTAAGAGCTGTATTTCATCTTCACTACCACTAAGACTTAAACACTGATTGATTGGTTCAAAGTAGCAACTGAACTAGACAAAAGATTTAGATTTCTTTTATGTGTGTGTGTGTGTGTGTGTATACATATAAACATACTCAATCATATACATGTGTATCATGTACATATGCACATCCACATGCCCATTCACATATACTTTCACATGTCATATATATATAGAATATATATGCATATATATATGTATATATGCATATATATATATATATAGTGTGTGTATGTGTGTGTGTGTTTGTATTTGTTCTTACTATTTCTTAAAGATATCAAATATTCCTTACTTTTATCAGAAATTATACAAGTATTGTATATTTTTCACCTATTTTATAATGTACATTAAAATACTTCTGTAAGTAAATTTCTTTTGTTCACTAATTTAGTATGAAAAAAGCCCTTTCCTCCTCCAAGTTGCCTTTATTTGTAGTGTTTAGCATAGCAAGAAAACAAAACTAGAATAGCCCTTGACTATGTTGGAGTTAAAGGTTTGGGAGATGAAATCTTCAGGGGTAAAAATTTATTTTTCTTATATTTTACTAAATTTGCTGCTACCAATGGTATCACTACTGATGGTAAATTTGACCATGGTTGGCTATTTGCTTCATTCTAAAACTATTCCTTTTCCATCCTCCTCTAGTACCTGAAGGAGATGAGCAGCTGATTAAATTCTGTTTCAGGGCTCAGTATTTTGAATTCTTGAATGGGTATGCTTACAGTGGTGAATATAATGACATAAAAGTTCTTCCTCAAGAATGGTACTTAACTAAACCTGAGGGAGCCCATTTATAATTACTATCTACCAGGGGACAGCAAGAGTATGCCCGATTTAAAGCAGAGAGTAAGACTTTTGCTAGCGATGACTCTGCTGGACCTGTGACATTGAACTGATCATTTTTTATATACTAAACCAGCTACCAGTACCAATATGCACTATTTTCAAAGTCCTTTATTTCATAGACTATAGTTTTATACAGATCTATGTATTTAATAAATGTAGTACCTACCATATACTTTACTGTAAAATTATCCAAACATATCTCTCTCCCTCCCTCTCTCTCTCTCTCTCTCTCTCTCTCTCTCTCTCTCTCTCTCTCTCCCTCCCTCCCTCCCTCCCTCTCTTTCCCTCTCTCCCTCTTCCTCCCTCCTTTCCTTCCTCCCTCTCTCCTAACCAGGTCTTTTATTATTTTTCTTTCAATTCATTCATTTGCTTGTTTTAGAACTAGGTTTTGTTGTGTATTCCTAGCTGACCTAATGATTACTATACAGGCTAAGTTGGCCTTGAAATCATGGTAATAATCCTGCCTCATTCTCCCAAGCTTTGTAACTGCAGGTATAGGTGGTACACCTGGCTTTTCCCATTACTTTTTGAGCACATATACAGTTGTACATTAAATGAAAAACTAGCTCCTACACGTATCATTCATTATAGTGTTAGAAAAAGAAGGGCAGACCTTGTTGCTCAGGTCTTTAGTCCTACAATTCTGGATGCAGAGGCAGGTTGATCTCTATGAGTTCAAGACTGGCCTGGTCTATACAAGTTCCAGGCCAGCCTGAGCTATAAAGAAAAACACTGCCTCAAAACAAAAACAGAAGAAAGTGATCATTCTGATATAATTAAAGATTATAAGATATCCATGCTATTGTTCTAAAAACATTTAGTATATGTACAAGAAATACACTAACATGTATAATACAAAATTAAAGAGGTGTAAAAAACATTTATAGCAGTATATTGTAAATAAAATGACATGACACTCAGTTTAATAGTATTCTATAAATCGCAGCTCTTTTATGTAGGTAATATGAGGCTTAAAATTGACTTTAAAATACAAATAGCATGCTTATAAATTCTAGAAAATGGAGTTATTATCTTTAATTGCTTCACATGACAGGTCTGCCACTTCAATTTTCATGATAATATGAAAGAAATATTCTCTGAGCTTAATTTTGCTCTTCATTTCACACACCAATTTTCTTTTCAAAGACATGACCCATTTATTATTTGTTCTAAAATACAGAGTTGCCTTGGTAACTTTCAAATTATAGGCCTTCTATAACTGCTATAATTCAAGGAAGAGAAAAAGATTTATAATCAGGCTTTGATTTCAATATATTCAATATACTTCAGAATATTCAATATATTGAAGAAGGGACCCAAAAGTGCTGGTCATTAACGAGGCTGCCTTATGCCCCTTACCTTTTTTTCTCCAAGTGTCTCTTTCTACATCAACACTCTTCAAACAAACAGCAATTTGTGAAATAACTCTGTGACTCATTTCCAAATTCATCACACTTTTTTTTTTTGTCTATGATAGAGTACTATAAGATGTTTGACTTATGAGAACAGTTGTATAAAACTCATTTTGCTTGGATTTGTACTCATTTTTAACTTTAAATATATGGATTTTTTGATTCACATTATTTGATTGGGAAATGATTAAAACAGTACAGTGGAACTAAACTTTAGAGACAATGGATATCATTAACTTAGGTGTTATCAGTTTATTATAACAGGGAGGCATGGGAATTATTTAGATGATGAAATAGTTCAGAATGTCATTGTACTTCTCTAAATGAGAAATAATTCTCACCACTTAGAATTACTTCAGTCCCTCCATCCTCTGAGAGATGAACTTTGTGTCCAACTTTCACATTAAGTGGTAGACTATCTTCATCCTTTCCTTTCATGTTTGACCATTCAGCTATTACTGTTGCTTGCAATATTTTTGCTTGAGATTTTTTTTCTAGACGCACACTTCCATCTTTAAGTCACAGTTTCCGTTCCATGCCTTTTCACCAACACTCTATCAAAGATCAGAGGAAACTGTCCTCCATGATGAGCACTGGGGAGGCTGGGCCTTTGCATCCCAGCTGCCATTGCATGAACTGATTTAATGGCAGAGATGACATGGAGGGAATGAAAATTGAGATTAGAGCAAACTAGGGTTGAATATTAAATTGGCATTTTAAGATCATTTAATGAGATATATCAAAGTGGGGTTTGTGTGAAACTCATGTTTATATATGTTTTTTTAAAAAGTAGATTATATAAAACAGATTTCTTCAAACTCTGAGATATATGATGCTCTGACAAATCTTTCCTTCAGACCAAATCTCAGGCCCGTTATTCATTAATTTCACTGATGTCCTTGGTCAACTTCAACTCCTTGTTTATTCTGTGAGGTGCCAGCATGGGTTCCTCATTCAGAATGACCAGTTCCCTTAGTTTAAAAGGTAAATGTTAACAAAGAAGCAAAAATAACGTGATGTAAAAGCTTGAAAATTGAGGGTTTTTTTTTTCCTAACAAACCCACAAACAAGAGTTTAGGACAGCATATTAGAGCAGATATTCCCTGGAATCTTGGTGGTAACACTGCTCTGGCAGCCTCCAGAACTCTGGGACTATACACTTTGTTGTTGTTTTAAGCTGCTCAGTTTGTAGCACTTAATAGACTAGAGACGTGTTTTAATCTAGTATTAGGAAAAGTTTATTTCAGGCTTGTTCCATTAAGTATATCATCACAGGCTTACAGGTCTCCTTTGCTCATTCTGCACTTTGCATTAGTACACAAACAAGCATGTTTTCTCTTAAATATGCTTAAATAGGTACCCAGTTAAGAATTCGTCTTTTCCACTTACCAAATGTGATCTTACCTCATTGATCTTCAGGTTCCTAATAACCTTTGAATATCAAACTATGAGCTTATTAACAAAGATCAAATGTGGTAATAACTGAAGAATGATCTTTAATGGTGATGAAGAGTTATACTATAAATACAAAAATCAAGTGTCCAGGGACCAGGCTGGGTGAGTTCATCTATACCTTCATTTACTATCTCAGCACTGTAAGTGCAGACTCAATCTTATCATCTTAAGATTAGAGCTACTATAGTTTCTATATATTGTATTTGCTATGAACACATCTCTTACCTGCAGAGAGCACTGAAATGATATGATGTCATTGCAAAGAAATACATGAACAAAACTAATGTCGAAAAATAGGCTTATGTAGTTCACAATTTTAGATATAACAAATGCAGACAGCAGTATACGGCAATGGTGAGGGTATCCCTCTGTCTGTGGCACCTCATGGTAGATTTCAATAGCATGCATGTCTGTGGAATTTAGCTTTCACCTCTTTAAATACAGAGCCAGAGAAAACAATGGAGGTCCAAAGTCCCTTCATAGACACATCTCCAACTGATATAACGACTTTCCACTAGGCCAGACTTCAAAAGGTGCCAGTCTCCTAAATACTATTGGGAATCTTAGGGACCATGCCTATAACTTATAATTTTTTTCCCAGAGTTTTGAAAAAAAAAAGGCAAGTTTTTCTAATTAAAATATTATGTGTATAAAATATTTCTGCCTGAATTGAAACCTATTGTATACATTTCTGCCTTCTGATTGAGATTAAGTAAAAATGATACTAAATAAATGATAATGGATAGGTACATTCTCAGATTGCTGTCTAGAGTGTTTTCTTGAGTGTTTCATACCAAACAAAAATTTACTTCTGGAAAGAGTGTCTGTTTCCTATGTGCCTGGTTTTTATAAACGGGAAGGAGTCACTTAGCACACATCTTCTGGTAGTTTACCAGGAGAAAACAGAAAGACTTGAAATTTAAAAAGCAAATGACACTTTCACATTTATTCAATTTCCAACAACTTACCCAGGAACTATACTGCTGCAAGACAGACTGTCTCAGTGCCGTGCATAAGTTATAGTCTTCAGAACTGTGGTGTGCTTGGTGTGCTGCCCAGATAATATTAATCTCTGCAAAACACATGATTTACAACAAGCGATGAGAGCAAGAACAGAGCAGCTTCCATTCAGTCATGTGCTTTGCTCTGCTGAGAGCAGATAAAATGCCTGGAACATCTCTGAATAGGCTAGCTAACAGAACGATCATTAAAAGAAGGCTCTTTGAAGCACTTTTGGAACTAGACCATATACAAATTATAAATACACAGAAATTGAAACATAACCAGTAAATATTCACACTGTATCTGACACAATTACATACCACCAATGGAATTAAATGACTTCCAAAATGTATGCTTTGCCAAAATTTACATTATGACAGATCATAAAAGCTAACTAGTGATGTTGTAACAACATAGTCAAAGGACAGTGATGATTATTCAGTATGTGATAACACATTTCTAATTAAAGAATTCTCCAGTGGGAGAATTTGGTGTATAATGAAATATTGCACCATATTATTTTCTGATATGAAAAGCTTTTGGAATAAGCAAACCATGACTATATTTGATGTTGATCTTTAAAAATAGACTTTTATTCACACGCTACTCTTTACACATGATTCTTCTCATAGCTTACTAAGATTTACACCATTTCACACGTCATCCATGTGTCCTCAAAGTAAAAATGCAAATCAAGGCTAGTAATTACACCAAGAAGTACCAAGGCCTGATCTCACTTCAAGCAGGGAAAGTGTTTTCATTGACCATTGTCTGATAAATACTTAATCATGATTGGTTATTGTTTTATTCATTTAATCAACCATAATAAATACACAATAGCTAAGAAATCCAAGACTTATTTTTGTTCAAATAAGCAGTAATTCATCATAAGGTTTTTTTTTTAAACTACACAAAGTATTTAAAACTGTTTAGGGCCCAGATTTCTGGTTTATTTATTATATATAAGAGATTTGTCAGGGTAGGTTTTTTCTTTTTTTGTATCTTCAGATGTTGGGTGGGCATTCTTTAAGAGGTAATGAATTTGATGAATTTTCTAAGTTTTGTAAACTGCTTACCAACTGACCATTTCCTCCTTAGAAAAGTCACTACTGAGCATTTTCGAACCAGGTGCTTATAAACCCTGTCTTTAAATATACGTGTAAAGAAACATGTGTTTTTTGACTTACCATTATTTGAACTTAAATATTGATCCTAATGTACCCAAAATGTGGGTTCAGAGATGGGTAAGGTAGTCTAGAGCTACTTCCTTAGAACCTCCACAGAAGTAATTGTGGAACAAAGAATCCATGAAGGCAGAGGTTAAAGACCTGTGTCTGTAGTTGTTTTGAAAGCATTTACTTCCTATCACAAACGGTGTAACAGGAGTCCGAGATCAATGAAGCACAGCTGCATAAACAGCAAGAAGTAACGGGATCCCGCAGGCTCACCTATGTTCCTTTCCAGCAATGGACATGAGTCAGGAAGATGTTTTTTTCTGCTTTGCACAGTGTCTACTCTGCTCATTGGAAGTAAATTATTTTCAAGCATTGTAACAAAAAGGTATTTTCAAGAAAATGGCTCTAATTGTTCCTATGTGAATGGAATAAGAGAAAGTTGATAGTTAATTTTTTTGTTAATCTTCCTCAGTACTTGAATTGGTAAATTCTTTCTTCTAATAAATGAAAGTAAATATTAAGGAGGAAAATGATATTATTTAGAAAAGAGTTTTATAGAAAGATTTAATAAATTATGTATTCTGTTTAACAGTAATATTTTTTCTTTTCCTATAAGCAAATTGTAGACTTTATGTTCATATAACATTTTAATAGCATTTTGCAATGGCATAATTAGAAATAATTTTGCCTACAGTGCCAAAATATACATTTATATGAATATATTTGTTTAATAAGTAGCCAAAAATTCCACTCATGTAGCCAAATTCTAATGTAATATGTATGTTATATTATTGAGTTGTTAACTTTAAACAGTTTCAATAAATGTGCAAGTTTTAGAGCCTGGATGGCTCAGTGGTTAAGAGCACTTGCTGCTCTTTTAGAAGACCCATGTTTCTTGATCATTACATTGGATTGCTCATAGCTCCTTATAATTCTAGTTCCCAGGGATCCAATGTCCTGCTCTGGTCCAAGTACATGCTTGCACATGATATAAAATATGCATGCGCACATACAGACACACACATGCACATTCACACATAAACCTTTATAAGATGTACATATTTCAGTAAAGCCTTCATTTCCAATATTTAACACTTGGCAATCTAAAGCAGTTATGTAATTACTATTGCTACATATAAATTTTATCATTCTATATTTTTTCATGTGCCTCTGTGGTTGAGATAGACACAATCTAAAATGGTTCCTGAATTATATTATAGAATTAAGAACTTTGATAATGTAATGAAATTGGGCTTTGGAATTCTGAGAGAAGTCTTTGAGCTTGCATGATGTGATTCTTTCCTGCCAAGTGAGGACTTGGCTCTAGTGATTCCAGTCCATTCGTGATCCTGCCTTCAGTGATCCTTCTTCCTTTTAAGTCAGCAAGAAGTGACTACCATCTAGGATACAGGATTCTGTCAGACGTGGTGGATGCAATATCTTTTAAATTACCAAATTTAAAAGAATAGCTGTGTTTCTAGCACTCTCTCATGTTCTCCCATTCCTAGATGTCATGGTGGGAAATATCTTTTACTGATCTACTTTTGAAGGAGAACAGGGAGAGGTTCTCAACTCACAAGCCTTCAGGAACTAAGCTTGTTAGTATAAACACTGGGAATCCAGCCAACAGTCATGCAAATGAATATGGATGGAAATTGTGCAGTGTAGACTGTAGATACAATACAGTCTGCCCTCAGCTGAACAGCTTAACAACAGATAAACTTTTGGGGCTTGAACCAGTAGGTTCATAGAAGTGACTGGCTTATTTCTGGGTCCCTGAAACCATCTCACCAAAAACTGTTCTTTTAAGGTTCTAAACTGTTGTACAGCATCTGAATAAGGTAGCCTGTGACTCACTGTCACTCTCAGCCCATGGCATCTTACAGTTTGCTTTCTGTCCTGTTAGCTTTTCTGCTTTGAGGATATCAAATAAATAGAACCTTACAGTACTCAAATTATGAAATATGGCTATTTTTTTAAAAAAATTATTCAACATAAAGAACTAATAGACTGTCTCCTTTCTGTGTTTATAATTATTTGGTCTTTTATTGATGAGTACTACTCCTAGATAAAACTGCTCACTGTTTTGTTTACATTTATTTTATATTTGAAATGCAGATCAGTTATTTTCAGTGTGTGATACAAATAAAGTTTTTTGTTAATATTTTTCTCTTTAAATACTTTATTTGCATATATTCATCAAACATAGTAATGGACTCATTTTGGAATATTAATGCACGTATATAATCTGTTTTGATTATGTATGTACACATTATTCACTGTGTACTTCGTTTAGGGCTTCTACTGATGCCTTTTCTCTTTCTAAATGGTCTGCATTCTGCTTTCAGCCTAGCAGATTTTCATGTCAGATATGTGAGCAAGTGGATTTGTCCATGTGCATGTGCGTGCGGGCTTGCGTGCATGCATGCCTGCGAGTAAGAATGCGGGTGCAGGTGTGGGTGAGTATGTCTTTGTATGTATGTGGAAAGTTAATGAAACAGCATCCTTAAAAGTTATGTGTCCTACTCACTGTTCTATTGCTATGAACAGACACGACGACCAAGGCAATTTCTAAAAGAAAGCATTTAGGGGTTTCCTTACAGTTTCAGGGGTCATTCTGTGGCCATTATGATGAGTAGCATCAGAGTGGCAGTCAGTCATGTATGCAAAACTGTTTCAATTGGCCATGTATGCAAAACTGTTTCAATTGGCAGAAAACTTACATCTTATCTGCAGTTTGGAGGCTGGAATGAGACGGGGGCTGGTGTTGAGCCCACCCTTGATTGATGACATAATTTCTCTAAAATAACATATGTCCTAATCTTTCTTAAAACAGTCAGCCATATTTCAGATACAATCTACAGTACAAGTGATACTTATGTGTGCCGCGCCAACCCTGACCAGCAGGAATTAAGACAGGGAACAACCGGTTCCTTCTCACAGCAGTTTACTCAGGATGCTTAGCAGTTGGTAATCAACATGGGGAGCCCACGATCCCTTCCCTGGGCGCAGCTTATAAACCCTGACAGGAGCCCATGAACTCATGCCACTGACGCTTCAGGCCACCTTGAAGCACAGCCTTCACACCTAATAAGGACTTGTTTATCACTTGGCCCTCGGGTGGCCATCGCCATCTTGGGGCGAGGTTCTTATGGCGCCTAACACTTATGGAGATGACTGAGAAGATCAGACCCATGCATGGTATGTGGCACAATCTCTGTTCAGATTCCTGGGGTGAAGAGTGAAGAGTGTGAGCTGTGCACTATTGTGCATGTGTCGATCTATGGCCCTGTGTTCAAACTGAGCACTGTTGAACATGTATTAGTCTACGGTTCTGTACTCTACCTGAGCACTACTATGTACTATTCATTCATGACTCCGTGTTCTTGATGTGGGTGTGATGTGTACTGCTTTCTCAAGATTCTCCCATAATGACTTCCCTGAAAGGAATGAGGTTGATGAGTTGGAATTATAACCCAAATAAATATTTTCTCCTTTGAGTTTCTTTGTTCAGCATATTTTATCCTAGCAATAGTAAATAAAACAAAGATGAGCAAATTATAAAAAAAGTTTCCTTTGAAGAGAACAAATGTTTCCATCAGTAGGAACTATGATGAATTCACCCTGTGCTTTGATTCTGAGTCTTCTATATGTGTGTTCTCTCTGTGTAGTTTTTACATGTGCCGATATTTATGTGTGTATATATGTTTGTGTTGTTATGAATGCTTGTATATGCATTTGCAGGTAGAGGCCAGAGGTTGAAACCAAGTATCTTTTTCAGCACAGAAAAAAATTGTCTTTTCTATGGGAACCATGGCTACATCAATCTTCAAAATTATTTTATAAATAAGAAACAGACTATTATGTAAGAAGTAATTTGTAGAATTTCAAAAATTTACTGATAAGTTGTAAAGAAATATATTTTAAACATTTCCACAGAAGCAAAAATAATGTACTGTTTATTATTGCTGAATAAAATGTCAAATATATAAGTTATATTGATAAAAATGTTATTAGTAATTGAGGCACTCATTTGTGTTTTAAACGTTTTCACATGTTGGGATTTTAAGCCAGAGTAATGAGGCACATCTTTAATCCAGGCACTTGGGAACTGAAAGCAATAGTCCATATCACAGTTCATAACCAGCATATTTGGGGCTTCATGAAATCAAGTCTCAATAAACAAACTAAATAAAACCAACAAAACAAAAAATGAAATTTTATGGTGAAAGGCTGTGAGAAAGTTAAAAATTAAAACTATGTTTAGAGTAATATTTGATTTCACGCAAACCAAATTAGCACTAATTTATAAAACTCATACTATGACTGAAAATTGCATAGAATCTAAGATTAAAGTACAAAATAGAAAAAAATTCTCATCAGGACTTCTATACTCTATGACCATATTGAAAACTTTACATATTAGTATGCATGGCTGGCACAGGAAAGAATGCTTTGCTTTACAACCTAATAATAATTTCTGTAGCAGTGAAAAACTTAGAAGGTACTATATATTGTATCATATAAAATATTCAAACAAGATTCTTCCTGTAAAAATCAACAATCATGTCCATCATACTAGCATGTAATTTGTTGCCTTTTTTAAAAAGAAAAAAATAAAATCTATATAATAATATTTAAAATAAATTTTCTTATAACTTGTTATAAGTAAATATTTGAATTCCAAAAATTACAAATTACTTCTTGTATCAATCTGTAATGATGACTTTATAAAAACCTTTGAAGGACTGATGTAGCCTGGGCTCCCATAGAAATGTTTTTTCTGTCCATTGCTGAGACACTAAGTGACCCAGCTCTGCCTATTTTCCTTCATTACCTATCTCCAAAATGTCTTAGAAATGAGATTTCATGAATCCCTATGCATACGAATTTGAGTCATTGCCTATTTATTACAATGGTTTGAATATTGTGGCATTCATGCCTCTTTTTGTCTTAATTCCAAATGAGATTGTTAAGTGATATTTAGCTTTAATAAAGGAAGGATGCATATACAGGATGGTTTCCCGTAGCATATAGAGAATATTGAAGCAGATTACACATTTTAAATCGTCTATTTCCCAGAAACCTGTTTGTAAATGAGAAAATGAATATAGTTTGATTCAGTAACCCAACAAGTGATTAGTATGCCTATTTTAATCAACTGACAATATTTGTTAATGATTGCAAAGACTGTCTTTCTTCGTCCCATTATTTAATGTACTTGAATATACAGGATAGCTTCTGATGTCAAACAAGAAGAAATAATGTAAGAATCTATTGTAACCGTTCTCTCCTGACTGAAAGGAATGTGAAGTACTCTGTATTCGGTGGTAACTCCCAGTCCCTTAAGTTCACAGAGACCATGGATGGAGGGTTATTAAATACCTGAAAGTCAACAAAGAGCCAAATTCTACCACTGACCATAAAAAAGGCAGTGATGAAAATCTTTATAGCACCATCACAGAGTGTTTATTGTTTATTGATCTACTTATAACATATCATAATCAATAGATTTTGCTTATACAATGTAAGCAAACAACAAGTTTGCTTATATATCCCAGTAATCAAAGTATGACTTTATTAAAAAATTATAACTCATTAGTCAGTGTTTCCTTTATATGAACTTGAAGAAGACACTTTAGACAATGCACGGTAAACTGAAGCTTGTTTCTAAAAAGCACCGCCAGCTGGCTGAGCTCAACAGAGCACATTTCCTTTTCACTAGCTCTCTAAAGTGACTGTGTTAGAAAGGTGGTGATAGGAAATCCAGAGTATTGTTCTGGCTTTTATTTCCTTGTGCCTTGCTAGCTTGAATCATGTACTATTTCATTCTATGAGCATTGTCACTTGGTGAGGGGCTGAACTGCAGACATCATGGAAAGAAAACAAGTGAGGTCCACATTTTATTAGGAGTACCTACAAGCCTGCCCACTCCTGTGCCTTCCTAGGATCTCAGTTTGCTTACCACAGTGATGCCGTTATTATTCCCTAGTCCTTTGGTTATCATCCTACTTTAAAAGTCTAAGTCTCCAACATATAACAAGGACACATGCTCCACTGTGTTCATACCAGCCTTATTTATAATAGCCAGAAGATGGAAAGAACCCAGATGTCCTTCAACAGAGGAATGGATACAGAAAATGTGGTACATTTACATAATGGAGTAAAAACAATGAATTCGTGAAATTCTTAGGCAAATGGATGGAACTAGAAAATATCATCCTGAGTGAGGTAACCCAATCACAAAAGAACACACATGGTATGCACTCACTGATAATTGGATATTAGCCCCAAAACTCACAATACCCAAGATACAACTCACAGACCACATAACGCTCATGAAGAAGGAAGACCAAAGAGTGGGTGATTCGGTTTTTCTTAGAAGGAGTAACAAAATACTCATGGGAGCAAATATGGAGACAAAGTGTGGGACAGAAACTGAAGGAGGGGCCTTCTGGAGACTGTTCCACCTGGATATCCATTCCGTCCATGTGCAGTAACCAAAGGTAGATGTTAATGTGGATGCCAGGAAGTGCATGCCGACAGGAGCCTGATATAGTTGTCTCCTTAGAGGTCTGCCAGAGTCTGACATATTCAGAGGTGGATGCTCACAGCTAACCATTGAACTGATCATGATGGTCCCCAATGGAAGAGTTAGAGAGAAGACTTAAGGAGCTGAAAGGCTTTTCGGTCCCATGGGGGGAGCAACAATACCAACCAACCAGAGCCCCCAGGATTCCCACCTGTCTGTGAGCACATAGGGAAGGATCCACAGCTTCAGCTGTATATGTAGGAGAGGATGGCCTTGTTGTGCATAGGTGGGAGAGGAGATCTTTTGTCCCATGAAGGCTGGATTCCCTAGTGTGGGGGTATTCAAGAATGGAGATGTGGGAGTGTGTGGGTGGGTGAGGGCACATCCTCATAGAAGCAGGAGGAGGAGGGATGGGATAGAGATTTTGGGGGAGGGGTTGGGATGAGGAAAAGGGATAACAACTGAAATGTAAATAAAATATTCAATAAAAAAAAAGTCACAAAAAGTCCAAGTCTACTTCATTTTCCAAATGGAGATGGGTTTGATTCTGTTTTCTGAAGACTCCCCATTTTAGTATGTATGTGAGATTTTTTTTCTTAATTATCTCAGAATATAAAAGTAGGGTGACAGAGAAAGAAAGAATTTAGAGTAACAATTTTTAATCAGAAATTCCTTCAAAACTGTGGGATACACTTGACAATGAGCAAGGAGAGACTGCAGTATCACAGTCTGTGTCATGGAGGCTGACTATACCCAAGGTGCTGAAGAATAACACGCCGATGACTCATAGGAGTACTTGGGAATAGCAAGAAAAGCACAGTGGCTCTGGGAAGAAGTACTATTGAATAAAAAAAAAATTGATAAAACAGAACAAGCCTTTGTGCCATGCTTAGAAGCAAAACTCTGCTGTAGCTTAGATGTGATTTTAATGCCGAAAGTCCATATGAAACTTCATGCCTACTGCACTGATATGGGAGTGGCTGAAACCTTAAAGTAGTCTTTGGTTAGTTAAGGGGAGCCTTCTTAGGGCCTGCAGGAGTTCCTTTGTGATGCTATAGCAGCTTTCCTGAGAAGATTGTTCTGCCTCTGAGCTTCGCTTCATTCTGTTAAGAAGATTGTGCAGTATATTTCATTCAAGTTTTAGAAACTTAAAAGGGGGAACAATAAAGATACATTTGTGGAAAGATGAGGGAAATGGAGTATTCTTTTTCTCCAAAAGCCTAGTGAGTCAATACCAGAGTATATTTTTCAAGTATATACTCACACAGTGTGTGTATTGTACATCCTGTATATTTATTATGTTAGACACCCTGCAGAGTTATAAAATCCCACATTTCCATACTGAAGTATTAGAGATATCTAGGGTTATTCTGATGGCTGTGCCTTTATACTAAGTACAACAAATAACATACTGCTCAAAAGACCTCTATATTTTCACTTTTATTCAAGTCAGATTATTGTTTACAATTCCTTGTAAGCCTATAGAGCCTTGGTGGGCTTTTCAACCAGATTAATCTAGACACTTAGTAACCAAATGTCAATCTTTAGCCTATTGTCTACTTTATTATCAGATTATGATAAGAATTAACTATTAAAGGGGGTATAAATGAAACACTCTAACAAATTGACTTTTTCTCCTAGTTTGCCATTCCTTCTTTGCATCTTTCTGTTCACAGTTATTCTGTGGTTTCATACAACTGAGAGCAGATTTCTGTCCATTCAATACACAGCTGTATGTCTTGGCAGTATGCTCCAGAGAGGGAATACTGATATTATTTTCAGAAAATGTAGAAAAAAAAGGTTGTGCCTGCTCAACAGATGATATGTTTCTGAAACTGAAGCGCCACTGACCACTGGAATGTCAAGCAATGTAACAGGCTAGAAAAGAGACAATATTGATTAAAGAGATCAGTTTACTTCTCAAAAATTTGGTAAACCAGCTCTCCATGTAGAAAACAAGTTTTTGCAAGTGTTGGTGAAATTTAAAATAAATGTTACCAATATTACATTTCAAGTAATAGTAAAATGTGATGGTTTTGAATCAATTCAAGGCCTCTTCTTCACTCAATAAGTAAAGCTCACGCTTTTATGTCTAGATCAAAGTATCTACTTAACTGTCCTATGGTAGGCTTCAGAATAGTTCAGGGTTTTGTTTTTGTTTTTGTTTTTAATTACAATAAGCAGATTCAAAGGTCTCTGTGTGTTTCACAAAGAAAGCAGGTATTTCTTCCATGGTAATAGCATGCATCATAACTTGAATGAGCTAAATTAGGGAGCGGAAACTGGGGGAAAAATTGTGATCATGATCGTGTGAACAGAGTTAGCTGGGGTTGGCAACTGCTCCCACATACTCCTGTGCATTGCACTCTCCTGTGGTGAGATACAATGAACTCCGCTACATTAATCTTGGAATGACGGTTTATGTAATTTGTGCCAGAAGTGAAAACCAAATAAGTACAAAGTTTAAAGGGGGTGTAGCAGGAGGAAGTGACCAGGTGCGCAAAACAATAGAAGCCTGTCAGGAAAAGGCAGACCACTAGAACAGTACCAGAATATCTAGGGAAAAATGAATTCTCTGCACAGTGAGCATCCTGAGTGGATGGAGAAACAAACAAACAAACAAAAGCATAGCAGGCTCTCGTTGCCACCAATAAGGACTTGTCACCGTTTTGGAAATTTGTCTTTGTGTTATAAAATTGATTTTTAGCACTTTATAACAAATGAGCCTGGTTTTTACATTGTAAAATTTCCATGTTACTAAACTTGCAGAGAGTAAAAAGTAAAAAGGATCAGATTGAATCAGACCTGGAAGCCTAAATCAAGTACTCAACTCCCTCTGTGCTGGTTCTTAATGCATGGAGCAAACTTACAGGAAAGGATATCAGTGAGTGTTCGGTGTTGATATAATTGGAGAAAGAATGCTTAGGTAATGGCTGTGTGTCTTTGATCATCGAAAGAGCTATTTGCACCAGGGAAAGGTTCCTGTAATAAGAGTAACTCATACTCCATGCTACCTAACTCAATCATGATGCATTACTGCCTGATACCACGTAACTATCTGCCATAATCTACTATTATCTGGCATTCAGACTCAGCTGTTGTGAGTTCATTGTTTGGTCTCCAATAGTCTTCTTGTTTCTCGTTTTGTGATGTGACTATGATACCTTTTGATCATGCTTTCTTTCCAACTCAAATCAAAAATTCCATCATCTGTGCCTGCCCATCCATTGTACCATTGGCATTTTTTTTTTGTTCTCACACTCAGTTTCCTGGATGAAATGCTCACAGTCTGTGTAATCAGAAACATTCACTAAAAGACATCTTCATGTGGGCCTCATATGCAAAACCTTGTGAAAAGGTTCATCCACTTCTTACAGCCTAAACCTGAGAGCTATTCTAGCAAGATAAAAAATGTGTTTAACAGTTTTTAAGTGTAAAATTGAAATAACATAATAAGAGCCATATTTTTGTAGCACATAAATGTTACATAAACACTCACACGTATCTTCTCCTCCCTCATATATGCTCCATTCTCTGCCTTTTAACACCATAGTGCCTGCCATGATCCCCTGTCTTTGTATCGTCTGTCAACATATATTTCATCTCTAATTATCTTAAGAAAACTCCTTTTAGTGGTATCCAATGAAAGTGAATGTTTATCCTTATTGTTCTCAGGCAAGAGGGCCTCTAAATTTACAAATACTCTTGAAGTTTGAACCCAATACTCTTTTATAAGTGTTTGAATATGAAGAACCCTAATTTGTCCAATTTTGTATACCCAATATATTTACTGTTATCCTTCTATACTAGCCAGTACTATATGCTCTTGGTTATAAAATCGGTTCATCTGAATCATCAGTAACTAAATCACAATATTCATTTGATTTATGATTATGTGTACTTTTAGTGGTAAAAAATTCTTTTTTTTTGATCTTTCTTGTTCTTTATGCTAATACCTTATCCTGCAGTTTAGATTTATAGAAACATTCTTTCTTATAATGTAGGATTCTCCTGACCTCCCCTCCCCCCTTTGACTAATTCTTTTTGTCCTAAATACCTGAGAAGGGCAGATGAATTACTTCTCTACCTCCCACTCTCTCTCTGAAGATTATTGTTGATGTCATTTAAATCACTTCAAAGGTATTCTCATTTTCCTCTAGCCAAAACTAAAGCCTGTATTTTAGATGTGATTCTATTGAACTTTGCAAAACCCTGGGGTCTGATTCTGCTTTGCACGGCTTTTCTTCTGGCCTCAACAGTACCATGTGGTCATTCTCTTTTGCTCCAATTGTGTTCACTTCCAACATTTACCCCTGTTCTAACCAACTATCACAGATCCAACTCTTACATCTAATAAAAAGTTGGAACTCAATTTGAATGCAGAAAATCAACATATAAAAAACAGACTCTTTAGATAATGAAAAATAATTCAGGGAAAGAATTTTTTGCATAACTGCATTTTAAAAAATGAGTATTCCTTACCATGAACCCCGATGAAGTGAGAGAATTTATAAGGAAAATACTTAAAACACTGTAGAAAGAAATAAAAGAGATATGTGTAAATAGAAACTCATGTATTGCTATAATTTACATTCAAAGAATGGGTATACTCCTAAAAGCACTCTATAAACCTCTTCAAAGTCCCAATGTCGTTCTTCACAGAAGTGAAAAAAAATCTTAAAATGCATTTGGAAATGCAAAAGAATATGGATAGCCAAAGCAACTAAAGAACAAGATAACTCCAGTTATCGTCATAGCTGATTTCAAGTTATACTTTGAATGGACAATAATAAGGCAGGATGCTACTGACACAAAACAGACATGCACAACAATGAAATAGAATAGAGTTTGTGCAGAAACATGTTGATTAAGATCACAGACGACCAGGACTGGATAGCTTCTCTTAGCTAGGAAGAAAATGGAGGACTCCCTTTACCAGCAGGATATCCCCTTCTCTGACCTTGTTTGTGGAGCCTGATCTCGCACATACTCTACCTGAGGAAGACTGGATAGTCCTTGGAAAAGCTACAAGTTCAACCCCTGACCGCCAACACTTTGATCTTATAAGAATCTGCCCATCAAGTACCTGGATTTTCCAGAATGCTTCTCCATACAAATGAGGCATTCACAGTACTTTAAACTCAGGCTGATTATTTTTCATTTACCCTGAAAACGTCTTCCCACTATCCAAAGTTCATATATAGCTCTTTTCCACACTGAAAAAAGTATGAGCATACAAGCCCACCCCGAATAAAGGTATGTGTGCAAGCTAAAATACTCTAAGAGAGATGTTTCACTGAAGATCATCTGAGAAGGCCTTTCCCTAAAAGAGCTTTAACACTAAGATCCTCTGAGAAGGCCTCCCTTCTACCAAGCAGGGGAAACAAAACCACAGCTAGACCCCAACAGGCATACTACAAGTGTTTCTATATCTAAACTTACATATCCATAACCATGTTGGTTTTTTATTGTTTTGTTTTTATATTTGTTGTTATTGTTGTTGATTTCACTTTGTTTTGAAAAAAATATGGCAAATATTTTACATGAAATACAAGAAAGCACCTCTTCAACAAGTGGGGAAAACAGTTATTGATCTGTAAAATAATGCAATTAGATTCCCGTATTAGAAAATCAACTCCAAGAGGATCAAAGACTTTAATATAAGTTGTCAAATTCTAAACCTAATTTTTAAAATGTTAGGGTGCATTATCAGCTAAGAGAGATCTGCCCGCTGACTCAGCTATTGCTCCTTGTATTTACATAAAGGCCTCCAAGTCAACCTATCTCACATATACCAATACAGCATTATTTGGTCAACACTATTTACAATCACTGAACTATGAAACTACTGTAGGTACCTAACAACAAAGCAATGGATAAAGAAGTGTGATCTGTGTATACAATGGGGTGTTCCCCCCCATAAATTAGAGCAAAGTCATGTCAATTGCAGAAAAATGGTTCCAAGTGGGGTAATCCTAATAAAGTTTAGCCAGTCTCTAAGAGATAAATATTGCTTTTCTCATATATAGTAAGTAGATACATTAGATAGGTAGCTACATAAAACCATGTCTTTATGATCTGAAATTAGAAGCAAAATTAAAGAAAGGATCTAGTAGCAGAGAAAGAGAATGTGTGAGTACATGTGTAGGGAAGGAAATTTTCTCAACATTATATACAAACTTGTATGAAAATGTCATGATGACCCATGATAAAAATAGGCTGTGGTCACAGAAAATACCCAATGTTTGCTAAAATACCCAAACTGAGAATGATATGAATATGGCCAGAAAACACAGGTATATCCATGTACATCTTATGTTGTGATCTGTATCTGTTTTTAAAATCTGACGACTTTCACATGGCCTTCCTGCATCCCTTATCTCTTCTTCTTTGATTCTTCTACCAGTAAGATTTTCAGTTCTACTTAGATCTAGACATAGTCTTCCCCTGCACACATACATGCACCTGTTCATGCACTTACACACACACATCACACATGAACATGTGCACACACACACACACACACACACACACACACACGTGCAGAGGACATGAGGAAGCAATTATGAGACATGTACATTTCCCAAGGAGTACCGTTTTGTGTTTCAAAATAATTTAAAAGCAAGAATGAGAAACAGTATATTAAAATAATTAATATCAGACACCATTACTTTAAAAGTGTTAGTGCAGGCACTGTGAAGACAGTTTTGTCTTTAAGATCATACACTGCATACTGGCCGTGCAGAGGACTTGAGTTCAGTTCCTAGCATCCATAGAAGGCAGCTCACACCTTCCAGTAACTGCAGTTCCAAAAAATCTGAGGCTCTTTTCTGGCCTCTGTGGGCATCTGCTCTCATTTGTTCATATCTACTCACACATAATTATAAATAATGAAAGATTTTAAAACTGATAGCACATTAAATCAAGAGCCAGTAATATCAGCCATAAACAGTTATGATACATTATATTGTCAAAGTCTGTCTCACAAAGACTAGTCTATTACCAGTGAGGTATATTTGCCTTGTTCGCAGAGCTTCATAGCACCCAGTGGATATGAAAATATATGCATGTATTAGTAACAGGAACTAATATAGGCCACAAAACAATTTAAACATGTTTGTTCTATGTTAAGCTGTTAACCCTCTGTGATAAACTTGCATCAATCCTTGTCAAATAATATGATTTCCCATACTGATTCCAGTTTTGATGCTGTGACTAGATTAACATTTTTTTCTGTTAAGCCAAATAATATGTACATGTAAAACATGAGGTGTACACTTTTATGTGCAGTTAACCTATTTCTAAATATTCTGATACTGTGTCACTGTTAATTAGACTGCAATAAATGCATTCATTATAAAAAGACATTGCTCATGTGTGAGTGTGTGTGTGTGTGTGTGTGTGTTCACAGCCAAATGGATTCTAATTAATTTCAGGGTACTGTCCTGATTTAAGAAGCTTCTTAGAAATGCTTTAGGGGCAATCATTCCTTCTTCCATTTGGTTAGATAATGCCCCATTTGTTCTTTTAAGAATGTTCTTATTTTCATGTGTTCTGGGCTGTCTTAACTTAAGATTGATGTCTGGTGTCACTGCTAGGAAGTGCAGATGGTTCAGACTCACTGCCCTCCACGTCCTTGCAATCCTGCTCAGCAGGATATCACACACTTTGACTGCCAATATTCAGAAGGGAAATTCTTTAATGGCAATAAGCTTGCCAATGAAACTTTCCCCAAATGCTCAGGACTCTTAGTGGTTGGATGTTAGGGCACCAGATGGCAAGACTAATGGGAATTCACTCGTATGTGAGCCTAACAGTCCTAGCCAATGCTAAAGAGATTCGGAATTCAAAATTTCCTATGTCATTAAAGTTTTCACCAGAAAATCATCCCCATGGTAGCCTGTGAGGATCTGGATCTATTTAACTACAGTCTGACCCTCTTCTTCCAGATGTAAGATCTTAGTGATCAATTACATTAATAACAGCAATTGTCAGTGTGCATTTTCATAGTGATTTCTACAGAGTAACATGTTCCAGCTATACCTTCACCCCTATGGAGAGTGGAGCAATAAGAGTGAACACTTTACACTGGAAGGAAAATGAAAATAAAATTATATAAAATGAGATGAAGCAGGTGTTTAGGAACCATCGAACTTTATATTAACGGAAAGTACTATTGCAGAATTTAACCATTTAGAGGCTTTGTGGTCATGGAAAACCCAGGTACTATCTGCATTGTTTCTCTTCCTTTTTCTTTCCTTTTCTTTATTTTTTTTTAAGAGAAGATCTCATGTAGTTCAGGCTGGCCTCCCATGTAGGCAATCTTGGCCTTGACGTTTGTATAATCTTTCTGCCTCTGCCTACCAAGTGATGGAGAGATTACTTTCTTGACTAGTTGGTTACCACACTTTCTATAAGTTTTAAGCAACTACCTTTCATGAAGAATAGTGTGATCACGTTCACGACACTGAATAGAGATAAACCTTAAAAGTATTTTTTTATAATTTTTTTTTTTAAATTCAGAGCTATACAACATTATCTTGTGGTTGCTTCAGGCTACAAATGTAAAAGGAGAGCCAAGCCAAATAGAATGAATGAATCATGTGAGAATTTGGCCTGTCACATTGCTCTCACTAGTCCTGTGTTTAAAAAGCGTGACCTAATCTTCTGACAGATCAGACACAGACGGCTGTGAAGGGAATGTGTATATGACACAAACGTACTTCTACAATTTGCTCAACTCTCTCATGTACAGGCACTGTATGTGGAACATTTTTGAAGAGAAAACTTTGGAGCATAATTAGCAACCAAAGTTAGTGCCTTTTAAAAATAAGCCCCAGAGAAATTATTGAGCCCTTTCTTCGTGTGTATCAGCATTAAAAAGTGCTCCCAGATTCACTTAGCTGACATTGAATTACTGGCACTGTTATTTAGACTTCCCAGGAAAACATTCTGAACTATAAAACATTCTGTCATTACAAGACATCGGTGTGTAGAGATTTTTTATATCAGTACAAATCAGCTAACACAGATATTGTGCAGAATTCAAATAAAATATTTAAATTTATACATTCAAATTGATCCTAATAGAAATTATGTTTTTCTAATGAATTCATTTGTAGTCTCAATTTCTCCAGTGCTGCTTGCAGGATTTTATCAAATATAAGCAAAATGATGCCTTTTATTGTGCCTTCAAACTGGAGACAGTAAATGATCATCATTAAGCAGTCTCAATAAGGGAGAGAAAAAGCTAAAAATAGAAAGATAAATACTTTGGGGGGGATTATACGTGAGGACATGTGAAAGTGGTTTGAAAGGAGGAAAAAAATGAAACATACTGTAAGTTTAAAAAGCTATTATGAATAGAGGTCTGGGCCACCCATGATATTGTCTGATAATTGTTGTAGTGTTTTACTTCTAAATTTCACTGTATTCAAGATACAAAACAACCAACAACAAAACAACAGCCATCTATCTCATACTAGAACCACCAAATGGCAGAGCTCAAACCTAAACTCACATGTATGTGGCCTCAGAGCTGGAGCTATGCTGATCTCATTTCGGTCCCCACTCTGCTCGGCGTGAGGTTTGACAGTGATACAGAGTGGCTGCTCTTGAACATTTGTCTTCAGGTGTAAAGAGAACATGAGGATATTCACTTATAATGTAAACAGCTACAGCTAGAGAGCTGCACTAACTCCCATTTATAATAAAGCACAAGAAAACAGAAGCATAAATGATCGTGAAGCATCCTCACAATGGGGATTGGAAGCATCCTCACAATGGGATTGGGTTGAAGAGGACTGGTGTGTTCTTTCTCATGTTCTAATTATTGGCTTATAAGCCAGGGGCTTACCATTGTAAGTACACAGACCTCTATATCTGTGTATGTATTAAAAAATATTTACCCCAATTTGCCTTGTTTTAAAGCTTTCAGATATGATCATTGACTCAGTTGACAGCTTGAGAGTTTATTTTTGCAATTCCAAAAATCTATTCTGTTTAATATAACATTTTATGTGTAATTTCAGGAATTGTTATTAATAAATAGAGTGAAATATACAAGCTCTAACCAATTGAATAATAGTCATATAAAAGGGAAAGTAAGATTCATTTGCTTGTATTATTCAATAAACAAGAACTATTTATTTCATCTTTCAGTTCCACTTTCATAAATTATAAACAGTTAGTTGTGACACATGTAAATGAACTTCTGATTATTCATTTTTTCAGTTTAAATTTCCAAATTATTTTGCATAATCATGGAATTAGGTTCTTTAAAACATTCTTGGAACTTGTGCATATCATAACTACTCTCTCCTTTGTCTGGTTAACAATGTTTATTTCTATTTTACTGTACATACTATGCTGTCATTGTTTAATTTCATTAAAATATTTATTTTCAATATTTAAAAAACCCTGAATTTCAGAACAATATTTATATAAATAAGACTATGAATCTCAATCTAACTCAAATTACATGCACAACTGAACACAAATATCACACATACACATACATGGTGAACAGAGTATGTCAGGTATTACCACAAATGCATAAGCCATTTGCCTTATGGACAAGCTTAGCAGCAAAATGTTGCCCTAGAAATAAAGTACTCATAAATATTCATAAGTTTCTTTGGTTTAACTGAAAAAAAAATATATTTCCAGCTCTTGTAACTTCCTTTCACAGAATCAACCTATCTGGTTAGTTCTTACTTTTATACAACTATCTGCTCAGGAAGTATTCAAAGGCAAACAGAACCATAAGCAACTACTCTGTTAACAGGACAAGCTCCATCCTGAGCTAACAGCACACGTTGGCAGTGCTATTCATGCAAGAATGATTTCAGTAGCATACCAAATTGCAAAACTAAGAGGCTTATGAATTCTTTCTCCACAGTTCTAGAAAGCATTGAGACCAGGCAATGTTAGTGAAAGTCAGTGACTCTATAAGGAGGCCATTGCATGAAGCTTTGATGGTGAGGCCTAAATGGTAATGAAGAATCAGGATTTTTTTGATGACAGGACCCTGGGATCTCTATCAAGGAAAGATGCAGGTTCAAAGTGGAGCCAATCCAAGAGAGAGAGAATGTATACTGCACAGGCATATTTTTGATTGCTACTTAGCATCTTTCCATGGCTACCTAGGCCCTTTGATGCCCAGATGATTCTATCATGAGCTCCAGATGCCAAATCTGGAGCATCAGTATTTGATGTTTTCCTTGAATGTTATTGGTCTTCTATTGATTTGAACTTTCCTTATTTATCCTTCAAATTCCCAGTTTGGGGTCATGAAAATGCTTAGTCTTTGCAATTACATATTAAAATCATGACTTCCTTTTAATTGTACGGGGGCTCACAATTAAGATATAACTGGAGTCTCAGGATAAATTCTTTTAAACAAAGTCTGAACTGTTTAAAACTAAGTAGAATTTTGAAATTGATTAAAAGTATTGTATTTTGAGGTGACCATAATTACATTCTGACAAATAATAAAAGATTACACTTAGTATGATGTGTTTTGGTGTCAGTATAATAAGGAGTGGAGTGTTGATGATCAATAGTTATTGTCAGCATGACAAGCTCTAGAAAAGCTAAGGTGATAAGACTATTAGCTTTTCTGGGACAGATTATAAGGGTTAGTGTCTTTGAAATGAGAAGAGCTACCTTAGTTGTTGGTAGCACCATTCAGCAGGATTAGGTAATGGTTTGAATAAAAACAAGAAAATGAGCTCGGTATGGAGTTTATTCAGACCAGAGTTTTTTCACAAAAATGCATATAATAGCCAAAAGAACACAATGCAATGATACTGCTCTCTTATTGCCACAGTTAATTTTAATTGCAAGCCACATTAACAATTTGCTTAATTTAATACATATATTTCTTAGCTTAGCATGTGTTTAAAGTAAAAAATGCACTGTGTAATCTTCTCACTTCTTTGCTTCCTAATGTCTTTTCTTCCTTCATTCCTATTTTCTCTCCTTTCCCCTTTCTTTTAACTTCCATCTCCTCTCCTTTATCTTTCTTTTTTTTTTGTTCCAATGACCTCTTCAGACTAGATTTTCTGTGTAATTGGTAAATTATTGATGTTGTACTATTAAAGACAAGAGGCTATTTTTACTTTGAAAAAAAATAAAAATAATTGCTCCTAAATCTATAATGAGGATTATTTTAGTATTGATACATTATGAACAATATTTCAAATACTTAAATTTCCAGTTTTTATTGAAGTCATCATACTGCCTATAGTTATACCTTTATTTGTAGCCTGTTTTTAAAGGTTTATTTATTTTTATGTTATATGTGTGATTTTATGTTTTATATATATATATATATGTTTGTCTTTATGTATGAATGTATGTATTGCTGTGATCCATGTTTATGTCTGGTGCATGTAGAAGCCAGAAGACAGTGTGTGATTCTTTGAAAATGGAGTTATTTCATTGGTGGGAAATAAAGCTGTGTCTTATGCATTAAGAGCAAGAGTTCTTAACTACTGAGCCATCTCTCTGGTCCCTATTTATAGTTCTAAAATCTATTATGATAATAGTATTTTTAAAAGGAAGTACCATTTTAAAATATTATTTATATAAGCATATTATATCTATGGAACTTAAATATCCATTTGTACAAAGGTTTTGGAGTTTAGGAATATAAGCTGGATCATATTTGGCATGAGTCAATCAAACTATTATTAATAGCATTAACTACATACTATATGAGTATGTGTCAATATATGTATACACACATATATGATTATGCTAAACAACTAAAAAGCACAAACAAGGAAGAAAAAACTTTGGGGGAAGAAGTAAGGGATGGAAGGAAGAAAGGAATGAAATAAAGAAGAAAGGAAGGAAAGAAAAATATACAGAGAAATGAGAAAGAAAAAAATGCCATTCAATAATAACAAAATATTAAACATTATGGAGTGGTTATTGCTATGGTTATAAGATCATTAATATTCAGTTTCTTAACTCTTAATTTTAATTCCAAGAGCATATTAATTTGTTTAATTTAATACATATATTTCCTGGCTTAGCATGTGTCTAAAGTAAAAATTGCACTGTGTAATCTTTTATTTTATCTATACATTAATACATTTAGAATATAACTAAATTACTCTTTTTTACATTTTTACTCTTTTTTTCTCAAAGGTATTTAAAAATGGTGACTCTACAACACCAAATGTCTTCATGATCACAGTGCTGTTACTTCTTATGTTTGGTTTCCTTATTAAACCAATATAATAAGTTCCTGTGGCACTCAGGCTTTGTGTTTATCTTCTTATTCTCTGCACTATAGTTTTTACAATTAGTGAACGTTGTCAAGACTTCACATAGTGGTATGAGGGACAAAGGAAATTTCTAACTTATTTATGAGCATATAGCAATCAAATAGCAAATTTGGATTAATTCGATGAGGAATTACCTTTCACATGGTTGTGCCCTGTTTTCCAGGTGAGTCCAGTGTGCCCTCTGTGCTTGCCCGCTATACACACCAAACATATTTGGATTACAGGTTTCTAGCAATTTTCACCTATTTAGCTGGACAATTTCAACTCAATGCTGTATTGGTAGAATAAAAACCTACCGAGGAGTCACTGTCAAACAACTTTTCTTTAATAAATAGTCTTGTACATTTTCAATTTGAATGGATTGGATTCATCCTACATGATAATTAAACTTTTTGGACAGAAGACCCAATGAAAAAAGCTAAAACAATGAATTTTTAGAAAGGAATGCTAAATTGTATCTTAAGGATCTTGGAAGAAACAAGAGACTTTAAAATATAATACAAAAACTCAGGTAACTGAGATAGAAAACATATTATATTTGACCAAAACTGAAATTCTTAGTGCATCAAAGCTTGTTGTGAAGGAAGTAAAAATTAATTTCACACAACAGAGCAAAACAGTTACAATGTGTGAGATAAAAGATATATGTGTACATGCATTCATTTTATTATTGTAATCAGCATGGTCTCTGAAGGAGCAGTGGAGAAAACAATTGTGTACTTTAGTCTCCCAATGAATGTTTAACAACATAATCTGCAGTATACAGCCATTCTATAAAGAACCCCAAGGTATTTTTGCAAAATTAAAGTTTCTGTTCTCAATGCATCAACTTTCCAGGATAGAACTTGAGATATTAATTATTTATTTGTTGCATTGTGAAAGCCTCTAGTTTTTAAAGTATACTTCCCAGTGTTCAGAGAGCTATGGTTAGATTTCAGACAATTACCTTGCTCATTGCGACAACAAAGGATTGATATATCCAGATTAAAGAGTTAACTTTTTAAAAACTCAGGCTTCATATTTTTTAAAAACCTTAATAATTTTATGCAAAAATAGTAAGAAAATTCAGTAGATATTATGATGTTCATTGTAACATGTGTGCAACCCTGCTGTGCACTTAACATTTTACTCAAGCTGTGTTTTCATATACAAAGAATATAATTACCATTCATTGTAATCATAATAATTATTCTTAAATATTCTGAAAAATAAGTATAGTAGATTAATTTGCCATAGTAATAATATTTATTTTGCCTCATAGGTGGTTAACATGCTAGGAAAAGGGAAGAGTATACAATTAGTAGTTTTACATGTATACACAATTTCTAGGGTACCAGAAATTAATATACATTCATATGGTAAATAAATTTATATGTGTGTTTCAATCTCAAGCAGTAAAAAACATATTTTATTCAGAAAATAAAAGTCTGAATAGTAAATTACACCTACATAATGTATTTTAGCCTGTCCTTTAGGTAATGTTTCAAGAATGCCCTTGCAATATTTTCCATCGTATCATAAACAGAAATGGTGACTATATGAAACTTTAGTGATGACTAAAGTTGTTGTTCTAATAATATGTTGAAGTTGTATGTAAACACAAATAAATGTAAATATAAATCAAGACTATTCAGAGCTCTTCGGAAGTCAAAAAATGATGGCCTAACTTATACAGCTGCTGCATTTCTTTCTTGCCTACAATAAAGCATTGCTTGATTTACCAAAATAGCTGAATTTTTCCCTCCTTGTTAGCTTTTAACCACATGCTGGCACTCAAGAACACTGTCTTCCCTTCAGTGAATTTAGCCAAATGCAACTATAATCCAAAAAAGACATCCTGTCCCTCCTTTGACAGTCAGAGTCTCCTTGCACGTTGCCAAAGAAAAACAAGGGCAAATATTTGCAAAGATTTTTGCCTTGAAGAAAAAAAAATGTCATAAGGAATAAAATCATGCTCAGGGGAAAGTACTGGGAGTATATAAAATGATATTGTAATTTTAAATTGGGAAACATTAATTCATAATATGCAGGAGTATTTTTAGACAGCACTGACAGTTTGCAAGAGGTTGGGAGTGGTGTGACTTGCTTTCATAGGAAAGGAATGGACTTGTCTAGGGATTTCATTGGCAGATAGCATAGCTTAAAAATGCACAGGGGATATCTTTCCTCTAAACTAGCAAGTTTAATATTTTTCTTTTCTCCTTTTATGATAGGAATCAACTATTAATCTACTATTATACAAGCGAGAGGATTTATTGCTTTTCTCATTACTTTATCTAACTATTGTTAAACATAAAATGTTTTGAATGTTACCTAGTTTTTATGGTTCTCTCTGGTTTGTAGAGAGCCTTCCTATGCCTTGCTGTCTTTAATTTTTCCAACAGCTCCTGGAATGTTATTTATATCTTTGCATTGTAAGAAAAATGAATAAGCATAGATATTAGTGAATTTCTTAAGATCATGCAACTGCTAAATACCAAGACCAAGTGTGGACTCAGAAGTGTCCCTCTACCACTTCTGTGACATGTTCTTCTTCCTTCTGATAATTAATTTAGAACAACTTCACCTCTTTCAAAATTTCAGCTAACACTGTGGTGTTATTTTCCATCGTCTATCAAATTAAAGCACACATTATCAATAACTTTTGATGGGAAAGAAGTAAATATCAGCAATTATACATGGTTAAGTCTAATTATACATGGTTAAGTTTCTGTGAAGATATGTAATTCTCGCACGTCAATATTCTGTTAATATTATCTTACAAAAGTCTATTGTTTCTTTTTTTCCTCTTACTTCAGTTATAGCACTTCAAGTTATGCTTGTCTTTACATTGTTTTGGGGATGACACAATTAAGGCATTTCTAAAAAACTATCCAATGGATTATTATTAATGAAAACTATTTTCTTTTACTTTAACATAAACAAACCAGTTAAGTTAGTTTTAAAGTATTAATTTCTGTAAAGACCATCTTATTGATGCAGTGTAGAAAAGGTGTTTTTAGGCAGAAGTTCCAGAGCATGACCACAATGCAACTTTGCAAGCTGGAGAACACTGCAGAATGCAGCGTTCTGAGTGCTCTCATTTCCTGCCCTCTCCCCATGGAAATCACAGATATCACAAAAGGTCCCAGAATGAACTTCCCTGAATCTTAAAATAATCCTTTTTTGACTTCTTTTCCCAAGGAAAATTCATAGCACAATTTTTCATTTATTGACATGTTTATTTTTAGTCCCTTCCAAGAAGGTTTGTACATTTTAACATCTAAATATGATATTTCACTACAGATTTTTTTCAGAGAAATTATTTTATTGTTCCTCCTGCTCAATTTTTTCACATTTCGTTTCCACTTTCCTGATTTCCTGTCACGAATGTCCCCCACCTTTCCTTGATGTCTCTTGTTCTCTCTTATGGTCTCTTAACCAGTTTCTTAGTCTGTAAAAACACTCCCTTATTTCACAACCTGTATAGACTCTCTTATATTCTCTTATTTGCAAACACACATACATTAAATATTAGAATATGCTTATAAGAGTGAACATTCATGTTTTTTGTCTTTCACAATCTAAGTGACCTAATTTAGTGTAATACTTTCCAGACCCATTGATTTTCCTACAAATTTGATTTTTTAATACTAAATAGGATTCCATTGTATATCTATAACACTTTTTATAGTTCATTCACTTGTTGATCAGCAGCTCAGCTGATCTTACTTTTATAAACCAAACTTATCCACCACATAAATAATCACATAATCCATCCTGAATTTAAGTGTTTTTATTCATCTATTTTATAATTCTAAATAGTTACATTTAACAGTGGCATGCAACTGGCTCAATTTAAATAAGGAGAGAAAATAAGGGTGGAAAGATTAATATTCATCAGGCTATGTCACTAATCTGCTGAAATAATTGCTGTTTAAGATATAGGTACCTTAATCATTCTATAGTCTGTCAAGTGGAGAACATGCTTTCTAAGACAAGATTCATAACCTACTTAGTTTATGCCAATCATTACTTGTTAAGAATCTTTATTTGTTATGTTTTGTTTACTGACTAAATAATTATTCACCCATGAATAGCGTCTAGTGAATATTTAACACAGATACAGTAAATTCACCAGTCACTCTACAGCTCTGGGGATGCCAATGGTGGATGTTACAGTAGTTTCCCTCCCCACCCCCATGTCCAGTTTTATATATTCCTCTGTTTTTGCATTTCTTGTCACACTGAAAACTGAATCCAAGGCCTTACACATGTTCTGCCATTGTGCTGTATAGCTCCAGAATAAACATTCACATTTTTGTTAAAATAAACAAAAACAAAACTAAAACAACAAAAATGTTATATTAATTAAGAGATTAGATTTTCAACTCACATTAACATACCATAAAACTGAAGGATCAGCTATAGTTCTTAATCTTGACATGCAATTGCTAAAAGAAAGTAAAAAGAAGATAGGACATAAAAGACAGAATCCTAGGTAAACTACAATAATGAAAATTCATTTAATTTCTGGTGAAAAATTAAGTGATATAGCTATTAATGAAATAATGATAAATCATAGTGGTTTGTGAATTCCTTCCAGAATTATAATTAAAGTTCTTCTAATACTGCATGGATGATATTGATTTTAGGCCTACTGTGTGACATAGGCAGGTATGATAAGTACACTGTAAGGTAGCATACCACACTATAGAACTAGGGTGCGATCAGTAAACATGGATTTTCCATGGGAAGGTGTGTCATCAAACAATATGCCTTTATATAATGTGGTTAGAAATTTCTGCCACCCAGTTAACTGCCTCAGCATTACAATTCTGGATGTTTTTCTTAATGGTATTTTGTGTATTTTATATCTGAAGATAATTATAACTCTCCCTATAGTAAGATATAGAGGGTTTTGGGGGGAGCAGATGCATGTGCAGAAGTGGAACAGAAAAATATGTAATTTATTTTTCTTAAATTTTCTGGATTTCTTAAAGTTTCTGTACTAGCTGAACCAAACACACTTTCACAAACGTGGAAAGTTTCGAGTTTCCCATTTCCCTTGTCAGTAGTTGTTCTGTTCATAGCTCTTCCTAAAGGAATAGAATGGAATCTCAAATTAATTTTATTTCACTTTTTTCTAAAAAATGTTGAATATTTTTATGTTCCTTGCTGTTTTGATTTTTTTGAGAGAGAAAGAGTACTTTAAATTGCATGTGGAGGAACCTCAGAGGACCAGAAGGACTCGGAGGAAGGAAAAATGTGATCATTAAATATTATATAATCATAGTTAATGAAATATTTACTAATCATTTGCATTCCATCTTTTGAGAATGGTCTCATGCGTTCATTTTGCCTTTCACTGGGAAGCATTTGAGGAGGGCGACATTTAGTTTTCTCAGTTCTTTATAAGCTGAATATTAGTTCCACTTTAAAACAAAGATAGCAGACATTTCTTCCCCACCTTGTCAGGTATTTTACTCTGTGGATAGCTTCTTGCTATACAGAGCATTTTAATCTTACCTAAACACATTTATCAGTTCTTGAGGCGAATTCCTTGGTTGCCTGCCATTTATGTTTACTAGAGCTCTCTTCATAACAGCAAAGAAATGGAACCAGCCAACATATTCCTCAATGGATGACTGGATAATAAAAGTGTGTCATATGCACCTGATTGAATTTTATTTAGCTATGAAGAAAAATTAAATTGTGAAGCTTTTAGAAAAAAAATGTATGGATGTGGAAAATATTTTCCTAAGTGAGTTATCCCAGGGTCAGAAAAACAAACTGTGTAATTTGTCTCTCACTGGAATATCCTAGCGGCTAAAAAAAAAAAAAAAAAAAAAAAAATGTATATATTTAAGTGGAAGTAAGCATGGGAGAACATCAGGAAATTAAAAAGGAACCCATGAGACCAAATGAGACTTAAAAATAAAAAGGAAAAAGAACAAGAGATATGATAGGGTAATGATGAAATGATGATTACTAAGAGGAGAAAGGTCCAGAAAGAATGGCAATGAGTTAGCAGGACTGACTGGCAGAATTGCAGTTGCATTGAATGTATAGATTTTCAATACACAGGTTCTTCAATACTATGTTTATATTGTATTTACATTATATTAAATATTAAAGTATTTAAAAAACTAAATAAATGAATATACCATATTTGACTTGGTCTATGAAAAATTATTTTGACTGTCCCCATATTTCCAAGAAACATCTGTAAATAGAACCTGTAGAGAAGTCATGTATTAATGCTCACTGTCAATAATACAGCTCTGTCTTTAACAACCCTCCATGGCAACAACAACCATAACATGGAAAAGACAAGCATAAAACGCTTTAGGAAACCACTGATGGGAATGGTGATCTTATTTAACAGTGCGGTGGCCATGAAGGGCCTATTTTTCTGAAGATCTAAGTATGAGCAGTTTGAGTTTATGCTACCATCCATCACATTTTCCTGCAGAAACCCAACCTGCAACTCAGCTTAGAGCAAGTGTGTCTCTGGGCCTTTTGTTGATCCTTTGGAAGATCAGAAGGAAAGCACACTCAGTAAATAAATCAAAATTTGAGAATTCACTTTTTTTTCCCAAAAACCGAAAACTAGCATCTCATATATTTGGGTTTGCATTACTTTAAGAAGCATGGTCCAAGTTTCCAGGACTCCTGTGGAAATGAGGTGGCTCTTTCATGATCATATTTGGCAAAGGGAAGAGGTTCAATATCATGAGGGGCATATATTATAACCACTGAAATAAATGAGATAAGACTTTCCTTCACTTGATCATCACAAGTGTTCCAAGAAATCCACAATACTTACATAACTATCAAACACTTGGAGAGTTAAGTCTGAAAAATATAAAAGTATATAAATATAGAAGAATCCTATTTGGAAAACTAAACTGATATTAAAAATAGACACAAAATAGCAAAGGTACTACAATTGTATTTTGTGACCTACATCTACATAGTATTTCACAGAAATAAGTTACAGAGAATAACAAAAATATAAATTCATCATAATTGCATCCTACTGCACTTAGTTACTCATCCTATATCTTTGGAGGCCAGTTAATTATCAACAAGGATATATTGAAAAAGCATTATAAAGGAAGGTTGTTATTTTCTAAAGTATTATTTGTTCAATAAATCAGAGGGTTTTAAATTTATAAAAAAATGAAGTAATATTTTTAAACAATTGTTTTATTAGATCTAAGACAAATTTATTTTTCTGCTAGAAAGTCTATTTTACAGTCAGAGAAAATTATTTTTCCATAAAGTGAGATGACAGGAAAAGCTCTAGCCAGACCCATCCCGTGGGCAAGCACCAATCTCTAGCACTACTAATGGTAGTCAGTTCTGCTTGCATGTTGTTCTCTGAGAAGCTCCACTCAGCAGCTGATTCAGATAGATACAGACACACACAGCCAAACAGTGATGGACCTTAGAAACTCTTATGCAAGAATAGGAGGAAGGATTTTGGGTACATAAGGGGATAGGAACTCCCCAGAAAGACTAACAGAGTCAACTGTCCTGAACCCTTCGGGCTCTCAGAGATTGAACCACCAACAAAAGAACATACATAAGGTCCCCATTCATATGTAACAGATGTGTAGCTCGACCTTCATGTGAGTGCTAAACAACTGGAGGAGGGGTTTGCCAAAAGCTGTTGTCTATATGTGGTATATGTTCTACTAGGTGGGCTACCTTGTCTGGCCTCAATGAGAGAGGAAGAGCTTAGCCTTGCAGAGACTTCAAGTGCCAGGGGATGTGTGGAAGGTACCCAGGGAGGCTGTCACCCGCCCAGAGGAGAAATGGATGGGGGGGGGGGGGAGGATTGTAAGAAGGGGTTATTGGGAGGAGGGCAGTGAGTAGAATGTAAAGTGAAAAAGTAAAAAAAAATTAAATTAAATTTAAGAAACTAATATCTGTTTTAGTTGTGTGGGTTTTTTTTGTTGTTGTTGTTTCTTTGTTTTGGGGGTATTTTGTTATTGTTGTTGTTTTTGCTATGAAGAGACACAATGACCATAGCAACTTTTATAAAGAAAAAACACTTAATTGGGGCCAGTTTATAGTTTCAGAGGTTTTGTCCATTTTTACCATGGAGGGAAACATGATGTCAAGCAGTCACACATGGTGTTAGATAGGAAGCTGAGAGTTCTACATCTTAATCTATAGGCAGCAGGAGACTGTGTAGCATATAGGCATATATTGGGCATAGGAAACTTCAAAGCCCACCCCCACAGTGGCACACTTTCTTCAACAATGCCACATCTACTCCAACAAAGCATACCTCCTAATAGTGCAATTCCCCATGGGACAAGCATTCAAATACATGAGTCAGTGGAGGACAGTCCTATTCAAACCACAATATCCAAACTATATAGAGGGCAAACAGTATCTATGGCTTTATAAGAAGCATGACAATTGTACTCTGAAGATAAAATTTAGTCCAAATAGAACTGGCAATCTGACCCATATACCCTAATTTGTTGTATTCTGCAAAACTCTAAATAATTCACAGAACTATTTATTTCTCATTCCAAATATATAATATAATATGGTTGACCAAAATATGTTATATAAAAATTCCACATATCTGGCCAATATTTCTGAAGTGTTTGGCAAATGAACTCATGAAAAGTAAGGAGAAAAATAAAGTGAATTGTATAATTATTCCTGTCTCTGAAGAAAGCACCAGTACTTTAACATGTATTTATGAGAGGGCAGAACTCAGCAAGCTTAGATTGCATGAAGTTATAGTCTGTTAGATTTTCTGAGCGAGATCATTCAGATAGAAAGGTGACATAAATTGAATAGAGTTGACTGTCTAGAAAGAAGTATGCACAGTAGTACAAAGATGCCCAAAAGGGTATTAGATCACCTGATGTTGGAAGACAGGGGCCATGGGGTACTCCACATGCATGACAGGAACATAATTGAATGAGGAACAGAATTGAAGTCCTTTGGAAGGACAGTCAGCATTCTTATCTGAGCCACCTCTATAACACCTTCCATTAGTATTTAACAGAAAGGGAAATAAGTGATTATTGAATATGTAATAGGTTAGCATTAGATAGAGATTCAAGAACAAAGATTTTATCCATTTAAAAAAATGTATTTGAGAACTTTTGGTTGATGGTGTTTTTGATGTTGTTGTACTGCTCAAGCCAATTCATTTCAGTAGCTATGTGAGATGATTATCTCAGTGGCCTTTTGGAAGCAAGCAGAAGAGCAGTAAAATATATGGTTTTCTGTGAAGTAGCCATAGATAAAGGTATTCATTCTACAGTTAGATGAAGCCACCAGTTCCAATGCCAAAGATGAACTAGGTGGTTGACAATACTCTTTTAAATATAAAGCATAAGCTAAAGCTTAAACCATATAGTTGGATTAACTTTTATGCAAATTAATCTCCAGTCGGTCTCCAATTATTAAAAACAAAAAACAGTAGAAGAAGGAGTCTGAAAAGCTAGGGTAACTCTCTTATCAGAAGTAAATAAAAATGATGAGGAAGGAAAGGAAGGGTTGGAGAGCTTGTTTTAGGACTGTAGTACCCATTTCCAACATGTTGGATAAAGCAGAAGGAAGTCCTCAAAATGGTGTTTGAGCCCAAGTCTAGAAAAATCTTTCCCCTAAAAGACAGAAGAAATGAGATGAATGTATTAGCAGGGATTTTTAAATGTTTGAACACATTTTAGTTTGCGGAACCATGAAAACCTTTGACAAGCTTCTTCCAATAATTCTCTGATATTTGACAAGAGGTGGGGGGGAGGGGGAGAGGCTCTTTTCCTTTATACTAGTTTCCTTCAGCAAAATGCACATAATTATGGTCACTTAAAGAAAATCTTGCTCACAAATCTGCCATTCAATACTAAAATGAATGGGCATTCCTCATAGTTATATTTGTGCAGTAACAGAAACATTTAGATCAGGCACATTCTACAGTCAGACAGCAGTACCTATTTCTTTTTCACAGTCCAACTAGGTGGTTGGATCCAAATACCCTTTTAAATATTGAAAATAATCTAAAACTTAATGTACAGACCTTAGCTAATATTTTTTAGATGAATTAATCTCCAGTATGTCTTATAAAACAAGGTATAACTAATTATGTTAAATCCTCATAAAAGATTGTTTAAACAAGTAAGTCATGTGTTTTAAGTTTTTATTTCCTTTGGTAGTTTCACTTTTATAGTTCTTCTCTAACTAGAGACATTAAAGACACTGACTGATTTAGTCTCAAAAATAGTTGGTTAATTCACCTAACAAGAATGCCTTGCAACATGAGAATAACAGTGAAATGGACTAGAAAAAAAATCAAAGCTATGCTAATGGTTGTTCGGGAATTTAATATCCAAGTCTTGCATCCAGGAAACTTAGTAGCAAGAGGGATAAAGATGTAGGTCAGTGTCAGGGTACTTGCCTATTCTGTGCAAGGGTCTCGGTTAGTTTACTTCAAAACTTACACACACACACACACACACACACAAACACACACTTCATGAGTACTATGAGCACTATGTGTTCATGTTATGTTATAATAGTAAGTCTACATATTTTAATATAGGGACTCAGCAAGTATAACAGTAATGATTTAAGAAGAATATACTCTAGTGTCAAGAACCAAATCAATTATGCAACTTGATCTATAGGTAAGACATAAAACCACTTATTTAGAAAAAAGGTAATTTGATATCCTATAATGTGGTATTTAGACGTGCATACAAGTCAAAAGACCCATGCTATACTACTGACAAGTAGTAAAGGACTTTTGTCAAGAAGCAGTCTTACCAACCTAAGACAGAGATGCATTGCTTTTCATAATGCATATTCCATGACAGGTAAGGAAGGCATTCTTGGCAGAACAACCTAAGACAGACTCAGTCTTGTTTATGAAATAAAAAAGGGGAGAGGCGGATAGCTCAAAATCCCAAAGGGCTGCTTGGCAAAAATCTGACATGGGATAAGTACATGGAAATGGACTTCAGGAAGGAATCTGACATTAGGCTAGAACAAAGAAGTAATTTTAGGCAAGACTCTAAATATTAGACTAGAACAAAAAAGTAATTTCAGAAAGGAATCTAAATCTTAAGCTAGAACTAGGAAGTGTCTTCAGATATAAAAATGAGTCTGGGCTAAGACAGAGAAGTAGGCTTAGATATTTTGGTCATCCTGATAAGCCCTTAGAAACAGTGATCACAAGAATGTTCATAGAACTTTGTTTATTACCTTGCTTTATCTTTGACTATTTGGGTTTATTGTCTTGCTTGTTCCTTGCCTATTTGCATCTATTGTATTGCTAGTTCCTCAGCCTAGAACTGGCCTTAATTCTTGCATGTAATTAAAATGATATAAAAGCAAAAAGGAGGAGGTGGAATGGGATAGGGGGTTGGGAGGCAAAATGGGAAAAGGGGATGACATTTGAAATGTAAATAAATAAAATATCAAATAAAAAAATTTAACCCAATTTCCCCATCCCCACCCCCCAAAAATGGAAGCTATCAACTTTTGTGTAATTGTTTTCCACAAGACTTCAAGACTTCATACAACTTGGGAGCCTTGTGTACTACTGGATTACTTAGCTATGGCTCTTGTCTTTTAGATAGTAGGGACTTCAATAATTAACTAGATAATTGTTCTAAGAAGAAGAAGAAGAAGAAGAAGAAGAAGAAGAAGAAGAAGAAGAAGAAGAAGAAGAAGAAGAAGAAGAAGAAGAAGAAGAAGAAGAAGAGGACAAGGAGGAGGAGGAGGAAGAGGAGGAGGAGGAGGAGGAGGAAGAGGAGGAGGAGGAGGAGGAGGAGGAGGAGGAGGAGGAGGAGGAGGAGGAGGAGGAGGAGGAAGAAGAAGCAGTGTTACCAGGCACAGACTATGGTCATCTGTAACTTGACCTATCACTAAGTTCCCATTTCTTTATGGATCTTTCTCCCTATACTTACTAAAAGTAGTACAGATGATGTTCTTCTTATGGGAAGAAATTAATTAAGGTTATATGACCCACAAATGTCTTTACAGGTGTTTTATAACAAAGTCAACATCATCCCAATGTTTGCAGGGACACAACAGCTAGTGTGAGCCACACTCTTCAGGACAAAGATATGGAACTGTTGGAACACCTTAAGATACTTCAGCTCTTCTCAACATGGATTCCAAAGATCAAAGGTACTCTTGAAATTTATGTGAGAATAAGTATAGAAATAGTTCCCTATTGTAGGTGTCCTGGAGCAGATAATATACAGGTAAAATGTTTCATTTAATTGTAATCATCAAAGTAGCAACAGAAGATTCACATACATGTTAGTATTTTCTAGAAGTACATTGAATTTATGTTAACAGAATGTATATTCAGTTCCTTGGCTAAAGAAGAACTGCTTAGATTCATTTCCAAAGTGTTTTGTTACATAGCTACACATTTATTGTAACTTTCTAATGTTTCACTTTGATTTTTTTATGGAAATTTGTGAGCAACACCTTATTAAATGATGAAGCATGACACAGAACAAAAGTAACTGTAATCTACTTGGGGAGCAGAACAAGATCTTCAGAGTTCTACAAAATCTATGCGAGAGAAAGGACATGAGGGACCAGGAAGAGGGTTGAGTGGGTAAAACACTTGCTGCACAAGCATGAAGATGTAAGTGTAGATCTCCCACATCCATGTAGAAGCTGGGTGTGGCTGTAATGGTCTGTAACTGCAGCCCTAGGGCCAGACACAGACATATCAATACCATGGACTGGGTATACAGACTATCAAGAAATATGTACCTCTGAACTCAGTAATAGACCCTGTCTTAAAAATCTGTGGTGGAGATTATCTGGCACCAATGGGGGGGAGGCCCTTGGTCCTGTAAAGGTCTGATGCCCCAGCATAGGGGAATTCCAGGGCAGTGAGGTGGGAGTGTGTGGGTGGTAAGGAATTAACCTCATAGAAGCAGGGAGGGGGGATGGGGTAAAGGGTTTGCAGAGGGGAAACTGGGAAAGGGGATAACATTTGAAATGTAAGTAAGTAAAATATCCAATTAAAAAAATCTGTGGTGGAAAGGTGTTGAGAAAGATATCTAAAGTCAAACACTGGCCTGCACATGCACATTCACAAAGAAGTGCACACTCCTCTATGCATGCTATACATATTCATGCATCACATACAAACCTCCTCCCAAGAAAAAGCAAGAAAAAAATTGTTGTCCTAGGTAGGGTAGAAACAACCATCAGAATAAATTATTCCTTTTTCCTAACAGTGATAGATGACTCAATCCCTTAATAGTATATATTATTAGCATATCGAAAAGCTGGCTGATGCAATAATACTATACATATGTGCATATATGAACATGTCTGTATATGTATATATGCTTATAAGTCTCTATGTGTATATATTTATGTATGTATATGTATATCTATCATATATATATGATAGAGATAAATCTTTTATTTCTCTCCATTAGCATACTTTTGTTTTCTTGACATTCATTTCCCTGAGTTGTATTTGCTGGAAAAAAATTTTTAGTCAAATACAAAATAACTTCTTTTCTCTTAGGATCTATTTCTGAAGCATTAGGATTAAAGGATGGGGTGTAAAGTGTAGCTGCAACCAAGGACTGGGAAGTCTTCTGAGAATTCATATTTACACAAAGATAATGTTACATAGACTACACATGAATATACCATCTAGACAAGGACACATTCCTTTGCATATGTAAATCTCTCTAAAAGACAAGTGAGAAGTTTATGAATGAATAACAATCAGAGAGCGAAGTTATGTGAATACCACAGGACTGTATTGAAAGCCTAAATACTGGGTTATGGCAGTTGATGTTTACGTTTTGAAATTGTCACCATTAACAATGCTATTTTACAGATAGTGCAAGGGTAAGGAAGATTAAGATCTTTCCCAGAGTACCATATATGAAATAAAGCATGAAATTATCTAAACTACGAGGTATTGGTCTCTATTCTGCCATGGTCATACTAAATTTCCTGTACTTCAATTTCCTCTTCTTTTAGGTGGACGGAAAACAGTGCCTACAATGTAGTATCAAAATATAGGTTTAAATCAGTTAATATTTGTAAAGCATTTCAAACAATTTGAATTAAGTAGAGAAAGTTTGTTGAAGCATAAATTCAGTTCAAGCAAAATCATCAGTCCAGCCTCTTAATTTGTAAAACAGTAGTGGATATGATAACAAGAAATTAGAGAGAATTACAGTCATCAGGAATGACTGAACAAGGAAAAAAAGTAGTACTTAATAGTATTGTCTTGGTTTGATTTGTAAATATTGCTGCAGTAGCATCCTAAAATATGGGCTTTACCCTCTGACAGTATTGCTCAATTTTAAAAGATGTAACAAAAAGTAAAAGAATGTAAACAGGACACTCTTGGGGATCCTACATGGAAAGCACATTTGTGACAATGAAATGTTAAGTTCTTACATGCCTGAAATATGTCGAATTTACTCTGGCTTCCCTCATTTCATAGAAACATGTGGAACATATTGAACAATGAATGAGTATATTTAGATGATTGTTAAAGGACTAAGTACAAGGAGTTCCTGTCATTGAAGAAAAGCTTGGCCAGACACGTGAAATGTAATTCATGGAAAGGACAGCTAGTATGGCCACTAAAATATTTGGCCTGAAAATGTAATTAGTTAATGAGAACTTTTTTTTTTCTAGTTTGGATATCAACATTTCTTAATTAAGTTGATTCAGTTTAAGAAATCATGATATTCATCCTTTCACAAAGACTCAACCAAAATACTTTAAATATATACAAAAGGGCTAAAACTTCACAATGGTGCATGGAAATTTAATAATGGTAGGATTCCTGAAAATATTTACACCCCAACACTATGTCTATAATGGTTATTCCAGACAAATAGAAAATCCAGAATTTTACACAGGGTATTTGCACTATATTAAGTAACAAGCATTGGTATTTTTTAAATATTATCTGCAAGACAGTTGTGGGATTTGTTAAATAAATATGTTTAAAATCACTAAGGTTTACCCATAATTCTATAGTTTTAAGAAATTTTAATTAAAGATGAAATCTTTAATTCTTTTATAAGACAGACTTTAATACACTTATGCTTTTAGTAAAATAGTCCTTTTGGTCTACTATATTTTTGCATGCTGGGTAAGTGATTTGCCCCACCTCTGCCTGACCTATGTAAGCCAACACCACCCTCCCTCACAAACTCAGCTTCCCCTTTGACCTCATGAGACCCAGCAGTCTGTTTCTCATTTGTAACTCTTCCTTTACCTAACCTAGCAAGATTTTCTAACCGATCTACTCCTTCCATCTCCTGACTGAACAAGACTGACAATTTATTAAGGTCACATATGCTTCTGTGAAGAGCCCTAGAGAAGTTACTGAGTGTCAGTGGTTGGATCCAGTTGCTAATCTAACACAATTATAGTAAAAACAAAAATACAATGACAGTTCTTACATCGTTTGTAAGTGTCATACAAGGGACACTGCTATGCGAGGATTGTTTTTATTCTTAAATTTACCCTTAGTGATGATAATAACAGATACTGGAACCAAATGAATGCATCAAGAAAATCATTTCTACATATTTTGGGAATTATTCATGTTTACAATACAATATACTATATTAACAATTTCATCCTAGGGAAATAAAGTAAAATCAATTGTATAATTATACAAACATATATATAAGAAGACATGAATTTAGTGTACATATATACACACACATGAATATCCATTTTCAAAAGCCATATGTATATATGGTTTTGGTTTCTTATCAGTGAAAAGATGTTTTAGGTAAGTATGTAGTTTTATAATTTATGTCAATAAGTAGATACATTTGATTTGCTTGTCAGATGGTGGTTTGCACTGTGACTTGGGATAAAATACATAATGATGGATTTCTTCAAACATTTACAGTAATGTGAACTGTGAATTAGAATGTGGATTAGAATTAAAATTCCGCTCTGGGAAGCACATCAATATATCTTTTCACTAATAAAATATATTTCAAAGAGTTAAGAATTCTGTAAGATACAAGCAGATTACTGTTCTATTTTTCTACCCAATTTATTTGCATGCAAACAAAATCATATTTTAAAATTAAGTGTTTTAATTAAGATAGTGTAAACTATTTCTTTGCATATTATTCAGTACCGGCATGATAGTTTGCTTATCTGTAAACTAAATAAAATTATAACTTAGACTGAAATTTTATGTATGATCTAGACCTCTCAGCTGCTAGAGTTAGGAAGATGACTTATTCTATGTAAAATAAGACTTCATTTTAACTTTCAATTTTATTTTATATAAAAGTGCTTTAAATTTTTATTTTTAATATTTTATTTGTAGCTGTCTGTAAGACATCTGTCAATACAGATGTTAAGAATTAGACACTCATGCAGATACCTGTAAAGGACTGAAGAAGAGATCAGATGCTCTGGACTTGGAATTATGGGATGACTGTGAGCTGCCTAATGTAGGTGCTAGAAACTAAACCTGGGTCCTCACTCTTTAACACTGACCTATAGAAATGAGAGTACTCCAGAGAAAGAACAACAAAATCAACAAACCAGTCCCAGCTCCCAGGCACTAAACCACCAACCAAAGAGTACATATGGAGGGACGCATGGCTCCAACTTCATATCTAGAAGAGGATGGCCTGGTCTGGCATCAATGTGAGCAGAAGCCCTAGGTCCTGTGAAGGCTGGATGTCCTAGCATAGGGGAATGATAGGGCAGTGGGGTGGAAGTGGGTAGGTTGGTGGGTGGGGGAGCACCTTCGTGGAGGCAGGGGAAGAGGAGATGTAATGGGGAGGAGGCTCGGAGGGAAATCAAGGAAGGGGGATAACATTTGAAATGTAAATAAACAAAATAACCAATAAAATGAAACTCTCTTTTAATAACTACTTCCAACTCTTACCACTTGAATTATGTCCATCCACAAATTTCTTCAGAAACTTTATAAATGGACACATAGGGTTTTGTTGTTGTTGTTGAAGTCTAAAGGCAGAAATCTATTTATATTACAAGAGACTGATATAAGCTGTGGTAGTTCGGAAAAGTTAGATAAAAATTAATCCATGTCTAATGCAAGGTATAATTAAGTAAAAGTTTATAAGCAAAGTAAACATGTTGCTTTCATGTTATCAGATTATCTAGGAATCAGAAACCTACTTGGGTAGCTACTTGCTGTGAAATGGGCTGTGGACCTGTGTATCGTTCCAGATTAATAATAGACTAAACTAAAACAGTAGAAGAATATTAAAGGCTTCCCGAGAACACTGCCAATATTTTGTGACTGATTAGAGAATATGGTCAAATTTTTGTATTAATTAAAAGTGCCTATAGAATTAATAATTATATGGAAAATCAATAAAAGAGATAGAGTAGACAGGAGGGACCATGGAGCTGACTCTTAAAATAGGTAATGTTGAACAGCTTGTAGATAGTGAAGAAGAACAACACAATAGACAGAGAATTTACCTTACTCAAGAGGGAGCAGTCAAGAAAGGATGGAGACCGGGATACTTGCCATACCTGAGTCACATTTGAAAAGGCAAGACATTCGATAATGACATTTAAAACAACTGACTGAGGTAATAGTACCAAAGAACCAGAGTGAAATGGAAATGACATTTAAAGGTTTTAATCTTAAAAAGTCAGGATGTATTAATAACTGAGCAAGTATAGTTAAAGCAGAAAGGAATTGGAAGCTCCATCATGAATAGACAGTAGACTTTGAAGGAGAATGCAGTGGCATGTTAAGGGTAAACAAAATGATAGTATAAAAATACATGGTGAAATCTAACCAAGTGGACTTAGATTTCATTTCATTGCCAGAAGAGATTTTGAAATTGTAGGAAACAGAACATTTATGGAACTGAGTTTAGGAGTAAGGGGTGAGAAAGAGAAGAGGACCTCATATTAATGACTGGAACATTCAGGTACTTGATTTCAGTTTTCTTTGTGGTATTCATGCCGTGGGCTTATATATTTTTAAATACTATGAAGCTATAAGTTGCATGCTCTTCCTGAGAATTCATAATTAAAGCCTAAATTGATTGGTTCAAAAATTAAATATCAATTTACAGCAAAATTAAATCAAAGATGGAAAAAGTTCTAGAATATTTTCTCTTGTTACTCAAGTGGGGCTTCTCTTCAAAAATATTTAGGCAATTTTAGACTTTGATGCATACTTTTTATTGTTACTATTTTTGAATTTTAACTCTCAGGGGAAGCAGTCTAAAGAAACATAAATACTAAAGTGTCTACACTTAACCAGGTTAAGCGTGAGAATAATTCTAAGAGAAAAACTACTATTTTTCAAAATAACGATAAATACAAATGGTAATTCCAAGTGTTCTCCTATTTGGTAAAGGTGTGAATAGTTAACACATTCATTTTCTCATTTGTAAGCATATAAATGTTTTCCTGAAGAGCAAACATATTTATCATTTTAGACTTGACATTTTCCCATAATAACCATAGTCTTCTGGGACAGTCAACTCTTTCTCAGTACAAGTTAACTGCTCGTACAGGAGGCTTTGCTCTCTGGATTTAGTGATGCATTGTAGTGCCATGATAGTTAAATGAGCACATTTCCCTAAGTTGTTATTTTTGCCTCTAGAATCCTGTGCACATATGTCAGATGCTCTCTATTGTTGCCATTACCTTTTCCTCATTTCTTTCACAATTGATTCATAATGATATCACTCACTGGTACTATCTCAAAACTCTTCAAGCTGGAGATGGCTTTGTTAGTACCATGGCTATTGATGGACAGAGGTAGTGTTCTGAAGTGCAGATATATAAATTTAATATTAAATGGATGCTTTGTGCATCCAGCCATCACTACCACACATTACTACAAAGAATGTGAAACATATTAATATTGGTCCACAAGGAACCACTTATGAGCACATTCCACTGACCTTACTGTAAGAATGATATAATTGCCCAGGATGCTCCTTTCTATTTTAATTATCAGTGAAGAGTATCATGATTGCCACAGTTCAGCCATGCTTGGCAGGGCATGGAAGAGAGTCTGGATTCTTGAACAGCACTGCTTAGTAGCTCAAACTGGAACGGAGGATTACCCCCACAATAAAGCAGCATTGTTTCAGAAACAATCCTCAGCCTGTGATTAATGAGGTGATGGATGCAGAACACATGACTGATTCCAGGTTTATTCCAGCATTTTTCTTAACGTAAGCTTCAGCCAGAACTGTCAGTGCTAATGACAAGATGACCAGATAAAGTTTCACCTGTGAGTGAAGATGTTGACTACAATTTAATTTTCCAAAGCTTCCAAAAGCTTAAAAACAAATGGGATTGTAAATCTCCAAGGAGGAAATGGAGAAGCCTGCTTTGCACTCCTGGAACTCTTAGAAGTAAGTGCAGGCTGATTAACAAAGTGAGAGTGTTGCCCAGAGGCTGCAGCATGAAAAAAAAAAAGTAGTATTAAGAAGAATCCTCCCAAGAAATTGGGAGAGAATTCTGAGCAGCACAGGCATTCCAAAGGATAGAATCTTCAGTCTTCAATAAACATGTTTTGAAAAGTGCACTGAATTCTATTACCTTGACATATGTTGTAATCTTTTGAGGTCAAGACCTAGGTCTTATGAAATCTAGAATCTACCCAGTACTTAGTACTCAGAATTGTGGGGTCCTTCTTCACTCTACGGTTGAACGTCAGGGTCAGCAATAGTCACTGCTCCCATGGACTGCTGCTGGGATAGGTTTTCTCCTTAGTTTATTAAGGAAGAAAATGCACAATATATGTAAAACGTATTTTTAAAATAATGAGTGGAAATCTATTTTTTAAAAGAAATGGCCTGCAGTTAAAATCAGATATATGTAATTACCAAATTTTTCTAAGCCATTTCTCCATCTGTGAAGTAGAAACATAGCATTAAATATGGGAGATCCTTTCCAGCTTCCTGGAACATTCTAGAGTCACAGTATTTTAGAACTAAAAAAAACCTCAAATGTCAGGAAGGTTCAATATTGAGTTTATGCATAACAGAGTAAAATGCATAGCTGGACTAGAAAAGGTCACATTGTTCCCTAAATGTGGAAATAATCCCACATTGCACTTGATTTAGTCACTATTTTTATGGGTCTGAAGAAATTGCCCAAAAATCAAGACAAGAAGAAGGAGTTTATTTTAAGTTTAATGCTAACAGAGGGTTAGAGCCTGTAAAGGTAGGAATAGCAAGTGGTAGACATGGCGTCTAGAGCTGGAAGTTACATCTCTAACTGAAAGCTAGAAAACTGAATAAGAAATGAGGCTGTTGAAACCTCAAACTCTGTCCAATGAATATACTTCCTCCATGAAGGCCCCACCTCCAAAGCCTCCCCAAAGAGATTCAACAACTTAACACTATGTATTTAAATGCCTGAGACTTATAGAGGATATTATATCAAAGACCACAGAACATATATATGTACGTATACACATATAAGTTACATGCATGCCTAAACATGTATGTACCTAAACATGACAAACAGAAAATACAAAGAATCTTTAAATATTGAGGTGTTATGGCATCTTAAGTGTAATCCTAGCACTTGGGAGCTGAGGCAGGGAGTAGATGAGTTTCAGATAATCCATGACAGGGTGAGTCTCTGTCTTAAAAAGAAAATATTAGGATGCTAAAACCAAAATATACATTTTTTTTTACATTTTTAGGCTGCTCTAATGCTAGATATACCTGTAGCCTAAAACGTTAAAAGGTTATTTGAAATTTGAGATTAAAAAAATGAACTGATAAAGTTAGAAACCGCATACATACATGCATACATGTATGCATGTATGCATACATACATATATACATACATACATATATACATTTGTACACTTGTGAACATGAGCCAAGCTTTTGGTTGACATGCATTAAAATATCATAGGAAGGCTCAATATTTTCATTACTAAAAATATGAAGAATAAAATAACCTATATGCATAACAGTTATTTTCTAGGTATGATCTAAATATACATACTCTCTTCTTTCAGGGAGGCTTAATGTTTACCTCTGGAGTTGAGACTGTTACAAACAATCAGGCCAGAGATTTTAATGATTAGGTCAAATGCAATGCTGGATGTGCCTTAAACGGAAAGAAGCAAAACTTTAAGGGGAAACATAGTGACAAGACATCTACATGTTATGGAGACATATATTGAAGTAAAAATGCAGTTTCACTTCATGACTGTTTTTGTCCTGAAGGGTGTAGACTAATTTCATAATCAAGAAATTAATCAGAGAAAGAAGAACACAAGAAGAAAACACTTTGGGAGCCAAGGTGACTATGTTCCAAAGTAAAATTTAAAGTTTCAAAGATTTCTCAAGGTCACAGCAATCCACATATGGATTATATCATTCTTGACATTTTGCTACAAATATTGAACAGTAACTTTCATAAGAATTTCAGCCTCTAAAGATATTCTTTCCATGGAATTTTTCATGCATATTGTATAAGAAATCTAATTAGAAGGAGGTATAAGTGGTGGTTGCTCTCTTACCTTATTTTGTAAATAGGTAATGTCTCCTTAACATTTGTGCATTCAGTTATATTTCTTTCAAAATGAGAAGAGAGATATAAACTTGTAGGTATTTGTTCAATGTTTCTTTCTTTTTCCCATTGGAAGGCCTTTCTCACTAGCTGTGTGATAGACATGGGTTGCAGTGTTTCCTTCTTTCAGGCTTGGAGAGCGCTCAGTAAGATTCTAAGTACTTGGCTTGGAAACATTTGTAATGCATTTCTGGACAGTGTGAAACATGTGAAGCAAAACAGAATGTTGCATGTCAGGGGGTTTAGTTCAGTCCTCTGGGGTTGTTTAACAGGGCGATTCTGCGAATGTTAGGAGTAAAAAACTAGAAATCCATAGAAAGTAATCTGCTTTTGAACTGTCATTGAAACTCTGGCCCTCTGAGCCTAGGTACAAGCCCATTCCTATCAAAATGTGCTTCTTACTATTGAATACTTCTAAGCAAAGCTCTTCCGTGGTTGAAAGTGCTTTTGCTTCTAGTCACATCAGTCTGTGTTAGTCAAAGTAAGTACTAAGTATGTACAAGAAAATTATTAATGTATCATTGATTACTCATTTAAAATGCTTGTTTCTCAAATATACATATTTTCAAATCAGATTCATTTTCAAAATTCAGAAATCATATGAAACATTTGTTCAGAATTTTAAAATAAACCACTGAAAGACAATGATGGCAAACATTTCGATGTATAAAATGAGAGAGACTTTTGTCTCTAGTGACTGAGTAACTGAATGAAAAAAAAAACTAAAAGAAATAACTAAGATTATAAACTCTTCCCAACAGATACTAACAGGTTGTTACTTTGATCTATTGCTGAGAAGGAAACTTTGAAGAAAATAACATGAGAGTATCACATATGTGCTAGCAGAAGTTTACAAATATATTTACCAAATTTAAAATAAAGCCAAATTAGTTCTTAAAGGCTCCCTAATACATCTGGGAACCTAGAATTCAAGAAACAAACAAACCACAAATAGAGACATAACCCTGTCTCCACTGACCTGATAATGCTAGCTGTGTTATTTTTCATAATCCAAGTTTGTTATCATCAATAGTTTCAAGAAAATAGTTGTGATGGTTTGAATGAAATGCCCTCCCATAGACTTAGATATGTAAATTTAAACTCTTATGGGAAGTTATTAGACCTTTATATAGTGCAGCCATGCTGGAAGAAGTACATTACTTGGCATACCTCAACAAATTCCAGTAACCCTGTCTGCTTACTATGTGTGGACAGACGTGCTACCTGCTGCCATGCCTTTTACGCCATTATAAAATGAGAGAATATAAAAAATAAATTCCTTTCCCATAAATTGCTTCTAGTCATCATGATTTATCACTGCAACAAAAATTAACTAATATAACAGTATTGACATCATGGTTTCTACTCAATAGTGAGGATTTCTTTTCTAATTTTGTATTTTCTTTCAAGAAAAAATATTTTGATATATAAAAGCAATATAATATTTAAACCAGCTTGTCAATATATTGATGAATCTGACAGCTAAAACTGAAATTAACACTTCTATACACTGGCTTCATTTGGTATAAACCTGCAAAAAATTTTATTTAAAAATATGAGACGTTGGATCCTTGTATCACTCTTTTGTTCCAATTAAAAATATATATTCTTTGGAAAAAATGTGGGGTTTTTTTGGCCATATGTCATCTAGTCATATGTACTGATAACTCCCTCATATACATAGTTGTATCTTTTAAAAACTATTTAATTTTATACAATATATTATAATCATTCTCCTCTACAAACTCCTACCCCAGATACTTTGCTACCCCAGATACTTTGCACCATTCTATCCTCCTAACTTCATATTTTTCTGTTTCTTTCCAAAGAAAGAACATAAAACAAGTAACAACAAAAATAGAAAAAAAAAAAAAAAGAAAAAATACCAAAGCAAATCAATACACACAAAAAACAAAACAAAACAAAACAAAAACCCTACATGTCTATTCTCTGTTGGCCATGGACTCTTGAGCATGTGGCTTTCCCCGGAGTGTACTTGATATGCACAATGACAATCTAATGGAGAAAATAGATAGCTGTTGCTTTCATTTCAACAATATAAGGCTAGAAAATTAAAGAAAAATGGGTAATAATAATGATGAAAATAATGATGATGGTGATAAAAATAATAATAATAATATTACTAATAAAATAAATAAAACACAGGCACCTAATTCCTTCTACATTGATATAGGGCCTAGAACAAATCATTTAATCCTATTAGCCTTTAATTGCCTTGTTTCTAACGTAAGGCAAATTTGGTAATCTCCAACAAGAAAGACCACATGGCTCATGTACCACTGAGAACACATTGAAATGTTTAGCTGCTTTTTTTTTCTTTCCAAATGCACTCACTGTGGATCAGACTGTAAAATGATCACTGAAACAAATCAGCCAACATACTGTACAAAAAGAAGCTCAGCATATGCACTGAGTGTGCCTGTGCCTTTCTTGTCTGTTGACAGACATCAGACATTGCCACTAGTGTAGTCAATGGGGTGCAAAATCCTGTGGAATTTGCATAACTGAACAAGATACCACATACACTGATGGAAACCCCAGATACAAGCCATGTCAAGTATTGTCATCAATGATGGAGTTCTTGTTCTGACTCCAGAGCCAGCCATAGAGTCTGCTTTTTCTATTTATGGTAATAATATTCAGTTCAGGTCAGATCTTCAGCAATTATTTTGACTCAGTAAAGACCTTCTCTTTTATATTCAAGTTTGTGACTTTTTAATTTTCTTTTTCAGAAATACACATTCCAGAGTAGTCTACATCCTGAGGAGTATTTGATCAACGAAAACAATCTCTAAAGCTTTAAGTTTGTGGGGGTTTTTTGTTCATATTTGATTTCTATTTATTTTTTGTAATTTTTTGTCTTACTGGTTTCTGTCTGTTTGTTTTGGTTTAGTATGGAGAGTGAGAGAGAGAGGGAGGAGAAAGAGTAGAGAGAGAGAGAAAGAGAGAGAGAGAATAATAAAAGTTGTGGGGTAGGGAGGTGAAGAGAATCTAGAAGGAGATGGAGTCAGAGAAAAAGTACATAAATAATTTGTGTGTCTCCAGGATGAAACAGAGACCTGGGATAAGAGAGGCACCTAAGAATCAATGGGGGTGATTATGAGTCACTACACTGGGATTATGAACCTGAAGAGGCCACCTCCTGTATCAAGGCAGGAACCCCAGTGGAGCAATAGCGACACCAATCCACCCACATAACTTTCTACCCAAAATTTATCCTCTCTACAAGAAATGCAGGCCCAGAGACTAAACCACCAACCAAAAAGTACACATGGAGGGACACATGATTCCAGCTACATATGTAGCAGAGGATTGCCTTATCTGGCATCACTGAGAGGTGAGGTCCTTGGTCCTGTGAAGGCTTGATACCCCAGCATAAAGGCATGCTAGAATGGTTAGGTGGGAATGGGCGGATGGTTGTGGGAGCATCTTCACAGAGGCAAATTGGAAGGGGGGAAGGGATGAGGGGTTTTCGGAGGGGAAACTGGAAAGGGGGACAACATTTGAAATGTAAATAAATAAAATAGCTAACAAAAACATTACATAGCATAACAAAAACAAAGAAAAGAAAGAAAAGAAATGCAGGCACAGGGGAAGGATCAGAGACTGAGTGGCTCACCAAAAAACCAGCCCAACTTAAGACCCATCACATGAGCAAGCAACTGTCCCTAACACTAATAATGGTATTCTGTCATGCTTGCAGACAAAAGTATGTTGTCCTCTGAGATTCTCCATCCAGCTGTTGACTCAGAAAGATAGAGACACCTACACACAGCCAAAAAAAAAAGAATGGAGCGTGTGAACTCTTGTATAAGAATAGGAGGATGTATTGTGGATCCTGAAGGGGATAGGAACTCCACAGGAAGACCAACAGAGTCAAGCAACCTGGACCTTTGGGGCTTTCAGTATCTGAACCACCAACCAATCAACATTCATACATGTGCTAGACTTGGCTTTCATATATATATATATATATATATATATATATATATATATATATATATATATATATCTCAGATGTGCAGCTTTGTTTACATGTTGGTCCCAAACAACTGGAGTAGGGTGAGAAGAAGCTATCACAAAAGCAGTTGTCTATATGTGGGATATGTTCTTCCCGCTTGGCTTCCTTGTCTGGCCTCAGTGGGAGAGTCAGTGGCAAGCCTCACAGAGATGTGATGTGCCAGGGTGCGGGGAAAACCAAGGAACCCTAACCCAATCAGAGGAAAAGGGGGAAGGAAAAGAGGGAAGGATTGTGTGTGGAGGTTACAAGGAGGGGAGCAGTGAGTGGGATATAAACTTACAAAAATTACATAAAAAATATTTTGTATGAAAAAATTAAGTAAAAATATATGAGTGGTACATACCAAGTAATCTAAATTTAGAAATGTAACTCCTAATCTTTCTTGTTCATCTGTGTAAGTACTAGAAACATGGCATGTGTCATCACCTTTGTAACTTTTCTGGCAAAGGAAGCTAATAGCCATATTATTGATGCTATTCTTAAAGCTAATAAACAATTGCTTATGCTTAGTTTTCATTGCAACTTATACAAATATTTTTAGAGGGTCTAGTTGCTATTTAGAGCTAAATGCTATTAGATAAATTTAATCTGTATGAAAATGAAGACTCACTCAAATAAATTCTGCTTTTGTTTGTTTGTTTTTCAAGACAGGGTTTTCTGTACAGCCCTGGCTGTCCTGGAACCCACTCTGTAGACCAGGCTGGCCTCGAACTAAGAAATGAGCCTACCTCTGCCTCCCAAGTGCTGAGACTAAAGGCATGCACCACCACCGCCCGTCAAGTTCTGCTTTTATGTTTGAGATAAAAGAAATGACAATGATGAAAGTATTGCAAAGCAGGAAGAAGAGAGAAAGCAGCCAATAGAAACATGGGACAAAAGAACAGACTTAAGACACCCACATATGAAAAGAGATCATTTAAAAATTAGAATCTTACAGTTGGATAGATATGAACTAAAAAGAAAATAAAAAGATTCTGGCATCTCTATAAAATTAAGCAATAACAGGGTTGGTACTAGGATGTTTTTATTCTGTTCCAAAGATATAGCTACAGGTCTCTAAATATTTTCACAGAGTACAGGTGGCACAACTGTGGATGAGGTGAATTTCCTTTCACAGAGAAGAATGGAAGGAAGGCAAAGCTGTGTTTCAAGTTGCTTCTTGCAAGCATATTTTAGAATCACTCATTCAAATACAAGTATAGGTCTTTTTTTTTTTTTTCAAATACAGTGTTGTCTATCAAAACCAAAGACCTTCCACCTTCCAGAATTATAATAATTGCTAGGAATATGAAGCTGAGGCTATCACAGGCCCTGAAACATTTTCATTTTACTAAAGGAGACAAGACATAAATTGTTGAATAAACCTTGAGGCATAGGTGATAAGATCTTAGTACAAAAGCTTAGGACTTTCAGAAAAAGCTGGATTATGAAAGATCACACCCTGGTATGATTTTTAAACCATTTTGACATGAATAGCCAATGCATGATTTAAAGCAAAATGACAGCATGAACAAGTTTGTTTTGAAAAAATATTATTGACTCAATGTCACTAGATAGCAGATGATAATATCATCAGCACAAGGACGAGTCAGAAGCATTTGAAGGCTCTCAAGTGTTTAGAAATTTAGAAATATACTAATAAATAACAAATTGATAAAGAAAGAAATCTCTGTAAATACAAGATAGTACAAATTAAAGTATGCAGACAAAGCTGTGCTTTTAGATTAATTTAAAGTTTTAGGAACATACTAGTAAAGCACAATTCTGAAAATAATATACATACTTCATTAAAGACAGAATAATCTCATCAAATATTAGAGTTATTAAAAAAGTATTTTCCAAAATAGATGTATCAATTATATATCAAAAATATGGCACTATGAAGTCCTGTAAAATAACCCAAAATAAATTATATATATATTAAGAAAAGGTGAGGTAGAGAAATTTTTCATAGACTATAATATATATTGGATCTAAGTAATCTCTTCTACTCTTTGGATGACACAAAATAGTATGTACTATGGGAACTTATTTGCATTAAGTTCAAAACTCAGATTTAATCTGAAGCATTCATACAGAATGGTGGTCACATCAAGGACTGATGAGAGATGGAGTCCCTGAATGGACTTCTTAAATAATAGGAACGCTGTGTATGGTTTTATGTATAGGAGTTGTATAGTGTTCACATAATTATAGTCATCTATCAAATACTACAATTTAAGTATTTAAAATCTGAAATAATAAATTGTATTATAATAAATATTAATAATGATATTTATTGTTATAATAATATAATAATCATTCTAATCCTTTAATACTTTTCACAGGGAAATTTTTTTACTCTATTTCACAAAGGAAATTAAGTTAAGAAAGTGTTTCAGAGGTACAGAAAGTCATCTTTTACAAAAATTGTTTTGGTAGCACTGAGGAAAAGTTTAAAAGGCAAAAATAATTCCTATGGCAGTGAAAACAATATAGAATCTAAAAGATGAAAAAAGTAAAGACATTACATGTTTAAAACTGCAGCGGAGACCAAGGTGTTTTAAAGGTGTTTTCTTTTAAAATAGATACAGGCATCATTAAAATACCTAGGTAGGCGGCCAAGGACTTCTAAACTTTGGTGAGAATATAGAAGTAAATGAGATATAGACAGAAGATAAAGTGGTATGAGTTTGGGGAGATGGTGTTTAAAGACCCTACTTTGATTTTTGTTCAGGGGAAACTACACAATTGAAACTTGGGAAGCAGATGAGTCATAGTGAGTAACATGAGCGCAGAGGATGAAAATCAATCTCACAGTGGCATTACTTGTATCCACAATACTGAGTATTTGGAGCCTTCATCAATTTTATCATGTTCAGATAAGGTCTCTGGGGTGCTTGTTTCTTTGGTGGCAGGGAACCCCACTCAATTTTAACAAATGCACACACACTGTAAGTCACTCCTGAAAGCCTAGCTGAGTTTCTCCCAGGATGGTGGTGGGGTCTGTGAGTGATGGAGATTGATGGCAGCCTTGAAGAAAAATGTGGATGACAAATGACTGGCTTCACACTCTGCCTGTTGCCCTCTAGATCACTGCCAGTGTTATGTTAGTCCTTTCTAGTCTTGGGACCAAGGCAGAGTGACTCCTATTTACCAACAAGCCTGCTGTGTCAGGACAATATGCTTGTTTTTAAAAAAGACCTCTCCCTTTAAGCTGGAAGTCACAAGGCTGTGATCGGAAGGTCTTACTAAATAAAGAAGTTCAATTCTACCTTATTACTTTTTACAATTGCTGTATTTTAGGGAGTTAGGTATTCTTATCATCATTAGGTCTGCATTGAAAATAGTATGACCCAAAGCAAGGTTTCTCTTGCAGTTCCAACCAAGCTATGTGTTAGATTTTTGATGGAAACCTTCAGCAACGTTCCTCTGTCCATACAGGGAGGCTACTATTGCATGTTTGCAGCAGATGTGAGCAGAACAGTTTTCTTTGGTGTTTAGCCTATTCTCTAAGCTCTGCAGTCTCCAGGAGAGAAGAGCAAGAGATATCTGCAGACATTCAGGGTGCAATTTGGATTTAAAAGACAAAATATTTTTCCTAAAGTCTGAAGTGGCTATGTCTTAGGTTTATAAAACATACTCCTTCTTGCTTAAATAAATAAGCTTGTGATAATATAAAGATCAGAAAACTGGAACGGAGAGATATTGCTTGATATCTTTAAACATTCAAGTGACTCTAGTTTTTGTCAGCTATTGTAAACAAATGTATCATTAAACATATATATGTATATATACATATATATATATTAAAAAGCTTTAATGTAAAGAAGAAAACTACAAATATAGACAGATTAACAAAATACAGTAGGTAAAAAGGATAATTATCAACTTAATAAACCAAACACAGTATTTCAAAAATATAAATTACAATACTACATGATAATTTTAGTCTTTATTGACATGACAAAATTGTTGATAAATTTACTTTAGATTTCTGGAAATACAGTAAGTTTTCATGTTTTATTTTTTTACTTCAAAAAATATCCTGATAAACTCAACTAAAACATGTTTTTTATTTTTAAAAAAATGCACAGCAAAAACAGAATTGATAAATTTATTCTGCTCTGCATAACTTATTTTCTCTACTGTCTAAATGACAAAATACTTAGGACTGAGACAATTTTAATTAATTAATCTATTTATTTATTTATTTTTAATTGAGTTTTTGAGACAAGGTTTCTTTATATAAACCGGAATGTCCTAGAATTTGCTCTATAGGTCAGGCTGGACTTGGACTTAGGACTTGCCTGCCTTTGCCTCCTGAGAGCTTGGAAAAGGATGTTCACAAACACGCTGATTTTGAAAAATAATTTCTCAGTCATTACCATTATGTTTTGTTGTTTTATTTCTTCAACAACTGGCAGGCATCTTCTGGACAACGCTATTCTTCTTGGACTCTTTAAACGTAGTGTTAGGTAACATTTTACTTGGGTACATGAAGAAAAGGTGAAGATAAATAAAAATTTATTATATTTATCATTCCCAAATATCTTCTAGCTCATTATAAAATTTTTAAATAAACTTATTCTAGGCTCCTACCAGAAAACAAAAACAAGATTTAAAAACTATAATCCATCACAATAAATAATCAAAATAAAATAGGAACAATGTAAGTGCAAAAGAAAACCATCATTGAAATTATAAATTATAGTAGGGATATGAGATCAGTGATGGACTAGAAGAATAATGAGGTGCAAAGTTATGCACACTCACAGAATCCTTGTAATCAAGTATTGTATCATTTGATGCTACAATGTTTAATTTGTGGGCTAAATGAATATATTAAATAATATTCAATGATGCATATAGTAGGAAATATGAATATACCTAATTTTATCATTTATTTGAGAAAGTTTCATAAGTTACTGATCTTTTGTTAAGCTTGGAACATTATTAAGGGACTTCATTTTAGACCACAAAGACTGTAATAGTGCCAAATGTAAAACAAGAATTTGATAAATATATCTTGGTTATTATATTTCAATTCTCACAAACTGTTAGTAGAGCCACTCATTACTCTAGGTAGAAGAGGAGTATCTGTGACATGTCCTGTCTAGTAATAGATATGCAGAGACATTTAATTCTCCCACTGTGTTATGTGGAAAAGATACTAGATAAACTGAACTAAGGTATCCTCTTTATATACAAAGATAAGCAGAAAAATTACACCATTAAAAACTATGTTTTATAATTAAAATTTATGACTTCTGTTAAAACACAGTCATTTGAAAAGAAGACAACAGAAGCAGGTTTTGCTTGCAGCAGTTGGTAAATATGTAGATATTTTGCAAATTGCATCCTAGGTCTTCAACTTTGATCTCTGTTATAGGAAAAACACAATCTCTAGTTCTTACTGATTAGTTTTGAATTTAAAAAGGCCACTGAGCATATTCAACATAAATATCAGAGAAATATTACTTTCATAATGCTAATAAAGTAACAATGAAATAACTAGTGTTTATTTAAAGCATAGGGTCCTTGAGAGTTCTTACAGATGGGGAGAAGAAAGATGTAAATGGCATCACACAAAACTGATAACTTTGGAAATTTTCTTGAGTACAGAAGAAAAAGACTTAGACCTGTTATTAGTAGCAGTTGAAGGCAATCATGAACTGAGACTGTTCCTGAACATCTTGGCTATTGTTATATTATTACAGAGTCCCATAGGCAATCTTCTCATGTACAGTACATCCTGCATCTTTTGATTCTTTTGTCCACTTTCCAACCTGCTCAGCCAGAAACCTTCAGCCAAGAAAGATTTATGGAGCTCCCACTAACAGGGTCAGCCCTGTTTTATCATCAGAGGGCTTCTTCATAAAAATAATAACATCCATCTACCACTCTGTTGGGCCAATTCTCTTGGCGTCAACATTTTGTGTTTATCTTAACAACCAGTGCACATTCAAAGCTCTAAGCTGAAATGAGTACCCCCATCAATTCTAGGAGGCACAGTAGCCCAGAATTCTGTGACTTGTCAACCCGATGTCACCCAAGCTAATGGATAGGTCTTGGTGTTTTTACTCTTGAAAAGGTCAATAGGGATTGCATATTGACCTTTATAATGAGTTTTCCAAGGCAAAGAGTTTGCAAGGAAAAGTCGAACTATTCCAATAGAAAAATCAAAACTTAAGATGTTACAAATATATTTTAAAAGGTAAAAATATTTTAAATGAATAAATTTTAGAACGTATTGTTCTCCAGGCATGTGTGAGCCTGACCTGAAAGATGTAATTTAAGGAGATTTACCAGCATGTTATAATAGCATAATCTTTGTCTGTTAAAAAATCTTCCACAAGCTACTTTTACACATTAAGGTTTTGGAGAAACAATCTCCTGAGTTGCAGTCATGACATAGTTTTCTATAGGCAAAACATTCTCATTTTAGCATTTGAGTATCTCATAAATCAATTAAATTATTGTTCCTGAAAGTTTGATCATTTGTTTAAAACATTCATTTTTCTTTCTGGTAGTATAAATTTACAAGATTTTTACAAAATGTTTTGGGATTTCCTTTTGGAATGGAATGTGCATAAAAATCCAAAGCAATGCTCAATATTTTATTATAATTGCCTGAAGTAGTTCTTTCACAAAGATCGTCCTTAACAATCCTGTTCCTCTGCACTGTGATGAGAGAGGCTTTTCATGGGTCTTTGGCCAAAGTTTTTTCTAGAGCTAATACTCCCACTCTTCTTCCTTAAGTGTCTTGGGATTTTTAACATCCGCAACACAGACAGGAACTTGGTTTTATGCCTCAAGTGCCTCAAGGAAAGAATGGATCTTTTTTCATATAATGACCTGCAGTGCAATTACTAATGAAAAAGTAATATTGTGCACCATAAACTGCAATCTGCAAGGAACATTTTAGTAATAGACAATTCTAAATGCAAAAAGCATAAGGAATTTGAATCAAGTATGGAAGAAAATCAATACAAGAAAATAAAATGTAATCCCACTATTTTTATATACAAAGGTATTTAGAAGAATAAATGAAATGCCCATTTTCTCCCCTAGAATTTGTGCCTTTTAGAAAGACATGCCTTAAAGCAATCTTATGCTAAATAGTCAAATGGTACAAATTCCTAGGACAATTAATAGTCACCTATGCTGATTAAACTACTTATGAAACTAGATTCACTCAAGAATGAATATTTTAGTAATAATATTTCCAGCATCAGAAATGTTATGCTAAGTGAAGGCGATAAGGTGATTCTGAGTAACTTAGAGTTTATAAATATAAGCACTCAAATCTATCATACTTATACATAAATGAGATTAAATTCACAGTGCTTAATTCATTCCTCAGTCTTTGAATCAAGTAAGATGTATACTTATATCTGTCCAGTACCTTAAGAAACAGTGGTAATGCAGGAAATATCCCAATGAGAGCCCAGAGATGGAAAAAACGTGAACAAGCAAGTATGCAAGCAAGTATGTGCAAAAATATATAAATCATACCTGATGTTACACTGCAGCAGTCTCTCTTACAGTCTGACTCTCAGTCATTTCAACATGCTTGCTGAACTGAACTGATAATTATTCTATTTGTTCTCCATTAGGTATGAGATTAGAAATAATTTACTTTATTGGAGCTTCTTTCATTAGACACTTAAATTAAGATACAGTCCTGATTATGTGACACCACAAAGTACATAATGTTTTGAGGACTTTAACATATTAACTCATTCCATTTACTTCATTATACTTGTGACAGATGATAAATGACAGTATCCTACAGCAAGTTTAACAGCACATCCTCAAATGAAACCCCAAAGGCCACATGAGCCATTATATGGGACGTTTTAAGGACATGATTTCTCTAGTTGATGGAAAATTCACACTTTTGCATCTGTGAGGAACATAGAACATATCAAAGGAAATAGGGAAGACAGAGGGAACACATAGTTATCTGGGGACATTTTAAAATCCTCCATGAATAAATACTATGTAGATCTTCACAGAGGAATTAATATGTCATTTTATTATATGTGTGATGGAGGAGGTATTAAACCAAATTAGTACCAACTATTTTGTTTCATACAATTTGTATGTTATTTTGGTATTGAGGACAGATTTCAGGGACTCATGTATGCCCGGCAAGTATTCTAGCTCTGAGCTGTATCTATCAGCCACTGTTATTCATTTTTGATAAAATGTATAAATATTTGCAGTCTGACTCAAGAACAAAGAATAGCAGGACCAAATATTTCACCCCATATTCTTGTATAAGGGCAATATCAACAGTGATTAAAAGGTTATAAATGCAGATAGGTTCCAATATTTCAAAGTTATTTCTCACATAAACATTTGCTTGATACTCATCACAACTATGTAAATACAATAAAATGTATACTTATTTTTAAAGTCAACTTACATGTTTGATATAATACACCTAAAAGTGATTATCAAAGATGTCCAGTTTTATATTTTAAACCCTGTATTAGATACAGAGATATTTTACTCTTGTATAGACACAAGACTTCATAGCTTGGCTATGAAGATAGATAAAAGAAAATTATGGCAAGACATTGTCAGAACTTTTTTAATACCCTGTAGAAAAAGTAATAATAATAAATTTTTAACAGCAGTGGACAAATTCTGACTTTCAACAAACAGTGGTGTTAAGAAAAGAAAATGGTGGAATCAATATTTCCAAAATGCCTCAGGATCTCATAGTTATGCATGATAGATACCATTAAAATTATGAACTCTATGAGTTTTATTTCTCTGAGTGCTGTGTCAGAATACCTGAGCAGAGCAGGGTTTTTAGATTGGCTCCCAGTTTGAAGGGAAACTGTCCATCATGGAGCAATCTTGGCTGCTGAAGTATGAGACAGCTGGTTACACTGCAACCTCAGTCAGAATGCAGGATGCATACAGGAATTGGCACAGCAATATAAAATCTCAAGGGCTCCCTAGTGACCATCTTCCTTTAGGGCTGTCCCATTTCCAATAGGCTTAACTCCAGTCCAATACAGACTGGAGAGATGGATCAGCAGCATTGGCTGCTCTTTTAGATGCCCCAAGTTCAATTCCCAGCACCACACACATGATGGTTCAAAACTCTCTGTAACTGTAGTTCCAGGGGATCTATGACCTCTTCTGGTGTGCACATGTTCATGCAGGCCAAACACCTATATGCATAAATAAATAAATCTTACTTATTAGAAAAAATCATTGTTATTATTAGGAAAAAAAGCTAATCAAGTAAAAAGTAGCACTTTAAGTACACAAGTCATAATGGTCTGTGTGTTCAGAATAAGAATGCCCAACTCCCCTGTAGGAACATGGATTTGCATGCTTAGTCTCCAGTAGAATTGTTTGGAAGGATTAGGAGGTGTGGCTTTGTTGGAGTAGGTGTGACCTTGTTGAAGGAGGTGGTGATTGGGAGTACATATTGAGGTTTCAAAATCTTAAAAAAGCCTAGTCTTTCTCCTTTTTTTCTTTTCTTTATTTTTTCTTTCCTTTTCTTTTCCTTTCTTTTCTTTGCTTTTTCCATTCTATTCTTGTCTTATCTTATATTTTCTTTTCTCTTCCTCTCTTTTCCTCTCCTCTCATCTTCTCTTCTTTCTTCTTTTCTCACCTCCTCTCTCCTTTCCCCTCCCCCCTCCTCTCCTCTCTCCTCTCTTCTCCAGTTCCTTCCTCTCCAGTCTTCTTTCCTTTCAGCCAATGCTCTCTCTCTCTGCCTACTATGAATCAGAATGTACTTGTCACCTACTTCTCCAGAACTATGCTTTCTTATGTGCCATCCTGTTTCCAGTCATGATGATAAATCCTGCAACCAGAAAGAAGCCCTAAATTAAATGCCTTCATTTATAAAAGTTGGATGGGTTCTGATGTTTCTTCAGATCAAAAGAACACTAGGAGAGGGGGATTTCCTATGTGAACTACAGCATTCTATTGTTGGTCCTCGTAAGCTCATGGCTATATCATAGTGAAAAAAAATTGCACTTGTCCTAAAGTTTAAAATTCCTATAGTCTTTAAAAGTCACCATATAAGCTTCACTAGTCCATAATCTCTTCTGGGATTCAAATAAATCTCAATTGTCAGTCTGTATTTTTAAAGACTTTCACATTTCCTATTTGCAGTGGCTTAGAGTTAATGTTCTCATTCCCAAAGGCACAAATAGAAACATAGGAAAGTGTGAACCAAAGAAATATTGAACCCCAGCAAGGAAAACACAAAATTCCTTAGCTCCATATCTGGTACCACAAACTAGTGATGGAATCCTCTGGGCTACAGCAGCTTTGTGCATAACCATTACTCTAGTTCTACCACAATATATGTAGCGTGTCTCTGGGGTCAACTTCATTCTGTGCCTATAGCTTTCCTCAGAATTCATCCTTTAGTCTGGACATAAAACCTTGGGGTTATTGCCACTTGGGCTTCATATTTTCAACTTTGTTTATTGGTCATTTAGGACTACTTTGGGGAGAATCACACTGTGTGGTTCATCATCTGGCTTTAGCAAACTTCCATGGTACCCTCACCCTTGCATTTTTTGTGCCTGCAAAACTAGTACCAAGTGAATGACACTGCTATTATTTTCTGCCAGCTACAGCTGTATTCTGGCCCCTTGGACCCTTTCTATCAGAGCTGAACCAACACGCCTGTAATTTGGTATCTGAATCTGTTTTTTTGGTTTTTTTGTTTTGTTTTTGTTTTTGTTTTTTGTTTTTGTTTGTTTGTTTTTTGTTTTTGTTTTTGTTTTTGAGACAGGGTTTCTCTGTGTAGTCCTGGCTGTCCTGGAACTCACTCTGTAGACCAGGCTGGCCTCGAACTCAGAAATCCGCCTGCCTCTGCCTCCGATGTGCTGGGATTAAAGGCGTGCACCACCACCGCCCGGCCTGAATCTGGTTTTGATGAGTAGTCTCAGTTTGAACTCCCAATACTTAAATGGATTTATATTTCATTGGCTGGCTTTGATGGGTGATATATGTTTCTTGTGCATCTTTCTTCTAGGAAAGTTGTTGTTTTATGATGACAATCGATTTCTTTAACAGTTATAGCAGCTTCCTCAAAACCCAGTGTGTTGGCAACTTTGAAATTATTCATGCTCTTTTCATGCCAAATGTATTTTAATGCCTTAATGCTTTGATTGTTGCTTTAAATCTTTATAAACTTAGTCTGAGCGCTATGATGTCTTGAAATTCTATTCCAAGAAAATAAATGTAGTTGGGTTTTTATAAGTTAAATGGGTATTCATTACAGAATTTTGCAAAAAAAAAAAATTAAAGAGAATTACTATACAATATATTTTGATCACATTCTTTTCATTCCCAAAATCCACTCAGATACCTCACTGTACCCACCCAATAACACAATCTACCTTAGTTTAGAAATAACAAAATAAAACAAAGCAAACAATAAAAAAAGTACACACACAAAACCATGTAGTCCATTTTGTATGAGTAAATTACATCTGTGCATGGGGCCTGTCTTAGAGTGTGGTTGATATATTTGGCGCCACTCCCCTGAGAAAAACTGATTATTCCTCTCTCAACAGCTATGAATTGAAAACAACTTCTTGGCTGGGAGTTGGATTTGTTCCCATCTCTCCTTCTCCACTTGGGATTTTTCTCTCATTCGAACTGGTGCAGGTCTTGTGCATGCCATCACAGTCTGAGTTCATATGTGTATCAGTACTGTTATGCCTGCTTCCTTGGAATCATCCACCACTTCTGCCCGTACAATCTTTTTGCTTCCTCTTCTGCACAGATTCCTGAGCTTTATTCAGCCCCACCAAGTTATTCCTGACACATTAGTACCTGGATTATTGTCAGAATATAATATGAATGGACGATCACTCAGTTCAAAATAGAGTCCTTGTTCCCTTATGAAAACCCATGAGCTTGGCCTCTATTGTCTACTTCTGATTTTCCAACTGATTACCAGATGTCCTATTAAGCTCTATTGAAAACGATCAAGGGCTTCTGGATCATTTAACTCCAACCTCTTCCATATTTTTTCTGTAAACCAGTTACAAAGGTATAACAACAAAATAGCTAGGTTTATAATAGTAGGAATCCCACTACTTAGACAAATTTTCTGTATTTGTTACTTAATGGGGGACGGGTTTATTATGGCTTATGCACACACTTCATAATGGCAGGAAAGAAAATGCTGAAGAACAGGCAACTTGATATACTGTATCCACAGTAAGGAAGCATGGTAGACAGGAAGTGGGGAAGGCTATTAAACCTCAACGTCAATTCCTAGTGATTCACTTCCTCCTGTGAAGATCTTTGTCTTAAAGGCTCCACAACCTACCAACATAGCTACATCAACTGAAGATCCAATGTTCAAAACACATGCACCTATGGGGACATTTCAAGCCACCTCTCAATGTTGAAACATCGCCAATTTCAACATCACATTACAGAGCACTTCCTTCTGTAATATCCTGTCCTCAAGATGATGCTCTGAAGTACAGGTAATGCATTAAAAACAGGAACAGGAGAGCATATGCTCTAATCTAACTCCAAGACTCAAGAAACTGTTTGATACCTGATTTATCCAAACAGGCCTTCAAGAGGAATCTGATGAAGAATAAAATATTTTTAATTGTATCTCTATCATTGTTTTTTAGTTACTCAAATTACAAGATAAAGTACATTTCAAATTGTTTGTGCCTGTCTAGTAAACAGAAGTAATGGACATAACTGAAATATAACTATATTGGCCACCAAGAGAGTCAGGTGGTATCTCTTCTAGAATGAAGTGTTCCAAGAACATGCTTAGTTTCCTATATAAACAATATCATCATAAAACAAACAACAAAAGTATAAATTTACTATATAAGTTCACATTTTCCATTAAGTACTAGATACAAAAACTGTGTACAAGCTGATTTTTAGCAAAAGTAAAATTGTCTGTATAATAAAAGTTCAACTAAACAAAACATATACTCAAAGAACAAACTCTTCCTTCAGTTCATGATGTTCTTTGAATGTGCGTGAGCAACACTGTTTCCAACTGACTGTTGGTTCTATCTTGCTCATAGTTTTGTATCATTAAATACTTTTTAACATTTCTGTGTTGTTATCTTTATTCTTTACCCAATGCTACACTCAAGAAGAGCAGAAATTTTTAGCAGAAATTATCACTGTTAAATAAACAGCAGTAAAGAGTCAATATGTGAAATTGCATTAAAGAAAGGGAGAGTCCCTTCTCTCTCTCTCTCTCTCTCTCTCTCTCTCTCTCTCTCTCTCTCTTCCATAATCCCAGTGTAATTTTTTAAAAATTTGGGCATGATTTAGCAATTGTTTATACATAATGTACTTTTTTGTATTTCCTCTTTAACACTATGCTGAAGCTTTAAAAAGAGCAAAGTTGGTGGTGTCACACACCTTTTCGATCTGGCAAAGTATGCCATGCCTAGTGGAAACTATTCATCTCCTACCAGTATTGCTGAAACACAGAACAATAGCTTTCAGTATCTGTCATCAACCACAATTGACTTCACAATGGAGACTCATCAGCGAAAGCCATAAAGATTTCTAGATATTGGAGAACTGCTATTTACAGACCACAGCATATGTTAAAACAGAATACAGTACCAGATCTACTACATTACAGTTGACTATTTTCATGCTATAATTAAAGTAATTACTTCACTTTAAAACTAGTGCATTCTAAATATGTTTAATGACTAAAATTTAAAAGAGTAATTATGGTATTAATGCATGAAATTATGTTGTAGTATATTTATACTAATTATAACTAGTCAGCTAAAATAACGATTTCTGGCAAAGTTTCTTCTCCACAAGGCAGTAGTTCTCAAATTGTGGATCATGACTTTTTTGGGCGTCAAGTGACCCTGTCACATGGGTCACATCAGATATCCTATGCAATCAGATATTTACATTATTATTCATAACAATAACAAAATTAAAGCTACAAATGAGCAATGAAAGTGATGTTATGGTTGGGAGTCACCACACATGAGGAAATTACTAAAAAGCTATAGCATTAAGACAGCTGAGAACCACTACTGTTTAGCAAAGGTGTTCATGATCTAAGAACCCATAGGACCAGCACACTTTGCTGGAGGGTTTATACAGAGAAAGAATGTCTTTTATCCCCATTCATGGAGTGATTATTCAATCTTCTAATAAGTTATCAGAAATTATTTATGAAAATACTGCTATCTAATGGTGAATAAGTTTAAGAGCTAGAGATTTTTTACCACGTCAGTATTATCTGTGACTTAATGCTGACTTGTTTTAGCTTGTGTCACTGGGAATAATTGTTATCTTACAGGCAGAAACATCTCAATCACTAGAGTTTTTGCCTGATTATTCGATTTTTAAAATTTCCTCACCTTAACTCTCAGAAATCCAGAGATGTTGGTTGCTACCCCAGATTTATATATTTTCTCTCCTTTATTTAAATTTACTTAGAAGTTGGCATACTTCCAAATACCACCCTCTCCCTTGATGTTTCTGCTGCAGTGCATTTCAGAGATGATTCAATCCATGTGTTTCTGATTCGTTTATTCTCATGTCATCAAAACATTGTTTGCTTAGAATTGTTGGATGCCCACGTAGTTCTACCAAACTCATTTATACACCATGTCCTTTAATAGAGCAAAGGACAGGGGTTGTAAGCCCAAGAAACTGGTAGAAAAGTGTTTTTAATTTTAAATTTCTACAGATCATGGCAGCCCATGTTCCCATTTTTAAGTAAGTCTGTTCAAGTTACCATAACAAAATATCCCAGGTTTGAAGTATTCAAACAGAAAGCATTTATTTCTTACTGCTCTGTGACTAAGCACTCAAAGATCAGGATATTGGCAGACCTCGATGTTGATGAAAAGTTTTTTTCCTTGGCTTATAGACAGTTCCTTGTTCAGTATTTGGCTTTTCTTTGATGGACTGGAATGTAGAAAAGATATCACTATTTTCTTTCTCTCTCTCTTCCTTTTTATACAAAGACACTAATGAAATCACAAGAGTAAGCCTGTCAATTTCCTCTTGAAGATCACACCCCAAATATGACCTTACTGGAATGGATTTGTCATTTTTACTTTTTTGGTGAGAGGCATGATGAGAGGCATTAACATTTAGAATTTAATAGGATAAATAATTAAAAGTACATTAAACAGGCTTTTTAACTGAATATGTTCTTTTGCACAGCATGAAAGGAGTTACCCACAGCATCCTCTAGCCTGTAATCTTGGGAACATATTAAATCCCATTTGATCAACTACATTTCATTGTGATTTGTAACAACAGAAAAAAAAAAGAAGCAAGTGGCAAGGCAGAAGTAGATGTGACTGATAAGCTAGCTACTAATTTTGATACTGAATGAATGATTAGATTTATACATCAGCCTAGAAGGGCAAGTTCAAAAGAAGCTAGTGTTACACTTCAAAAACAAGATTAATCACTATATCAAAGACCAATACTTTCTCTAGAGCTAAAGGTAGGATTGCCTAGGGTCTATTATAAAGTATATGAATTCAGGGGATACAGAGATGCCTCAGTGGTTAAGAGTATTGCTTTCTCTTCCATAAGTCAGAAGTTTAAGTCCCAGCACCTACATGGCAGTTCATAGCCTTCTGTAAATCCAATTCAAGGGGATCAAACACCTTCTAACCACCTCTGATACTAGGTACCCATGTACATAGGTGGTACACATACAGGCATGCAGAAAGAAAAAAAATAAATATATATATATATATATATATATATATATATATATATATATATTTAATAAATATGTGGTTATTTTCATGTATGCAACCAACTGTGTGATTAGGTCACTTCTCTGTGTTTTCAATTTAGATTGTGGGAAAGAAAGCTTGGTGGGGTGTCATTTTAAATACTAATATCCTTCCTACTTAAATGGCCACAAGGAACATAAACAAATAGGTTGTAAAACACAGATAATATTACAGTTAATGGATATAGTTGTTAGATGGTTATATGACTATACATGGTGGAGTTCTGTGAACCTTATTTCATAACTAAAAATATGTAAAACTCTTCACCCATACCCCATGAGCAACTCTATCCACCACCTTAGTTCACCAAATTTGTTGTTAGTGCATTCTTACTTAGGTCTGTTGTTAATTTTCTAACAGAGGTGGGTAGGTATTTGTTCATATCTCTTCTGCAATATTATTTACTCAACAATAGTTGAAGCAGAAAATGACGTTAGGAAAGTTGACTTACATCACCTCAAATATCTTATGAAGCTCATTTTTTCACTTCACCAATTGTTGAAGAGGTTCTCAGTCCTCTTAAAATCTGTGGCATTTCATTTTAAGATGGAGCCTATAGCAATGGACTTATTCTTCTGGTCTCCAAATGTATCTGTGTGATATGCTACTCTTAGCCAACTCTTCAGATTTTGATTTTCAAAAGAACCAAGTGAGAAGCTTCTAAGATGTTCTTGGGACATAGTAGAGAGGAAAGGGCTCTAAGTCATAGACCAGAGTTTTCACATCAGTTCTGTCACTTATTAGTATCATTCCTAGTTGTTTACCTGCAAATTGTTTTTGAAATAAGAATTTGTATTCTGATTCCAATCTTTTCAGTTCTATCTAGCCAAGGAGAAAAAAAATTGTCACAGATGTTAGGTATCTTCAAGTCAATCTGTGATATAGTCAAATTTGAAGTCTGGCTTGACCAAAAAAGGAAAGAAAGAAAGAAAGAAAGAAAGAAAGAGAGAGAGAGAGAGAGAGAGAGAGAGAGAGAGAGAGAGAGAGAAACTCTTAATTGGCTTTATAGATGAAATGTAGCCATAAATCTTATGACAGGATAGGCTCTGAAAAAAAATTTGTTTTTACTTGATTACATATCTATTCCTTTGAAAGTTTCAGTTCCATGGAAACCACACACATTCAGTCACAGTAAATCTCAAAATCCTGTGGGAAACCAATTATTAGTATTTTTTTTAAAAAAAAGAAAGACTGATTGATGATAGAAAATAAACACAAAAAGGCAGAATGCATAAGTGAGATACAGACAAACCATGGAAACAACAAACAAACAAACAAACAAAACACCACAGACACATAGATAATATGCCTGAAACTCACTTGACATGTGTTCCCGTTTTCCTGCCTCTATCTCCTGCAGGACAAATTCAACCTAAACAGACCTCTAAACACTGTAAAAGTCCCTTAAACTCTTTGCAACTTGTCAAACCCAGTCTTGCCAATGTCATGGGATTTATAAGAGTCATAGAAATGCATCTCTGAGTATGTCTGCCAGGGCGTCTTCAGAAACATGTAAATGAAGAGGAAGACTCATCCTGAATGTTAATGATGTTAGCCCATGTGACAGAGTCCTAGACAAGCCAAAGGAAAAGTGACAGAGGCCCAGAGCTTTTCTGCCTTGCATTTCTTCCATAACATCCATAATGTGTTATGACCTCGAAATGAAGCCCAAACCATGCTTAGAAATTTGCTTCTGTCAAGCATTTTGAAAGAGAAATAAGAAAACTAATTCATTATTAAACTGGAAAGGAATAAGCAATTTGATAGTGATGAAGATTCTTGTTACCATATTTCCCAATTTCTCACACTATAGCCCTGGGTGGAACCAAGGAGTTGAAGCTTAACTATATAGAAGCCATACTATGAGGATATTTAAAGAACAGAGCATTAACTGGGACAAACATTTAAAACAGTACTTTGAGGTGCAATATTTTGTTTGATATTGATCCAGTGGTGAGAAAACTTATTTTTTTTCTTTTTAAAGATTTACTTAATATATGAATGCTCTACTTGTATGTGCATGTGTGTGCCAGAAGAGGGGATCAGATCCCATTACAGATGGTTGTGAGCCACTATGTGGTTGCTGGAAATTGAACTCAGGACCTCTGGAAGAGTAGCCAATGCTCTTAACATCTGAGCCATCTCTCCATCCCCAAGACTTAATTTTAAAGTTGGCCTCTCTACTGAATACACATGAAAAGATAGGTGATCGTCTAGTTATCACATTGATTAACCATAGTCAGTAAATGTGTACAGAATCTTAAATACTATTCATAAGGCCATCAGAATTTGTAATACATTTAGTATGATTGAAAAGAAAACAAGAATTTCCAAAGAAATGTTTAAGATATCTTAGTGTTTTTTACAAAACATTTTCATTTAAAGTGAAGAATGAGAAGAGCCATATATTTTATGTATTACCTAAAAGAACAGCTTATGGGAATGTGTCTGTTTGTTTGTTTTTTAATTAAAATGTTTCTTTCTGAAAACTGATGAATGACTTTTGGAGACTCTGTTCTGTCTATTTATACTCTTTTCTTCACTTGTATACACAAAGCAAAGAATGACTTTTTTATACTTACATTTCGACAGTCTGTTATATATGAAAAAATAGTTCATTTGTATGCATAGAGTAAAGGAGGTAAGAAGGACACAAATCATGTTTGTATAAAGTATTACAGTATCTCTCCAGTCAATTGCAAAATTAAACTCATTGATGCACTGACCAAATCAAAACAATGTGCTTTACTTTTCCCAAGAAAATCCCCAGCCCAAATAGCAATTTGGCTTCCTATTTCTTTGCTTAGAAAGTACATTTTCATTTACCACAAGTGTCTAACTTAATCAAAGATACAAACATAGAAACGGTGTCTGGTTCTTGTTTCATTGTGTTTCAGAATATAAATGAGAAACAGTGAGAAATGTACTTTCTGAAGGCATCTATTGTATATAGTCTCAGAAATGTTTATGAATTTCAAACATTTTTAGCTGTAGCTAGAATAAAAGAAAGTTTTTATTACTTAAATATGAAAAATGTATGGAGAATAAAATACTCATTCCATTCCTTAAAGATATAAAGTTCCATGAGTCAAAAGTGTATAGAGTACAAAATTTAAGAGTATATGGAGTCACATAACTCTCCTTTTCCTGGACTTAAAAATAAACAACATTTAAATTTACATATCTCATAATCAGTTTTAGGTGACCACCTAGAAAATGATAGATAAAACTCCACTTTAATATACATGTATCTTTCTAACTGGTGTTAAATTTGAAAGCAATGTGGATAAAGTTGTTACCAGTACACAACTTGTCTAAGAAAAAGTTAATGTGACAATGACAACAGAGGTTTGATGTGTTTCTCAGGCCACCTTTTAATGCTATTTCTCATTATTGTAGATGATTAAACATAGCTTAGACAAAAACTCATACATCTTCGTAAAAACTATCAGCTATATGATCACTAGTCTGATCAACCAGAGATGTCACCAACTGTGTTTTCATAGTATTCAAATACTCCAGAGGATGTCTTTACCCACAAGGTTGGCAAATATTTAAGTTTAGTGAAATTCTTTCTTGAAGAGTTGTTAAGAAATGGCAGCCCTTCCTCAGTCATGCATGGTACATCTCTCTCACAGTTCCTCCTCTCAAGCCTCATGAATCATAGAGAAAGAGGAGTAAAAAGATTACAAGAGCCATAAGCAATAGATGACTTAAACTAAAGAGTGCTTCTAGATACAATAGGACAGTTGTTACAACATGCACAAGCCCTGTAAGAATTCAAGCCCGACAAAACCCCAGCATGAAGGGAGGATGTAGTCATGAATTCCCATATCTAACTGAGGTGTTATTGGTAATTGACAGCTGATAGGAGAGGAATTTTTAAGGGTGTGGCCACTAGTTTGCTGACAATACTTTTGAGTAGGTAGCTACACATACACAAAGAATGTATGTGCAGCACAAACTGGATATGGTAGATTAAAGAAAAAATAAGGACACATGTTTGGTCGGTTACAGAATAAAGACGGAGGATAAGATATATTGAGATAGAGATAGAGAAAGATAGAGATAAAGAGAGATGATAGAGATAGAGATAAAGATATAAAGATATAGAGATATGAAAAGACACATAAAATATGTCAAAAAATTAGTAAAAACATTTTAAAAGGGACTGACCACCTTACATACTGCTGATTTACACACAACATGAACAATCTACTATAGACTATTTTGCAATTTCCATCAGAAACACATATGTATTTCCCTTTTTCAGCTCCTATTCAAAAACTGGTCTTAGAAATATAGTGACAAAATGGATAAAGTATATCTAATAAGACTAAGTACCACTATCAGATATTGAGATAATTCATGTACCAGCAACAGAGAAATGTCTGAATTTTTATGAATCCTCCACTACACACCACAATCCTAATAATAAACCAAGGCAGATCTCTATAAGCAGCTTTAAACAGATCCAGAATGTATATTCTTCAGTAAATAATCAAGGTACCAAAACATACTTATGGAATTTTTGCAGACTAGAGATTTGGTTACTTATACATTTAATCATAATTTATTGCAGAAGACTTTGGCTATTTAAGTAAACAGAAACAAGGCTATTTATGCTGATAAGGACAGACACTGGTGTGAATATGTTGAAGGATCTGAAAGCAAATTCTGATTGATCCCTGTCTTACAGTTTTCACTTTCAATTTAAATGTTCCTTATAACCAAAAAACAAGGTTAGAGTTTTTAAAATCCATCCTTAGAAATCACACATTAAACCTACTGAACTGAATCACATGTTACCTGAATAGCAGCAAAGTCTTATTGCTGGTCGTTTTATGTCAATCTTTCTGAGTGTCTATGCTAAGTGGGAATATTCAAATTATAAAACAAACAATCATAAGATTGCCTTAAGTGTTCTTGCTCTGTGAGTGCACTAAAGTGCTGAAGTAACTCATTGAACTTGCTAGCAACTCAGTGTTTCACTAGGACTGACTGAATTGATTCTTAAAACACTATCCTTGAAGTAAAATGTGACAATGATTATCTTAATTTTAAAACATTAGTATAAGTTTATTTTAGTTAATATGTACTCATGTTTCTTATTGTTACAAGATTGTTACAAGATACTGTGCATATAGATATGTTACAGTAATTGCATAAAGAAATCCTCCTTAACTTTATCAACTAACCAGATTTTTTTTATTAAAAGAAATATATTTTGTGATGTTGATTAACATGGGCAATCATAATCTCCATATGCTGAACCTTTTATAAGACAGACTTTGTTACATACACCACATTTCACACGACCCTCAGGACTTCTAATAAAATAGAAGACCCTCGGGCTTAGACAACAAATATATATTATAAAATTCTATGTTGGATGAAACGGAAAGACTTGTCAAGCACTCCTCAGCTCATATCAAGCAAAGAATGTTTGAATATGTATCCATAAGATAACTGTGCTATATTTAGAACAGCAAATATACTTAGGATATTCCATAAAATTATATTTCAAAAGCAAAATACACTGATAAATTATCTTTTATACGTTTAATTCTTTTGGCCAGAATCTGAATTTGGCCAAGGACAAGGAAATGGGCTTCAGGCAAAAATCTGATGTTAGGCTAGAACAAAAAAATAATTTCAGGCAGGAATCTAAATCTTAGGCTAGAACAAAGAAGTAGACTTCAGGCATGAAAATGTGACTTTGGGTTAGGACAGGGAAGCTGGCTCAGATATTTTGGTCATCCTGATAAACTCTTACAAACAGTGATCAAGGGAGTGATGACAGGACTTTGTTTATTGCCTTGCTTGTTCTTTGACTATTTATGTTAATTGTCTTGCTTGTGCCTTGACTATTTGAATCTATTGTATTGCTAGTCCCTCAACCTAGAATGGACCTTAATTCTTGCATATAATTAAAATGATATAAAAGCAGATTGGAATTTTTTTTTAAAAAAAATGCAAGAGAAGTGGGCTTAAACCATTTTAAGTTCCTTGGTTATTTTTGCATAAGAGGTGCTGATTAATGTAAAGCATTATATGCACATGTTCAATTACACACATACATGCATATTATATGCAAGGTATTTAAAACATTTATTTTCTACCTATTTCTCTTTACATATTTCTTTCTTTCATTCACAACCACTGTTACCAGTTTCAGAGACTTATCTGGAAAGATATTGCGTACATAACACTTCATTTACCTATCTGTGGACATGGATGTGGATGAGAATGAGATAGTAGTGTATTATGCATTTTCACAAATGATTCTTGGATTTTTCAACTAAATGTATAACTGGTGGGGGAAAAAAAGAAACAAACAAACAAACAAAAAAAAGCCCAGTTAATTCATGAATGAAAAAAGCAACCAAGTATTTACTCCATTTTAAAGAAATTAACTTGCTAGCTAATGATAAATTCTTTATATATTTATATATGGAGTAGAAATAACTGAGTCAGAATTTTTCTGTTTTGTGCACCTCAATAATAACGTGAATTAGGAAGCATTGTTGCCAGGTACTGCAACTCTTGCTTTTGAGTAAATATATACCTTCATAAACAGGAATCAACCTTATACTGGGTATGGTATCGTGGCATACATGTTGTTAGCATCGACTTGAAAGTATTTTTTTCCTTGAATGTGCTGGCAAGTTCTACATTAGCTTAAAACAGGAACTTCAATTAATACTTCCATCAGATTGGACTGTGAAAAAAACCACCACACATTTTTTTAAATTAATGATTACTACAGTAGAGCCCAGTCCATTGTAGGTGGGCCATCCCTGGGCAGGTGGTTCTGAATGGAATAGCAAACAGGCTGAACACATTAGCAGATTGAGACAGCAAGCATAACTCTTCCATGGCCTCTACTTCAGTTTCAGCTTCTAGGTTTCTACCCTGCCTGAGTTTCAGCTTTATTTATTTTCCCCTAGTCATAGAAGGATAACAGAAGCTGAAATCAATGCATTCCTCCCAAATTGATTTTGTTTATCACATCAATAGAAATCCCCATGCCATAAGAATTTATTCCGAAATGTTCAATTTGAGCTCAGTCAGTATAATTATGACTTTCGTGAAATAGCATGATGACAGAAATCAAAGATTAATGGTATTGTGATAACTAAATCAACCATACTTGAACCTGGGCAGGTCTTTAATTGAATCATATATATATATATATATATATATATATATATATATATATATATATGCAGGTAAATGGCTGGAAGAATTTAAAAAATTCTAAAAGGGTGTTTAAATGTAATTTGTAGGTCATAATAAATAAAACTATTATGTTAGCCCAGTTTTAATTCAACTTCACAACGGCCAGCTTAAGTAAAATATATTCATGAAATGGCATCAAGGAGTTGTTGTGATTTTCTATATGTACTGTTAATTGTATTAAAAGATGTGAGAGCTAGAGTTGCAGTAACCACAGGTAATATATGAAGTGTGCAAACTGCCTCAAAATATTTCTAACTTAAAGAAGATAGTGCATTTGATCGATGAATTAAGAGTGGTGGAGTTCTGATTGTTTTGAATCTGAGTCGCGAACTGGAGTTTTTAATAAAATATGCTACATCTCTGTCCATATTTGACCCCTTACATAGCTGAGAATAATAATAATAAATGGATTATTAGTGAGAATTTTGCTGCAATGGGTGGAGTTAAGTGAGATCAAGTTAATGTACGTGTGATATAGGGGATGGATGCTGAGTACTGGAGAACAAGAGCATGAAAATAGCATTGTAATAAAAAAAAGACCAATAAAATAGAATTTTCTTTAAAAAAAATCAGGACACTATCTCGACACAAATCCTGAATATAAAAAAGTGGGTTTGATTGAAGTGTAAATTAGAAAGATACACAACAGAAGACAGTCAGGAAATCTACAGTTGCAGGTATAATGATATAATACTCAAAGAAAATAAATCTTTACATTTCATGGAAATTTTTCTATCACAATAGTTAAATGAATTTTAAATGTGATAAGTGTTGAGAAATCACTTTGCATTTACAAATGAGTTTCATCAAAACATGAATTTTGATGTCAGTACAATCGAAAAAAATTCCAATAATTCAAAAGTAGATGAGATTTAATTCTTGTCTGCATCTATGCATTAGAATTTTTTCTTTATGTTGAGGCACTTTTCCATGTATCCTCTCTGGGCATACATTTTCCCACCAATAGGAAAGTTTCAAAGATTCAAAATGTCAGATCCAAAACAAATAATTCCTTAATAGTCTATGGATGACATTATATAATTGAGTGACACAACTTAATTTTCTCTTCCCTTTAAAATAGCCAAAATGCTTGCATAATTTCAAGCTGAAGCATATCAATGCTATTTCTTTATTTCTAGATGTGCTTACAGTTTCTTTCAATTCACCTTAGTCTACATCAATTAAACACACACACACACACACACACACACACACACACCAGCATCAGTCTTCCATGCACATTTTGGAAACTTAGAAAAGTATAAAGGCAGAAGTAAATTACTAGAAAGGAATTTATAATTGCATGAACCTTCCCAGTCACTTCAGAAAAAAAAAGAGAGAATTTTAATAAACAATGAACTTCTTAAAACTATCCAAGCAATAGTTATCAAAACTCAAAGTCAGCTCCCCAGGGAGACACTGAGGACTTTGAGGTTCTGGCTAACATTTGCCCCCTGGTTGCTATTGCATACAGCTCACTCACCTCTCCTTTTTGCTGTAAAGTTTATCCTTGCATATTCCAGGGCAAATTTGTTTAAGGAATAAAAGATGAACTGCATTAAAAAGAAGACTTCAGCATGGCAGCTGAAATGAAAAGCAATACATTATTTAGGTAAATGCTAACTACGTGGGCAAATATAGAAGACAGATCAGGCTAATACACGTCATGAGAAATGTCCTCTGCTTAATGGCAACTGGATTTAATCCCTGAAGACCTTTGTTCTAGTGTAGTTTTATACCATGTTAGGTTAGGGACTGTGCTAATGGTTCACAGTTAAGGGTGTGAAATGACAGTAACGATTTACATTCCCTTTCTTAGTCTGTCAATGCCAATGCATGAAGCCCATGGACACACAATCTTCAGAATTACGTTTACTCAGATTGACAGAACCTGCCACAGCCAGATCCATCTTTTGCCCATCTGCCATTGGCTCCTCTCAGATATTTTTTGTTTATGATTTGTTTATTGGTTATTTTATTTATTTACATTTCAAATCTTGTCCCCCTTCCCGGGGTCTCTACTTCACAACTCCCTGTCCCATTCCCCCTCCACTTTGCCTCTAAGAGGGTACTCTTCCACCCACTCAATCCTGCCTCACCCCTCTAGCATCCTTCCAGCTGGGCTATCAAGCCTCCACAGGACCTCAAGCCTCCCCTTCCATTGATGCCAGATGAGGTAATCAATCCTTTGCTACATATATAGCTGGAGCCATGGGTCTCTCCATGTGTACTCTTTAGTTGGTGGTTTAGTCCCTGGGAGCTCTGGGTGGTCCGGTTGGTTGATATTGTTTTTCTTCCTATATCTCCTCTCCATTTTTAAATTCATTTTCTTTATGTCTTGACCAGCTCAGTCAAGATAGCAAGCTAAGTGAGGCAGGTGTGGGTATCCACCTGGCAGGGCTGAAGGCACAGGGACACCTGAAGAACAAAGAGTTGCTGTTGAACCTCAAGTCACATAATGTCCAGAGCCATTGTAGTGAAGATGTCTTCCAGACAGATACAGTAAATCAAAGAAGATAAATTATTTTTGCATTTGGTTCTTTATTTGTTTGGTAAGTTGGTTTTGGGGTTTTTGTTTGTTTTTATTGTGTTTTGGCTTTGTTTGGTTTTTTGTTTTGTTTTGAGATGCTGGCATGTATTTCAGGCTGGTCTGTATCTCCTTATAAATCTAAGGATGACTGTTTACCCTAACTCCCAACCCTGGGCTTTATAGGTACGCATCAATCTTATCATGCAATTCCATAATAAATAAATACCTTTAATTATGAGGTATCCCAAGGATTATGTTTGAATATCATTACAAACCTCTTAAAATGAAAATGGGGCCATGCTGTTTTGGAATAGTATAAATCAAACGTGAATTGACTCTAAGTTTCTAATATTGTTTTTACTGTAAAAATTAAAAGAAAGTAAACCATATTTCCTGTTTTTCTTTAAAACAATCAGTATTGATACAAAAATTATCCTTTCCTTAATGAAAATTAAATCATACATATTTTCATTTTCCACCTGTATAGATTAAATCTGTACTTGAAAACTTTTCTTCAATTTTTTTCCCAAAAGAAACTATGGAAGTCATTCTTTTATGTATTTTAGAGCCCTCTAGTCTGTTAAGTCAAAATGTAGGCATTGGTTTAATACCAGTAGGTATACTAGAAGCCTAAAAAGCGACACACTTTTAAAGGCAATTCTGTTTTTCTGATCCAGCACTAAAAAAAAAAAAAAAAACATGAATTCAGTCTCTTTCTGTCTTCAATTGAATGCACTGAAATTTACAAGGAGAATGTTTGTAAAGATGAATGAGAGGAGGGAAGTGAACGCCATTACTCTCCAACGTACATTTGATATGTGCTGCTCCTGGCCTCCTCTGAGAGTTTCCATGGTGCCATGTGTTAGGGAAGCCAGCTTTAATCTGTAAAGATGAATCTCAGCCTCAAAACTCCCACTGGTTTTAATGGGGGTGACATAGCTACATGTCACAACAGACTTTGGAAAGGGACCCCTGAGTGTCCAATTATTTTAAGTGCTTTTCCTCTTCCTTGTCACTCAACTGATCACAGTGGATTTATGTGCCTATAACACTCCTCTGACACAAACTTCCGGAGGAATGGTTCCATAATTCAATCCCTGTTAATGTTGCCTTAAAAATTAAGTGTTTCCTCAAGTTTTAAATAGATAACAGCACTTTCTAACAACTGCATGTTTTGGATACAAGTTTATTACTTAGGCAGGGCTTTAAAAAATCTGGCAAGGAAGTCTTTTCCTTTTCTAGTAAAATGGGGGATGTGGAAAAGAAGGAAAAGGAAAAATGGTTAAGAGAAACATCCTGTCCAATGTCCCAGAAGAACATCTTGAATATTGAACTGGAGAAGGGATGTTTTTCCAATATTGTCTAAATAAATGGGGAAGGCTCATCGCCTTCAGAAAGTTGCCCTTAATCACCCTGCCTCCAGCTTCAAAGTGTTTTTTCTAGAATTTGTTCTTGCCACGAATTCTCCATTTTATAATCATTTCTAAGTCTATAATAAATATATATAAATTTACCCTAGTCCCCTAAGTTTCATCCAGAAACCTGGGTATAGCCACAGTTCAAGTCAAATGACCTATTACTAAATGACTATTTTTTTTTTCATATGGCATGCCTACTTAGAATGGGAAAATAGAAGCAGTTATTGCTCTCTTGTTCATCCTAACACTCAGGCAGGATTGGCAAGCAGGTTAGATATAATGAAGTTCCAGTGAAACACATGTCTGCTATTCACTTAGCATAATACAAAGCTGATCTGTGCTGCCTGGATGAAATGACCCATCACTGCCCTAGTGTGTGTGAGTATCTCTGTATGCCCTGGTCTGCAATTAATACTATTCCTTGTCACATTAGTCCAAGAAGACCATTAACCCTACATCGGTTTGTGCATGCTTCCTTCCAACTAGTTTTCTGTGCTATTAAAAATGAATAAAAATGGGCATTAGGCTTTAAAGTCTTTGCTAGAGAATTATAAGATTTTCTTTTGTTTTATGTCTAAGAACAAAGAGAATTGACAAGTATATAATACATATGACTACTTCCATAACCATGAGCTGATAGTATATTTTCATTTATTTGTAAGTTTGAAGCAATTTGAAGAATTACAATCTTTTCGTAATGTTTGAAAATGTGTTTTCTTCTCTAAATTGTGAATATCACAGGCAATCTAAGAAATCCAAATAGACTCTATTTCTGTTTTTAAGTAAAAAAAAGTGAAACAAAATTGCAATCAGATGAGCCATTTGATTACTTTTCAAAGGTAATAGCTTCAGCATGATCCAAAAATTCAGTATTTTAAAATGAAACATCCACCTACGTACTGGACAAATTGCCCAAGTCTAGACTAGCACAGTGACAAACTGAAAAAGAGACAGGAAAATATAATTTTGATCTTATAAAGATAAAACTGCCTAAAAAGAATATCCATTTTTATTTGAACTATCATTTATTTGATTCACATAATCATTCAAATATGAATTAACAAAATTTCCTGGGAAACATCCTTTAAGCTCCACAAATTGAATTTTCCTCAGAACATTCAAAGATTTAGTGAATATGTTATAAGAATTTAGTATGAACTATGTTCTGGGAACTATCTGTAAAAGACATAAATTATCTGCCTTTTCAAAAGTAGAGAATTATTGATCTTTTTTTATTTTTGTTTTCCACGTTGATTTGTTCTTTACGACGGTAAAAACATAAGTGGAGGTTAAAATACTCGCCTGAGCTGCTGTTTCTTGAGGAAGAAACCAAGTCCAGCTAGACTGCATAAGCAGCAGCTCATCTGATGCCCCTTGGACAGTTTTCAGTGTTGACACTTCAACCACAGCAATACCTTTGCAGTCTCTTCTCTATCGCACTCTCAAAGACAGGAGTGCTCAGATTAAAAATCAGATAAATATATAATAATCTTGAATTTCTCTCTGGGTTTGTTCTAATTATTCATTGGTTATTTAATTTCACACATATTTGTGAAATAAAAATGCAAATAAGGAAATGTGTGAAGTAATTATTTGGCACTAATATTTCTCCTAAAGTATTTCCATCTACCTGAAAGCTATATTATTGTCATAAACTTACAAACTACTACAAAGGATGTGAATAGAATGTGAATAGGTAAATTTACATGTTTGTGTGAGAAAAAATAAAAACATAGCCAGCAGATTTCAGAAAGGTTGAAGCATAAACACAGAGAGAGAGAGAGAGAGAGAGAGAGAGAGAGAGACAGAGACAGAGACAGAGACAGAGAGAGACAGACAGAGAGAGAGAGAGAGAGAGAGAGAGTTTATAAAAACAACAGAGAAAATCTCCAGTGCTCTGCCCCCAGCAATGGCCCTGCACACTGTGCACCATTTCTCTCAAAGTTCACACAAACTAACATCCCGCCAAATGAACAACTGGGAATGATTATGGTTGTGTACATTGAGTAATTAATTAAGTAAAATTTGAATTAATGAATGTTCTGTTATGTTCTTGAAGATTATGACCAATGACAGGAGAGAAGGTGTAGCAGAGACAGACAGACAGACAGACAGACAGACAGACAGACAGACAGACAGAAACATAATGTAATTTACACAAGTAAGTACGAACCATGAGTTTTGCAGGCACAAAACCTGGCTTCCAAGGGTATTCTCTCATCACCATACAAGAACATTCCAGAAATCATGTTCTCAATGGAATCAACTGAAAATCAAGGTTTTGAAAATCATAAGTGGACACCTGTTAGTTTTGACTGTGGCCTGCTTATAGGTTTTACTTTTCCGAAGGGCAAATGCACTCAAAAGCTGCATCTGCTGAGGGACAAATAGCCACTTTAATGAAGTGATTTGGAAACTGTGGTCCCATAAGACAAACTTGAAACTTAGCAGGTATGTAGATTCCTCAAAAGTTCATAAAAATGGAGGTAAGTAGAGGGGAAGGTCAAGCGCTTTTACAGGGTCAGGCAGTATAAACAGAAAACTACGTGTGTGATAGGAGAGACATGATTCCATCAATCAAAAATAAGTGCAAGAAAATAGAATTATATAAAATGTAGTTTTAGTGCTATAGTAACATCCACAATGAAGTGACTTTACACCCTTATTAAAAACTATAATTCAGAAAATGACTTATAGGGCAAGGAGAAATTTGGATACTACACAGGTAGCTGATGTTGAATAACTTTTAAAATTTGTTACTCATTGGCTAGAAAAATCATTTAGCTTAACCCTAACTGCAAACTGTCTGTAGACCAAATGACCACATTTGTTTCTCACAACCTATGTAGGTATGGATGAAGAATTAATGCCGGGGACAGGCTATGGGGGTGATAGCTGCTTGGACAGATGTTGATATCAAAGAACTGATTATTGACATTTTTAAATATGTAAAATGAAATAATAAGGAAAAATAAACAAAGTCAGGGAACTAGAACTACCCACCAAATGGTTGGTTATTGTTTAGAGATAAAAGTTCAAATGAACCCAAAATGATACAGAAAAGAAATTATGTCTCTGAAAAGAAAATATGAGATTGTAATTATAAATGAATATTAACTATTTAATAAAATTATCTTGCGAGATTAAAATTCCTGTATAATCTAAGTAGCAAAGCTTGTGCAGAAGTCTTAATGGTCTTAACAGAGCTGCTCAATGATCCCAATTCTGCCTGGGAATAGGGAATGCACAGTTTATTTTCAGTTGCAAGGAGTCAAAGACCCACATTCCCTTACATAGAGCAACAACCTCCTTTCTTTGGAACATTAGTTACTTAGTGATGGGTTGCTTATTTCTTTGTTTTTTTTATAAACAATGAATCTATTGTAATGTATTTTGGGGGATCATTTGCTCCTTGCAATAAATATCCTCTTTCATCTCCTTACCATGTTCTGGTAGGAAGTGCGTGATAAGCTTACGCAGGAGCCTAAGTAAGTGGACAAGGAGATAAGAACTCAGTTGAACTCAGCTCAATTCCCTAGGGAGTAATGCTCAAGCCACGGATATTACAAACAATGGTGCAGAACACAGGATGTCTACAGTGTCCTCTCATCCTCATGGAGCAGATCCTGAGAGTTCTTGGCCCTCATGCTTTCTAGGATGGAGTTGATCTGAATCTTCTTGCTTTCCCTTCTCTCTTTCTTCCATTTTTCTTTCTTCTTCCCTTCCTTCCTTTCTTTCTTTTTTCTCCTTTCCTTCTTTCTTTCCTTCCTTTTTTCTTTCTTTGCTTTTTTCTCTTTCTGTCTTTCTAATTTCAGAGAAAAAGAAAATTAAATATTTTGACATTTCATTTATTATGTGAGTAATAAAAATATTAAAATGTCCCCCAATGTACCCAATTCAGATTAATACAATTAAATGTAAATAATGCATCCCAGATAACTTAGCTTATAAGGATACAGTGAAAAATATTCGCAACACAGGCTATTTGTTTGAAGCTAGTATTATTTTTGCTCATTTTTAGATATGGAAAAGGCTCTAGAAGATTAAATAAATTACAAAAAATAATGTTTATTTATTTATCTAGTGGAGAACGTTAATAAAGCTAGCACAGTAGGAAATAAATATAACGGGTTCAGTTCAATGGACTAGAGTACAAGATGCAAAGAATAAGCCCAAGGATATATGCGCAGCCATTTTCTAGGCATCAAGAATACTCTAAGTCTCAAGGACAGCCTCCTCTATAACAGTGCTGAGGAAAGTTAGATATTTAAAAGAAAATGAAAAATAGCTATTTTTTTTATTCTCGCAACAAAAATTACCTTGAAATGGATAAAAGATTTCATACAGAAGACAAGACACTGAAAATCTCATGGAGGAAGACAGGAGAAGTTCCTTTGCATATGTCCTAGAAATGCAGAAATTTGGATTTCATGCTCAGGGCTCAGGTAACGATAGCAAAACTGAGCTAATGGAAAAGAATCATGAAAAGGAAGCTTCTCCACAATAAACTATTAACAAAATGAAAAGGGTACTTTCAGATTAAGAGAAAACATTTGCAAGCCATATGCCTTCTAAGATTTTCATAGACAGTAATATGCATTGTGCATGTTCAGTGTGCAATATATTGTGGAACTCTGTATATAAATTATTCCACAGCAAAACCCAAAAACATTAAAATAAAAAGTGATACAGAAATTGGCAAAAGACATGACCAACTATGTTTCCAATGACACGCTACTGATAACATTGCTTCAGATACTGTGCACGGACCATAAAGGAAATGAAAACAAAGAAAACAAATTATCACATTGCATACATTCAGGTGGCTGTAGTCAGAAGGACAATTAAATAAAGGTTATCCAGGATGTCTGGGGAAAAGAAGGCCATTAGGAAAAAAAGATAAAAGTTTAGTGAGATCCATAATTCTTTCTGTTGGTTTGTTCAAAAAGAAAATGAAGTCAGTACTTTAAAGAAGTATATCTGAATTCCCAAGTCAGCTACAGCATGATTCAAAGTAAGTGAGACACAGAAGCAGAGATCTGTCAATGAGTGTATGGTTTAAGGGACGGTGATACCCAGTTGACTTTCAGTATCCACAGGGTAGGTCCCGATACTCAGGCAAATGTTAAAATTGTCTGACGCTGAACTACCTTTATGTGTGATGGTCTAGTATTTGCAACTTTTTATTTATGTTTATTATTTATTATTTTACAGTTTTTAAATTTTTTAACCTTTTAAAGATTCATTTATCAATTTATTTTATATGAGTACACTATAGCTGTCTTCAGACACACCAGGAGAGTACATCGGATCCCATTACAGATAAATTGATGGGAATTGAACTCAGGCCCTCTGGATGAGCAGTCAGTGCTCTTTACTGCTGAGCCATCTCTCCAGCCCCCAACACTTTAGTTTTCATATATTTTAACTGTCTTTAGATTACGTACAGTACAAAATGAATATGATTTACCTTATTGTCATGGCTCACTATTTAAGTAAAAAAAGTTTAAAAAAAAAAAAAACACATGCATGTTCAATACCAAAATATTTTCATTAATGATTGTGTTAAGTCCATGGATGGCTGTACACTCTTCATTTTACAGCAAGCAGAAAGGTATATACTAGTGAGAGACAGAGATAGAGACATACATACATACAGACAGACAGACAGACAGATCCTGACATTTGTCACAATGTGGATAAAAGAAAAGAATTAGTTCTCAGTGAAATAATCCAAACAGAATTAGAAAACAGAAAAAGTAGTCTATTCAGGGATTTCCCAGAGGTTGGAGGATGAGGAAAATGTAGAGAGACAGAGGGTATGGGTGAAAGAGTATATGCTGAAGACCTTAGACTCTAGTGATCATAGATGACAGAAAAATTTGCTGATTTAAACTTGCAAAAACAGTAGACCTCAAATGTTCTCAATGCTCAGAAAAGAACTTTCTGAGTTGATGAATACATTTAGTAGCTTGACTATGCTGACCATGTCACAAGATATATTTATCAAACAATACATGTTTTGCATTTTGAAAAGATAATGAACTTCACAAGATTTTCTTTTGATTAATACAAATTAGGAAATGCACACATACATTGCAGAAACAGTCTGTAAATACCTTGATTTGATTTGTAGTTTTCAAAAACATGACAAAATAAATTTCTGTTAAACTAAAACATAGGAGAGAGAGAGAGAGAGAGAGAGAGAGAGAGAGAGAGAGAGAGAGAGAGAGAGAAGAAAAAAGTGAGAAGGAAAAGAAGGAAAAGAAGACAAAGGAGGACAGTGAAATGAACCTGCTAATTAAGTTTAGAAATGACCTATTTGACTTTGGAGCAGTTTGGTCACTCACACAAATGCTGCAGATTCAGGGTGACATAGCTGTTAATGTTCTTTAAACTTATCAGCTACTTGAATTCTCCTCAAATTAAAAGCTTTAAGCCCTAGTTAAATCTCAGAAGTGATATTTCCTTTGCAACTGAAGAGTGTAGATTATAACTGAACACAAATACAATGAAAATAACATTGAGAATTTGGTAATATCAAAATAGTAAAGTGTTCTCTCTTCTCTATCTAGTTTATGGCCTATCTAAGTGTGTGTTCATGTGCTGAGGTTTTTGAATAATATTAGAAATTTTCCCAGGGAGACGAATGCATAGAGAACCGACAGTGCTCAACACATGCCAGCACATCTGTGATTCCATTCTTGAATTCTATTCTTCCCATTATTTCTGGTCCTTTACACCCACCCCTGCAATGCACTCTGAGATGTTCCTTTGATATACTATTGAGACATTTCTCTTCCAACTTATTCAGGATGTTGTACCATGACTTTAAATTTTCAAGTTCCTGTTTCCAGAAATCCTGTTTTTCCATTACAAATTTTAAATATTCCTTTCAAGTACTTTTTAATCTCTCTGTATAAGACTATTATTTTTTTATTTAAATGAATTAATTCCACCCTGACTCTAATCCTAAGTTCTTCAGGTTGTTGTCCTGTTGCTTCTATGGTTTGCCAAACACAAATGCTTTTTTTTCCTTGTGAACTAAATTCACTTTCTTTGCTCGCCAATGTATTTTCTTTTGAAAAGATATTGAAACATCTGTGATCCTAAACAGAACATTTCTAAAATGGAGTTCAACTCATGGCTCTTTTAAACTATTTACCCTGCTCCTTTTGCCTTCCTTGGCTTGTTTTCTTTGCACTGCTGGGAAAGGTTCTGAAGTTGAGCAAGGTATGAACCATAGGTCATTTTAAGCACTATTTCTTTTGTGGTTTTGGAATATTCATTATCAACCTGCTTCATCTACAGTACTAATAATAATTTTATATCTCTCACCAACATGTGATCATTACATTTAATCTTATAATAAATGGGGAGGGGCATCATAATTTGCAAATAAAATTGAGCATCAGAGAAATTAATTGATGAAATTACTTAATTTTAGTTGATGGATTCAGAGTTTAAAATCTTGCCTATCTAACTTCCAACTTTTCTTCTGGTCCTCCCCATCAGAGGGGGTCATCTAAAAGGCTTACAAAGGAAGTCAAATAGTTCAAAAACATTATATAACCATGTTACACGCATTTATATCTTCATTGCAAGTACTATGGTAATGTCAAAACAAAAAAAAACTTATATAAAACTAATGGTAACACTGTATTTGTATGAGTAACTAAATGGCCTATTTAATTCTACATTACTTCCTTTTGGTTTTACAATTATTGATTGAATCCTGGTGACTATTCCAGAGGTTTTTTTTTTTTTTTCCTGCTACACTTTTTCTTTCAGTGTTATTAAGAGAAGGAGCTGTGAACAGGGGGACAGGTTTGTAATCCCAGGCTTGGTTGGCACACATTTCAGACCAACCTAGGCTTCATCGTGTGGGATACAGAGTGAGACACGGCCTGAGAATAAAAACACAAATCTATGGAAGAAAACTTAACAAGGGAAGTCAAGAAGCATTGTCCCACTAGGAGAGGACAAGACAAGGAATTCTTTATTCAGTGTTGACTCATTTCTCTGCAGCTTATGGATGTCCTTGTTCCTTTTGCCATCTCCATTAATGACAGTAGTTAAGCCCTACAGAGGAAATTCTAATGGATACATTTACAAAAAGCTAAGAGTCACTGGTATAACTTTGAAAACCATCCTTTTAATATGTTTCTGTTTGCTTATGCTCCTAGAACCCCAGGGACGTCTCACCCAACTCTCCAGTGAATTTTCACTGAGAACTCTCCCATTATTAAAGACTTCCTAGTAATTCATTCTAAATTAACTTCCAACTAATGAGCAAGCTATATATTTTATTTGGAGGTCATTTTTCTCTGCAGGACTTCATGAACATTAAGAAAATACAAAACCAAATGGCTCTTTTCTCATTCCTAATGCAGTTGTGATTTGGTGTTCAGCCAAAGAACTGTCAACTGCAAATCCCAGAGTTCTGTAAAATCCCAGGGATTAGGATGTGCTTTGTTGTCACTTCCAGAGACCAGAGTTTTCACTTCCAAGAAACATGTGAGACATGATAACCAAATAGAAAACAAGGGCATATTCTGATACAGATACAAGAATGCCTAAACAATGGATCTGACTCACACTGGAGCATTCCTTTGTGCCATTCAGTAACTTTCTGGTGGACAATTACATGCCTGCATGGGTTTTTTGTTAGTTTTTAAAAATAGAGACTTAATATGCTCTTCCTGCCTCAGTCTCCTGACTGCTGGGTCAACAAGCATGTAGGACAATGTCTAGGCTTTGTCTTGTTTTGCACTTTAAAAGTTTATTCTTATTTATTCTTAAGACAATTAACAAATATACTGCTAGTGTTCTGAATAAACAGTGAAGATATTTGTTGTTTTTCCTCTAGGTTGCTGTGAAATGCTTTAGTCTGATTTAAGAATTCTGAAACCCTCCCACAGATATCTTCAGTACTGTGTGAAAAGTAACTTGCATGACGGAAAGTAAAATTGTGATAACTGAGGCTGAGGTCAGCTTCAGGAAAATTGAGCAAATTACACAAAATTTCTAGTTATACAAACAGAACTGTTTCAACAATTATTATACAGAATGGCAAGTATGGTAAATAACAATATTGTATTTTGAAATTCAATGAGCTATTGCTGTTTGCACTACAAAGATACTGAGTTTGGATGCTTATTAAATCAACTCAGACATTGGATACATACTTTGAAAGATTGTATAATAGAAATAAATGTACATAATTAAATACATTTTACATCAACTAACACTTTTTAGAAATAGGACAAATCTGTCTTTTTAAATTGAACTACATTTTAAATAAAGATTATTTATTTTAAATAACAACAATATAAATGGCATCTCTGGTTATAGATAATGCAGTTCATCAGAAATAATGGTACAGGTATATTCATTTATGTATTAAAGGTTATAGAGCAAGACTTTTTATTTTCTAAACTCCCATCTAAGTTAATATAATTTACAACAAACTTTGAAATAACTTTGATAAACATGCTGATTTTAATTCAATGCTAAATGGAATGAAAGAGATCGAAAATTTACTGTTACTTTGAAAAATCTTGTTAAGTCAGATTACATTTGATGACTGAGTTCTGTGTTTACTATTTACAACTTCCTGGCTAAAGGCACAGGTACTGTAAGACATGTCTTTTTTAAAACATAACCCTACACATCTGTCTAGCACACATCTGGACATGTGGCCAAACTCATCGTTTCCTTCTGTATATCCAAAAACTGTCAGCTATTTCAAAGAGGAGAGCGGAAAAACGTTACATCCTTTTTCTGTCCAGTTTTATAAACTCCTTTTTTTTTTTTTTTTAACCTTTACCCCCAGGATATCATCAAATGTAAAAATAAGCAGTCTGCATTCCTGAGCTGCAGAGAATGCAAGCTGGGAGGATGAAGGGTGTGGGCCTTAGGAATCTCTGCACAGAGTGAAGGGGGAGCCTTCTCTAAAAGGCTCAGACACAGATCCTCTGTAAAGTTATAAAAGAAGACTTGTTTTTTTCAAACAAAAAAAAAAGTGCAATGTGAATACAAAAAGTAGATAGATTGAGTCATGAGGAAGATCTGCAGTTTCAAAGATAGGAATGTCACATTTTATAATGTTAACATTTTCAAGTCACTTGGAAAATGTAGTTTCAAATACAAGTAGCCTTACCTCAAAATCTATGAAGTCAAGAATGATGGAAGTAAGAACAATTTAGAACGTTATACTCATGGAGAACAAGCCTTAGAACAATTACTTCAGAAAAACTTTTTTATTTGATTTTATAATTCAAACCATTTTATTGAAATCATAATTTTTAAGAAACTATTTTAACGTAACATAAAATATAGAAATATTTATGTATAAAAACTTCATAGGAATAATATCTGTAATCTCATAGGAATAATATTTGCAATTAGGGAAAGTAGTGTATCTACTTTCCCTAATTACAAATCAATTATCTTTTGAGAAGATCTATTAAGCAACTTTGATGAAACTTATAGTATTAAAGATTGATTTCAGAATGGACATAGTAGTAGTTATTGAGAGTTCAGCTCTGGTATATTAATCTTGCAAGATTAAGGGAAGTTTCTGAAATCACAGAAATCATTCCTTTTAAGCAAAACATAATAAAGATCTGAATTTTATCACCATTGTCTGCTTTGTTCCCATGGTCAGAAATGATAAGACACACAAACGCACAGGTAGAGTGAAAAGATATAGTTTAAATACAGTCAGTGTTTTATTTTTAATTAACTAACTATATATTTCTAATGCATTTATTATAGTTCATTTATTAAAGTTTAATAATATATGTCAGCTCGTCTTTGACATACTTAAAGCATATCTGTATTCCTGTTCAAATTAATAATGGCAAGGAAACAGAAGAAATATTTGAGCTAAAACTAAAGATGAGTTAGAATACACTGTTTTGTTTTGAGAGTCAACTAGAGCGGTGTAAGAGGACAAGATGCATTTCACTTTTGAGACTTGAGTGGTGGTTTTAAACTTTTCGCCCTGTCCCCCACTTTTTTTCTTATAAAATAACACCAGACAAAAAAATTAAACACCCCATATGTTCTGAATGATTCTTTTATTTTACTATGCTTCTTATGATCCTTCATACTTTATTTCCTTTACAATTCCAGCAGTCTCATAGTGTCATTGGAAGCTATTTGCTTCAAAACTAACAGTGAGGATGTTACTAAATCTTTAATTTTTCCTGGTTATCAAACATAAAAATCAATATTGACAGCTACAAGTTCAGCAAGCTGGTTTTGGAATTTACCAGTGAGTCCTTCTTTTATCTGCTAACAATCATTGAATGGCTACCATATAATACAAGATCCTGTGCTAGATGAATTAATATGACCCTGGGCTACTGACATTCTATCATTGGCTAGCTAAGCATAGGCTTCTTTTTAAATAGGATCCATAAAACCATTGCTTAGTGATTTAGTGAGGCAGAGTCTAAATTAATGATAAGATAAGCCCTTAGAAATAGTGATCACAGGAGTGATCATGGGACTCTTTTTACTGCTTTGCTTGTTCTTTGACTATCAGTGTTTATTGTCTTGCTTGTTCCTTGACTATTTGCATCTATTGTATTGTTAGTTCCTCAACCTAGAACTGACCTTAATACTTGCATGTAATTAAAACGGTATAAAAGCAAAAAGGAGGGGGAGGGATTGAATAGAGGGCTTGGGGGAGGGGAAGAAATGGAGAAAAGGGTTAACATCTGAAATGTAAATAAATAAAATATCCAATGGAAAAAATAAAACAAAAAAAAAGAGAGAAAAAAAGAAATAGAAACTTGTGCTCACAGTCTACTGGAAGGCCAGCCTCAGGTCGGTTTGTCTATTTTGGCTGTATTATTGAGTAACGAGATACTATTCATTATTTAGCCACCAAAAATGTTAAAATGCAGCAAAATAACAGGTAATAATGAAGCCAAGAAATTAACCCAGTGCCATGTTTTTATGTGTATGTTTGTAATGAGTAAGAAAGCATTTCATATATGTAATGATAAATTAAATGCTTTCAAATTATTTCAGATATATAGAAATAAAAATAAAATAAAACAAATGATCAAAAGAGAGAAGTATATTTTGATTTATATCTGATTGCTATCACTAAAGCACAAAACAGAGTCCATGTAACCATTAAACAATTTAAATTTTGTATGGTGGAATTACAATAACAATAAAATAAAACTGAAAAGGAATTCCAAACTTCTGTCATTATCCTTTCTGTATGGCTCTATTACTCTATGACTCTATTACTTTGAAATTTTTCATTATAATAAATGAATATGATGTTCATGCAAACTATGACTTTCAGAGCTAAAGGGAAGATAAACAAGTAAACAAAAGAGAAATGCTAACTTGTCACATATAAGTTGTGCTATCAAGTAAAAGTTATGTGTAAATATGGATACACACACACAATAGCCTTATGTATTCAAGTGACAGAAAATGCTAGTTAATATTTGCTGATTAATATTTCTGTTTCATCCATCATTTTAGGACCTACATTATAATAACTTATTAGAAAACTGAATATTAAAATTATATACAGAATAGAATTAAGAGCTAGCCATACTCCAGAAATATAATAATTAACATTTTTATTAAAGAAAATGTCAGTTTTTGACAAAAGATTGAATATTTTAATAGCCTATTAAAATTTTTACTTTCTTTAGTACATGTTCTTGAACCAATTTATATATGCAACAACTTTTACAAAACTTTGCCTTTCATTTATTCAATATGCATTGAAATATATAGAATTACATCAGTAATTATTTAAGCTTTATAATCACACACACTATATATGTGTTACATATCAGAACACCTTATGGACATCCTGATTTGAAACATTTGCTGTCACTTATGAGCATCTTTTGACAAAATTATTTGCACTATCTAAGGAAGTTAGCCTCACACATATTTTCCGGGGAACTAAGACAAAGGGGAACATTAGGTAACACTGGGAAAAGAAAAACGAATCTGTTAAGATAATTTTCCAACTAGTATTCCTGAGATCTTTGAATATGAAAGGTTAAAAAAAATGGGTGAGGGTTAAAGAGAATGTTTGGTGGATAAAAGTAGGTTCCCCAACCCTGAGCTTGTGAGTTCACTGACTCACATAACAGAAGAACTGATTTCTAGAAGTTTTACTTTGACATACACATATATACTGTAGCACATGTATGTACACACACACACACACAGAGGCACGCATGCATGCACACACGCACACACACACACAGGCACGCATGCATGCGCGCGCGCGCGCACACACACACACACACACATACACACACTAAAAGGCAATTTAAAAGAATCACTTTAGGGCTTCTAAAAATCCCATATTGAAGAGGTTGTTACTTTTAAATCTTAAAGAGTGGCTGATGGGTTCTAGTTCTTCCCTGGAGTCAGGCATACTAACACACACAACTATTTACTATATTCAGATAAGAAATAGTCCTGTAGTTTACATATTGAAAATCTGTTATTTTAATAAAGAGTGACAATTAACTAACTTTACTGAGTTCTTACTACAGCTTTCTTAATGTTTCTTGTATGTTTTCATCTTTGATCTTAGAAAACAAGATGATCTATATCAAAATTATTAGCAAGTTACCAAACTGAAGCAGAGTTAAGGCACTTGCTCACCTCACAGTCCTGTATTCAAATGTTAGTCAGATGAAAGCTAGACTATGATACTTGTCAACCGGTTGCTTCATGCACTGGGTGCATGATAAAATTACCTCTTAATCTTTTTAAATATTAATCGCTCACCTGAAGCAGAAGCACTTGGAAGCTCCTACAGATAGAGTCAAGTTTCACCATGTGTGAGCCACATTTAATTTTAAATTCATTTTTTACCTCATTATGAAAAACATGAAAGTATATAAATGGAAAAAATACGTACATGACATATAATTGAATAAACTTCCAACTTATTTCAACTTCAGTGTTTCCTCTTTACAGACAAGCTTTGGGGAAGTTTATCATAAATATTTCTCTAAATTCCTTATAGTGAAATTTTCTAGATTTTATACATACTCTAATATCACAGAGACATTAAAAATATGTCAGTTATTTAATATGTAAGTAATCTGTACCATTGACCAAGGCACTCAATGTTCAGCTATGGACCTGCCTTTAGTTACATCAAGCCTGCCTTTAGTTACATTTTTCTCCATCCTCACTAGCTATTATTATTCATGAGTGTCTCTTCTTCACTTAATTACATTTATCCTTTTACTCAGTTTTCCTAATGACACTTATTCAGTAAAAAAGCAAATTGATTTGCCTACATAGCCATTTCTGATTTATGATAAGTTATATACCTGTCCATGCCATCTTATTATTTTTAAACTTTTAAAATTTGAAATCCTTGTTAATATGATTGAGCCATCGCAGCCTTCACAAACATCTTTGCTTCTAAAAAAAAAAGCACCTCTATGCTTCTAAAAAAGGACAAAGGTCCTCACGAGTGAGCTAGAGTACTTAAAGGGTGGGATTCATTGATTTGATGATCATCTGCATATAATCTGTGCCTCTGTCCAAACTGCTCTTTGTGTGTGATTCACTTGTGTAAACATATGACAGAGCATGTACCTTCTGCAATGCATCGAGCAGATTAAAACTCAGAGCTGGAACTGAAAATCAGTTTCTGGAATTTTTTTTCTCCCTATCTGATAATATGAAGAAGCAAAAATATCTGTATGTATTCTATATACAAATGCTTACTATACAACATTAAATTTTGGAAGGAATACTAACATGTTTGAGGTTAAAAGACAAAAATAAAAAAATATAAGAGAACAATTTTTGAAAACTTATTTTCAAGTAATTTTTATGGGCTTACGGGAAAGAATTTTAATCTGTGAATTAGAAATTCATTTGTGACAAGTAATTAATTTGAAAAAAATGCAAAATAAAACTAAACAGCTGGCAAAATATGCAAATCAAAATAGACTTAATCTCGGAGTCTTTCAATATTTTTAAATATCTATCTGACATCTAAACACAAAACATTGTAACAAAAATATAACATGAGTGGGCTTGTGCTAATGAGAAAATTTTAAATTATGTAATTTTCACTCGAAAGAAGACAGAAAGATTCATTTTCCCATGGATACATTGAACTGAAGATATATATATATATATATATATATATATATATATATGATAAAACCTACAAAAACAGAAAAACAGCTTAAATGCATTATTCAGGCATAAGAAATATAGGCTCATATAATTGTGTGTGTGTGACCATGTGACAATTGTAATATAAATTTCATATTCATGGCAAACTGATGTCAGAAGTTTCAAATCCATCGACAGACATTATATTTTTAAAATTCACTCTAAATAAAAGATATTTATCAATTCTACATCCAACAGAGAACTGATATTCAAAATATACAAAGAACTCAAGAAGGCAGACTGCAGAGAATCAAACAACCCTATTAAAAAGTGGAGTACAGAGCTAAATAGAGAATTCACAACTGAGGACTCATGAATGGCTGAGAAACACTTAAAGAAATGTTCAGTACCCTTAGAAAACAGGGAAATGCAAATCAAAACAACTCTGAGATTCTACCTCACACCAGTCAAAATGGCAAATGCCATCATCAAAAACGTAGGTGACAACAGATATTGGGAAGGATGTGGAGAAAGAGGAACACTCCTCCATTGCTGGTGAGATTGCAAACTGGTACAACCACTCTGGAAATTAGTCTTGCTGTTTCTGAGAAAATTGAAAATAGCTTTACCTGAAGACTCAGCTTTACCACTCGTAGGCATATACCCAGAAGATTCTCCAACATATAACAAGGACACATGCTCCACTATGTTCATAGCAGCCTTATTTATAATAGGCAGAAGCTGGAAACAACCCAGATGTCCCTCAACAGAGGAATGAATACAGAAAATGTGATACATATACAGTGATTAAAAACAACGACTTCATGAAATTCACAGGCAAATGGATAGAACAGAAAATATCATCCTTAGTGAAGTAACCCAGACACAAAAGAACACACATGCTATGTACTTACTAATAAGCAGATACTAACCCAAACTCTCACGGTGCCTATGATACAACCTACAGACCATATGGAGCATAGAAGGAAGGAAGACCAGGGGTTGGATGCTCCATTCCTGCATTGAGGGGAGAACAGTACTATTGAGGAGGATGGAAGAAGAGGTGCACAAGGGAGGGAGAAAGGAGGAGGAGGAACTAAGGGTGCCAGTATTAGAATCAGGAGGAGACGTGAGAGAGATACAGAGGATAAAAAAATCAAATAAAAATAGGTAGCAGAGGAGATAAGCAACTGGGGATAGTTACTGGAGTGTCACAGACACCAGAGAAATGTGAGATTCGCGGGACTCAGTGGGATTGACTTTAGCCATAAAGTGCAGAGAAGGGGGAAATAGAACCGATGGATACGACCTACAGTAGATTGGCACGGCCCCTGGTCAAGGGATGGGGCCACCCACCCATCTCAAAGATTTTTAACCCAGAAATGCTCCTGTCCAAAAGAAGAACAGAGACAAAAAATGGAACAGAAACTCAAAGAAGGGCCAACCAAGGAACGGCCCCACCTGGGGATACATCCTGTCTGCAGACACCAAACCCAACACTGTTTGCAGTGGTCCAGAGGTGCTTGTGGACAGGAACCAAGTGTAGCAGTTCCTGGAAAGGTTCAGCCAGCAACTGACCAATGCAGATATGGATGCTTGGAGCCAACCATAAGGCTGAACTCAGGGAACTTGGTGGGGGAGCTGTCAAAGAACTGGAGGAGCTGAGAAGGATTGCAACTCCATTGGAAGAACAATATAGTCTGGCCTGACAACCCAGTTCTCCCAGAGACTAGACCACCAACCTAGGAGTGTACTTAGAGGGTTCCATTGCTCCAGATACATATGTAGCAGAAGATGGCCTTGCTTGACAGAAATGGGAGGGGATGCCCTGGGTCCTGGGGAGGTTTGATGCCCCAGAGTAGGGGTATTCTGGAGCGGTGGGGCAGGAGAGTGTGGATGGGTGGGGGAGCACTCTCATACAGGCAAAAGGAAGGAGAGAGGTCAGATGCGGGATGCGGGGGTGCTGGAAGGGTAACCAGGAAGTGAAATATCATTTGAGATGTAAACGAATGAAATGATTAACAATAATAAAATAATCTACAATTGGAATAATGTAACCTGGCCTGCTCAATAATGGCTAATATCACTTAAAAGTGAGGTTGGTATGGGTGTTGAGAATTTTTATAGAATGATCAAGAGTACTCTTTTAGTTGATTACACAACTAACCATTCTGAGAGTGGGACCCCTAGGATACTGGAAAAATGGAGTCACACACCGAAGAGGCAGTAAGTGATAAGACCTTGAAGCAGAAGTACACTTGGTTAATTTGCTGGAATTAGTTGTCATCTTACCTGAAGTCAAGTAAAAGAGAACCAAACTTACAAGAGACATAGGATTTCTGGAGGGAGATAAAATTCAGTTCTATAATTCACAACATAGATTGACACTTTCTCTGTCATTATAATAGTTGAATTGTTGGCAGCAATAATCTGTAGCAGAACAATCCAGTATATGTGGCATTAAAAAGCTACCTTAAGTGCCTGTGATGAGATAAACTGGTAGCAATATAAGTGATCTTATTAATTATGGGAAAAACTAATCCAAGAAGGAACAGATGCTTTAGTGACCCTTGTAACAGAAGAAAACAGTTACTAAGTCCTATGGCTTACCGAACAATGTGGACTATACTGTTGAGCTTTGAGAAATAAATAAATCTTTCCTTCTTTAAGCTTATATCGAATACTTTGTCATGGTAACAAGGAAAATGATAAGCACAGGAGTGGGTCCTGAGGAGCTGGGCTGCTGCAGTGATAAACTGGTTGGAGGGGGCAGTGTGAAAGAGATGGGAATGCAGCATTAGAAAAGCCCCTTTTTATTCTGTAAGCAGGACTTAGTGTGCCATTCCAATAAGGACTGGGAAGATCAGGTACCAGGTGAGAAGCTCAGATACTGATTACTGATGTTTCAGAAGAGAATCAGCATTCTCTCTCGAGAACTGTATCAGAAATCATCTGAATTACAGTTGGGCATAATACTCTAGGGGTTCATTCTGCCTGTGTTCTGAGCATTGACTGAGACAGGAATCACTAGTAATGGACTGACAGGTGAGGTAGAGAAAAATCTCAAGACAGAATAACTGTCAAGCTATAATTTGGCGACTGCTTAAAGCTGTTACTCAAGTCAACAATGCCAGAAAAAAAATATATGGTACAGAAAGATATTTTAAAGATGTAAAAGTTGGCCAGGAAGGATCTGGTAGTGAGTTTAAAGATCCAGGCAAGAAAAGTTTGGAAAAATCTACAGTTATTAAAGAGATTAATGTCTTATAGAGATAGGATAGGTCTTGAGGACAACATTCAAGGTTACATCTTATGGAATTGCAAGTTAATCTACAAGTCGATAACCTAAAGTGACTGGACTCCTTGCTCAGAAACAACTTTCTGAAAAGCATTTTCTTTTGTCAGCACACAATGACCAATGAAGACGTGGTCTCAGGAAACCAGGCTTCTCTACACATATAAGATGCACATTCATATAACCACCACACACAATAAGATAATAAATTACAAACACCATTGGAAGCTTTATTCCTGTATGTATTTTTAAGCAGCAAACTCATCTGTAATATATTTTCCTTTCGTTTTGAAACAGATCTCACTATATAACCTAGGCTAGCCTAGAATACTTCGTGTAGCCCAGACTGACCCTCTTGCATCTCAGGCTCCCATCTGCTAGTGAATGACTAGGAATTAGACAGACTTCCTGGTAGACAGACAGGGAGATGTTTATTACTTAGCTTAGCTAGGTAGTAAACGTAGCCAAATTCTGATATGGCCAGCTTCTTCCTCATTCTGACTTGAGGCAGTCTGACTTAAGCCTGACAGCTTAAAGCAAAGGCCTTGTAGACTTTTGTCTCCCAGCATCAGGCCCAAGGCTGATGCACTGATTCAACAAATGCAAAGCCTGATCAGGACATGTGACATAAAAGTAGGAGGGCAGTCAACCTTACTGTATTTCTTTAAACTGACAAACCAAAAAATTAAAGGAGGAACATCCTTTAGAGACTTTAAAAAAACCCAGACCCCAGAAGAGCCTGGATGTTTGGATTGCCAAGTACCCACTCAGATTTGCATAGAGTCTTTTGCTGCGCACGCCTGTGTTTCTAACCCCCCCTCTCTCTCCACCTCCAAATAAACATCTCCATCTGATGATTTTTTCGGCTGTGAATTGAGATTTCTCCACTGCTTCTTATTGTGATGAAGACATTTCTTGCCTTTTCATTCTTTAACTGGTAGGAAAATTGCAATCAAAAGTAATAGACTATATCACTGAGACCACAGGAGACCAGCCAGAACTTCAGGGAAGGATCATTACCTCTTCAGTTATACTAAACGTACAGTTAAAGGAGTAACAAAGCATAAATATGGCACCCTTCCCGAATGGAGTAGAGACATGCAGAGAGATACTTTTAATTTAAGGGTTATTCAATTTTAACACTCCAAGTTTCCAAGTATGCTTTCTGACACTGAGATAAAGAAAATTAATGTTCCGAGAATAAATGTTTTTGCCTAAAAGCACTGTCCTCTAAACAAAAGAAAAAGCTGCCCACATGTGAGATGAGTTAAAGGAAACCATACAAAGCAGAAAGCCAGCATCCTTTAGGCTTATTAAGAAAATAGCAAGAAGGTTGCACTTCTGTAAGTTTTGCTTCCTCACATATCACATGTTAATACACGTGGAATATATTGTTATTCATTTTATGGAAAATAGTGAAACAAAAATAACTACACAGTAAGCGTTTTACTTTTGTTTCCTATATGAGAAGATGGCATTCGAATTCTGAAATTGTTGAAACAGTTTTTCAGTTAAATTGATCTAAATAACTATTTGGTTTGGAATTACAAGTTTTTGTATCATATGACTTTCTTACTGATGTGTATTTCTAGATCCTCTAAAACTATTTTAATACTTTTTGTTACTTTTCTGCATAAATTTTCAAATCAGCTCTCACATTGTCGCTGACATATCTAACTACATAATTTATTTTTTCCTACTGGATCTCCATCACAAACCACAAGTCTTTGAACTTGTGATTAGGTTCCATACCCCGAGGGCTTTGAATGCTTTTCCAGAAGGCTTTCAATTTATTTTATGTCGTCCTCTTCCACTGGATTAGGTTCAAATTTTTTTTTAATATGAAACATATTTTCAAGTGCCTTGATTCACATTTTCATGATTTTTTTGAAAATTTTATCAGTCTTAATTAAGGGTATTCACAAGAAATATATTTTAAATCTTTATATTTGGTAATATTTTGGGTTTTTTCAACTTCATAGAGTAAGTAATTTTGCAAATTTCTCAATCAAGAACATCTATATAGAAATGTATGATATTATAAGGTTTCTTAAATTGAATGACTCAAAGTCTTTTGACATAGTGCATATTGCCCAAAGTATGAGATAAATCACCAATATGCTTATTCTATGAGGAAAATTAGTGCTTTGTGTTAAAGTATAAATAGTTTACCACACTTTTATGTTTAATCATGTTTGACTTGGGAGTATCCTCTTATATTTATAGTCAGGAAGTGATGTCAGGAGCTGACTAATTATTCTCAAAAACATTGGCTCTTTACACAATATATATAATATTTTTAGCTTGCATATTTACTTCAAATTGTTCCAAAGAATTAACACACTCATACCTTGGTTAATGTATGAATTTGAAATGCACACACACACACACACACACACACACACACACACACACTTGTGTGTTTATGCATGTATATAAAATATATAATATATAGTTATATATATGTATATTTATATATGTAGCTGTATGCATAGCAATGGGCCACATTCCTCCTGCTTTGATCATATTTGCTTAGGAAGGATGTACGGTCCACTCTACTGCTTCACATAAAAATTATTCACCCTGATCTCACATTCTCACATCTTGTCTTTCCAATTCCCACCTACTTTTAACGATTATTGCAGGCTTTTTCTTTTCCTTCCTTCCTTCCTTCCTTCCTTCCTTCCTTCCTTCCTTCCTTCCTTCCCTCCCTCCCTCCCTCCCTCCCTCCCTCCCTTCCTTCCTTCCTTCCTTCCTTCTTTCCTTCCTTTCTGCCCCTTCAACCTAAACAGCCTCTGAAATCCTCAGTGGTGCATCTCACTTGCCATTATTTCAACACTAGCATCTTTCTGTACTTGGCTTCAGAATTTTGGCATGTCTCATTGCTCCTCAGAACTCACACACTCTGTTTATCTCCACAGTGCTTAAGGCTCACCCACATCTATAGAAGTACAGGCCCAACCCTTTCCAACTTTTTTCATTTCTTTCTTTGTCTCATAACAAAACATTTCTTTGGAAGGTACAGTTATGAATCCCTAATGCAAATTCAGTGAACCAGCACAGAGAGAAGGCTTTGGATGAGATGGGAACTCTTGGAAAACTATGGGAATGCTCAAGTGCAGTATGGTCAGTGCTGAGCTGATTGCATTTTCATTTGTAATGCAGAAGCACTGCCAAGAAATTGAATCATGATGACTATGAAGGCAGATGTTCCCTAGAATTTTATGCTGCTTCAGAACTCTCCAGAATGACCTGTGATGATTGGGATGTGAAGTTTGGTATTATATATAATTGCCTACAGTTCAACAATAGATGAAAACCCATTAAAAAGCAATGCTAAAGCTATCACTTTCTCGAGGAAATGCAATTATAATCATGAGAAAAATGTATCTGCAGTAATTTTATTTATAATGGTTTCATTTTGTTTGTGCTGAAATTTCTAAGTAAATCTCCACTAGCTATCTTTACATGCTATGAGATGCATTATTTCATTGATTTGTTTATTTATTCCATAAATATTTACCACGTGCTTCTTATGTACTAAACACACTTCATCATTGAAAAATGCATCATTTGTAACTCACCATGTGCCATGCGGTGGAACCAGTAGTAGCCAAAGTCAACTCCTAAGAAGGTTAAATACCATGTCCATGGAGAATCCCAAGGCAATTCAAAAAGCCTGTAGTTCTCCCAGATATAAATATAGCTGGTCACTTCAAGGCTTCTGAAGAACAGACTGGAAAATAAATTCCACAAGGATGATTATATCATATTGTATATCCATGCTTATAATAAAACAGCCTAGGTGATATTTAATATGGATATATTCATATATAAAAATGGCACATGTCTGCATTTACTGTGCTTCTTTCTGATCTGTCTGGTCTCTCTATCACAGTATCAACTGTTCCCCTTGTATGTTCTTTTGTTTGATAGGCATCTATCTCAGTACCAGTTATTTGTACTCTAAACTTCACAGAACTTAGAAGATTTTTGTGTTTCTGAAAACAGATTTTATGGAACACATCATACATTATAAATCTTACTAAACTGGTCCTTAATTCCTGTTATTGTCATTTTGTATTGTAATAAAGAACAAAGCAAAGATGGCTTATAATTGATGGCTTATGACTGAAAGGTTGAAAACTATACATGGAATGTGTCCTATGGAGCCTGAGAACAACTCACTGTCATTAAATAGGATTATTCATAAAATGTGTTTTAACCAAAAGTGACTCCTTCTGCTCTCTCCACACACCCTCCTATCTTATCCCTATTGCACACACTATACTTGTCATCCTGCCTAAGTTTCAAGAGTAGCATTATTGAGATGCCCTGGTCTAAACATGTCAGCTACTTTCCAAAATGACCACCTCTCAAATAAAATTTGTGTTTTATTTTATTTGAAAATTATCATTGATAAATGTTTAAAAGGCAGGGATTCCTTACAGTATTTCAGAAACAAGAAGAATTGGAAGTGCAGAACCTTTTATAGGAGACTGTTTCTGAACAAACCTTAAACCATGATATAAAATTTTAAAATCAGTGTCTAATTCCCATTAAAAGAATATCAATTGTACAAGATTTCCTTTTGGGTTAAAGATGTGAACAAAGTCCTTTTTTTTTCTTTTTTTTTCTTTATTTTTTTTTCTTTTTAATGGTCAAAGCTACTAACTTCTCTAACAAAGAGATTTTTACCATTAAGTTGTTGCCATGTTGGGCCAGATGACTTCTTGTCAGGAAAGATTTTCTACATCCAATAAAACTGTAAAAACACTCCCTTTTCTTTCAATCCAACAGCACCACTCTCCATATCAGCTGTGATAATCTAAATATGTCTCCAGACACTGTCAAATGCTTTCTGGTGATAATATGTGTCCCAAGTTGCTAATCACTCCTTAAAGCAATTAGAAACAAAAATATTAAAGCCAAGAAAATTCAACTAAAGCATGCCATACTCTAAAGATTGTTAGGTAAGCCTTGGTACATAATATCAATCTAGACTTCTCTACATACTTATCAGTTACTTGATAAATTCATACTGGGAGCTCTTTCAGTTTCTGAGTCAGCAGAGGGCCTAAGGGCATATTGTTGAACATGGACCATAATCACTTGATCTTCTTAAGGCTTTTCCTGTCTTCCTTGCCAGGGAAAAGTACAGTAAGAGTAAGATGCCAAGACTTCATTCAAACAGGGCCTCTGTAAAACTTTGATTTGTGAAACTGAGAGAGCCTGCTGGCCGAAATCAAGTGCTGGTTATTTCCTGTTCAGGTGTCAGCATCTAACCTAAAACTTTGTCAAATGAGTTATTAGGATTGACACAAGTCAGGCTAAAATATGTCTGATACATAGTGGCAGTCCTTTCCCGTTTTCTCACTTTAGCAAGAGGCTAACATTTCTTCAAGGCAAATAGACAGAGTGGTAAAGTTATAGGAGTTGTATTTTGCATTTGTTGCTTTCTATCCACAAGATGAACATGATCCTGTTCCATTATACATGTGAAAGAACAGCCACTCAGTGGCCACAACTGAAACAATTTGCCCAGGTAATATAGCTGGGAAATGATTATCAGATTCTGGAAAGTGTTGGGGGCCGACTTTTAGCAGAAAGCGGCTATCAGCTTTGCAGCCATCTTGAGCCATATACCCTGACATGAGATTTAAATTACAATAGCCTACAACAGCTGAGAACACTCGGATAATCTTGGTTTAGATACCTTGAGATTAAAGGTGTGTGAGATTAAAGGTGTGTGACTTAATAGTATACTTAGAAGTATAGAGATCAGAGTTAGAGACAAGACCTAAGGGCATGATTAAAGGTGTAACTTAGAGGCGTGGCTTAGAAGTGAGACATATAAAAAGCAGAGACAGAACAGATCAGAATTGAGACGATAGAAGACAGAACCAGAGATCAGAGAATATAGACGGAGATCAGAGACTATAGAGGGATCATCAGAGACGAATCTCAGACATTAGGTAGAATCTGCCGTCACCCTCGCTCTTGCTGAACCCCCCCGACCTGCAGATCGGAGCGGCAGCTTGGGCCGGGATACAGTGGCCACCCAAACGTGGGTAGGTCCGGGCCTCAACATTTTGCTCAGGCCGAGACATTTTTTGGCCACCCCAACGTGGGACTAGTGCGGTCCCCAACAGGAAAGCCCTTGTTAGCAGGTAATATCACCTACATTTGCAAAACTGTTCCCAGCAGACCCAGAATCATAAACAAAATCACTTTCCTTTTTCTGTTTCCAGTTCCTCTGCCCCCATCCCTAAAGACCTATCATATGCCTCTATATTTTGGAATTTTAACTTGAGCTCTCTAAACCTCATTCAGTGGGAACAGACATACAAATCTGTATATGTAGATATAAGGGCCTCGCTTGATTACATGGAGATGGAATGGTAAGAAACATAATGTCTTACACATATTCATCCTCGTCTCATGGAATACGGATATGAGATAAAGAAAATGCTCTATGTATCAAGAAACATTAGAACCTGCTATACAGTGTGACCTGTGTGAAAAAAAGGCTTCTTTTACAACTCATTTTTCCCCACGAATTCTACTCAAACAGTGGCTTTCTAAGGGAAGAAGTACATGATAAAATTTGGTCCAGGATGGAAAGAGTGAAACAACTCGTACAGGTTGTCCTTCAACCTCTACAGGTACACTGAAGCACACCAACATGCACATACATGTGCATGCGTGCCTGGATGCACATGCGTATACACACACACATACAGAGAGAAATGTAAATATATACATATATATTTATATATATATATTTGTAATTAAAATATATTTAAATATATTTGAGTGATAGATATTTTTTTCTGATAACTATATATTTCTTTCCGAACTTTTGGCAAGTTACCTCAGACATTGAACTGTCTGTCTGAAGAGTTCTCACCACTTTTGCGTCATCTAGTGGAATATTGACTTTTCAATATTTCAGCAATAAGAGGAGAAATGATTCAACTTCTACTTTCAATAAACAAACACAGCCCTTTGCTACTTCTTACTGTAAAATTGCACTCCATTTATAAAATGATTACTTCATTTCCATCAGGCCATACATGTATTTGTTATACTCTTTACAAGAAAATACATTTCTGTACTGTACTGAGAAGTGTGTAAACCCCACCCAAAAACCCATGGAGCTATACTCAGTAATGAAAAAAAGTAATGTCATAGTAATGACAGATATTCTTTATTCTACAGCCCCACCCTAAGAACTTGAAAATATTTCAACACAGTTTAATTTCCTCCTTTTAATTTTTTTAAACTGAACTGTTATGGTCAGGAACGGAAAATTTCACTAAAGGCATAGCCAGTAAAATTCTGCACACGTATGCTTAAACATTGTGAAACCAGTGCCATACTAAAAGCTGGCCATGACCCATAAGTGTTAAGAGTGGAGTGTCCTCAACTTATTTGAAAATCTGCCTACTAAAATTATCTCTTAAACCCACCATAATTTGATTTAGAATCTGCTCTTTCAACAGAATAATGAAGCCCTAAAAACAAACATACTATAGATATTTATTTCTGGAATAAAGCATCTCTGGGGAGGAGCAGTTTATGGAAACATCAACTCTGGGCGGAAGTAACAAATTGAGATCCTGGGTTTCTGATGAAGCATTGGAAATTCAATTCTGCTTAAGTGGGCGGAGGGGGAGGTGGGGTCCCCCTATGAACATGTAAGCCAGTAGTGTAATATTTTGAAATTATGCTTTTGAAAAATAGATTTGACACACATTCATTGAACAAAGTTTAATTTTATAGTTATATATACATATAATTGGCAGAAAAACAATTTATCTACAAGATACTTCTTGTTAGTTATGAGCAGTAGAAAAATCCTTTTACAACTCCAGTTCTGGATTCTGGATAGAAAGCTGCCTACTGGTTTTCAAAAGAACAAATAAATTCAGGATGGCCCAGAATCTGGTATGAGACAGATTGACTTTTATTATGGATGAATGCCTGCCCAACAGGCTTGTAAATAAGATACAATCCTGTCTATGGTTAATATTTTCCATTACATTAAGATGTTAAAGGTATAATCTTTCTTGTGGATATGGTAAGGAAGCTTTTACTTTTACAGAGACTTCAAATTGTATGCAATCATGACATTAGGGTGTTCAAATAAAATTATTTTTTTCTTAAAGTCTCCAGACAACTTTTCTATTGCAAGAATACAGAACTGGAAATAAGTGTTCACTATCTTCTCTTATTTTTTTTTAGAAGCTATTTAGAATTATTATCTGAATCACAGTTCTTCAGTAGTGGATTAATTAATTGGATAGTACTGTTTTTCTTGCAATTACATACTTTAAGGACGGGCAAGCCCTTGTTGCTTGTAGAGAAAATGAACTGCATTCCTTGGACAGGCAAGGACCCACACTGGGTTAAGCTAGCCCTCAACTGCTTAGGATTTTCACAAGGATTCATTGGAATGCTACAACTTCAAATGAAATGTTACTGAAAGTTGATGTCAAGTTACTTTTCAATTGTTTTCCTCCCCTCCCTGTTTTAATATTTTCTGTTAGGAAACTGAGTTGATTGAATCTAGAGAGAAGGCCTTCCTTTTCCCATTATACTTTCATGTAAAGCAGTGAAATAAAAGAAAGTAAATGTAAGTGTAACTTCCAGGTTGTTTTCTTTGCTGGAATGTTTTAGAAAAACTACATTGAAAACTGAGGAACATTTTAAAAATTGCTATTGTTTTGTTATTTCTAACTCATTTTAATACTCATAAGGAATAAAAAACCAATTCGCTATTCTAAATAAAAATATAGCTGCAGAAAATACTGTATAAATACAAGTTAATAACATTCTACCTTCCTTCAAAGGGAACCATATTTAGACATTTTAGAAGAGTTTTGAAAGGAACTTTACCCTTTATTCCGGAAGGACTGGTTTGTGTTGATGTTTGTTGATGTTTTGAGTCTCTCTCTCTCTCTCTCTCTCTCTCTCTCTCTCTCTCTCTCTCTCTGTCTGTCTGTCTCCTGACCTCCTTCCCTGCTCTTGTCTCACAGTGTACCCTTCTCACTTCACACTACAGTTTCCATGTTATTCCATATCAAGTGTGCAGAAGTGAATATGTGTGTGCACGTGTGTCTCTACTTTTTGAGACATAATATTATAAAGAAATATGCTTGGAAATTTGCTTTTTTGTTCTAACTTAATAGCTTCATAAGTTATATTGCTGCAAAGAAAGGCTGTACAGAGAATAAGGTGTTTCCAAGGGTTATATTCTAGAAGAAGATAGTCTAACTTTACTTATAACCAAATCAGACTTTAAAAGTCAAAAAAACAAACAAAAATATGAAGAATTGATTCAATTGGATGTCTCTCAAAATTCTTGAAAAATCAAAACAATAAATACAAAATGTTCCATTCCAAGTCACTAAAATTCATGACCCATAATTGCACCTGCACATACAGTACTTCCTAGTTATTAAATGATTTTCACAGCTGAAAAATCAACTGTTTTCCAAGAAATCTTAGTACATTGCATTCTCAAAATGAGCTACAGAAACCAATTGTATTATGTTCAATAAAGAAATCTATATCTAAGTCTTCATAGCTAAGAATATATATATATATATATATATATATATATATATATATATATATATATATACACAGAAGGAAAGCTTATGCTTATTTCAGACATAGGAAGCCACATGATAGAGGAATTGATCAATAAACTGAATTGTTATTTTAGGCGATCTGGGTCTTATTCAGAGGAATTAGCGTTCACTGATTCTGACTGTAGTATGCAGCCACATCTGTGGTTACTCAGCTCATTATTTTACGACTATAAACCTAATGACCCAGTTTACTCAAAGTAACACGTTGACATGTATTTTTAAGGTTTATTTTCTACCCAAACATGTTATGATTTATACCAGGTTAATGTACCTTTTCTCAGATGTATTTCATGTTAAATGTCATTTTTTAGTCCGTGTTGATTTCCCACTGTATGGTTCCAAGAAACATTCCAAAGTGATGAGCTCTGCTCAGAAATGAAGCTCCACAAACAATAAAAAGAAGCTGGGTTGGGAGCCTATAATGAGCATGCTCTCCCCAGCTCAAAGCTTAGCTCCTTTGGGACTTTTCTCTTGGCTCTGCTTCTTGGGTTAATCCTGATACTCTGAAGGCTCCTTCTGTCTGCCTGGTGGGCTTTCCTTCTGTACCACTCAATTCACTTTATAACATAGGTCATTTACTGTTTCTTTCACCTATATTTGTTCAGTTTTATCATTAACATGACATTATAAAGAATATTATTTTAGAGCATTAGCTTTGTAGCAGATATCATTCCTGGATTCTGAACTAAAACTCTGACATGAGCAAAACTCTTGATTTCAGGACCCATGCAAGTAGGTGTTGCTGACACAAAGAGAAGAACCTTCAACTCTGCCTAAGATTGTTATGTGTCTGGAGTGAGCACAAGAGTCAGGACATGGGCCAAAGGTACCCAACTCAGGCTCAGAAAACAGATGAGCTTTCCAAAAGTTATGCCTATTCATAGACCTACAAAGGAACTGGAGGCAGCCACATTGATAGCTTTCCAAATCCAACAGAGAGTGCTTCAGAGATGTGCCATGACAAGATAAAGATGACAAAAGGATAGACAACAAAAAGAAACTAAACCTTGTGTGTACAGAATTTTACTTCAAGTCCAGGGAAGTATAGAAGTAGGGAATGGCTTTTTTTTTTTTTTTTTTTTTTTTTTTTTTTGGTCCTTATAATACAAACATTTGGGTACCAATAGTAATTGTTTATATATTATACATTGAGAAATATCTGAGTTCTAAGGAGCTATTTGTGGAAATTTGGCTGGAACAAAGCCTAATTTCCAGCAAGGACCTGTACAAAAACTCAAAGCAAGATCTCCTGTAAGGCAGATGAATCAGTCACTTTGGCTAAAAACAAACAAATAAATAAATAAGATGTCAGAAATTAAGACTAGAGATGTTGATCATTCTCTATTAAAAATTAAAAGCGAAAGGTCAGTGCTGAAAAAAATAAGATAATTTTGAATAATAATAGGTCCTGAACTTTTAGGAATGCATAGGGAAATATGTAAAATATTCATGTTAAGTTCCATCTGCTTTACATTGGGAAAGACTTGGATTTCTTAATCTTCTATTCTGTACTATGTGACTCACCTTGGAAGCCGAGACACAACACCAGCTGACATAGATGTGAGAGTATCATCCAAACGACCTGATGGTTTCCCTTTGAGAATCCAGCTGATGACTAGTTCAAGCAAAATCAAGAAGATGAAAAATGGAGTTGCCTAGAAAGGAGATTACATAGAAGAGATGCTACTTTGCTCCATATGAAATCTTTCAAATTCTGTCAGTCCTCTGACATCTGGGAAGGGTACACCTTTCCAGGTACCTACATTTATACTATTGGGTTATTTCGAAGCCAATGAGCAAGAAAATTTATGTATTTTTGACACATTCTAATAATATGTTCAAAACATTCCATGTAATTTGTAAATTAAATAAAAGCATAAGTACAAATTTCACTATTATGCCAAGAAAATAAGTAAAATTAGGAACGAGCTGCTCCAAGTTCAAAAAAATATTTAAAATTAGTTAAGCATATAAAGACCTACTCTTTGAGCTTGAATAAATTATAATCACTTTAGGAGAACCCCTTTAAAACACCTTCAATTAAAGTTTTTACAAACTAGGCAGTCTATTACTACTTCTGAATTTGCCATAACAATGGTAGAAAAAGCATCTGAGACTCTTAGCAAATAAGGTAATTTCCTAAGGTTATATCAGCACCAAAGTTTCATTCATTCAGCTTTGATTTTTGTGGTTTTATAATAATGAGTATTCAACTAGCAATCACTGATTAGGTTTAATGCTATAATCTAAACAATAATTTCATATTATTATTAATATCATATTGTTATATATTATGCATATTATATAATATTAAATAATATAAATCTAAATAAATTTTTGAAGACAAGATTGGTACATCTGACTTCAATAAACAAAATGGCAATATCAAATCGCAAACTCATTATGAGCTTCAATCATGTGGACTATGATAATGAGGTGGAAGTTTTCTAACTGAACTTCCAAGGACTTGCTCCGTGATGTCATAGTTTCCCTATTTCTGGTCTGAACCAGTAAGTGTTTTGGGAACAACTTTGACAGGGTGGGGAACATTATTGCTCGGGCTCTAATTTTGGATATTTCCACTTCCAACCATGGCCAAGCAACAGAAGTGAAAAATACCTCAAAGGTTTAAAATGACAGAAAACAAAAATGGTTCAAGTTCAAACTTTGGAAGTTAGAGTTTTACAAAGCCAAGCTGCATTTCCTTTATTTTGCAGAACTAGTCTAGCAAATTAAAGAGGAAACACCTTACTGGAAGTAGTAGAAAAGTTAAACATTTTCAAACAACATTTTAAACTTTGTTACAAAGTTTACTGACATAGTACAACTATTCAACATTGCTTTCTAAAAGCTAAATTTACAATGCTATCATGTTCAAAAACTAAATTGTTTTCCGTATTCTAAAGTGACGTTTAGGAGATTTAGAAGCAAAGATGTAGATATTGTACAGAAGTTTAATTCAGTTGAAAATTGTACTTTTGCTTTATGACTGTAAGAAATTGGATTTTTATGAGGCTGTAATAATTTGAAGTAAAAATTTAAACAAATCTTAGGGATATGTTGAGCTTATGTAGTAATTTTTAAAAAAGCAAAAAAGCTTCTTCCAAGATAGTCTCACCTTCTTAACGTAATCAGGCACCTCTTCAACAGTTTGGAAGGCAGTTTCACTGGGCTTCATTATGTAAAACATCATTCGCATACCCTGGGAAACTGAAACATTGTCTTGGGCTCCTGGGCTCTTCATTTCTGTCCCTGTCTGATTCCCGCTGGAGATATTTGTGGCTCTGTGGCAGAAATGCAAGACTGAACAAAGAAAAGGAACTGTGTAGCACAGAACAAGCCTTGTCAAAGAAGAACTGAGAACAAAAACCCACAGAGACTTTGGCCAACAGCAGAGTTTGTGTGCAAAGCCACAGAACACTAGCAGCAAAAGTAGGATCAAAGTTCAGTGGGGGATTTTTCAAGAAGAAGAAAGTGGGGGGACAAGGAAGACCCCAAGACAAAAGCAAGCAATGCAGTTTACCTATTGCTTAAGCAACTTGTCAACAACTAAAAAGAGGAATAAAGAAAAACAAATAAAGAATATGTAACTGTGCCTTGGAAAATGAAAGAAGACAACAAGCAAACATACCAGTTTTGTAACAGGTGAAAGTTCACTCTGATAAAGTGGTACAAGTTCAAAAGTCAGATTGCATGAGCAAAAATACATTTTCTCTAAAAGGCACAATGCCTTTGTATTTGTTGTTTCTTCACAGAGTCCTATCTTTGAAGTAATGGGCAGCTTGTGTAATAATTAGTTGCCTCTCCGCAGTAGAGCCTGGCTTCTTACCCCCTATGCATTTCTCCTTTCAGCAAGTAAACTTCTGGACGTTTTGCAGATCAGTTCAGAGTCACTTGGTTTATTGCATAATCTAGCTGTTCAGTGGAAATTTACATTTCTCCATCTTCCTTATTTTTAAAGGGACTCTCTAAGAAACAAACTGTCCAGGGGTTGTCATGTGACCTCATCTGTAGCTTACAAAGTGAGCTTAAGTCACTGTAGTGTTTTGGAAGATTAGAAGGTGCTTACTTGATTGCAGTGGCAGGGAATGTGTAGTCCTTGCCTGAATAACCTGGAATTGGTCAAAGTGATCTTTAGTAGATGTTACTATGGAATATTATGCTTATATTGAAAAGAGTGTTGTGTGAAACCTGACTTCACTTTTCTTGTTGCTGTAACAAAGAGCCTGACACAAGCAACTTAATGAAAGACTCTGGGTTGACTTTGGTTCACAGTTTAAAGTATGGCATATAGACAGCCATAGTATAGCAAATATAAAATGGATGCTTATATTGTGTCAGCAGTCAGGAAGCAGAGACAATCAAGAATCCTGGCATTAAGCCAGCTTCCTCCTGTTTTTCTTCTCAATTCACCCTAAGATCCAGACCATAGGAAGAACAACAGTACATGAGATAGTACCATCCACACTCATTGTGAATGTTCACCAGAAAGAACTGAGGGCATCCTTGCAGGTGTTTGGCAAGGAAATGAAGTATGACATGGGGAGAATAAGAACTTGGTTCAGGTCAGCTTTGTCAGACTTTGGAGAGTCTGATGTCAGGCAACTTATCATCAATATATTTAAAAACAATATAACTTGTGGGGAAGTTTCCTGGTGTAGCCCAATCTTCAGTGCACAAGGAGGTAATAATTACATCAAAAGTTAACTTAAACTACATGTCATCTGTTCAAAGAAGGTAGAGCATAGAGATAGACTACCTATACTAGTTTAAGCACATAAGGAAGGATCTGACCTAGATCCTTACTGGTCATTACAAATTATTCCTGTCTAAAGGAGATGCAGGGACAAATTGTGGAGCACAGACTGAAGGAAAGCCCATCAAAAGACTGCCTTAGCTAGGGATCTATCACATCTGCAGACACCAAACCCAGACACTATTGCTGATGTTAAAGGTGCTTACTGACAAGAACCTGGTATGGCTGTCCCCTTAGAGGCTCTGCCAGATCCTGACAAATACAGATGTGGATAGACACAACCAACCATTAGACTGAGCAAAAGGACTGCAATGGAGAAGTTTGGGAAGGGACTGAAGAAGCTGAAGGGGTTTGCATCCCCATAAGAAGAACAACATTATCAACCAACCAGACACCCCCCCCCCAAGCTCCCAGAAACTAAACCACCAACCAAAGAGTGCACATGCAGTGACCCATTGCTCCATCTTCTTATGTAGCAGATTATGGCCTTATCTGTCATCAATGGGAGGGGAGGCTCTTGTTCCTGTGGAGACTTGATGTCCCAACTTAGGGGAATGCTAAGGAGGTGAGGCAGGAGTGGGTGGATGGAAGAGCTCCCTATAGAAGCAGGGGAAGGGAAATGGGATAGGGGGTTTAAAGAAGGGGAAATGTAAACAAATAAAATAACCAATAAAAAATTTTAAAAATCAAATTGCATAGAGATCATTTGGGTTATTAGCTATCTCTGGTCCCAGTTGCGGGAGTTTGGGGAAGCTTCTGGCTATATAGAAAATGTGAGGGTCATTCAGACTATTAGGTATTTCTGTCCCTGGTTGTGGGACCTCCTGGCTGTACAGCTACTGTAAGGAACATTTAGATTACTAGCCACCTTCATTCTTGAGTGTGGAAGCTTGATATGGCCCAACACATATTGCAGACCACCAAACTATTAATTTTCTCCAATTCTCATCTTTTGGAAAAACAGAAAGGACAATCCTAGATACTTAACATTCCTGGTTTCCCTGGAAATTTGTGGATGCAAAGATCTTTGTGCTCTCAGTATAAGCCTATCTGGAGATACCTTCCTATACATACCCAGGGTGTGTCTGTAAGGTTACTGCAAATTCAGTCAAGTTGACAGTAGAGTAACCACTGGAACCTCAGAAAGTTACAACAGGAGGTATGGATGCTAAAAGTAACAGCATATAACACAAAGGAGATGAGGCAATATAGGTATATGTGCTTGTATAAAGTAGTTCTGTAAAACGCGTATGCCTGTGTGTGTATTCACATTTTATATAGTACTAAGCTGGGCAAGTTTTCTGTCGTGAGAAGAATATTGTTCCTAAATGTCACCTGGTGATTTTCACTGAGATATTCACAGAGACAATTGACGACCTGCTTAAATCTTTCCTGATGTATTGGTCACACTGAACCAATTTCATACTGTAAGGCAGAATGGTTTGAAATACAGACAATTCTCATTACAGATAAAAATATGTTTGGTGTACCCATTTAACAAAAGTAATTATGTAAAGCAGAGTGTTCTTTCTGTCTTTTACATGACTATGAAATTACAAATGTGATACATGACAAGATAAAAATACGTGTAACTTATAAATAAAGTCTTAAATTTCAACAGCCCTCTATCTCTTACTGTAAACACTCGGCATTGTCATTAAAGCAGTAACCTCCCCTTTCACTGGGTATTTTGTTTAATCCTATCTTCTTTTCTCCCAGAAGAGAATTGTTATTGTTGTATAGCAGTTTAGACTTATACTTATGGTTTGGTTTTTGTAATAGAGCATATTAGCTTCTTCTTAGAGTCAGCAACTGAATCAAGAACATTCAATTTAATGTGTGATTAAGTAGTGAGGCTTTGTTTATGTTATTGTTTGTTTTTTGAAACAGCAAAGGTGTGTGTGTGGGGGGGGGTGTTTACCTGTGTATATACTAGGTAAGCAAAGTCACCTTAGGCATTTAATATGTAGGAAGCTGAATAAAAACTTATTTACAGAGATAATGAAAGAAGTAAAAATACAAAGAAAGGGGAAAAACACTAGAGACCAGTGTCACTAGAAAACTACCAGCATTCTTACTCTATAGGGATATAGAAGCTATTTTATCAAAAATCAAGTTTTGCTACAACCCAGTAGAAGCTGAAATCATAAGAAAGTATGATTCTTAGAGTAAACTCTGTCTGTGCCAGAAGCAATATCCAAGGGAGATAAAGAAAAGGAAAAAAAAATGCACTTGAGCTTTCTTGGCAGGGTTAAAAACCAATTGACATAGGAGTGCAGGCAAGAAGTCTGCAGAGCATACCCCACAGGATCAACAGCAGAGAAGAACAAAAAAGAGAATGGATCTACAGAAAGTAAACCAACAATTGCGGTGAACTTCAGACCTAGTACCTGCACCATACTGATTACAGGCTTCATCCTCCTCTGGACAGAGAGTAAATCATCCTCTGAAGCAGCAGCTCAGGGTGAAAGCACTTTCTATTTGGCTTAACAAAGAGACACAAGAACAGATTCCAAGACAGAAATCTTTGCTTTCCCTTGGTGCTGCCACATCTCCAGATCCCACTTGTTCAAGTGAGGAAAAGTAGATGTTCAAGGAAGGCAAGGCTCTGTGTCATCCTAGTTAGTCTTTAGACTTGGTCTAAGTATTAAACTGTAGACCTTGTCTGATAGCACCATCTTAGCAGCATTGTCTTAAAAATTCTACTGCTGTGAAGAAATACCATAACCATAGCAAGTCTTGTAAAGGAAAATATTTAATTAGGTTGGCTTACCATTCATAAGTTTAGTCCATTATCTTTATGGCAGGAAGCATGGTGCCCATGCAAGCCGATAAGATGCTGACAAGGTACCTGGGAGTTCCACATATAGATCCACAGCAAGAAAAGGATTGAGATACACCAACACATCATAGCCCACCCCCTAGTGACCCTTCCTTCAATCAAAACATATATACTCCAACAAGGCCACACCTCCTAATGGTGCCACTCCCTACAAATATATAGGAGACATTTTTATTCAACTATGACAAAAATATTTCCACTATTATGAAAAGAATGCATGTTATCTATAGGTACCATGGAGAAATGAAGAAGGTAATTTTTTAAGAGTATTATCATAACCGCATTAGGTGGATTACAATGGCACACATACTTAAACAAGCATCTTACATTTGAGATCCTATTTGAGAGTATTTTACTTGCTGCTGAGATTACACTCTATGTGTGGCTTGAGGCCCAGCTTGTTACAATTTAGAAGCCACAAGGTGTGTTTAAAAAAAAATAATCTCGAATTAAAAAGTGTTTAGGCCTCTAAAAAGCCCTTTTGAAGACAGTGTGCTTGCTGTCAATCAGGACATTGTGTGTGCAAATGCTAAACTTCTAATGTGCAAGGTGTAACTGCTTGAGACTTCTTTACTTAACAGCAACCAGTACCCAGAGTAATGTAAACAGAACAAAGTGGAAGTTTAAAACATGAGTCACATGATCCATCCTAAGTGTTCAATCAGTCTTATTCTCTCTGAATAAATCAAGACTAGATTTGTGGAGCAAAGATAAGTCACCAGAATACCTGGATGATTTTCTCTAAGGTGAATTCAGTAGGAGTAAAATTAGAAAGATTCTTGTGGTTTCATAATAGTCATATTGCTGACAAAAAAAAAAAAAAAAAAAAAGACTTGAAGATTTGGCTTAATCCACTAAAAGAATTGCTGTTCTTTACTGATAGGGGTACACTAAGAGATTTAAGTAAAATGTGAACTGTCTATATACATCTAGACACAGGCAGTTACAAATATAAATCTAAAGTTCAAAAATCAAAATAAAGAATTAGATATAAAAGAATAGCATAAGAAAGTCTGACAGAATAGCTATAGGCCAAAAATGATTTTATTTGTAGTTACTTTAATTAAATCCATATAAATAACTAATTCTCATTTTAATCTGAAAGCTAGGGTTATTGTTACATTAAGTTTATTTTCCAATGCAATTGTTTGCAGATAAAATACTAATATCATTACATATAATTTCACAATGATTACAAATAATCTCATTGTAAAAGTAATTGAAAAATATTCTGTTTAACTAAAATATGGTAAACTTATTTTTTTCTTTCTTAATGTTATTTTTATTGGATACTTTATTTATTTACATTTCAGATGCCATCCCCTTTCCCTATTTTCATCCCGAGAAGGCCCCCCCCCATCAGATCCCCCTCCTTCTTTTTGCTTTTATACCATTTTAATTACATTCAAGTATTAAGGTCAGTTCTAGATTGAGGAACTAGCAATACAATAGATGCAAATCGTCAAGAAACAAGCAAGACAATAAACACACATAGTCAAAGAACAAGCAAGGAAATAAACAAAATTCAGTGAACACTCCCTTGATCACTGTTTTTTTTTAAATTCGATATTTTATTTACATTTCAGATGTTATCCCTTTTTCTATTCCTCCCCCCCCCCCGCCCAGGAACCCCCTATCACATCCCCCCTCCTCCTGCTTCTATGAGGATGTGCCCCACCCACCCACCAACTCCCATCTTCCAGCCCTCAAATTCCCACACACTGGGGCATTCAGCCTTCACAGGCCCAAGGATCTCCTCTCCCACCTATACCCAACAAGGCCATCCTTCCCTACATATACAGCTGGAGCCCTATGTGCTTCCAGGCTGGTAGTTTAGACACTGGGAGCTCTGGTTGGTTGGTATTGTTGCTCTTCCCATGGGGCCACAAACCCTTTCAGCTCCTTCAGACTTCTCACTAATTATATTGGAGAAGGTACCATGAGGTGCTGAGAAAAAGGTATATTCTTTGTTTTAGAATGAATGTTCTATAGATAGCTATTAAATCCGTTTGGTTCATAACATACGTTAATTTCACTGTGTCTCTGTTTAGTTTCTGTTTCCACAATTTATCTATTGCTGATAGTGGAGTGTTCAAATCCCCTACTATTATTGTGTGAGGTGCGATGTGTGCTTTGAGCTTTAGTAAAGTTTCTTTTATTAATGTGGATGCTCTTGCATTTGGAGCATAGATGTTCAGAATTGAGAGTTCATCTTGGTAGATTTTTCCTTTGATGAGTATGAAGTGTCCTTCCTTATCTTTTTTGATTACTTTTGACAGTTGATTTTATTTGATATTAGAATGGCTACTCCAGCTTGTTGCTTGAGGCCATTTGCTTGGAAAATTGTTTTTCATCGTTTTTCTCTGAGGTAGTACTTGTCTTTGTCACTGAGGTTCATTTCCTGAGGAACAAAAGGAGCCAGGGGGATTTTCATAGTTTACTTCTCGAGACATCTTCCCTGTCTTTAATTTTTGTAGCTGATTAATTAAGTCCTTATACTCTTTTTCTAACTCTATTTGTTGTTTAAGAACAGATATTTTTTCCTGTAACTCCCATCTGGGATCTATAACTACCATCTCCATTGCAGGAGCATTTGGAGGCGGAGGTGTGCTGGGAGAGGAGCTTTGAGAAGAGGGCCATTCAGGGTTGTAATATTTGGCTGTCTCGTCCTCTAGGTTAGCACAATTTGGCTCTGACAAATCATCATCAACCTTTGGTTATATTTTAGATTCTTATTTTAGATAAATACGTTTCTTTTTATTTTGAACATGAAAGATAGCATTCAAACAACAAAACAAAGGCAGACAACACACATGAGCAGCAAACAACAAAATAAAAACAGAGAATTGAGTTCAGGATGACTTATTTCTTGCCCCATTTTTATTAACATGACTTAACTTTCTCAATGCAGATTCCCATGATGATCACCTTCATTTCACTTCTGAATTTTCGGCAGATCCTTCTTCCAGTAATGTCCCTCACTGGATCTATTATTCTTGTTGCCCCACGTTGGGCACCAAAAATGTTGTGGTCGGAGCTGCCCCAAGTTTGGGGGCCAAAATGTTGTGGACTGCTCTGTCAATGTTGGAACCCGCACTGCCAAAAGCCTTGGGGGCTAAACTGTTAGAGCCCGCACTGCCCCAAGCTGCTCCAGTCCATGGGTCAGGGTTCAGCAAGAGAGAGAGTGAGGACGGACTGGAAGAATGGAGACCAGACCGAGTGTGATTCAATCCCATTTATTCTTCAGTCTCTCTTCTTCTCTCCAAGTCCCTACTTCCAGGTCCCTAGTTCCTAGAACCTAATTCTAGTTCCAGTTTCTAGTCTCTTTCCCAGTTCCAAGTTCTTTCTCCAAGTGCCAAGACTCAAGTGCCTACTACCTAATAATAATTTCTTCTGTCTGCCTCTTGCCTTTTATATGTCTCACTTCTAAGCCATGTCTCTAAGTCACACCCTTAAGTCATGCCCTTAGGTCTTGTCTCTAAATCTGATCCCGAAGTCACACCCTTAAGTCACACACCTTTAAGTGTCACACACCCAAGGAAAGATCCTGGGTATCTAAACCAAGATGTTATCAGAGTGTGCTCAGCTGTTATAGGCTATTGTAATCAAGTCTGTTGTTAGGGTATACGGCTTAAGATGGCTGCAAGGATAATAGCTGCCTTCTGTCGGCTCCCCACAAGATGTTATGTAAATTTGGTTTTTGTCATGAAATATCTTGGTTTCTCCATCTATAGTGATTGAGAGTTTTGCTGGGTATAGTAGTCTGGGCTGGCATTTGTGTTCTCTTGGAGCCTGTATGATATCAGTCTAGGATCTTCTGGCTTTTATAGTCTCTAGTGAGAAGTCTGGTGTAATCCTTGTAAGTCTGCCTTTATATGCTACTTTACCTTTTTCCATTAATGCTTTTAGTATTTTTTCTTTGTTTTGTGCATTTGATGTTTTGATTATTATGTGATGGGAAGAATTTCTTTTCTATTCTAGTCTATTTGGAGTTCTGTAGGCTTCTTGTATGTTAATGGGCATCTCTTTCTTTAGGTTAGGAAAGTTTTCCTCTATAATTTTGTTGAAGATATTTACTGGCCCTTTAATTTGGGAATCTTCACTCTCATCTATACCTATTATCCTTAGATTTGGTCTTCTCATTGTGTCCTGAATTTCCTAGATATTTTGGGTTAGGAGCTTTTTGCATTTTGCATTTTCTTTGACAGTTGTGTCAATGTTTTCCATGGTATCTTCTGCACATATAATTCTCTCTTCTATCTCTTGTATTCTGTTGGTGATGCTTGCATTTATGACTCCTGATCTCTTTCCTAGGTTTTCTATCTCCAGGGTAGTCTCCCTTTGAGATTTTATTATTGTTTCTACTTCCATATTTAGATCCTGGATGGTTTTGTTTAATTTCTTCACCTGTTTGCTTGAGTTTCCTTGCAATTTTTTAAGGGATTTTTGTGTTTCCTCTTTAAGGGCTTCTACCTGTTTACCTGTGTTTTCCTGTGTTTCTTTAAGGGGGTTATTTATGTCCTTCTTAAAGTCCTCTATCATCATCATAAGAAGTGATTTTAAATCTGAATTCTGCTTTTCTGGTGTGATGGGGTATCCAGGACTTGCTATGGTGGGAGAACTGGGTTCTGATGATGCCAGGTAACTTTGATTTCTGTTGCTTATGTTGTTGACACAAGTGCTTACCTTTTGCCATCTGGTTATCTCTAGTGCTACCTGCACTCACTATGACTGGAACCTGTCTTTCCAGTTATCTTGCATATGTCAGATCTCCTCAGAGTTCAGCTGTCTCTGTTCTCCTGAGGTCCTGAGCTCCTGAGCTCCTGAATGTAAGAGCTCCTGGGACTCAGGATGCCTCTGTGTGGCTGAAATCTTGCTGCTCTGAGTGCAGTGGTTCCTCTGCTGCTCTGAGTGCAGTGACTTATCTAGAATGGGTCACTTTTTCTTAGAATAGAGCAGCACATGAAGCCTTAATCATTCTCCCTGTTTTCTTAGATGAGATTTTATACTTTGGCCCATCCCAATCCATGACATAATAGAAAAAAGATTAGATAGAAGATGAACTTTAAAGAAATTTATGGTATGGAATTGAGGTCAGAGCACAAAATACAAACAGTATTTCCAAAGTTATTTCTTTACAATCCCATCAGACTAATGCACCTCATTGTTTTAATAATAGCAGAAGTGACAGAAGAATAGCTTAAAGTGCTGTATGCCTATTGGTGACAAAATGTGTGTAATTCTCACTTTATGGGATTGATTCAGAGTCCTTGTTGGAATTAATCCAAATTCACAGTGCAGCATAAAAGAATGTCAACAGATCTCAAGTGTATTTCTTGAAATAGCCCACGAGACACTTTGTGAAGGGAAGGATTTTTTTTTTTTTTTTGCAAAACAGTTGGAAAATTCTAGACACTGCATATGTGTGTCTGATTAATCTTAAACTTAGTATTAAATTAATACTAAAGTGCTTGTAGAATGATAAGATTTGATGTCATCAACAAATAAGCTTTTGATAACTACCTCAACCCATCGTATATTCTGTTTAAACATACTGAAGAATTACCTCTTACCTAGTACTTCAAAACCTCTCTGAAGATGGACACTCCATGATACACTAGACTCAAGGTAGACCCTACTTATTTATTGAGGAATATGGACATTTGCCTTTGCCAAAGGAAGTAATGTGTATATTTTGGGGGAAATGTTAGAAAAGAGTGGTTTGTGCTTGAAACTGAATAGGTTGAGGTAAATCAAATACTGTTCTATAAATCATATCAAATGAACTTCTAATAATGCTGACAAAATGGGTATCTCTGGCTCTAGTGTTCACAGTTCTTCCTGCCTAATCCTAAAAGGGACTGAAGAAATACTTTCAGAAAAATTTAACAGATACCTAGTAGACTGATTATTTTTAACTTAAATTCTTAAGAATTTCATATGAGTACTATATTTATATAATTTCTACTCATCCCTCTTTTCTTATAACTTCTCCCATGTTCTTCTATCCAATTTATAACTTCTTTTAAAATTATTGTTATATGTACACCCACACACATATGTATCCTGATAGGTCTACTCAGATTTTATATATATATATATATATCACCTGAGTGACTTATCAGGAGCCAGACACTAGAGAATAATTTTCCTTCTCTTAGCCACTATTTGCATATAGCTTTTAAACTAAGAGAAGGACCTTAGATTTCCCCCATCTGCATTGGAGTAACTACTGGTATTCTTGGTGTATATGTCTTTTTTTAGATGACCATGGAGTTGAGATTTCATGAGTAAAATTTTCCTCTCCTACACAGAAAACACATTCTCACAGAAGACAGTTTGCTCCTCTGGCTCTTAAGAATTTCTGTGACTATTTTCATAATGTTCCCCCAAGACTTAGATATAGGAGATGCATTGTAGATGTATCAATTGAGGCTGAACCCACAAGGTCAGTTCTCTATTTTTTAAACACCTGATAATTTTTGTAATGGTCTTCATCTGCTTCAAAAAGAGGTTTCTTTGAGAATGAATGAGCTATACTTGTCTGTGGAATAAACATAAGTGTTTAGAATATAGTTATAAGATGTACTGGTTAAGAAAAGTACCATAAATGGGTTTCCTTCAATGGTCTGTAATCTCAACAACAATACCAAGTTGGTTTATAGTAGTAAACATAATTTCCCTCCTATTGTGAGGGCCTTACGTCTAATTGGATAATAGTTTGTAAGCACCACTATTGCATACTTAGGATTATCATGACCTGCTAGTCTTTGCAGACATTACAGCTGGGTTGTTCTATCAATTTTATCTACTTAGCAGCATACACAGAGCCTTCGGATATTTTCGGGGCTATCCCCAAATAAGGAAACTTGCAGGTAATGTCCAGTTTGACTCCTCTAATTTCTTTCATCTTAATGTGTGGTTGCTTTAGCAATAGGGTTTTACATTCAAGTTCTGGGAGACCAATCCATGGCAATAAACACAAAGGCTCTGCAAAAGGACTAGAAAAATGAGTGAGAGGTGGCAGGATTGAATTAGAAAGAGGATACAAATTTAGAGGCAGAAAGGAGAGATAAATAATACATAGGATGTAAAGATTTTTTAAAAGCTATAGGAAAACATATTACTTCGAGTTTACTTAAGATATATATTTATATACATATTTGAATTTTTTCTAACAGTATATTTGGATCATGTTCTTTTCCATTCCCCCATTCTTCCCATATTTTCCCAGCCACCCTCTCAATTTTTTCTTCACTCTCTCTCTCAAATACCATAAAACAAGCCAGTGTCAGGTATGTGTTCCAGCTTATGCAGTGGCCTTTAAACCAATCAAAACATGACTGGTTACTTTCATAACATTACCACTACTGTTATGCCATTACATGTATTCACACAGGTCTCTATTATATGTCAGAGGATTTGTAGCTGTGAAATTTTAATGATTACTCTTCTCCTTCAATAATGCATAGAGTACCTTCCAGTACCATGAAGAATAGTCATCACAAATGAAGCTTCTACATAAATACCAGATAGATTTTTCAATGTTCAGACATTAATATGTGGTGTGTTGAGGAATAGTGTCTTGTCATCAGCTTGTGGAAAGTAATCATTACTATTGGCAAGAGCATGTAATGTTTGGGTGGCAGATAGGAATCTTATGGCTAAGAAGTTTAAAAGGTGTAGCCCATTCCTGATAATAGAGATTTAATTTAGTAGCTTATCATGTCAAGTTGGAGTATTATCTTTCCATCATATAATAATTGCATTTAAATATATGTATATGTGTGTGTGTGTGTGTGTGTGTGTGTGTCTGTGTGTGTATAAAACTCTACAACAGAAAGAAAGTTTTTATATAGCTGTTCAAAACAACGTTTAGTGTTATTTAGCCCTCTGGGTTTCTTTCATCTACTCTGCCCCCTTAATACAAAATAACAGTTAATCCTCTGATTCTAATCTTTCACTTATATTCTTTTATAGCACTATTAGAAGAGCCTTTTCTTCCCCCTGGTCCATAATAATTACATATCCATTGTAAGAAATGTAAATAAAATGCACATATTTTCAGATTAAAAACTAGTATCTCTATTAAATAGAAAAGTTGCATGGCTGCCGTTTTTATATGGGTTATTTCTCTCAGTCAGGATATATATCTACCTATGTCCAGTTGCCTGCATGAGTTTTCATTTGTTTTATTGGTCTTGGCCATTCTGGATATAGTAAGAAGAAATCTGAAAGTAGTTTTAATTACCATTATCTTGATGACTAATGATGTTAAACACTTGTTAAATGTCTCACAAGCATTTGTATTTTATCTTCTGAGAATACTTTATTTAGTTATATATTTAAATTGCTTTGTATTCTTGATGTTAAATTTTTGAGATTTTGTATATTCTAGATATATACATGCAGTTTTGATGAATTTATGCTACTTGGAGTGATTGATACATAAATTATGTAACAAAAACCTTTGTGTAATATATGAAAAAAAAACCTTTCCAAATAGTTGGTCTATGAAGAGAGTCCCATAATAATATAGGCTATTTCAGTTCATATCAATTTAGGATATACTGTATTATATCTCTAGTCTCTGTAAGAATAGTAATGTGTTGTTTCTAACTAATTTTTTGTGATTTAATCTTGCAAGTAACATAATTCACCAATTTAATCCCATTTCCACTTTCACATACTTTAATCGGTAGCTTAGCATCACATACAGGAAAACTCTATTATCAGTATCAGAAGCAAGGGGTAACAAATTGTTCTAGTTTATCACAGCTTCTAGAGCCAGAAACAGTACTATGTGGCTTATCACAACAGCGATGTATTTATCAGTTCTGGAAGCTAAAATTCTAAGATAAAGTGCCCAAAGACATAGTATCTGGTGAACACATGCCTGTTAGTTTTCCAATGGTTGTCTTTTCCCTATGTTCTCATACAATGAAAGGAGCTACAAAAACCTCTGGGAACTATTTTATAAGGTCGTCAGCCAAAATCTTTTAGGTTGGACCTCATAACTTAATCATTTTCCAAGGAATCTATTTTTTTATTATTTTACTATTCTTTTCAGGATTATAGATTCAGCCTGCATTTGAATGAGGGACCAAAAAGTTCAGACTATTGTACCTGACAACCTTATGCCTGGATCTGCACTGATTCTTCCAATACTGTTGTTCAATAATTATCATTATTTTACTCTATTTTCCGACTTTCATAGGGTACACTCATATAACATGTTTTAATTAATTATTAAAATGACGTGTAGTTTTCTAAAGTTAATAGATCACATGACAAATGAAAAAGAAACGGTTTCTCAACTAAACAGTAAGCATCTTGAGAGGAATTATCAGTAAACACTTATCAATGCTACTGTCTTCATGGGAACGATGGCAGCTAGGAAGAGTCAGACTACAGGAGATGGCTCAGATGACACTGCTGTTTTTTTTCAATGGGGAAATAATAACAAAAGTAAAGAACTTTAGTTCATCATTTCCAACATGTTGTATTTTTGTCTATTTTAATTTTTACTTCAAGTATTATCTCCACATTCAATATAAAATCAATTTAGTTACTTTAGATATTTTCTTTGGAAAGATTGCTATTTCTTTAGTATTCTGTACAAGAAACCCTGCTGCTACACTCCTCAGTGATGTGGCTTTGCTCTGTGATGACCTACTATGCTGTTGCTGCCATTGCTAAGTCTGAATTCTTGTACCTTACTTGAATTTAGGAATGTCTGAAAGCTCATCTCTTTACCATGGGAACAAGACTGCAAATTCTGATCACCCTCTTCTTGGAAAAATGAAATAGATAATCTCATACTGTTTTGTTTAACTAAAACAATTAATGCAAATAAACAAGCATGTCTCTGAAATTCCTGTATCATAAGGGTTCTTCAAAATAGTAGAAGACCTTCCAGAGACACAGCCAAGTCACATGGTTGCAGCACCTTCTCAACACTTTCAAAATAATGCCAAATATGCTAGACACAAATGCCACTATTATTTTCTAGATGCAATTGGCACCTCAAAAGCTTAGTGTTGAATAAGATCATTCTTTCTAGTTTTTTTTCTGAACCCTGGCTAGCTGGTTCAACTCAGCTCTTCTGGCTCAAACCCTATCCAAGATTAGGTATTCAATCTGCTTTCACTCAGCTCCTCAGTGAATTGCTCTGTTTTGCCTAAAAGGCAATTTGTTCTAATCTTCTATACCATATATATATATATATATATATATATATATATATATATATATATATGTGTGTGTGTGTGTGTGTGTGTGTGTGTGTGTGTGTGTGTTGTGTGTGTGTGTATGTGTATATGTATTAACTAATCTCAGCTTATACCATATTTGTTACAATATAGGAAATGCTATAAAAAATTAAATTTCCTGACAAACTTCAGTGACATAACAGACAGGACATTCATTCCACCCCTTAAGTCAATTACATTCTTGTTATGGGAAATATTAAAAAACTTGTCACTAGGTTTCCATGCTACACCCAGCTACTCCCTGCCCGGTGGTCTTACCTTCTCTTGGCTTGCCCCATTCAGCAGTCTTCCCTTCTCCAGTTTGCCTGCCTCAGTGCCATCCAGACCTTCTCAGCCATCTACCCTCTGTGATCAACAGTTATAAATTCTCTTAACCCAGTAAATCAAAACTCTGGAAGCTTATATTTAGTCAGATTTATATATCAATAAATTCTCAATTCATAAGATGCTCACACAATAATTTCAGAGCTAATTGATAATGATGTAAATTGCCCACCTATATAAGACCAATTGTCCCATAATAATCCATCCCTTATAAGACATTTATAACTACCTGTGGCTGTTTAAAACCACATAAAGTCTGGGTCATCTTGTTCTTCCTCCATCTTTCTTCTTTCTCTCTGTACTCTCTCTTCTCCTTCTCCCCCAAACTTTTCAGCTCCACTCCCTTCCACTGCCCAATCATCAGCCCTAGCCTTTATTTTACATGTTAAGGTAGGGAGAAGGTTCACAAGAAGTCACCTGAGTATGTGATTCATTCCTCATCTGCAGTCCCTCCAGAGAGCAGAATTAGCATCAAAATACAAGCAGCTCCAGGGCTATCCACAACATATTCTTACCTCACTTCTCTTATATCTACCTATCCAGACTCCAAAACAACTTCTCAGATACATCAGGTTGATTCCCTAGGTATTGGATCTGAACTAAATGAAACAAATAAAGCTCCAGGTGAAGACAGTGTATAAAGGACAATATGAAATAAACATCTACTTATTGGATTTAAAGTACTAGTCAAAACTCAGCCAGTATAGTTTATTTTTATCATTCCATACCTTGAAATATTAATATAAAGTAACAAAAGGAGAAAACATTCTTAAAATTTTGACTTACATCATCTTTCCAGGATGATTCTAAAAACTGAATTTACTTACTTTTAAGGATTTATATGATGATTCTTATTTGTCCTGTTACGAAACAGAACACATGGACTCAATACCGAATATGTCAAACCAAAAGATACAATTGATGGAACTGTAGACTAGATGTAAATTTTTTTTGGTTGCTTGTGTGTATGTGTATACCTGTGTCAGAATGTATATTAATGAAGAGACACTGATATTGAAAAGAAAGTAGAATGTGCTCTGCTTATGTCATTAGAATGGAGCTGTGTTGCTTGGTAAAGCTTCAAAATTAATTTTAAGTCAAGTTCTAGCTTAATATTATTCCTCAATATGCTACATGATAAAATGGATGTCAGTTTGTAGAGAATTAAGTGTTAGATACAATAACTGTTGTTGCTGTACTTCAACTTCTTGCAAGAGTTCTTACTGCAGAATAAGGCATACAAAATCAAAAGAGTGCCAGTCATGGCTATAGCATCAGTCTTGAATAAACTTATGAATTGCTATTGTCATTTTCTAGAGAAAAGTTCAAATATCAGAGAGCTGTTTCCTTAAGGTGAAATCAAAGTCTACTAAGTGAGAGGATCAAACTTACAATACACTATTTGACTTTGAGTTTTTATTTTCACTGCTAACCCCTCTCTAAGCTAAGGCTAGACCTTGGCACTAGAAGATGAGAAAAAAATGTCAAAGTTAATTTGAGGCCAAGAAAAGCAATTCTGTGAGAAGTTGAGAGAAGCCTGATGGAATCAGTCAGCTTGGAGAGGAGTTTGAGCCAAAATATCTGAGATGAACCAGCCATCCAGCATTCACAAAGAACTAGAAAGGGTTAATTTATGCATCTGTAAGACTCCAAGATGACAATTACTTCAGGCAAATAAAAGGTGCTTTTACACAGTACCACATAGGAGACAATTTTATATTAACCAAGGTCAGTGGCTATCTTAATAGAGAGCCTTGCCCTGTCCTGTACAATTGTTGGAGGCCGACTTTTAACAGAAAGTGGCTATCAGCTTTACAGCCATCTTGAGCCATATACCCTGACATGAGACTTGGATTACAATAGCCTACAACAGCTGAGCACACTCTGATAATCTTGGTTTAGATACCTTAGGTGTGTGAGATTAAAGGTGTGTGAGATTAAAGGTGTGTGATTTAAGAGTGTGACCTAGAGATCAGATTTAGAGACAAGACCTAAGGGCATGATTAAAGGCGTGACCTGAAGTCGTGGCTTAGAAGTGAGACATATAAAAGGCAGAGGCAGACGAAGAGAGAGTCAGACACTTCAGAGAGTACAACTTGGAGTACAACTTGGAGTAGGAATTAGGCATTAGGTAGAAGGCACTTGGAAGAGAACTTGGAAGAAGTAACTTGGAACTTGGAGGCATTAGCGACTAGGAACTAGGAACTCAAGACTTGGGACTTGGACTAAGAAGAGAGACTGAAGAATAAACGGGACTGAAACACACTCTGTCTGGTCTCCATTCTTCGAGTCCGTCCTCACTCTCTCTCTTGCTGAACCCCGACCCACGGACCGGAGTGGCAGCTTGGACCGAGATACAGTGGCCACCAAACACAGGGCAGTCCGGGCCTCAACATTTTGCTCAGGTGCGACATCTTTTAGCACCTGAACGTGCACCCAATGTGGGGCTAGTGCGGGTTCTCAACATACAATCATTTTTTTGTAAGTTGTCCTTGAGGAAAAACTTCCCTGAATATCTTGCCTTCACAGTACTGATGGTTCAGCACCAGCTAAGCAACATTAATTGTTCAATAAAGAAAGCTTTTCAGTTCCACAGATTATTAGTTCATAATATAACATGAAGAACCCCAGTAGACACTTTGCTTCCTCTTGAAACTTCACAAGCCAAGCCTCTGATATTTGTGTCTCTCAGACTCTGACAACAGTGCTTAAACTCTGAACACTCAACAGCATTTTCCGCCTCAACGTTCTAAAATCCATCCACAATTCCCCAGAAAACAACCTGGTTAGTCTATCATAGCAATAAAACATTTTCTGTACTAGAGTTAGGGTTAGGGTTAGGGTTAGGGTTAGGGTTAGGGTTAGGGTTAGGGTTAGGGTTAGGGTTAGGGTTAGGGTTAGAATTAAATTAAATCGAAGAGAAAAAGGTGTGTGTGTGTGTGTGTGTGTGTGTGTGTGTGTGTGTGTGTGTGTGTGTTTAACTCCCAGGTCACAACTGGTCGTTGAGTTCCAAGAAAGGAACTGAAGAAGAAACTGAGATAGAAAACTTGAAAAGACAATGCTTACTGACTCATCATGACTTGCTTAACCTGCTTTTCTTTAAACTCAGGTCAACTTGACCAAGAGTGGCACCATCCACACTGGGCTGACTTCTTCTGTGTAAAACATTAATCAAGAAAATATTGTACAAATTGTCAAACAGGCCAGTCTTATAGAGCAAGTTAACTGAGTCTTTTTCTTTTCAGGTGGCTAGTTTGTGTCAAACTGATAAAATATAGCCTATCCAATTTCAACCAATTTATTGGTGCTGGTGATATCTCAAATGTTTAAATGTTCAGATATGTGTAAAATTACTTCATACAATCTATTTTGGCTATATTCTTTCCCCTCCCTAAACTCCATACTCTGTTCCCCATGGAACTTCATAGTTTTTATTTTTTCTAAAAAAAATAAAAATAATGCACAAACAAAAATCATAGTCTGTTTTGTGCTGGCCAACTGTCTTCGGCATGTCGTCTGCTGTTGGTATGGCTGATATACCCAGTATTCCTTCATTTAATTGATCTATATTTCAACTGAAATAATTTTCTTTCAAAGATTTTTTCCTATCTGATAAGTGATTCTTGAGATCCTCTCATTTTCATGACAAGGACCACAAAATGATTGTCACGACTTACATGTTTCATACTCATAGTCCCAAAAGTCAAGTAAAATGGTTCAGGGATTGAAGATTGGTCATGATCACACTATATTTTTTTATTATCTTTCTTGAATCTAATTACTAGAATTTTTTGGCTCATGGAAGGAAAAAGGGGATTAATTTTGAATCAGAAATAACATAAGGGATGTCATGTTACTCCTTCAATTTCTAGTACCATAGTAGATATATATTCATTTAATATATCTGAAAAATAAGCATATGATAGTCATAGTATATTGGCTATCATATAGATAAGGTCAATAATCATAAGGTCAATAAAGTGTATAAAATATGAAAGTTGTATGGTTTCAATATGAGTCAATGACAATGTATATATTAGTGAAATAATTTGTTGATAGAAATTATAAATTGTATTTATACAATGTATTAATAATATCAATTCTATAAGAATATGTATTAACCTTATAACATAAAGCACAAATAAAACAAATGATGGAGATGATGACATACATTCTCTATTTTTATATATTTAATATTTACCTAATTAATATATCACCCTCAATTTGAGAAAATACTTCATATGATGTAACATTTAAATGCTCTATTCTCCATCCTTACCTCAGTCCTATTTTCCAGAAACAGAACACCCTTTTTCTTAATTAGTGTTACTATTGCTGTGATGAAATACCATGACCAAAAGCAAGTTGGGGAGGAAAGGGTTTATATTTTCTCCATCACTGAGGGAAGTTAGGATAGGAATGTACACTAGGCAGGAACCTGCAGGCAGGAGCTGACGCAGAAGCTTTGGTAGAGTGCTGCTTACTGGCTTGTTCCAAAAAGGCTCATCAGCCTGCTTGTAGAACCCAGGACAACCAGCTCAGGAATGGTCCCACCCATAATGGGCTGTGTGTTCCTACATCAGTGACTAATTTAAAAATGCCCTACAGCTGGATATTATGAAGGCATGTTCTCAATTGGGGTTTCCTCCTTTCAGATGATACTAGTTTGTATCAAGTTGACATAATTTGGCACCCTCCTTTTAAAAAATATTTTAAACTCTGTTAATGTCTTTGTCCATGAGTTTCAGTTTATCATGACTGCCATTATTTTATATACTCTACTTCTTACTTTACACAGTTAACTGGTAATCAACCATGCTGGAAGCCATTGATGTATCCCACTCCTTCTAGTATATATTTCTATAAAAGTTGTTTTTGTACTATTATATTATATATCATCATCATTATAGCTGCAAAATTTCTTGCAGTGATTAAGTAATCTGTGTGCCTTGCTTTAAGGGGAATCTTTTCCATCCATTATGGACCAATTTTTCGTACAACCTTTTCTGTTGGTTTCCAGTCCTGTCTTTCATAATAACCATGGTTTCACAAAGAAAATGCTGATGTATAACTGATGCATAAAGTCTTACATGATTGGTACAGTTTAAAGTTTGAAAATAAATAAACAAGGTCTGGGTTAAATGGCTAGCTAACTATTGTTTCCTCCTGACCAAAAGACATAAAGATTATGTGTATTTCCTAGTATCAGGAACCTTGGCTATGTAAGGAATGTTGTGCCTGCGTTGCTGTTTGAGGCCCCTTTCAACAGTTTAAAATCATGTCATATTTCAGATGGTTACATATTTGATGTATAGTTTACTTGCATGGCTGTTAAATTTTCCCTGGTGTTTTAAATCTGTCTCTCTTTCCTCTATATTTTTTTTGTCTCACCAGAATCTCATTTTTTACATCTTTCAACTGTTAACATTTCCAATATTTCTCAAGTTAAACTTCCAAACTTCTGTGATTCTTCCCCAAAAACTTTTAAGTGAACTAGGAAACTATTTTCATAATATTACTAAATATTCCTAAACCTTGGCTGTTTCTTTCACTGTGTGAACAAGGAATGTGTATAAAAGTCAGGCAGAAACCAAGGCTGAAGATCACAACAATGTCCCAGCAGGCCAGCAGCAGAAAGGCAGAAGGAAAACTCAGTCATGTTTCATATTGTTCGAGGGAACCAGCTTCAGTGTTAATGTCATTAATTTCAGGCCTTCAATGAGGGAGCATTCAAGAGTTCTGAAGCTGCCTTCTTAAGTATGATGGTTTCTCAAGAACAACTAGTTGGCCGGTTATTTCTCTAAAGAAAGTACATAGCTGTGGTAAAGCCAAAAATTATTGGAAATGCTTTCTTTTGGTTTTCTAGGGCCATGAAACAATTATCTAAACACTATATTATAATCTTACCTATTATGTTGAAAAGATTCTCTTCCCCAGTATCTCTAGCTATATATTTGATGTAATTTGATGTAATTGGCATATATATATACATATACATATATATATGATATTTATAAGAATCAATTATGTGACAGTTTACTATTGCATCATAAGTTTTAATTTTATTTTTGAGATTGAAATATAATTATAACATTTCTTCTTTTCCTTTATGCCCACCAACCCTCCCCTGTACCCCTTTCCAATCTCCTTCAAATTCATAACCTTTTTTTCACTTGTTACTACATGCACAAATGTATATGTATACACTTATATATTACTAAATATAACCTTTTTATATTCATATAATGGATGTATGCTTTCAGGACGTAGCTCTAGCATTAGAAAACTAATCAGTGTATTCTTCCCTGGGAAAAGTCACCTATCCAAATCCCAACTTTCTTCAGTTGTCTGTATTTCTTTGTTTAGGGTTGAGGCCTTACTGGATTCTCCCTCTCTATTATAGTATGTTCACTGGTGTTCTCTTTGTTCAGCTCTCACATTGGAAGCCAAGTCATACCCATTGTTGGTCTTCTTGTCTTCAGTATTTCAAATAGGCATTATTATCACATTAGGTCTTCATGTACATTCTGCTTAATAATGGTGTTGTGAGATTTTTCATGTCTTTATTGTCATCTTTATCGTTTTTGGTGGACTAACTGTTCAAGGTTTTCCTCATCTTTATGGTTCATTTTTGTTTATTTTTAAATTTTTATTTTAGAGAAAACTATTAGATATGGAGTTACATATTATTTTCTCCTAATTTAAGTCTGGTTCTTATATTCTTCTAACATAGTCTGTAGGATCACAGATGGTTAAAACTTTGATATAGTGAAAACTATCACATTTTGGCTTTACATACAGTGATTTTGGTGATATTTAAATAATTATGGAAATAACTTTCCTTTGTTATACAAACCTTTGTGATTTTAAATTTTATTTTAGACCTATGAAATGTCTTAAGTGTTTTGTGTTATAAATGGCAATTTTATTATTATTTTATATTTAATAGCCACATATCTTACCTCTAAGAAGTGAAAAACTGAATTTTATTTACTGAACTCTTCATTCGTTTTTTGAAAACCACTTACCTACTTACTTATGGACTTACATCTAGACCTTGAATTTTTCAATTATTATTATTTACTTACATTTCTGGGTTAATATTTTTGAGATGGGGGTGGCTCCAACCCTCTCCCGGGGAACGTGCCTAATCTCTGGATATAGTCTGTACAGGTTTTCTTTCCCCTCTGTTGGGCATTTCATCTAATGTCATCACAATTGTGTTCTGGGAGCCTTTTGCTTTCCTGGCATCTAGGACTTTCTAGTGGCTACCCTCAGTTTTCCATCCCCCACTGCTACACAGCTCTGTTCAATTTCCTGTCCCTCTCTGCTTCTACCCAATCTCCTTCCACACCTGATCCTGCCCTTCTTTTCCATACCACTCTTCTCTCCCTCCCAGGTCCCACACTCACTCTATTTCCCCTGATTATTTTGTCCCCCTTTCTAAGAAGGGCTGAATCATCCACGCTTTGGACTTCCTTCTCCTTGAGCTTCATATGATCTGTGAGTTGTATCTTGGGTTTTCTGAGCTTTTTTCCTAATATCCACTTATCAATGAGTACATACCATGTGTGTTCTTTTGTGACAGGGTTACCTCACTCAGTATGATATTTTCTAGTTCCATCCATTTGCCTGTGAATTCCATGAATTCATTGTTTTTAACATTTACATTTTCACCTTTGCTTCCCCCTTGGTCCCCTCTCCTCCTCTTTGCCTCAGAGAGGGTGCTTCTTCCCCCCTGACTCTCCCTTTCCTGGAGCCTCAACTTTCTAGAGGATTAGGCACATCTCCTACTAAGGCCTGACTAGCCAAACCTCTGGTAGATTTGTGTCAAAGGCCTCGAACTGATTCATGTATACTCCTGGTTGGTGGCTCAGTCTCTGGGAGCTCCCTGGGGTCTGGGTTAATTGAGACTGCTGGTAATCTTTGAGGGTGCTCTTCCCTTCAGTTTCTTTAATCCTTCCCCTAATTCAACCATAGGAGTCCCCGACTTCAGTTCAACAGTTGAGTGTAAGTCTCTGCACCTGTCTAAGTCAGCTGCTGGTAGGCCCTTTCAGGGGACGGCCATGCTAGGTTTCTGTCTGTAAGCACATCATAGCATCAGTAATAGTGGCAGACCTTGATGCTATCACATGAGGTGCAGCAAGGCTGAGTCACCTTGATCTGCACAGTACCACTCACTAGGGAGTAAATGTTCAAACACCTGAGACTATGGGGGGCATTTCTCATTTTAACCATTCTAACAACAGTAATTATTATTCATATCTGAAATCTATTTTATGATATTCATATAAGCATTTACAAACAAAGAATCAGAAACAGACTTTTAATACAATTTTACTTCCAGAGAGATTACTACAAAATCTATTATAAGCACTTACTAATGATATGTAATCAACAAGAATGGCCATTCTAATTCTTGGATCTTTGATTAAATTATTGGGGTATAGGTATTAATAAAATAGTATAAAATGAACTTGTTCCTAACTCCTAACAAAACACTAATGGGCATGCATTTTATAGATCCTGCTACAAGTGTGTATTACATTAGAGACTTCTTGTTGAGTCGAATATAAAAATCTCAAGAAACTTTGGATGAACTGAGATATAAAGAAGTATGACTTTTACAGATCTCATTGATTTCCAGACTTCATCACTAAATTAAAAAATGTTTCAAAGTAAAGTAGAGGAAGCTGAACCTTATAAACTTTGAAAATGGAGATGTTTGGATGACTCCTGTCCACAGGTCTTCTGAGTTCTTAAAATAGGAAGGTCTGTCGTCTAGATTTCACTGAGGCAAAACTGACATAGAATCCAGCCTGCCTGGAAAAACTTCACTGTACTGATGTATAAAGCAGAACCAAGGACCTGTCTCCTTGGAGTGGCGTGGCCACATAAAGGACACATATGGCTCTAGTTTTAATAGTTTATTTTCTCAATAAAAGTTTGTGCTCACTTGAGTTTTTCTCTACCTCCAATTTTGCAGTTGACTGCATAACTATGGCTTCTAAAGGTAGTGTTTACTTGTTGGCTTTCTTGTTTGTTTTAAGGTATAGACATTGGGAATTTGGGAAGTTACCAAGCAATATACCTAGAATTGTAATAAATAAAATCCTAAAACAGTTTCCTTCAATGTTGGTTTCAAAGGGTCTTTCCAGTTCTTATCAAGAGTAAGCAGATCTTTAAAAATGTGCCAAGTCATGCCAACATTTTTTTTTTCAGAATGAAAAAATCTTCTGTGCATGGTGCATGCTTTTCATAAGATAGCTTTGTTTTAAAAAATTATTATTAAGTATGCAAAATATTGAAATTCAGCATACAAAATGCACCCACTTTCTAAGCTATGGTAAAAAATTCACCTTATGAGCTCCAACAGGGATGCTTAAATGATGGATAAATAGAGCTAAAAGGATGAGCCATAATCAAATGCAGTGGCAAAATCAATGAAGAGGAGCATGGACAAAGGAGCAAGAGTTTAGAAAAGGATTCAGAAGCAAACCATGACCAGGACTGCATTTGTGAGGATAAAAATGGCTATGCAAGTTCAATTGGAATGCATGACTCAGAAAACCTGGAGCAAGTTGTAGAAACAAACAGATGCTTTTGTTTTGTTAGAGCCAGACTGGTGTCTTCCTTCAATGCAAGGAAAATCAGAAGGTGTTTATGACAGCAAAATTATGACAGATGTATGAATGTCAGGCCATGGTAAATAAACTCTGTGTTATTGAGCAGGTTCTAAGTGTATGTAAGGAGATCTATCTATAAGTATGACAGTTTGGAGAGAATAAAAATTATAATAGGGTAAGTGTCTACAGGCAGCAACAGTTTGGGGGATGAAGTACTCAAAACCTGCTGCTGATGTGAAAATAGGATTAAAAGGCTATTAAAATAGAAGATTGGATGTGCAGAAGGAGCACATTAAAATATTCAATCATTCTAAAACTCAAGCCCTGTATCCCCCAAGAAGAAGGTCACATTTAATGAGAAATTAAATGTGCATTTTGGAAGGGATTCATATTAGAAAATTTGAGTCTTGAAGGCTGGAGATATTGTTCAGTGGTACAGTTCTGGCCTGATATATAAAACCAGGATTTTAATCCCTAATAGCCAGCATAGAAAGGAATGCTGAGTTTTGCAAGAAAAAGTAAATGGAAAAAAAGTGTTATAGCCAGTTGTGGAAAAATGCAAATAGAAATTTAACATGACACACGGTAAGGATAGAATGGTAAGGAGCAAACAGGCAGTTACAAAAAGAAGAAAATTGGGAAGGATCTGAGGGAGCAAGGGGCCCAGGTTGTGGGGCAGAAGCACAGTGAATTCCAGGAGGAACGGCTCAGACACCGAAAACCTGAGATACTGAAGCCTGGTTCAATCAACTGCTGATGAGCCTTCTGTAGTCAGCTACAAAAACAGCGAAGGAGCATGAGACCTGGTAATGATCATGAATTGATGATTGACAGAAGTTTGGTAAATTAAAAATGAAGTCAATGGGAACTGTACTTAGCTAGTTCACAAACTGAGCCCAACTCTTAATAATAATGACAACTGAAAATAGAAAGGTAGTGGGTAGAGATTTTTACTATAGTGAATATTATAACTAAGCCTTTCTTTGGTTTATATCAAAAGCCACTTCCTTTATATTGAATAATAAGTTTTGAACTATGTAACCACATCAGATATCCACCATGACAATATCACGAAGATAGTTTCCTAGCTCTAAAACAACATTCTGCTTCTTCACCTGCTTGTTCTTCCCTTTTCTCCTTCACTGCTGGCAAAGGCATTTTATTGTTGCTATTGTCTTGAATTTTGTCTGATGTCATAATTTTGGAGTCACAATATATCTTCTTTAAGACTTGTTTAACTTACATACAACTATCAAATTAAAGTTCCCCTTGTGATTGATTTTTGTTTTTTTGGTTTTTTGAGGGGGGGTTAATACTTCATTCATTTTTAGTGCTGAGTAAATCTCTATTGTATTACTGTACCATAGAATATTGACTCATATATAAAGGATATCTTGTTTGTTTTCATTTGTTTGTTGATTTAAAAAATATATATATAAGAACACCCAAGTACCTGCACCATGGACGGATCAGCCTGAACAAAGACAGTCAAGTACCTGCTAGTGGTGACACTAAGATAGGTCAATGTGTCATGGAGAGATGGGAAAGATGGAGTTTACAATGGAAAAGCAGAAGAGAAAGCAAAGCCAATGATTTGTGCAGTGTGGAGACCAGCAGTGAGGAAAAGTCAGATATGAGGAGTCCATGATGAGGGCCTGGACCAGGCTGTTATCAAAGGCCATGTCTGAGTTTGTGGTTCTGCTGCAGCTGGGGTCTGTGTTGATGCCCGTTACCTCAGTTACTACCAAAGACCAAGTGAATGTCTGTGGTCTGGGTTGTCATTGGTTACCATGTCTAAGACCCATAATGGTTTGAGCAGCTTATGCTGCAACCTGAGGCCATGGGAACTTCTGGGTTTATACTGCTGCTGGGAGCCATGTTTGGTCTATGGTCGTATTGCAGCAAGGGACTATATTGATATCTCAGGACCTTGTTACCATCACAAGCAAAGCAGATTTCCCTTGTATGGACTGTTGCCAGAGACACCGCTGAGCAGGCCTTATCTATCACTAGCCATCACATTCAGCAGAACTGGCCCTTTCCTCACTTGGACAACACAGTAGAACTGATGCTGATGGCAGGTGAGGTGGTTGTGGGAGAGCTGGCCCTGAGAGCTTGACAGAGAGGCCCTGCCATTCACCAGCTGCAGCACTCTGAAGAGTAGGCCCTGTACATAGCCCTGGTAGCACAGTGGACTTGGCCTAGTGTAATAGTTACAGGTAAGCTGGCCTTGATGGCAGAAGAGCTGACTTTGCTGCTTGTCAGCTAAGGCACTGGGTGTACTAGCCAGAACAGTAGTGGAGAACTTGCCCTGGTGGTATGGGTGCTTGAGGACTGGTCGGCTAACCAACTCAGCTACCTCCCAGACCCAGATCCAGGCTTTGAGTTCACCAATACCAACATCTATCACATCTTTTATTTGCTGGAGCAAAAGGGCCTCTCTTGTAGATCCTGGATGACACGAGGCAACAACATGATAGCTAAAGGAAGTCTCTGTGAGGAGCCAGTATTGATAGTGTAGAAGAAGCCAAAGCCTCAAAATAGACCAATGACTCATTTCAACAAATATTTGTAAGCAAAGATGTATGGACAAAAGGGTATACTGTGGCTGAAACACACTGTGACATACTACAGCTTCCATGAAAAGATGGGTTTGTTATGTTATGTTTTGTATTGTTTTGTATTTTATCTTACTTTATTATCTTTGGGGGGATTACAAGGGTGAAGAAAGGATATCAAGAGACCGCAGATGAGTGGGATTAGAGATGTACTTCAATTGGTGATGTGCTGCAATGTGAAATCCACAAGGAATCAGTGAAAGTTAAAAAAGAAAAAAGTTGCTATGGTGTTTTCAAATTAAGTTGTCAAACATCTGAAATCAAGATCTTTGTACCCCATGAAAGTCAGTTTACTTTTTAAGAAGTAGCCAAACTTCAAAAATAAAAAAATTACTATTCATTTTAGTTCTTGGCCATAGTAAATGTAAGTTTTTTCTCCTTTCTATCAGCTTTGAGTATAAGTTATTCAGAGTTTAATTACTCTAAGAGAAGTGTAGTAGAATTTCATTTTTACATTAATTATCAGTCCCCTGTTGACATATGAGAGCAAACACTTATCCATTGGCTTATTTAATTTTATTTGTCTGTTTTGGCCAACTCTCTGAAAGTTCTGTTCATATTCTTTGCCTATTTTGTAAATTCAGTTGTTTAATTTTATAATGTGTTTTTAATTTTTAAATACAATGCCAATACTTGTTATTTAACCTTTCTCCATCCCCAGTCCCTCTCCCATGCCCAAACTCCCCACTACTTTATTTCAGTGAAAATAGCATTTTAAGATTTTACCTGTGAATGACAGCAGGCATCAGCTTCATTGTTTGTGTTTGACATATTTCACCTAAAATAATTTCCCTGAAATATTTTTCATTATAAGGACAATTATCTTTCCATTGTGTATACAAACCATATTTCTATCTACTTATTCACCAATAAATGCTTTATTTCATTGAATATTTTAACTAATGTGAATTGTACTATGATCAGTTAAGTCTGTGGGTCTTTCTTTGATAGTTTCTCAGAGAAAAGTAAATAACCCTTAGAATGAAGAGCCAGCCTACAAAATTAAAGAAAATATTTGAAACCAGACTTCACAAGGAATTATAAAAACTAAGACTGTGTGTATTCAAAGAAATCTAAAACAAAAATAATATCTTAAGAAGCAACACATACTTGATTTTAAGTTGTATTAAAAAGGCATAGTAATAAAATTGCAGTTATGCTGGCACAAAAAAACTCATGTAGATCAATTAATCAGAGTAGATATATAAGATAAATAGAAACTCATATATTTAAGTTAGAGTGATTACAGCCACCTAGTGCTTTATAATGATGCCAAGAATACACAGTGGAAAAAGCACAGCACCTTCAATAAGTGGTGTTGGAGAAAATTGGATATGTACATATTCACATGGAGGGATAACTACCAGTAAAGACCTTACCAAGTAATAAAAAAAATCCTGTAGAAGTTTCTTAACACAAACAAACACAAACACACACACACACAGAGAGAGAGAGAGAGAGAGAGAGAGAGAGAGAGAGAGAGAGAGAAAGAGAGAGAGAAAGAGAGAGAGAGAGAGAGAGAGAGTGTTTAAATGGAGTTATTTTATAATGGGTAACAATGTCCTTACTAGAAACCACAATCTAAAAAGTAAAGATGGCAGAAACAGGATTTAATCATTTCTTTTAATGTTGTTGATCATAATACTCCATAGACCTCACAAATTAAAAGTTATTCACAATTTGATTGTTTATCTTCCAGAACTTGACAGCATTAGCCTTTGGTTAAAAACACTACATGCTTGAAGAGTAGAGCAAGGAGAAATAAAACTTGTAATAACTTAGAAGTATCATGTCTCCTACCTGTTTTTGTAGACATAAAAGGATTATACATGTTACCAGAGAAGAGATTTACCAATCTGCAAAAACAGTGAGCTGCAATAATTGGTATAGCAAGAAACTCCCACTAGTGAAATAGTGGCACAGATGTCATTAGAGTAACCAACCACTATCTGATTGAATTTCAGTCCATTTCAGAAGAATCTATATCTGGCACCAAAATGTGAGGCAAAAACTTAGATAGACAGATCAGAGATCCTAAGGAAGAAGCTACCACTATTATTCTATTATCTAGACACCAGATTAAACCAATCATTAATTACCTATACTTGTATACATATGTTAGTGCATCTCTCAAGTCACATCATAAAACCTCTTTATTATAGTAGATATTAACACAGAAACCCACAAGTGGCCAAGATGCAGGAGAATAAGAAACTGAACAAAGTACAATCCTAAACTGAACATCCATTTAATTTCCCATTCTCCCAAGACTCAGGAATCACTTTGGATTAGAAAACAGAGGTGGCAAGGCAGTTGTTTCTATGAACTCACAAGTCTCAGTACAAGGTATGAGAACAAAAATGAGATAGAAATAATGAACTTATGGATATTAACTGAACTATTAGTTATCAGCCATAATAAGGCCAGGTAGGCTAAGCCAAAGGGAGAGGGAAGAGGCAATCTAGCTTTAAGAAGCTGTCATAAGCATCTAGTGGTATATAGTGGTCTAAGTTGAATAGGACAAAATGAAGAATGAGGTAACACATTTGTACTGGTTTCTTAGTATAAGAAGTGTCTGTTATGTTTTTCAGGTGGAGATGTGTCCTATAACAGGGAGAGTGTCTAGAAAACATTAATTTTATATATCTGGACATGGCTTTATATTACCCATCACTGGCATTCACCATGGGCATGACATGAGTGTTTCACCACCTGTTATAGTTCATCTGAACCAATGCCATAGTGAGCATATGAAACATGGAGCTGGCCATAGTGATCAAGTTCACAAAGAACAAGTGAATTTATAACATTGAAATGGAATTATTACTTTACATATATGAGGTAGAACTAACCCTCAATTTAAAAAGAAAATTAAGTGTAATTTTCCAATTCCACTCAAAATCTGATGCTATTGAAATATCAATGTGTGCCTAAAATCTATGGCTATTATTGTAATTTTATAGAAGACATTGCAATCTCAATTCAAAGATTGATAAAAACATTTCAATAATAGTTGAAAGCTAAATAACTAGAAAATATTCCATTGCTTAAAAGGCTTAGTTTAATGTTTAGTTATTTATTTCTACACAAGATGTTAAATTCTGTGTGATATTTTTCTCATACTTATTTAATTATTTCTACGATATTTCAATCACTTTTATGGAAAACCAGTAATTACAAATTAGTTCTAGAAGATATAAGAAGTAACAGTAGATAAAGGTGATTAATTTGCCTAGAAGCTGATTTTTTTATTTTAAGAAAAAATGTGCAGTTTTTATCTACTTAATACAGACATATATTTCTTCCCTTATTAGTGTAAAGAACCTATACTTGAAATTCAAACATAGAATCTGTTTTAACTACCTCTTTTTACCTAAGAGCAAAAGGCCTACCACAAGGGACTTAAAGTCAGAGTGACTTATTTTGCTGAAGGGTAAAGACGTCTACTCTCTGCTGTTACTGCTTTTGGACTTCTGGTAAAAAAAAAAAAAAAATCGTCACAGTACAGAAATCTGTGGCAGAGGCTTCTCTTACTACAGCAACTGGAAGCAGAGAGTTAGTAAGGAGCATGCCAGTGACCACGTGTAAACATATAGCATTAGTAACACATTCTTCCTCACAGACCAATTTATTCAATTTACATCACCTCCCAAAATTAGTGTCTTATGTTGCAGATCATGAATTTAGCATGTGAGTCTATTTGGGACATTTCATATTCAAATTGTTAAGGCACCTGTATTGAATACACTTGAAGGATGAGTATGCAGAGGGAGGGGATATTTCAGGCCATTTCACTGTTGGATTCTACCAGTATTTCAGTAGAAGAGTCATATGGTTAATGCGGAGAGTCATTTTCTTGAATAAATCATATTTACTTTTGGAAAAGTGATGGACAATATTAAGAGTCAGTTCAGAATTCAGCTCTGTTACTGAGATTGCTTCTTGCACTGGAATCCTCACCTTCCACAGTTATCTCAATCAACACTGCTGTGGCTTTGTTCAGTCAGCTTCTCTCAGTACTGATGCAGGTACAAGAGACTCCAGCAGCTGTTATGTCTCAGAGAACAATCTCCATTATCATGGCGGGTATTTCTGTTGTTTCCTTTTTTATCTATGCTTTTGTTATATTGATGAATTTGATCTAATAGGAATTAAAAGACTGAAAACCTCATTTTGTATTAAGTCTCACTCATTGTCTTAATTTTATCTCCCAAGAACTTGAGAGATTTTTCACAGTATAAGTTTATTTGTTAGCATTCTAGACCCAACAAGGAAATATTTCCTCTGTTCATTTCCTTGAGGTGATATCTCTCATCATAGCTTGACAACTGTATCACCCAGCATTACCCTTGGAGAATATTGTGTATTTCACTGACTGTTTTGTGCTCCCAGTAGACTTTGTCCTGATTTTTTCATATGGCCTCCAAGTGCAATGAGTCCCAGCCTCTGAAATTAGTTAACATTCTCAGGATTTCCCACTTTGCACCTTTACACAACAGGACAGGTCTAGATAGGTTTTCAAATTACATGGGGACAAGGAATAGTCACAGACTTTTAAGAATTTTTTCCCTGTACAATGATTTTCTTTCTTCTTTTTCCATTAACATCTCTGTACATTTTATTCTATTTTTTATTGTCAGTTCATTTCAGTAAATTTTCTCACAGCAGAATTAAAACTTCCTTTGACCCCTATTGAGCAATAAGATTGAATTATTTTGTATTAGAGAAAACTTCATGAGATGCACCAAAGACACATGAGGCTAGGAGCAGTCTCTAAAACCAGAGTAAATATATAATCCATGTGACATGTGCGTTAGTAGAACACAACATCAATGTCTGAGGCTTCTATGAATGACAGGCGATAACTGAGTTTAAACACCTAATACTTTATGTTAATTTAAGTAGAAAAAGGGTGAAATCATTTTTCCATAAATATTCACTGACTTATTATAGCTTTAATTGTACTACTTTATACTAGTATACTCTAGATCCAAAAAAACTAATTTACATTATTAGTAGAGAATTTACACTAATGAAATGAATATTTAGCTGCACTTTAAATTATGTTAAAATGCCGAGAAGTAAATAAATTTAAGGAAAATAAAATCATTGTATGTCTACATCAAGCAGTAAGGCAGGTCAGTTTTTTCTAATCATCTTCAATTTGGATTCAAAACACCAAGGAAAAGGAAAAGAAGAATGACATACAGGTTCAGCTACAAAGACTCACTGTTTACATCTGTTAAGTCATATGCATTGTTGGCATCAAACTAACTTCAGAGAATCTGGAATGCCCTCTGCATACCAGGAGATCTGAAATCTGTGACTTCACCTAGGTTAGGCTAACACCTGTCCATTCTGCCAATCTTCTTTGAACAATACTCTGTTTTCATTTCTTACTTTCTCAGCTTTTATTTTTATCCTCTCCCTATTAAATAAATATATAGGACCTATGGTGCTGGTGTTTGTACAGACATAAAGACTTGGTCTTCACAAATGTAAAGAACCACAAACTGATAAGTGGTTATGGGAAGCTGAAGGAACAGAGGATGAGTATTTTAACATAATCTGACAGAACCTTTCAATATTGATCAGTTATTTCCAGTCCCTGTCACGTGGTGTGAATAGAGATGCTGTTTCTGGAGGAACTAAAAATGAGAGTCTAACAATGCAATGCTTACTATAGATTTATTATGACCATAAAAGTAAAGTGTTAACTTTTTATATTAAACTTATACCTCTGAGACAGTACTTAGGCATGACATTACCTCCTTACATGCAGAAGAAGAAACCATATTAAAAATCAGATTACATATGGTCTTTTCTGATGCTACTCTGAGATGCCAAAAAGGCTGTTCCTTGTAAAAACATCCCTAAATCACACACTCAGAATCTTGGGCAAATGATAATTATTTGTAGGAAGTAGAAGCAGGACCCTGGAGATTCTGTTTTTTAACAAGTTGTTCTTGTGCTTTTTATTTTTCCAACCAGCAGATGTATAATATAAATTAATAAAACAGTTCAATTATGAGAAAGTCAAGCAATATTAAGCCATTAGTTCCCTAGACAGACTTGCTATAGATGGGATAAAAGTGACTCCACAGTAAACAATTGAGAGTTTTAGAATGCAAGTAGTAGTTTTCACTACTTAGACACATTTCTAGACTCTGTTGTTCTACATTAAGCAATATTATGGTTAGTGGGACACAGAGGGAGCTGGATTTACCTATTTTATTAGAATATTATTAGACAATTTACTTCTTAGAATGTGGATTTAAAGGATATCAGGTTATCTTGGCTTGAAAAACTTGAAATGACAGATGACTAGTGAGAGCTGTGTTTTTATGAAATTGTGTTTTGTTCTCATGCAATGAAGCAAGACATCAGCAGAAATCTGTTATTTTCATTTTTTATATTGTCCTTTCTAACCCTATTCCTATGATGTTGCTGGGGGTCTGATGTTGGAAGTGGGTGGTGAGAAGAGAAGACTTTCTTGTATTTACTTATGAACTATTAAGGAATATATTTTGAATATATTTTGAAAACTCTTTATGTCTTTATGACTACAGAAAAAATAATAGAACCACCCAAGATGTTTTTATACTTTAATCGAATTCCCTACTGTCAAACAGCAACTCCACTTTGAATGAGTTATTGGTGCATTAAAAAAATATAGACTTTGCTTTATTAATATTATCTGGGTATGTTTTATATAATGATGAAATTTTTCTCTGATGTGTTTTAAGTTTAGTAACATGATTTTTATTGACATTAGCTTAAGTATACATTTCACATTGCTCTGTGATACAGAAATATAATCACTCCTTTCTCCTTCCATGTTTGTGCTTTCAATAGAATTTTGGCACTTGAATACATTAATCATGCCAAATATGTTTAAATAATTAGATGTAAATCAAAAGCTTATTATGATCATATATATGTGCTTATGTGTATGTATTTTCAGCTGGTAAGAAGTACTATCAATTCTAAATGAAATTTTATTTTATATATAAATATATTTACATATCATTTTCTGCTTTTAAATTTATGAATACTATAATGTTCTTAACTAGTGTTGGTATCTTGTGAATTAGAGGAGATTGATTTTAGCCACTGACATGTTTCTTGTTGAGTTAAAAAAAATCATTGTTATAGTTTCAACAGCCAAATATATAAATTTTTCCAAATTTCAATTAGGTGACCTAAGATAAGTAAATTATGTAGTAAAGTCAGTTTTAACATATTAATATTTTAGAAAATAAAATATATTAATCATTAAAATAAGAATAAAGAAATATTGTAAAAGATCAAATAATAATCTGAGATTTAAAAAATCATTTCTGCCAAATAGCATTTCAAATTTTTTGCTGATCATCTCATAATAATTAAAACTACTTCTTTTGAGAAACTGTTTTTCTTTTTAGTGGCATCATGGATTGTTATGTCTGTCTCCAGAGAGTATGACTGAACACAGGTATATAAGTCTAAGATCCAAATAGCAACAACCTAAGGTATGTCTCATGATTTTTTTTGTATTTTTTTTTAGATATTTAACTTGATAATTCTTTTTCTTGACATGTACTTAAATTAAAATATAATTTTATTACTTCTCTCTTTTCCTTTCCTTCCTCCAACTCTCCCCCTTCTCCCTCCATTTAAAATTGTCAGCCTATCTTTTCTTTATTATTATCATATATACATATGCATACTACCATATATAGGACAAATGTGTGCTGATTTCATGGTGTAATTGTTAGTTCTCTGGACTCTGACAGTTGTTTTTATATCACTGTGTTCAGGAGAAAAAAATCCAGTTTCTATTAGATATTTCTAATACAATACAGAGTAAGCAACAATATGATACAGATTAAGAAGCAAGAAGCTTTCTGAATTTTGAAATGTAAAATAAACCTCCTCACAAGAGTGGCATTGTGAAGAATTTGTTTTCTCTTGCTTAATTACATAATACTATTCATCTTCATCCACACTGACCCAAATCACAGAATTTCATTCCCTTTGTCACTGAATAGTATTTCTTAAGTACACACACCATCTTTCTTTTAAAACTTCACTCAACCATTGATGGACAAATAAGCAAATCCTGTTACACTAAATGTGGACCCGTGGATGTCTCAGCCATGATTTTCTTTGGATATTTGTACCAGTTTCCCATAGCTTTGACAAAATATCTACGATCATTAACAAGAGATTTTGGGGTTTAACTCATGTTTTAGAAGGAGTAAGTTTCAATGTTTCTTGTTTGTTTGTTTGTTTTAAATTTTTGCCAGCTGGGGGATTACAGTCAACATAGTAATTGCCTTGTATTTCAAAGTAGCTGAGGGAGATGAGAGGTATAATAAATATTTAATGTGGTAGATATGCTAATTCCACAAGCTTGATTATTCCAGATATGCTAATTACTTGATTATTAAACAATCTGCCCACAAAATGCGTAAGTGTGCAGAAGCATCACACCTTCCCTATGTAGAGATGTTATATGTTAATTAAAAATAATCTTTAAGAACAAAAAAGCATCTTGATTTAAGCTCCCGAGTTTAACAACATCAACAGACATGTAATGAAAGAAACGTTTACACTTCCTTCCTGCTTATTTGCCTTGACAACAATGGCTATAGTTTTGGCTATAACTAAGTAGTATACAAATATATAATTGTTTACTATGTTATGATCTAGAACAATTCTTCTACTTTATATATTTATTTTAAGAAAAATATCTCCTTTGTTTTCAAATAACTGAAAGAAGCCGGGCGGTGGTGGCGCAGGCCTTTAATCCCAGCACTTGGGAGGTAGAGGCAGGTGGTTTCTGAGTTCGAGGCCAGCCTGGTCTACAGAGTGAATTCCAGGACAGCCAGGGCTGCACAGAGAAACCCTGTCTCAAAAACAAACAAACAAACAAAAAAAAATCAAATAACTGAATAACTGAAAGAAAAGTTTTAGGAGTTAACAGAATCATACATGTTAAGGCCCAGATCGGCCACTTATAGCAAAGATGATTTAACTGTGTAAGTTTCATTGATCTGCTGTGAAGACCCAGTGAATATTTAACTGATAACTTAATTGATAAAGTTGTGCTGAGGACTAAATGGCATAAAATGTTGAAAATGTTGTAACATGATGTTAAATCATCATTAATAAACAGTGATAAAGGCAGATCCATAATAATAGTGAAGTTCTTATAATAGTAGCAACATCTATACTCATACTAAGAAGGTTTGTGATAGTTTCAACGATCAAGTGAAATTGGACAATCTTGGCCTATATTGAAATAACTGTGTGGAGTTCTATCTTCTACAATAATATAATGAGTTTCTATTAATAACTTAGGAGACTAATTTGGATTATTTTACAAATTCATTTTTGTATGTGAGGTTAAGTCATCAGAGTTTTCAACTCACTGTTATTCCTTTACCAACTTTTCTGGGGGAAATGATGTAATTGGAAAGGTATTTTAGCGAGGAAATGTAATAACTTTGATCTGGCCTTTATCCTTGATTCAAAATAAAGCTTTCTTTCACTGTTGATGGCGGAAGGAGTGCGAGAGTTTTACAGCTTGCTAAGTAGTCTGACCTTTGCAGCACCCAAAGACCGGAATGCTTAAATGTTATGCTCAAATCCCATTTCACAATATGGCAAACCATTCTTTCTCAGAATATCATAGCCTTTTAGGCAATTGTAAGCTTGACACCTGATTTCACTTTAACAGCACCTGGGAAGAACATAATTATCAATCCTTTTTCATAAGGGACTTCCATTCTGCCCAGATGGTGTTCTTCATACCAGACTACCAACAATCAATGTTGGCTAACAGCCAAACTGACTGAAAACATTCTGATGACTTCAAAACAGGCATTTGAGTGGTAGGGGAAATTTTTTCCTTTTCCTCTGAACCATATATGAACATCTGTTAAAAACTGTTCTTAAACTTTTCCTTCTAGCTTTTCTCTTCTGACATGTTATGAATAAAAGGTCAGAATCCATACCACTATTTTTGATTTGCTGTGTGATCCTGACTTCACATGACCCACGAGAAAATTGTTCTTGGATACCATTTCAAACTAACCTCAGATTTACAGGCATCTTCCAGAAAAACTTCACAGCATTTAAGTTATACATATATTTTAAAAAAAAACTATCAATTAGTGCAAATAGTCAAGAACATAGTGAATGATTATATTGATGTAAATAATTTGATTGACAATCACCATAGGGCTCTGAATTTACAGTGATGACTTACAGTTCATGGTACATCAATATTTCAAGCCCAGTGTTTCTAACTCATAAGAATTCTAAATGTATAGATCATTTCAAAAGCTAGAGACATAACAATGAACACAAAAAAATGCTTACTCTTATTATGCCAATATTTAATATGGTTTTAAAATTCAGTAAATATCTACAAACTGGTAGTATCAAAACTATTTAAAGAATAGAATGTTGCAAGTGGCATTTTATTTAACAATGAGCAAAAATTTTCTCCCTAAAGATATAAAAACCTAAATACTGAGGAAATACATCTGCACACATTTGGTGGGTGATCACTGCAGGCAACCAGACCAGGGACCTCAAAAAATAAATAAAATAAGCAGTGGCTAAGAAACTCGGTGGTCAAGGTCAGGAGGAAGCACTGGCAGCTCGGATATAGCTGCAGACATCCAGAAAAGTTTCCTATTTAACTAAATTCTGGGTATGTTGTCAGGCTGTAGTAGAGACCCTGACAAAAACTAGGGGATATATTGTAAGACATGATAGTGTTCATGGAAAGCAGAGGCAGGCCATGATATAGCTTTATAAAAATATAAATGAAGGCTTCACTCTAGACTTCAACCATTATTTGGATTTTTACAATAAAAAAATTGTTTCCATAAACTTTTTATTAACTATTTTAATTCATGTTTTAGGGTAAGCTGTCATTTCATAGTATTTGGTGGTAACTGATTCCATATAACAACATAAGAAAAGAAAACAGAGAAGGCATTATGTTCTTACGTTCAAACTCCTAAAGTAGTTTGCAAAGGACCTTTGCATTGTGTCTTCTGAACTAAGGAACCACCTGGAAATCCCAGTGCTCTTTGGAAAAGAACCAACTTGTTTATATAGATGTTTGATACAGTTGTTTTTATAAATCAATCTATTTTAAATTACAGATGAAATTTATCTAATTTTAAATATGTTCATTAAAAGTTTTGAAACAATTGTGTTCAAAATATTTTTATGAACAGCTTATTTTAAGAAGAGTAACCTAAAATCATAACACTCCAATTATTTTTTAAAGATGTGTTTGATGTTTATGTATGTATGTACATATATGTGCTTCTATGTAAAAGTGTGTTCTCTTGCTTATGAAGGAAAGAAGAAGGTATTGGTTCTCATAGAGATGAAATTGAAGATAGTTTTAAGATGCCCAATGTTGGTATTGGGACTCAAATGTGGGTCATTTGCAAGAGCAAAAAATACTCCTAACCACAAGCCATCCCTCTGTCTCCTAGTACTCAAAATTTTATATTAATTACTTATTAGAGAGAAAATTTTATTTGAGAAAATGAGCGTTCATATAAATGTATAGGATAAATGAAATAGTAATGAATTATAAGGTTTAGCTTGAAATGAAAAGCACAAATGATGAGAAGCCATGGTTTTAATCACAGTAGCTTGGATTTTTGGTGGCATAAACGTACTAAGAATTGACTATTGAAGAGAAAAAATGTGTTATGAATGTCACTAGACATTTATAACTTCATCACTGTGTACAGTGCCAATAGTGGGTTTAACTCCTTTTTCCCAGCTCTCAAGGAACTAAACAACTAGAACCAGAGGAAGCAACATGAGCAAACACTCTAACTCAACTGTTTCCAGGTTATTGAATATGCAATACAAATCATATTGCCTGAGGACTAAGCAGAGAACCAAATAGAAACACTTCATAAGGATGGAATGACTGAAAGTGACTGTTAGCTAATTACTGACATCAATATGTAAAAACATTATAGCAAATTTAAAACAAGATCACTTGGAAATTTTCCTTGATTTATTAACTTGGCAATATAAAAACAATACAGACACAAATTTATAGTCTTTCAGGAGTATAAATATCAAATATTTAAATTTTACATCCCCCCTTCATAAGAAAAGTCTTGGAGAGACCAGGTATACCAGAGGCATCACTAACCATAATGCAATCAATTTACAGCCAGTTGACAGCTCACATCAAATAAAATTGGGAGAAACCCAAATTCCACTAAAACCAGGAACAAGACCAAGTGTCCACTCTTACCATATCTATTCAATATACTACTTGGAGTTCCAGCTAAGTAACAAGACAACTAGAGCAGATAAAGTATATACAAATTAAAAATGAGGAACCGAAAGTATTGTTATTTGTAGATGATATGATATTATACATAAGTGACTCCCAAAACTCCACCAGAGAACTTCTACAGCTGATAAACATCTTCAGCAAAGTGGCTTATAAAAGATTAACTTTTTAAAAAATCAGTAGTACTCCTATATACAAACCACAAAGAAGCTAAGACAGAAATTATGGAATCAACACTCTTCTCAATAGCCATAAGTAATATAAACTATCTTGGTGTAATTTTAATCAATCAAGATAAATACCTGTGTCATAAAAACATCCTATTTTTGAAAAAATGAATAAGATATCAGAGGATAAAAAAAAAAATCTTCCATGCTCGTGGATTGGCAGAATTCACATAATAAAAATGGCCAGTTTACCAAAAGCAATCTACATATTCAACATAATCCCTATCAAAATTTTTTACAGACCTTGATAGAACAATACTCAACCTCATATGGAAGAAAAAAAAACAGGATAGCTAAAACAATAAAAGCACTTCTGGAGGTATCACTATTCCTGATTTCAAGCTATACTACAGAGCAATAGTAATAAAACCAGCATTGTATTGGCATAAAAGCCATTGATCGATAGAATAGAATCAAAGATCCAGGAATAAACACACACAACTATGGACACTTTTGGAGAAAGAAGCCAAAACCATACAATGGAAAATAAAAAATCATCTTCAACAAATGGTGCTGGTCTAACTTGATGTGTACATGTAGAAGAATGCATATAGATCCACATCTATTACCTTGCACAAAATTTAAGTCCATAAAGCCAGATACAATGAACCGGATAGAAGAGATGTGGGGAATAGCCTTTAACACATTGGCACAGGTAACAACCTCCTGAACAGAACAGCAATAGTGTGAGCACTAAGATCAGCAACTAATAAATGAGACCTCATGAAACTGAAAGTCTCTTGCAAGGAAAACGACACTTTCAATAAGACAAATGGCAGTCTATCAAACTAGAAAAGATTTTCACCAACTCTAAACATGACAGGGGGTTAATTTCCAAAATATATGAAGAACTCAAGAAACTAAACATTGACATACCAAATAATACAATTAAAAATGGGGGATAAATGTAAATAGGTAATTCTCAACAGATGAGTCTCAAATGGCTGAGAAACACATGAAGACATATTCAACATCTTTAGCCATTAGGGAAATGTAAATCAAAACATCTCTGAGATTCCACTTTACAGCTGTCAGAATGGCTAGGAAAAAAAAAAAAAAAAACCACTATTGACAGCTTATGCTGGCAAGGATTTGTAGCAAGGAGGAACTCTCCTCCATTGCTGGTGGAAGTGCAAACTTGTATAGCCACTTTGGCAATCAATATGGCAATTTCTCAGAAAATTAGGAATTGATCTACCTCAAGACCCAGCTATACCACTCCTGAGCATATACTTAAAACATGTTCCATCCCACTACAAAGACACTTGCTAAACTATGTGCTTTGCAGCTTTATTCCTAATAACCAGAAACTGGAAACAATCTATATGTCCCACAACTGAAGAATGGATAAAGAAAATGTGACACATTTACACAATGGAGTATTACTCAACATTTAAAATAATAAAATCATGAAATTTGCAGGCAAATGGATGAAACTAGAAAAAAAAAAATCATTCCCAGTGAGGTAACCCTGACCCAGAAAGACAAACATTGTGTACACTCACTTATCAGTGGATACTAACTACAATGTAAAGTATGATTATGCTACAATCTACAGATGCCAAGAGGGTAAGTAACAGGGAGGGCTCAAAGGGGCAAGGTGGTGCATGGATCTCCCTGGGAGGGGTAAATAGAATAGATATCACATAGATATTATGGGTGGATGGGGTTAGGTTGGAACAGAAAAATCAGGGAGCAGTAAATGGAGGTAAAGAACGACGAGAGAGACAGCTGAAATTGGGAGGCCATTGCAAAGCAAGACAGAAATTCAGTGCAACAAAAACTCCCAGGATTTTATTGTGACCATAACTATTGCTCCTAATCATGGAGGATACAGGGCCTGAACAAGCCATCACCAAGAATCAGGCAAGACTTTTGTGGGAAACCAACCCACCCACAAAACCTTCCACCTAAAATCTGTCCTGCCAGTATGAGATGCTGGTGTAAAGGTGGCAGAGAAACTGAGTGGCTAATTAATGACTGGTCTAGCTTGAGACCCATGCCACAAGAGGGAGCCAATTCCTGACACTGCCTGGTGAACCAGAACACAGGGACTGATTGCCAAAGACCTAAAATAGAACCAAATATGCCTGGAAAGAAAAAAAAAGTAAAAAACATATTCCTAATGATATTCTGCTACATTTATATACTGGAAGGTGGCATAACCACCATCGGAGAGGCTTTGCCCAGCAACTGATGGAAACAGATGCAGAAAGCAACAGTCACCTACAAGGCGAGATTCAGTGAATCCGGTGAAAGAAGGGAAGAAAGGATTGTAGAAGCCAGAAGGGTAAAGGATACCACAAGGGAAAACAAAACAAAACAACACAGCATCAGCCTGTCTGGACTCAACAGGGCCTTTTGCATCCTCGATATGGGGAGAGGTGCCCATTCTTATTACAACTTGATTTTCTGTGTTTGTTTGATATCCCCAGAATGCTTACTCTTTTCTGGGGAAATGGAGAAGTGATTGGGAGGGGACTGGAAGGAGAGAGGTGGAGAGGGTGTATTTAAGATGTAATATATGAGAAAATAAATTGTTTAAAATTTTAAAATTGACAAAAATAAAATAAATATTGTTTTCAAACTTAAGGCACATATTTTGAAATTCAGAAATCAGAATGGTTATAAGGGACAGATAATTTTCTAATTTTTCCTATTTGGCTTTTATCACAGCAATAATTTCCATATACTGGAAATTTTAAAATAAATGATGAATTTTATTATCAAGATTGATATCTCTATGTCTGCTTTTTAATCTGTCTAAATCATTATGCTTTTCTTAAAAGTAGTTTGACCTCACACTCTTCTTTGTCTGCTTGCAATGCAATTGAAGAAAGCTTACCACAAGAGACCTTCCAAGTATCTTTTTAGTTTTTCCAATCTACCATTCAGTGTTTTCTCAGCTGCAGAGGTATTGCTCAGAGGACATAACACATACTCTGTCAACTTTTTCTATATTTTTAAATCACTAATCCACACTATTAGACCATATATACATATATGTGACCACAAAATATTGCCATACTCCAATGTTAGAAAAACCAAATAAAAGTGGATTTTACACTAAAAGAATGAAAGTATTACTAGCTCAGCTATAATAACAGTTAATATCCAATATTTAATCAACCCAAGAAAGTCATGATTTATTTAAAAAACTATATCCACTATTAAGAAACCTATAATAAATTATGTTTCAACTACTAGTATGTTATAAAGAGAAGGTATACTTAATTTCAAGAAAATATAAGCACATCTAACTCTATGATTAGTCCTAAATTTAAAGAAAATATGTATGTTCATCCCTGTGACTTACATTTAAAAATGAAAAATAATAAGGCTACCCTTAATAAAAGAGTGTTGTAGATTAACCCACTCTGTTATCAAGAGATATGGCAACTACACTATGAAGTCAGTGTGACAACAAAAGTGATATATGGAACTTTATCTGAAAACCATCCCCAATAAAACAAATTGTATTTATTAAGGGATTACTGAATATTTTGTAATGTAAAAAATAAGTTTTACTGGAATATTTTTTTTACAATGGATTGAAATTAGACTTGAATTAAACAAGGTCAGCCTTTTAAAAAAAACAATAAGATATATACGACAATATTTATGCTGCCATATATTTAAAGTATTTTTAAAGCATTTTAAACATCAAGGTATAATAATTATAAATGCATGATAGAACTAGATAATAGAAAATCACAAACATGAAGAAAAAGCACAGTTTAAAAATCAAGGAACATTTTCTAGAGCCTCAATATTTATCAGCCATTTTTCTTTTTCATTTTTATTCTTTTGCTCTCACTACATTTAACTGCATTCTGTAAGAGCTGAAAAAAATGTTGAAATTGCTATGAGAAAAAAGATATGCAGTTGCCCCAGATATCATTGGGCAAAAATAACGTAAATAAAATTAACTTAAAAACTCATGTTTATAATGTCATTTGGGATCAACTTTTCAGAAAACTCTGAGTAACTTTGGGAAGTAAAAAATAATCAGAGTCATGTGGATGTTTTGCAGAAAATATGTAGTATTCATTCCTTCATTTCTCTAAGCCCTGATGGGAAATCATCCTAATTGCTCATGATGCTTACATGCCATTTCCAGTGAAAAATGTTTTCATACTGATTCATGGGATCTGAGAAGGAATTACATGAAAACATAGGGCAGTATGTAATAAAATATCATATCATGAAGAAAAAAATCTATCTACCTATCTATCTATCCATCCATCCATCCTCTATACAATCCCTTCTATCATGATCATTAACTTCTGAAAATTCTAGTTGATATTTAATAATATAAAATTTTTCTAACATTTTTAAATTTAGTAAAAGAATGAAGTCTATGCAGTTTATGCATTACTTTTGAGTTAGGTAAATACTAAGATTCTAAAAAAATATGCTAAGTTCCAATTACCATCTCTGAAGGGTGGTGATGTAGCTCAGTATTAGGGAATTTGTTTATCATATGGTATTGAATTTGATACTGAGAAATGCAGGGACAAAACCAAAAGCTTTTTGTAATTGCTGTTACTTTGCATTCACTTGTTGGGGTGCTGACTTCTATCTCCAGTGGGTCATGGGTCATTTGAATCCATGTCACCAACTTGTACTTTTGATCAGCATATGACCTTTACTCCACACTTGCTTCTCTGGAATCAGTTTTCATTTTAGGATTGTTCACAGGAAAGTATATTCCATCCTACACTTGCCTCATTTTTTTGAATATCTTTTGTATTAAGAATAATTATCCAATAATTTTATTGGTCATAATAAGCTATAAGTCTGATTTATAAGTGTTTTAGTTTCACAACAAACCTTATTGATCTCGTTGGTTACTTCTAAGCATGAATATTTCATTATTTTCATGCCTAAATGAATTATTTCAAACTATTCCCCAATTGAATTCAATTTTATTTGTATCTTACTTTCATCCAATTTGTCAAGATACTTTATTTTGAATTCAATTCTAAAATAAAAATAATCCAACCCACCAAAGTATATTTTATCAATACAAATAACTTTATATTCATTCAAGTGACTGATAAGAAAATTTGTTTATAACAATGGGGATGATATCTTTGTCAGTATTAATTCAGAAATATTGCTTTATAGCAAGATGAAAATTATTGCACAGATAAAAAAATTGATTTTTTTCAGAAATATTATTGGTATCACATTAGGATAAGTTAAATTAAATTAAATGTGTTTTACTAGTTCAATCATTTAAAGGAAATAAATCAATCACATGTTGGTGGCTTGGGGAACTTTTACAGTTTCAGTACATGTGGAAATGGACAGTGCACTGGTAATACTCCTAACTCCTTCTGTGTCAAACGAATAGCGAACCAAAGCAAGCTGACAAAGTAAGTTATCGTTATAGTAGGGTTTGTCATCCAACGTCCTTACACTTGCTCAGATCTGACACTAACTGTGCAGTGAACATCTTTCCTTTCTTCCCTTTGCAATGTCCATTAGAACTGGAATTCTCCTTCATTTGTTCACTTCCTAGTTCACACCAAAGGTAGAGACCATGAATGTGAAACGTCTGCTTGCAGGCTGGTCAGGGAGCTCAATAGTAGGAGATATGGATGAGTCTCTGGGTTTCACACTAAATACTGAAAAATTAGGTAAGTATAAAATAAAACTTTTGGACTAATGCATACGCATTATCCATAACTTCTGTAATGTATTTCTATTTCATTTACCCAACTGTGCTTAGTATATGCATATTCTTAAAAATTCTATGCCATAATAAAAACTTTACAAATTATGAATCTTAATTATTTCATAACTCATATTCACTTAGATTTACACAGAAACAAACAATTCGGGATCATATTAAGTAACTATTTTTAAAATTCTACTAAAATTAACTAACCTATAATTCTGGCACCTGTACGGCTGAGACGAGATTGCTGAAAGAACAATGCCAAGCTGAATTACCTAATGACATCTAGACCAGCCTTGGTTACAAATAAAAGAATAAATCTAATAAACTCAATGAAGTCACATTAGGAAGACAATAATTATTTCAAGGATCATTTATTTAACTTTTTTTTTTTTTTTTTACAAAATACAAGGACTTGTTCTGCATGAATATAGAGCATATGAAAAATAATGTATTTTGCTGAGTCTAATTGTCAGACATTCAGTTTCTTATCTATTCTCTTGAAGAATAAGCTCTGTTTGGCACTTGGTTTTATATCATAAACAATGAGGAAGAAATAATTTTCCCTGTTAATTGAATCAGACCCATAAGCATTAACAATTTAAAAAATATAAAATCAGACATCTGCCACACAAGACTTGTTCTGCAAGGTAACTGATTTGCCTAATGTTTTTCAAGCTATAAGAAAAAAAGGCTGTAGGGGGGCTAGGTGTATTCTATAACGTATCTGCAGCAGTTGATAGTCAATGCAACAGAAGATTTGTTTTGTCTGTGGTACAAGGATATGTCCTATCAGACTCTACTGCATTTTCTCTACTTGAACACAAGTAAGCACATACTGATCGTCTCTGACTGACAACAATGTATAAAAATACAAGAAGCTGGCTGTGTTTGTCAATGAGAAAGCCTATTTTCATCAGCTAATATGAATGCATTTGCTAAAATTAGTGAAGACAGGAAAATGACTTAGGGGTAATATATACAGAGTTTCAGTACATTTTATATCCACTTGGTGATTTCAGGCACTGTGGCTGTTCAAGATAAACTATTTCATGGGTTAACTTGATAGCAGTTTAATTTTCAGTGCAAGCAAAAGCAAATACCTGCCCAGTGTCACACACATGACCTGGTACAACTGGAATGTTCAAAGCATTTTTATTTTTAACATCTTCACTCTTGTAGACATCTTGAGTAAAAACGTCTTATCGAGTTTGCTCTTGGTAGCAATTTAATTTTCAGTGCAAGCCAAAGCAAACATTCATCTCCCTCTCTGTCATATATAGGAACATGTATATTTGGAATACGTTCACTTTCTCCAATTTCACTGTGGAAGCATCTTCAATAAGAGGCACTTAGTGTAAACCTTCTATCAATCATGAGAAACAGACTTGAGATGCCTGCATTTAATTATATTAAGCAACACTGCCACAGTCATCTGCCATGTAAACGATGTTTGGGTAAGGTTTGCCATCACAATGGTGCTTTCCTGAGAATGGAGCTGGTCTCTGTATGTATCATAAGTGTGCGTGCTCAGAGCTGTGGTCACTATCGCGGCTGTCGTCATTTGCTAGTGAGTCCCCTGTCTGCTGGAGGGTGGCTGCACCGATTCCTGACAACTCTGATGGAAGAAGTGTTCCCTTTTTCACATTCACCAGTTCCTTTTCTCGGGCAGCAGCTCCTTGCTGTCCCCCTTTGACCCGCTTCCACTTCATTCTCCTGTTCTGGAACCACACTTTCACCTTTTAAAAAAAAAAGAGGGGCCGGGGATAAGTAAGTCAGCAAAGGCAATAGAACCTAGTTCCTCAAGTGCCCGCGCACAGATATCATGATGCAGTGATTATAAAAACCGTACAGGATTTCATTGAGTCAGACTGCATGTGCTTAGTAATGGAAAATGCATAGTACATACAAAGAATTATCATAAATTCTAACACAGGACACAAAGTTACTAATAGGAGAAGCTTGCTTGAAAGCATTAAAGTGTCTCTATCAAATAAAATATTATATTTACCTCTGTCAAAGTTTACACATTTTCTGAAATTCATCTTTGATTTGACTGTAGAATATTTGCAGGTTTAATCTATTGATAAATCCACCTCTGAAAGTGCACTATTTATTGCTAATGTCCCCCTAGCTTGGAACGGCATGTATTCAGGTCAATAGAAAAGAAACATAATTCACCTCAGTAAAGGCCCAGATGCTTCTTGATTTATATGGAATGATGTCCCAATAAAACTGTCGTGAAGAACAGTCTCAAACATACGGCTGCTAAATTGGGGACAGTCTGCAGGACCTAGAGCAGTTAGCTTTCTGATATTCTACAGGAAGTCTATCTTTATTGGCCTTCTTTCTGCTCTTGCCTTTATTAAAGCTTACTTCAGAAATATCATTTAACAATTGCCAAAGAATACAGCCACAGTAAAAATTCCTCAGTATTTACCTTTCAACCCCCCTGGGTAAATACCCAGAAACTTCCTCAAAGGACTCAAGAGAATGTGATAATCTACCTCAGTACAAAAGGAAAGAAAGTTTCTCTAAGTTATCTTTCTTATTGATTAGGTCATGAATTCATATTGACTAACATATTTCCCAAGATCTAGATTTGTCAACATTTTTTTCTAATAATAGGACTATGTACTATGTCATTATTTAGCATTTTTAAAAACTCTCTGCTAAAGTAAGTGTCACCATGTTTAGGATCACTTTGCTTCTTTTGTTGGGTATTTTTCCTTCTTGGTTTGTATTAAATTCCTTGCAATTAATTTTTGGATTTTATGGATTTTTTTGCAAGCTACTCAGGCCACTTTCTAATATAGTCTACCCCTTCTTACGACCACCATTTCCCTGTGTTATAATTCATGCTAAGGGTTAAGCCTTCAACAAACTCCTATACTTCTGACAATTTTTTTATATCTGATAGAAAAATACATGACTCTTCTATATCAAAATCATTTGAACATTTATCACATTCTCAATTTATACTAACACACAAAGCTGCAGAGAAATGGGGAGAATAGTGTTCACCTTCCAAAGTTCTTTGGATATTACAATGTTTAACTGAAGCTAGTGAAATGTTTTCAAATATTTACACAGTGAATTATTAGATATTTCATAGCTCCAGCCTTTCATTTATGTCACTTTAAGTACTAAATGGAATCGTGTATTATATTTTACCCATGTACATATTAATCCATTTAACAATACAGAATCAAAAAAGTATAGCAAAAAAAGTTTTGTTCTGATATTTATCGCTAAGATCATCACATATTATTAGTCTAACCAAAAGGTAAGTAATTGCCTTTTATTCAGTAACTGTAGGAAGACAGACAGCTTGACTCTAGGTACGATTTGTACCCTATTTATAAAATATTTTTCTGTTTTTAATATTATTTTAATTTTAGAGTAAGGATGTTAAAGGTTAAATGACTTTAGTAAAAGTCATATTACATGAAAGGAAAGAGCAATGTGTGATGTAACCTTGGGACTCACATAGTTCCCTGTGGTGCCTTTTATTCTCTCTTCTTTGGTACCTGCTGTATTTCAAACTCTTATTTAAGATATAAAACAGCAATATATGTGAAATATGTAAACTCCATTAATATAATTACCATCATTCACCTACTTGATTTAATCAGGTTTGCAAATACCAGACTATTTTCCTGTAGTATAATTCCTGTAGGTAATTATAGTACTACTTTAGATAATTACCTTTACAAGCCTGACATAGTGCAACAGGGATCTGCACTCAACTTTTCTTCCTCTTTTGTGTGCCTCTCTCTCTCTCTCTCTCTCTCTCTCTCTCTCTCTCTCTCTCTCTCTTTCCTCTCTTATTTCTCTTTCTCCTCTCTTTCTCTCTTTCTCTTTCCTCTCTTATTTCTCTCTCTCTCTCTCTCTCTCTCTCTCTCTCTCTCTCTCTCTCTGTGTGTGTGTGTGTGTGAGTGAGAGAGAGAGAGAGGGGAGGAGGGACAAGGTAGAGAATTACATTTTTCTGTTTCAATTTACATATATCTAAGAATATGACAGTGAGTACCCCATGATTATTTAGGGATAAGATCTTTTAAATATGCACATTTATTTTTCAAGGAGAAAATGTATAAATGATCCTGTATTGATGATATGGTATAAAATAAATGTTAAGAATAGGACATTGTTTCCTATGTGTTATGTTGCCATTTTATTTTTATTGAGAAGACTGATAAAAAGCAATAAACACCACACACAAACACACACACACAACGAGAGAGAGAGAAATGTTTGTATTTGAGTTACTATGTATTGACCAAGGCAACTATTAATGACTTGTTATAACTACAGACAGATTCATTTATCAGCCCTCATCAGAAAGTGTCTGTGTGTAGTAGAAAGTGATTAACAACCAGACACTCAACATATGGTAAAGAAAGTAATGGATTAAAGAATGTACAGCTCTAAATGGAATATTTATCATGCACTCACTCCTCCCAAGGCTCATGGTTCATTGGCAAATAATGGAAAGAAGGCATTTAAGAGCCATCAGTTATAGGCAGCTACAAGGAAACAGTGTCCTTTAACATAGCAGCACAATTACACACATTAGCTCACAATGATTTTGACAGCATGTGTGAGACTTGTGCAAGCCCAAGACCAACTAATACCAACATGTAAAGTGGAATTGAGCTTAAAATCCTACCCACAGCATGGAGCTACTGTTAATTGAGAAGTCTGGGAGAGGGAGACAATTTTCTCTAAGGGTGTAGCTCCTGATAAGCTAAATAGTCCCCAGTAGAAGCCCACATACATGGGAATATTTAGTCTTGACAGTTTTATTGTTATTTGTGTTTAAAACGACACAAAGTTGGGTAAATAGAGCCTAAAAAGTAGATCTGGAAAAAAGAAGCACTGGGCATAGCTCAAACACATTCTTTAAAATTATTAAATAAAACTATTTTTTTTCTAATTTGTAGATGATATTTGTGAATCATGGATTCATCACTGACTATAGTTGAAGCTTTTGCTATGTATGAGAATGTGTTAAATTCATACTTAAAGATGGCTCTTAACTGTTGGCTGTTGTATCTGTTGCTGTTGATAAGTCCTAATGAGAGTTTCATTTTCTCAGTAGGGAGGGGAAAGGGCACGGAGCTCTAGCTGCATTCATTTGCAGAGCACACATGGCTGTGTTGCCGTGCCAGCCACAAAATTAGTTGAAGAAAGGAATCATTTTTCTTCTCTGAAATCTACATTTTTGCTATTTTGGGTAATCTTGTTCCTCCTTTCAGTTTCTGTTCTACTCACCAACAGTGGAACCCTAGCTTCTATGAAATTGTTCTTTTAACAATTATATACACAAATGAAATCTGAAATTGAATAATTTAATCATAATATCTGAAGTTTATGAACTTAATCACCGGCTATGCAGGTAGTCCTACGTGATCTCTCATACATAATTAGTCTGTGAAAACAACTCAACAAATAGCTAAACACAGTCATATGGTTTTATAGAATCTGCAGAGGGACAATATCAAATAAAATGCAATGTAAAGGACTAAAATTGTTTCTATTGCACAAAAGATAATTATTGTATTAATCAAGTGTGTATGGGTATTTTGAAAATGCACAGAATTAGGCTATTTAGTGATTTATGAGTAACAAAGAAAATCTAATTTTCTCTTACTTCCACTCATGGAACCTAAGCCAAGTAATCCATTTCCCCCTTATCTCAGCAGAGATGCCATGAATTCAGTGTGTTGGCTAAAACAATTCCAGCCCATTTACAAGGCTGTAACATTGAAATTTTCTTTAGCTCTGTGAAGTAGAAGTATCTCCACTCTTATGTTTGATAGTGTGCACTCTATAAAATGTCTCATTTCCAGGACATTAGTTCATTTCTACAGTTGCTGTCTCCCTTCTTTCTACTATAAAGATACTAAAAGTCTGGTGGGAAATGTATCTACCTATATCTAGATGGAGACAGAAAACAAGAATAAGTTTGTACAGATCAAAATAATTTTGGTATGGGAAATCTCTATGTTGGACCTGGAAAATGTCCCAAATAGCCCTGGCACTGTTGATCTTGAAGAAGACATGAAGTTATGTTGGGAACTTCCAGCTGTAATTTAGAACCAGTAGGATTACTAGACATATTTCTAACCTAGAAAGCAACATTACAAAATAGAACTACAACTTTGTGCTAAGGTCATCATTCTTCTATAATGTAAAATAATTGTATTTAATAGCTACTTGTCAAATAGAATCATATTGGAAATCAGGTCTCTTTCTTGCTGAAAAGAATTGAAACATAATTGTAAAATTTATACTTTTTGGAACTATATATTCCCATGACAGTTAATTATGGAAGACCTGTGTGTGTGTGTGTGTGTATGTGTGTGTGTGTGTGTGTGTGTATGTGTAGATATGAAACTCATTTAGGAAATTTAAGACTGTTTCTCGGGTAGGAACTATGTAATTAACTTGCTGAGAGATGTTTTAGCATTTAATATGTCTCACAGTTTTCTAAGTGAATACCTAACACTGTTGAAAATCTTTATTCAAAACAATTATATGTCTTGCTATAACAGGTAGATCATATATTAATCAATGACATAACTATAGCAAAAGTATCTTTACATACTCTATGTACTTTACAAGTGTATATTTTATAGGCAATCACAGAAAAAAATAATATTAAAGCACAGTAAAGGTTCACCTGATTGAAGAGTAGGATTTTAAAAATTAATAATTATTTATCCAAACAATTCTGCTATGAGTCTGACTGATTAAGCTTTCTCTCTCCCTTTTATAGTGAATTATTTATCTGTATTTGCGTACTGAAAGCTTCTACAAAATCAAGAAAATATTTATGTTTGACAAATGTAATGAAAATTAGGATAACTATTAAACAGCATATGATTAAATATAATGTTTTAACATACACATTTTAGCTACTTTTCTAAATTTTAGTTTATTTTAAAATATATAAAACTAGTTCATGTAAAAGGAATGGAAAAAACACAGAGGTATAATTAAAACAAAGGTTCATAAAAATTTATAGGGTCAAGATGTGGATGGCATAGTGAATTTATTTTGCTGAAAGCACAGAACCATTGAAGTGAGGATATTTATACTGTGGCCTGAACTGTGGCTCTCCCCCAATTCATTCAGAGAAATCCTCAATATGCTCAATATGATGACATTAGAAGTGGAGTCTTTGAAATATTAACCCACAAAGGTAATTACTTTTTTTACTTACTTCTCATATGAATTACTTCCTGTTACTCAGATTAACATTACAGTGGTAACTTCAGAGAGCTAGCTAGCCCTTCACCCATATAGAGTCAGAGTGAGAAGAAACCCCACCCCCACCCCGACAGCCTGCATTGCTTTGATCCTGGACTTCTAAGTTTTAAAATGGTAAGAAATAGATTTAAGTGGTTTGAGTAATCTGGTCTGTTGTACTTTGTTGTTGATGCACAAATAAATCGAGAAACATTTTATCCTATTTTAAGGTGCATGATTTTTAGTGATATCTTCTGAGTCTATGGCTATGACATTAAAAAGCTCAAGCTCCATAATTAAAAATCAAAGACATTTTGCTGGGAATGACTCCCCAACATTTTAGAGACATTTGCCTTTAGGTCCTCAAGAATAGAAAAGGTGATGATTGAATCATTGTGTGTCTATTGTTTGGATGAATTCAGCACAATAAATTCATCACATGAAGCAAAAGTAAATTTCTAAAATTTAGTAATTTGAGACAGTAGATATGCATAAATGTATAGGAATAAATTTACATTTGCTACAAGTTCAAATGCTCTCCTTCAAGTCCATGGTTAAATTCAACAGCCTTTTCCACTATTAACATGTGCTCACCTTTCCTGTCCTGTGAGCTGCAGCACTGACTCTCTAGTTTTTTTTTTTTTTTTTTTTTTTTTTTTTTTTTTTTTTTTTTTTTTTTTTTTTTTTTTTACAGGATTTTCTTTCTAGCATCCATTCTAGCATCCAGCTCAACAAATATTTGTTTTACCAACGTGTTGGTCTAGCATGCCATGAGTAGGAAGCCCCCCTACACCCACCCCATGTAGCTGTCTTGTTCAGTGCCTGCTGAAAATGCTTTTGTTTCCACCATGGTGAGTAAGAAGAAGGAGAAACATGCTTCCTTCAATTTGTGTCCCAAATAGATTTTACTAATGTAAGAAAACAAACTTCTAAGTTCCCAGTCCTAAACAATCATTTACTTTTGTTTTCTCATTCAAAATTTGGCATTTTCTGACAGTGTTCTCTAGATATTTAGTATTGATTAAGAATTTAAATTCTACTGAACATATTATCTTGTCATTTACTTGCAACTGCCAGAAGAGATGGGCAAAATAGGAAACAAAATACACAATATCAAGGTTTTAATTATTTGAGAATTTGAGTATTTCTCCTTTTCTCCAGGTTTTTTTGTACTATTGTCAATTTGTTGTTTGTTTGTTTACCTATTTATTTTTATTTTCCATTTTCCTTGTAAGACCATTGCTGGCATGCTCCAGAGTGACCTCTAAGGACTCTTCTTGACACTAAACTTGGTTGGATGGATGGCTTTGAACAGGAGACATTGGTAAATATGGAATAAACAGAAGCTTAAAAAACCCTAATAGAATGAAGTTTCGTCTCAGTGTTCCTGGGAGTATTTGTCCCTCTCTAAATAACCCTGGGTTAGCTGATTAGAAGACCACTGTCCAAGAAAAGCTTCAGGCAACATTTAGCACTGGATCAAAGACTGCAGTTCTGGGTTGGGTGTAGGGAATACTGGGAAAACTATTCCAAAACCCGGCTACACAAACTTAAATAAACTTAGTGTGGGCTGTTTTGTGAATGCATTAATATTATAGATAGTTTATTACACAAAAAAGACAAGCTGACAAAATTAAAGTGATATTGAAAAACAGTATGATTTTAAAATAAGGGATATATATGCAATAAATATGCATATATTGCATATAATTAATAATATATTGCATATAATTTAATATATCAAGTTAGTTAGAAAGAAAGAATAATTATTGAAAATACCTTCCACATTTCCATTAGTTTACAGAACCTCTTTTAAAATCAATTTGCCCCCCAGACAAGTATGAAACCTGTTTTCTCTGACCAGATAATAAAAGATGATTGACCAACACTATGAATAAGCAAATAGCTTTGCCTTTGCTCTTGGCGAGACCTCAGTCCTGTATCCATCACTGTGTAGACAGGAAGTCAAACCTAGTTTCCAGTTTTCCAAAACATGGGGGTCTTTCCTGGAATTCACGGTTTCTACACAAACTAATGTGTAATTTTTCCCATTCTTTAATTTTCTGCTCCCAGATAAACACATAAAAATAGATCAGCTATCTGATGATGTAGATTTTGGACCCTGCTTTTTGAAGTGCCAAATGCTACATATTCACAGAAGAAACTTTGTGTGAAATTCGGGCAAAGAAAATGAGGTACTCCAGAGCTCAGGAACTAGTCATAATATTTAATAAAATATAAACTGCCAATAAATAAAACCACATAAAAGTTTCTCTTTGTATATTTTTTTTCTAACCAGAAATAACCCACAGAAGCTGAATATAAAGATTAGCAGAAGGGAAGAATAAGATTTAAGAAACTAGATAAAATTACTTGCTATCATAATGCATGTAGTCATTTGTCCACACCCTGTTGGTATTTCCCTGGTCCCAGTGGGACCTCTGGAGGAGGAATGTACAGTGAGAGAGGAAGTAAGAATCTTGCCCTAATAGTGACTGGTATAACTGAACTGTCATAAAGATGTTTGCATTTGCCTTTCAGGAATGTTTCTCTAGCTAACAAGACTTTTAACCATCTGCAGGCTGGATTCTCCTAGGGTAAATATGAATTTATACAGGGAGTACTCTCTGAGTCCCAACAAAATAAGTTATTTTCCATCCAAGTAAAATCCAGTAAAAGCATCTATAAAGCAATTTATCTCATTTAGTTCTCATTAATTGAACATATGGATCATTACTGCTCAAAGCATTCTTTGAGTGGATAGCAGACTATTGAATTCTTAGAATAAACAACATTTTAAAGTATTTTGATTAATAGAGACTATTTTCCAATGATCTATGTATTTTTGCTGCCAATCGCTGCCCTGCCTTTTGAGCATATGTTACAACCCCGATTATTTCAAAACATGTGAGAGTAAATGGAAGGGTAGAAGTCATTTCCAGATGAACATATTTCAAAGTCAGGGACCTGCCAATTCTTTATCACCTCCTGTGGTTACCAAAAGCACCACATGCCGAGAATCCATGGACAGTGAGCTCTGGATTTGTAAAACTTGTGTAGAAAATAAAACATCAAGAGTTGTTTGGGTTTTTTAATGTTATTTAGTTTTAAAGGTTAATGCTCTATTGAAACATGACATGGCCTATTCTGACCTGTACAGAATACTAACCTTTTATTACACCAAATGAGGAGTGTTAAATATAAACACAGGAAGTATTTCACCATTTGCCCACATTATTTTAAAACAAACTGTGTTTTTAAAGTAAACAGAGTAATATCACCACCACAAAGCATTCTTTTTTAAAACTTGTAAAGGCACTTTCCATTCAAATATCTTTTTAATTTTTTTTTTATTTTTGTTGAACAAAGGTTTAATCATCGAATAGTGAAGACTTCCAATTGGTATTTGAAAATCATAAATCTGGATAATTCAAATGGTAAAAAGAAGATTGTTGAGCTACAGCAAAATAAAACTCCATGCAACAAAGACACCCACTTTACCTGTCTTTCAGTGAGGTCTAGATTCACTGCTATCTCATATCTTCTCAGTCTGGTCAGATAATTATGATGGGCGAATTCTGCCTCGAGTTCTCTGATTTGCTCTTTGGTAAAAGCTGTTCTTTCCTTCCTAGGTTTGCTGTTCACTTCTGACTTGTAATTTCCTTCCTGGGAATCTGGGTGGAAAGTGCAAGAAGATTGGTGTTAACACAGTCATGCAAAAGTATGCAATCATACTAGTCACAGTTACAGGATAACTACTTCTTCTAGTGCTTTGCTAGACAGGACCAACAGTGAGCAAAGCCAGCAAGACAGATCACACATCTCCACAAAATGAGATAGGTTTCTCTTCTTTCTCCCTCTTTTTTCTACACACACACACACACACACACACACACATATCTCAAATATCATATATAAAATTTTGTCATTTCGCTCAACAAAAGTTTAATCATCAAATAGCAGAAACTTTGGTATTTGCAAATTATAAATCCTAACTCTCTCTCTCTCTCTCTCTCTCTCTCTCTCTCTCTCTCTCTCTCTCATATATATATATGTATATATATATATGTATATATATATGTATATATATGTATATATATGTATATATATACAGAAATATATGTATATATATATATATGCTTTCTGTTAACTCATAACATAATTGGGAAAGTTCTTTATACATCTATAAAATATAAACATAGCTTTTTAAATTGTAAAATGATACTGTGATAATAAAAGAAACCAAATCATCATCAGAAAACAATTGTAGAAATAAAATATAAACCCACTAGACAGTAAGTTTTAAGGTAAATAATTCTGAGTTGACTCTTGTTCAAATCTAAGCTGACCAGATGTGGTTTTCTCAGAGTATCATCAATGGCAATGGGCTTTCACCAACATCCTGGTACATCAGTTACTCCCTTTACTATAATAGGTAATATAGTAGTATTCCCTGGATGCTCATTATTTATGCCCACTTCTCCAAGTTGTCACTTACTTTCCATATTGGCTGTGATTACCATCTAAGCTGGTCAAGGGAGAGTTTTCAATCCAGGTCAAAGCATGTTTTGTGACATACAGCCTGATTACACTTTAGGATGCCACTGGAACTAAATGAGTTTATAAGTTGCCAGCTCAAAGGTAGGCATGTTTACATGACATTTACATACCTGGCTCAAAGTAGAAACTAGAGTTCACCAAACACTTGTTTTTAACCCACATATTTGTCAGTAGCCACACTGTTGTAGCTTTGAGCTGTCCTGGCATGATGTAAATAAAATTTCCAAGTAACCAACTTTTCACCCTAAGGGCTACTCTGGCAGGCAGCAAATTCACATCATGGAATACTTAGCTTTGAAGTCCCTCCTAAAACTATGTGTGCTCATATGAATCAAAAGAGTTTTGCCAGCTTGATGCTACTTTCATTGAGGTATGGGTTGGTGATTATTTATATGGAGACAATGGTCTTTGTTGTTCAGATCAGCAACTCTGGAAACTGACAACAAAGCAGCAAGTTTTTCTCATGAGAGGTTCAATTTGAGCGACTCACAGTTCACACGTTCCCAGATGTAAGCATGAATGGACAAACTCACATTGAGAAAAGCCTATTAACTTGTATTTATTTTTCTTTCTCTGACATTGATCTCCTCCGGCTTTTGAAATATTCCAGAGTATTTCATAAATACATCACATGGACACAAAACATTTGATGGGTTTATACATACAGCCATTATGACTAGAAATATATAACAGTAGGTTTACATTGCTAGTGACTGGATTTAAGCAAAAATCTGGCTATAATTCAGTACTTCAATTCACAAACAATTTATGGAATGACTGAATCCCAAAGCAAAATTGCTAAGGAAGAAAAGTCTGTCAAGCAAAAGAAAGTGAGCTATTTATATTTTCAGTAATTGAAGAAACAATCATCAAATTGAAGCTAACATGAAGACAGCTATATGCTTCTTAAAGAAGAAAGACAATTGAGTTAAGTAACACCATTGTCCCTCTATATACTGAACACTTTTGTGGTGGTACATATGATTCTGCAGTACTATTAACTCACAATGCCCTTAATCTTCCATTAAAACAAACAGACAAGCATGCTCTTATAACTTTTTCTTTTTGAGTGTGTTTGCTATAATCTTGAATTTAAAGTATCAAGGTTATTATCTGCTTATCCTGAGTCCATCACCATTATCTTTTGACTGCCTATTCTTTGCTGAAAAAATGGGTAGGAAGTTTGGATGAGGCTTTTGGCAGATTTCACATCAGCCTCCATATGTTTTACAGCTGTTTCAACTAAGGCAAAGTTCTGTCTTCTCCAGTCTCCCACATCCTCTGCCAAATGGTAGGTGTGGAGGGGCGAATCTGGAAAGTGCCTTTCTTCTCTACCATCATAAATACAACCTCAGAATTTCTACAACAGTTTTTCATTTTAGGTACTTTCCTGCACCAGTAGGTGCACCTTAGAATTCTCGCTGCATCGAAGATATGTTGACTTACGTCTTCAGGCCCAGATTGCTAACATTAGGCTACTGGGAGTATGTTAATTGAAGAAGTCTGCTCTACTTCTGTGAGGAATTGACTCTGCCCTCCAAGGATCATTTCTGTCTAGTGTTTAGAACTGTTCTACATGTGACATTCTCCAACCCCCCCCCCAGTACAAAAGGTAGCTCAAACATAATAATTGTTTTAAGACAAGTCATATAAAAGATCAATAGGTTGATGCATGGTACAACATGATTTTTAATGTAAGTTAAGAAATAAAAGTATAATGAATATATCACCTATAATTTAAACATGTCTATACAATTTTAAAATGAAAGGACTTTCAGTTTAGAATGACAAAGAATTCTGATTTTCAGAAATATTTCAACATCAATTTATCTATTCTCAAACCCAAAAGAAAATTACGAATGAAGGCAAGTTTGAATGTTTCTATGAATGTGAAAGACAGGAATTACAAATAAAGTAACATTACAGGCTTGTTCCTAAATTGATTCAGATTTAGTAAGTGAATTAGATTTGAAAACAAGCAATTCAGAATTTGCATTTTTAAAAAATCTACCTAAGTCCTCACACATTAGATATTGCTTCTTCCCTGGAGCAGGCAATGACCTGGCCTTGGCATCTCACTGCTTTCCAAAAGTAAACCTGAAAGCATTATAACACACTGCCTCTTGCTTCTTTCTGTCTCTTTTGTAATTTTAAGATGGTGACAATTAAAAAAGTTTTGGGCAATTTGAATAAAGTAGCTATTCCTTCATTCCGTTTACAGTCTTGAGTTTTTGTAACTCTGAATATTTGTGCTGGTTTGTTGTTGTTGCTGTTGTTGCTCATGCTTTGTCAAATTCCTTAACTTTAAATAAGGAAGCACTAGTGAGCATTTTTATTTAAATCATTGCCCATCACTAAGTAGTATCTTCTGAGTGGAGGAAATCAACTCAATGTTTCATTTTACATGGCATAAACATAAACTAAAAATCCAAAAGGAATTAGATATATTGATAAAACTTCACATTTAAAGTAATGTTATTCATTCCGAATATATTGAATGAAAATTATTTCAGTTAGGCAGCAACAAAAAAATAACAAAAGGCCAAAGATACAGAATATTTATATAATCACTTTATTGAAATGTGGCATATATTTAATATCTGGCTCTTCTCACTACAACTTTTAAATTGCTAAATTCAAAATTCACATTAGTGTACATTTTTCTGGGTAAAATGTTTTCCAATTATGACTTTAGGAATTTCCAGGGTGTTAGGATTCACATCTATAATTCCAGAACTACTGAAGGGGCTGAGGACAGGATTGACATAAGCTGGAGTTTAGTCGGAGCTCAGGAATGAGACTGTGTCTAAATAAAACTAAATGAGGAAGAAACAATTAAAAAAAATCACCTCTGGTTATAAGCCAGAGAAGATAGAATGAAACTCTAATCTCAGGACTCAGGAATTAAGACAGCAGGAAGAAATAATGAAGGAGGAGGAGGAGGAGGAGGAGGAGGAGGAGGAGGAGGAGGAGGAGGAGGAGGAGGAGGAGGAGGAGGAAAAGAAGGAAGAGGAGGAGGAGGAGGAAGAAAAGAAGGAAGACGAAGAGGAGGAGGAGGAGGAGGAGGAGGAGGAGGAGGAGGAGGAGGAGGAGGAGGAGGAGGAGGAGAAGGAGAAAGGAAGGGAGCTGGTAGGATAAAAGAAATGAGGAGGAAGAGAAAGAGAAGAAAGTAGGAAAACCTGATAATAGATACGCAAAATTATATTCACAACAGAGGAAATGCAAATTACAAAATATCCATCTATCCATTTGTACAATGTGCATGGTTGGGTTGTACCAAAAGAAAAGATCCTTAATGGACCACACAATACCTGATGAAGATGTTTTGGATATAGAACAGTTTATTCCATTTGCTCTCACAATATTAATTTAAAAAGACATTGCTTATGTGAATATTCTCAAGCCGTCCCTTCTTTTTTTTTTTTCAAATTTTAAATATCCTGCCACTTTAGGGATGCTTTCTTTCATCTTCTAGAATGTAAATTTGATTCCAACCCTTGCCTACCACAGTCAGACATTGATGTAGATCCAGATAATACACTTCTTTGTTAATTTTAGTACAAGAAGAAACGATGACAGATTCTGAGAGAGAATTCAGTGCTCTGTCCATGAACCCCAATACACCTCCTACCCAGCTTGTGTCAGCCAGTGGATGGAGTCATGTGGTATTATTACATCCTCAAAGAAATGGAGACAGAGAAAGCTATGTTCACAAGTTAAGGATAGTACATGACTTGGCAGTGGCTAGAATATTCTGACACTTCTAATTTGTAGCTCTTAATAGAGCAAAGGAAACTTAGCTTTTTTATGACATAAGACAACATATGAATTTGCAGTGCCATTTTAGAAAAGTATATACCTGTTCTTTTAGTAACTTGGTAAATCCTGTCTATGTGAGCAAGACAGGCCAGAGTTGCTTTTATAACTCAGTAGGTAGATGTCTCTGTGTAGCTTGTTTATTTCATGATTCTGAGTTGTCACTTTGTCAGTCTTCATGGTGATTTTACTATATTCTTACAATACTAACACAATTTTTGCTTTGCTTCTTCTCTAGACTGAAAGAAATGAATCATGGATTTTCCTTATGTGCCTTTGTTTCCAGTGCTATAGACTGGATTCTGAAACTGCTGGAATTCCTTTTCATGCTGTATTTATGGAGAATGGTTTGCTCTGATTAGTTTACCTGAAATCCAGCTTCACAAGAAAGCAACACTCAATGCTTCTGCGTATTGGCTTTCAAAGCTTTCTTATACAACTCATGTAATCAGTTGGGATAGTGATAGTGTATGCTTCATATCTGCATGTGTTTAGGCATGCTTAGATGTAAAAGTACCAAACAATATGTCAGTAATATAAAGTGTAAACCTAAAAGAATGGGCAGTAAGTATTGTCATATCACACAATCTTTTCTGAAAATGTCACAATGAAACACACTCTGTATAATTGATAGGACAAAAATGATATGACAAAGATAAAAGACAACAAACTTATAGGTTAAAGGCTTGGATGTTATGAAGGAGTACACTGCACAAAATAAGCAATTTTTTAAAACCTTAGTACCATTGATACTTTGAGATAGATACTTATTGTCAGATTACATTTTATTGAAACAAAATAGAGGTCTCAGTGACAGGCTGGCTCATGCACTGCAGAGTATCTAAGATCTAACAACTACTCACTGCCCTCAGGGAAATTCTCCCCACACAGTCCAGCCAGGAAAATCATGGGATTTTCAATATAATATGTACTTCAGGTAAACAACAAATATAATTCTAGTATGTCGCAAGTTTGAATAACACATACTTATGTAAAAATATTGTTTATTGTTTGGAAATTTGTTTAATTGGCTACATCTAGAAACTTCTAATTGTGATATCTAAAAGGTTTCAAGGTATTGCAAATGGACACTAAGAAGAAAAATCACTACCAGTTGAGAGCCATTGTTTGCAAGTAATATCTGAGGCAGAATATCAGTGATATGACATTATGCAATGCTCTTTAGAAATAACCAAAGTTTATAAATGTGAGTAACTCATATGTGAATAACATGAATTTTATGTGATTTTTATCAGGCTTCTTGCTAATTAGTAAAGCTTGCTAGCAGATAAAATTACTCAAGAGGCAGTTGTCAAAGTACATACAGCTAGATAAGTGGATCTAATATCTCAAGAATAGTGTTCATACTGAACATCAAAATAGAAATTTTATATCAATTTCTTGTGCTCTTCCTTCAGTAGTAAGTCGGTGTCAGTGGATTTTACTAGGCATTGTTAAGTTTTCACCCTATGTAAAGACACATGATAACTAACTATAAATCAACTATTTGATGACTACATATTTTTAGCTAACAAAGACTGATTTAACAAACATTCACTTGATGCAGAGTTGATGAACTAATTTTGATGGGTTTTGTTTACAAATGAAAAATGTTCTTTTCATATGTACTATGTTTGTGATTTTTATGGTTTTGTGGCATTTCTCTATGTGACAGCTTCTGTGTCTTTTTGTTGACTTTATTTTTTCTGTTTGTTTTGTCTGATTCTGGTTGTTTGTGATGGTAGACATCTCTACCATCACACAGTATTTTTACATCTCTGGTATAGTCTAATTTTAACATGAACACAAATATTTCCCTAAATATGGTTTACCTTTTCACATTAACACAAATTGGATAATGGCCCATTACAATGTGATACTGAATATGGCAAAATGTTCAGATTCTTGATCAGCCAAGATGCCACAGTGATAGACTTTAAAGTGTAAGCTTAGTCTATGCTTCTTATATGCTATTTATATGTGGTATTTATCCATTATTACCTTCTTTATCTCTAACATAGAATTTGGGTAAATTTGTGAGTCATTTAGAACACAGTACCTGCATGTTGGAGGCATTTAGTAGCCATGGATAGAGGATAGCTATAATTAATAAAGAGCTAAAAATGAATTAAAGTTGTGGTTATTGAAAATTATGCATTGGATAAAATCAGATACTAAAAAGCATTTTTAAGGTAGAAAAATTATTTTAAACTAGAAGTCAACCAAAACATCATGAAAGTCTAGGAATCATGCAAAGATCAATAGTATTTATGTTAGTTTGATAAATGGATGAGGCATAACTGGATCCCCCTGCTTTTTTCCTGCTTGTTTGTAAGCGAATCTGAGGAGTGAGCTAGGATTCTCCAGGGAAACCAGTGAAGTGATATGTTACAAGACCCAGCAGAATCGGGACATGAATTTTTGTTTCCTCTGAACATTCTACAAGAAATTTAATGATTTTTCTTCACATTTGTTATAATACAAGAAACAGGAGATTGTGTGTGTGTTTCTTCCTTTTAAAAATTCCAGCAAAACTACATATATTTAGAAAAACATTAAGGCATAGAATATGTTTGAGTAACACTCTTCAATAAATTTTTAAAAACTCAAATGCAGAAACAGTTAACACAGGAATTAAGAGTCCACTCTACATATACACTTTTTCTTAAAATACTAATTGTACACAATTTTGTTCACAAACATGAGTTGAAAAATAAATCACTTAGCTATTTTAGACACTAAAATACTCATATTGAAAATTAATAACCGTGGAATTGTATATTTATTTTCCTTTAAAATCCTAGTACCAAAGTCAAATTATATAAAATAGTAAAGGATACACTAAAGTAACAAGGCAAATATTAAGTTTTATTGCAAACAACCTTAGGGTCTAGCTCTTGCAGTCAGCATTAACGTTGTTTGCCTGTTGAGATAGCATGGAATCCTCTGATAATTTTTTCAGCACAGTGAACTAGTCTTTGGAAAACTCAGCTGCACCATATTCAACTGCTGATACTGTATGTGAAAGGATTTTCTCAATAAATTAATTCTAGACATTTAAATTTTACATTCAGAGAGAGCTTTTTGAACAAATACCATAAATAGATGGCTGTTAGCAATGACTAATTATATTTTCTTTCTAAAAGTTAGTTTTGTGTGAGCCTAGACTTTCCTTAATAGTTGAACCATCCCTGCAAGACGTGAGCACAAGTTCAAACCAGTCTTTCTGTGTCTCTTTCTGTCACTCTCTGTCTCTGTCTGTCTGTATGTCTCTCTCTCTCTCTCTCTGTCTCTCTGTCTCTCTGTCTCTCTCTCTCTCTCTCTCTCTCTCTCTCTCTATATATATATATATATATATATATAATTGTAAACTGATTATATAATCAGTGAGTGGGAAAAGTTGGAAGTAGATCCCACTCATAACAAAGAAGCTATAGACAAAGGAAGAATCATCTTTTTCAATGGAGTGTGACTAGGCCTCACTACATTGCAGGCCCTATGACCCAGATGCCCAGGAGTAGTTGCCAACAGAAAAAGAATTCAATGAAATTTTTGTGATTTTTTTTTTGCTCCATTTGCTTTTCTTTCTCAGGGTTTATTTTATTTTAATTTTAAATTTTAATTGTTATTTTTTAATCTTATTGGTCTTTTACTTGTCTATTTTCTGGTTGTGACTTTGTTGTATATCCTTTAATTGCCTTGAAGTCTCAATTCTCCTGCCTCATTATCCTGAGTGCTCTGATTAAAAGCTTGCTCAACCACACCCAATTTATGCAAATAATTCTTATTGTCAACACCACTATCTTCTTTCACAATATGTACCTATAGTTAAAAAAATACAATGGCATTTGTTTAAAAAACCTTAAATGTGATGATCCTATTGGATACTACTTTCTACCATAGCTTACTCCAGAAGCAAGTGTGTGAGAATAGAAAAGTGCTAAAACTTTCATCTTACAAAGCACTAATGGAGAAATATAAAACTTTCTTTAATTTAACATGTATATATAACTATATTACATATATTTGTATATATATATATATGTACATATGTGTGTATGTATGTGTGAATGTGTGTGTACATATGTGTAAGAATGCACTGTTATTGTAGGAGAGTAAATATATTGAAATCTTACAGATTAATTTTATTATTCCATTTTATAGGCAAATTATATAAGGATAATAATACCACTTTTGATTCACATAAAGTACTGTTTAGATAAAATATTGATGCTATAATCTGTTTGAGAACCAGGTATGTATATTTTGTTATAAAACTGTTGTGATATACATATATATGTATATATATATAATTTATATATTTTTATATATTTAATATTTATATATTTAATATATTTATATATTATAAAAATATATATTTATATATTATATATAAAATTAGGTTATTATATTATATAGCTCAAAATATATACATTTATACCAATCAGTATTCCATTACATTATGAATCAAAGGAAGCTTAAAATATAAAAAAACCTTCATTGAAAGTAAATCCTGAGCTGTTACAGACATAGTATATGAGATTTTATCCTAGAATAAAATTATCTATAAGTATCACATGTACATGTGTGAAACTTATCTTAATGTTTACTTTATATGTGAATCCTCTGATTGTCTTCAAACTGTAAGGTCTTCTAGGCCTGTTAAGTGACTTAAAATTAAGTATATTCATCAACAGAATACACAAGTGACTGAGGTCAAGAGAAAAATTGAGGTATAGAAAGCACATATATATGATACATGGTATCTCTTCAATGTTATACACAAATTAACAATAAAATTAAACTGAAATGTCTGTCTGTGATATTTAATTAACCAAAATTTTACTATCGCATTTTTTTTTGTATTTTTAAATTGTGTTTGAATACCCTGTTATTTCTTATCTATTGTTTAGTGAAATGTCCCATTGGTCATTAATGTGGAGTTGATTTTGTAAAAATTTTATATTCTATCTCTTTCTACTACTGTGTATTTTTTAAAAGGGACTAGTTAAACAAATTCTTTGCCAATCAAAAAACAAGGATTAAATTTGCTTTGAAACAATTAGTATCTTTTGCCAATCATATTTTCTTAGAAATTGCATAGTTGTTACACTTTAATACTAAAGAGCCAACCCAAAAATTAACACTCAGATTGCCTAATTCTGAGTCTAAGTAGCAAGTTTTAGTTTTCAAAGAAAATGAAATTAAAATTTTTAATTCTATTTTTGTGGGGTATGTATGAGTGCATATAATTTAAACCTTGAAATATGCTTGTAGGAAGAGCTAAGGTTGAAGGAGTAAAGAGAGGAAGAGGAGGAGTAAGGAGAGGAAGAAGAGAAGGAAGAGCAGAGAGGTAGGGGCAATGGAGAGCCATGCAGGTATGGAAAGCAGTCTGGGTAAAAACTTTTATTTAGGTTAGATAATTGGGAAACAACTCTCTTTGTATGGGCATATTGTTATTGAACATTACTAATTATATATAGCCTTTGATTAATATTTAAGCATTAGAGTCTCATTTTCTTATTAGGCCCACATGGATGGCGGGATGGTCTGGTCAATGCCCAGCCTTGTGAAGACAGATTGGAAGATTGGCAGAGCCATGTCCCATGCTGGTGTCTTGTGGGTGGCAGGGCTGATGTTTCTGGCTGGCCATGTCCAGCTGCAACGTGCACATGGCCTCTGGCCACAGCACATGGCATTTGAGCTAGGCAGAGCAGCTGCAGCTTAGACAGTCTGTTTAATAGGAGGCCATTTTTAAATAATTATTTCAACATATGCTATTTTATTTCATATGAAAAAACATTGGTCTCATACTTGTTTAGTCAAGTTCACTCTATGTTTAATCCACATACATAAAACAAACTATTTCTATACAGATACATAGAACACACTGTATTTTCTAGTTATCAATTGCATTGTCAAGTTTTCATAACCAAGATTTCAATAAAATATTGGAATCACTTAAACATAATTTGATATGTATCATGTTAGGTTATGTGAAGATGACGTGTTCATCCTCCAACTTGTGAAACTTGTTGTCTGTTCAGCATAAGGAATTTCAAACCAGTAAAGTCAGGACAAGTGACCCTTACAAGTGGTAAGAGTCAAACCACTTGTTCATAGAGCTCCAGTAACTATCCCATGCCAACCCAGCATTTCAAATACTTCGCAAGCCAAACCATAGAACACAGACAAACTCTTAAAATGATGAGTAACCAGCTAGGAATGAAAGTGTAAGCACATAAGAAAAAGAATATGTAAGCAGCTGCCTTAGGAAATAGTCTAGACTAAGAAGTTATAGTGATATATAAACTAATAATATTCTCACTTATAGTCCCTTTTTTGCTCTGTTGACCAGACAATCAAGTTTTAAAACTTTGGTGGACACACAGTGGTGGTGTTGATGCCAATGTAAAGAACAATGCTAGAAATTGCTGTAAGTGGAAAAGGCATTTTTAACCCTTATACAATGTATAGAATGCAATTGCCTTAAGTTGTTTCAGTGCTTAGCAATTGCTCACTTATTAGCATATTGTTCTCCCCTTCTTTTATTTTGTCATAGGTATCTCCAAGAAAAGAACCACCCTTTGTTCATCAAGTATTATAGACTCATACCAGAAAAAACAAACCATAATTTCAACCACCCATAGCTGCAATTATTTCTTTTTAAAATAGATAATAAAATTATGTTGCTTCAAATATTTGTATGTTAGGCTTATTTAACAAACTTACAGTGTGTCTTAAGGTAATTTAATCTCTTAATTTGTTGAGAGCTATGGTCAAAGAAAGGGTTTCTCAGGCATATTTTGTTCTTGAACACCTGTGTCAAACTTTCAAATTCCTGACCTCTAACAATTATCTTACAAATTTAAAAAACTCAAAACAAATCTTACCTTCTGAGGAATGTATAACAATTTATAGTGTGCACTGTAAGTATGTGTTGGTGTGTATGTTTTTATAGTGCTGAAGAGAAGCTCCCCTATTTTCTTGCTCTCTTGTAGATCTATAACTCAAAGATCGATGGGATACTTCCATAAGTCCATGTTTACTGTGATGTATTCAAGCCTAAAATGTTTTATAGCTAATGCTCATACAAATACAACAACCAACAATAATAAATGCTATTTCTCAGACAAAGATGACATCAAAATGGTAATTTATTTCACATTTAAAATTTCTTTCTATTAGAGGTTTATTAGTCTGCATTCCTGAGTCTTTCACCATAATCTTGTGTTGCAGTATTTTTAAATGCAAAGTTATATAGTGTATTTGACTTCTTTGTGAGATTCTTTGCAAATGCATATAAAATTTATCTTAGAAACATTTCAGTATCACTTTGAGAATTATTTTACAGAATATTATTGTATTCCATTTTAACCCTCAATTTATGCAGGCTCTCCATTATTTCTCTATAACTATAACATACACACACACACACACACACACACACACACACACACACACTCATCTATATTTTCCACCTTGGGACATACAGTTTGTCCACAGACTAAAAGTCTGTTTTATAACATAAAAACTGCCTTCAAGTTGTTTGATAAAGTATGTCAAAATTTAGTAAAGTCTCTGATGTTAAATTTTAGTTTTCTGATAATATAACTTATTTTAATTCTATTATCAGGTTAAACATTCTCTGACATATGTTAATTACAAGACAAGACAATGTTTTATGAAAAAAGGATATATGAGTATGTGACATGTTTTTTCACAGTGAGAAGGAAAACTTCTAGAATTCATAATGAACATCTTATCAGAAATTTGAGGATATTTTCTGAATTATGGATTTAAAATTCAAAACACCAATAACCAAAAATTTTCAGAAAATATAAAATTGTGAGTGAATTAGTGGAACATTTTTTTTCTTCCTATCCCTTTAAGTAATTTCTCCTTACTCACATATTGCTGTCATCAATGCTCTATGTTGATGGTTTTGAAATATGCCGGCATATACAACAATATGTAAATTATGTATACATTATCCACACATTACATATGTTCACACCAAAGACTGTACATGTTGAAAATCAATACTATAAATTAATTATATTATATAACATTATATTAATTTGTGGTATTATTTTAAACTATAATATTAGTTTAAATTTCTCATGATGTTGAGAAATAACACTTGATTATTAGAATCTTGGATGTTTCAATAATTTTTCAATAAGTTTCAAGAAAATGTGATGTTTCAATAATTCAGCAAGAATATAACTGAGTTTATATAATAATTCAGCAAGAAATAACTGAGTTTTCTTTTTAGATCAATATGACTGATTAGGTATTATGCTGTAGTAGTTTGAGTTTTTGGTTGTAAGGGGGTCAAATAGAGTTCTCATAAATCTATGCTGATCAAACATTAAAAATGGATGTTGGAAGAATAATGTCCTTGCCCATTTAGCAATAATCCTTTTGCCCAAGAACTCAAGGTCACAGTAGATGAAGAAAGTTTTCCTGCCTTGTATATTGAATAAAAGATGCTCAAGAGCACATAGCTGAAGAATTATTCATATAGTTTGCCTCAATTATCATGAAAATTATGCTTGTATTATACATGTGCCTATTTTGATGGTTCAATTTCTTTGTGTGCCATTAACATGATATCCTTTCAGAGGCAATCTTGTGAACAAGCGTAGACATTCTGAAGAGATGGAATGTAGGCTTGAAAATGTAAAGTAGTGTATCTCGATTTCATGGAAATACAAAAGTAGAGCTTCTGGAATGGTCACTACATGCCTGTGGCAATGTCATATAACTGAACGATTGTTGTAATTTGTGAAACTCAACAAGAAATTATGAAAATATTTTATTGCTTTCATCTTTCCAAGTGTGTTACAATAAATTGCTCCCTTTAAAAGATAATTAATGAAACAATAGTTCCCTTAAAATTTGGTACACTGAAAAAAAATAGCTTTTTGTAAAATCATACATACCTTAGATCATTTTCCTATAAAGGAGTGCTTTCAGAAGTATATTATACTTTTGAATTCCCAGTTTACAATGAAAATTAAATAGTACAAATATAATAGTGCCAGGAGAACTTTGTTTTCTAGCTCATTGAGTAAGAAGATCTGGACTTTAAAATGCTAAACAATAATTTATTATATTAATGATCCTAAAGGCATTTCCATGTCCATGAAATTTATCCTGATGGCATGCATTTCTCTTCATATTCAATAAATACTTGTTGAAAATAAGAAAATATAAGCAAGTATTCAAGAGATACAATAATATTTATTTCTCTGAGGCAGCAAAACATGGTGTGTCTACAACTAAAACATAACTTTCTAAAAGCAAAATTTTATTAAAATATTTTAAAGATGATTTTTGAAACATGCAGAATAAACATAAGAAAAATAAAAGAAGTGCCCTTTCTCTTCATAGAAAATAGTTCTTTGCTGTTGTTGATGAGAAAACAAAACAAAACATAATGGAACAAATACACCATATACAAATGAGGTTCTGTGTCTGGAAGAGTTAAGAAGTTTCTTTTTGAAGCTGTATCATCACTCCTGGTTATAGAGGAAAGGCCAGTAGGCCAGAGAATAAGATCCAGGTCCTTCATTGTTGTCATTAAAGTCTTACATAAAACTGTCTCCACATTCCATAAAAATGCCATGGTGCTTCAGGAAAAATACAGACCTGAGACAATAGTTTATTTTGGCTGGAATTAAAGTTCCAGAGATGAAGAGTTACTGCCAGAAATAGGAACCAGCTTTGAGAAAAATGTCATTGAACTAGCATGTAAGGCAAGCACTACAGCAGTAACACTCCAGTGCTTTGGGATCTGAATCAAGGCTTCTTTGTTAAGAACGTTGCAACATAATTAATCACCCAGAGGAAGTAAAGAGGCTTGAGGTTGGAGTCTAGTTACCAAGGGAATTCCCTCTTCCTCTGGCACCCACTTGGCAGTACAGCTATAAAATAGGAGCAGAAATGTTTCACTCTATAAATGATTAATCAGAGCTGATTCACATGAAATTAAGTTGTCCACTAGCTAAGATATCCTCTATGTGTGTTCCAGAGGCTCCCCTACAACTCTCTGAAAACTACTAAACTTTGTGGTCCTCTGTTTCCTTTATTTTTCACTTTAAAATATGGGGTTCTCCATAGGCTGGGCTTATTCTGAAATTTTCCACAATTTCCATATCTTATACAGATCATAATTTTCAAGATTCATAGCCACATGAACTCCACTCAACAAATGTTTGTTGAATACTTATAAAGCAAGGTATTATGATAATCCTCAGGAAACAGTAATATAGTACTCACCTAGTAATGAAATTTCTAAGAGTAATGGTCCTGGGCAAAGGCAATGGGTAAAAATAAATACAATAATACTATAATAGTTTTTTAAAATTTTAATAATGTAGTTAGTAGCTGAAGAAACAGACATGGATAGTCAAAACAGTAAAAAAAAAAATCACACAAATCAAGGATTCATGAAAAATGTCATGAGGAATGGAGGTAAATTGTTAGAGTGATTTCCTAGCATGAACTAGACTCTGGGTTTGGACCCTAGCACCAAATAAATAAAGCATGGAGATATATACATTTGTAATCTCAGCATCTAGGGAACTAGAGACAAAAGGACCAGTAGTTCAAAGTTATCCTCAGGTAAGTAGTAAATTCAGGACAAGTGTGGATTACATGAGACCCTGTCTCAAAACAAAACAAAGCAAAACAAACAAAACAAAATAGAAAGCTTTATAGCCCTCTCCAGAGTCTAGCCAGATACTTATAGTGCTTTCCTCTTCTGTAGGAAATTTCTCTTTGTAATATAAATCAGTACAGAAAACCAAAGCTGATAAAAATGACAACTTGTAGAACTGAGTCATAACTGTTATAACACAGTTCCTAAAGCTAAGTCTCAGGTATTATTTTGGAAGATGAGACAAAAAAAATATTGTAAGACCAGAGGATCAGGAAGTTAGCTGTAAGAATGTGTATCCCAGAAATATCAGAGAAGCTGCTGAAAGAAGATATAAGTAAGAATAGATACCTCTAGATATACTAATGGGGAAGTGGGGAAGGCTCAGCCTTCATCTCATACAAGGAACTACAGACAACTAAGGAGTCCTGAGAGAAGAAAAAATAATACTCCCCAAGGAAGAGAAGGCCAATTGGCTATAAAATACCAAATAATGAGCCTTGAAAACATACATGCAAATAGCACTATATAGACTAAGCAGTACTGTATAATAATGAATATACATATAATTATAAATATGTGTATGTATATATACATATACATACACATGTACATGTACATACACATACATACACATACATATAAATATATATGCTTATATACATATACATAAACATATACATATATATGTATATATACACATAATAAGGAAAAGAGTTTATGTTTTTGAGAATTAGCAGGGGGAAGATACCTAGAAGTAGTAATAGGAAGGAAAGGAAAAATTATGTAATTATATTATGATCCCAAGAAACTATAACCAGTAGAAAAAAATTGAAAGAAAATAAACAGAAATTTCATGAAGAAATTGCACACACACACACACACACACACACACATACACACACACACACGATGGTTCTTAAAAAGAGGTAATAGGGAGAACTCCCTAAAAGACCGAAGACTTTTCTAGGCATCAGGATTGATTCCTGTATAGGACAACAGACTTGCATATAAAGTACAAGCAAGAATGATAAAGATCAGACCATGATGAATGATCAAAGTCATGTGATAGCTTCAGTGAGCTTAGATTATTTTTAGATGCTATTTCATCACAGCATAGACATGAGTGCAGGTAAAAGTTTAAAGACTCACCTAGGGAACTAGGGCCATTGAAAGTAGAGCTCTGTTCTGCCATCATGCTCACAAGACCACACAGCAGGGCTCTAGCAGATTCTGATATTCCTGACAAGGAAGGCAGAGCTTTTCTCTCCTCATCACATGGCAAAGACTAAGCATAGAGCTAGATCTGTAAATGCTAAATATTGGGCAATTCATTGCTCAATGTTGGTTGTTAGATAGGTCTAAAACTTCACTTCAAATGTTCCTGGATTCTGCAACTAGGTAAGATGGCCCCATTCTGCTCTCTTCATTTCCCACTGGAAATGACCACTTGGAGGCTTTCTAATCCCATACAATTTGATTAGTGATACAGAACCAATTGGTAGCAATGTTACATGTAATTTTTCTTTGAAATAGTAAGAAAATGGTATCCTAATTCACCATTTCTTTTGCTAAGATTATTGCAATATTTTCTTAATCCAATTCACTTCTTGCCTTGTTTTCTTGACACTTGTTTTTTTTTTTCCTGTATTATAAAATATACTTCTGTAAGTTATCATGTATGCAATTGATAGTGGCCTTATCACTAAATCCCAAGAATTCTTTAATACAATTCCATCTTCTGTAAAGGAATTATCATTAACATAAACTTTATCAAATGTTTCATGTGTTCTGTACTCCTCAAAGAGGTTCATCTAGTTAGTATTAGGGTTCATCTGATACCTTGAATATTACTATGGTTGAATATGTGTCAGGACTGTACTCTTGTAGGAGTTATGGAGATCTTGGCCTTGCTTTCTCTTTCTCATTTCACAAGGAGTTGTGAGTTTACCATGATTCCTCAGTTATGTACTTGGTATTCTGACCTTACATATTCAAAGGCAACCAGGCAAAGCTATCCTGAAATGAAACCTATGAAGTTCTGAGCCAAAGCAAGTCTTTCTGCTTTATAAGTTACAATTTTTTATGCATTTTGTTGCACTAATAGAAATCTGACTGAACACCCTATGAATTTACAATAGTGCTGTTTATAAATGAAATATGATAGCCTTTTCCTTGCTATAGCTATAAAACTGTCTTGAGTATTTCTCCTGTCTAAAGCAAGTTATAGAAGGAAGTACTAGACATTGCTAACTGCAGTAGTTCATGCAAGGAATGAATGACAAAAGTTTTTTTTTTTTTTTAAAAATAATGTGACTGGGCAAAAGATTTATTTGATGAAAAAAGGAGTCTTTATATTAAACTTAAATAAAAATGATAGCATAATTGCAGTCTTCACTCCAGGCATAAACCACTATTGATCAAATTATAAACTAATACACAGCAGGAATTCACAAAGGACACTACAGGGACATTCATTTTCATGACTAGATGGCATTAAATGCTATCTAGTTTAACTGGTAAAGGTTATCTAACTTGAACTGCTAGCATATAAACAGTTCTGATGTAGAAGCAACTAATAGGATCAGTACTAAAACAATACAGTAAATTAGCTCATAGACAAGAAATTAGATTGTTTTTATCAGCCTTTTTAGAAAATGTATCTGCTGATACATTTGTAAGTGAAAGACTGTATGGATTTAAGGCATATACCTTAAATCCAACATTGAGATGTGGAGACAGGGGGATATAAATCATGTGGGAAAAAATATTAGGAAGTTGTCAAAAAGAAAAAAAGAAAGAAGAAAGCAAAAGAAGAAAATAAATAAGGAAGGAAGGTAGGTAGATAGGTAAAAAGGAAGGAAGAAAATTTTAAACAATATTAAATGCCACATCTATGACGAAGTTCATAAATAAGTCCTGGCCCACTTAATATGCATTTCATTAAATCATTGAGGATTTCATATATTATATTTTGATCATATTAACCCCTGCTCCCAAATTTTATAAGATTCATTCCAATTTCATATACTTTAATTTTGTGACTCCGTTTTTGTGTGCTTCATTTTAAAACCATTCAGTCAGTCCAGTTAGTGTTGGGTTGGCACTCTGGGGTGTGGTAATCCAAGGGAGTGTTATACTCTCTAAAAACAACACCCTAGTAAAAGCTACAACACAACTGTCAATTATCAGCTTCTCTCAGCTAGGGGTAGAACTTCGTAACGGCCTCCTCATCATGCTTTGGTTTGGGGACTTCATCTGTCTTAAGCTGTCATTTTTCCTATGCATGTCATAACAACCTAGTGTGAGTTCATAGATACAGCTTTCATATTATATCCAGAAAACTCTGTTTTGTCATAATCACGATGCTTCTGACTCCTACATTGTTTCTGTATCCTCTTCCATAATGATCTATTAGCACTGGGAGGAGGGAAGGTTCTACGTCGACCCCGTTAGCTCTGAGAATTCTGCAATATTTCATTCTCTGTACCTTGATCAGTTGTGAATCTCCTGGTTGTTCAACCTCTGCTTCAAAAAGAGGCTTCTTCTCTAAAGAAATATGAGAAATGCACTAGTCTATGTGTGTAAAGATAAATTGTTAGATATATATTTAACACATTGTCCATTGAGAAGAGTAACAGTAATAGGCTCTATTTCGAGGGCTATGACGTGTCAAGCCACAGGTTTGTAGCCTTCATAACAGTTGCAGGCGTTTGTTGCAATATATGAATCAGGCCTTAAACACAATCAAAAAGGTGTGGGCTGCCACCATAAAATCTGTGCCACCTTGGAAGCAGTAATTGTATTTTGCCTGGCTGGTGATTACTCTACCTTGCTAAACTTACAGCTACGTAAAGATTGGTGCTTTCTTTACCCTTCTGGTATTGTACATTGCCACTTTCAGAAATATTATATCTGGCTAAAAAAAAAAGATGAAGCTTATTTAAATTTACTGAAATATTTAATAACATATATGAAAGTAATTGTGAATGCCATGACTTTTAGAGATCTGCATTCTTAATTCTGCAAGACTCACCCATATGCTTTTGTGTTCCATCATTGGTTGCAGAAAGTTCCAGTATTTGAAATATACTGTTAATACTTGAGAGAAAAATTTTACTCTTTAAAGAAACTGTGAAATGAACTTGCTATGACTACATTATAGGACACTCTTAGAATACTTCTTTAGAATTAGGTCACAAAGTATAAAACTATTCTTTAATTGTTCATATATTCTGAATGTTCTTGCAAAATAATTTGCAACATTTTAAGGTGTGGCATATAGAAGAATGGCTTGTAAATTGCAATGTGTGTATTGTAAAGCCAAGTAATTTAAATAACCTTATTTTGTTCTCAGCCAGATAAAAAAAAGCACTTCTATTTTAAAATAAGTCCTCACAAGTAAAAAGTACTTCTTTACTTTTCTTTTAGTGGAAACTTCCAGTCTTCCCTCACTAAACAGGCCTTTTGAAAATACTCCTCACAGGTCGAATGAGTCCCCTTTCATTATCAGTTTTCTGGGGCCTGTTGGATGAATGCACATAAAGCTTGTCAAATAACTGTTCTGCACTTATTGGTACAGTCCTGAGAGTTATTTTAATGCAATGGATTTTGTAGGTTTTTAAGTATTAAACCATTCTAGCAAGCCTCAATTACATAACATTATTGTAATATTATTATTCAGTTCTACTATCTAATGTATTATTTTTTCTTTCCCGTAAACCTGTAAAACATTTCACAAAGTGGTTTAAAATAATCCACTCTGATAATTTTCCTGATATATTTGTTATATAAAAACACTCAAACCTTATGTTTGATGGAATTCTCAAAAAAACATTTTGGGGTTTGTTGATTTCTCATCTGAAATTTCCTAAATCAGAAGTTCAATTTTCTTAATTGATTGAGAGTTGTTCAGCTTGTTTTTTATACTACATGAGTTGCATTACACTTATTTTTAATGAACTGATGGATGTGTCTGCTTTTGGCCTTTACCTTGTGAGTAGTCCACAGTACTTCTCTTTGACACTGTGCTGTGTGTATAATATGCACTCCTAGTTCCTATGCCATTTGAGATTTCACTGTTTATTTTTGTGAAATACCCATCTTATTAGTGAATACAAACATTTTATTTCATTTATTTTTATCTACAGTTTTCCTATTGTCAACCCTATTGATTTTTCCTTTTAGGATGAAAATTTATAACCTCTGGGTTTATGATCCCATTTTTCATAACCTTTATAGTTTTCAATCAACAAGATTTGCTCAATTATTAAGAAAAGTATTTTTAAAATGTCTGTTCTAATTAAGTATCTTTTCATTTCTCCTTTAAGTTCTATCAGTTTGATTTGGAATTCCTCGAAGCTCTAGATTAATTTAACAGAAATTTAAAAGTAGTTACATTTTCTTGGTGGTTTGATCTTTCTCAAAATTTTGATCTAAAATCTATATTTCCATATTAAGTCTACATTACTGAATCTCTGAAATCTATAAAATCTATATTACTATATTATCTATATTAAATATGGCTGCATTGTTTTCTTACAATTAAGATGCAGAAACCAAGTTTATTGACTACATTGTAAAGAACACTGGCTTGGGAGATAAGTAAAATTATACCTGCAGCCTGAAGCTAGGAATTCAGGCAACTTAGCCATAGGACCTCCAAAAGTTTAAAGCTTACTTGCCATTCATGCAAATTTATCCTTTCATCTTTTTACTGTCAACTTGAACACCATTGTATTTAAAATAATTTTCTTGCATACAATAGTGTCTAGTCTATGTCTTAATCAAGTTTGATTACCTTACCTCTCAGTGAGAAATTGTTCACTCCATTAACATTGTGTTACTACTTCTCTTCAGGAACATAAGTGCACCTTTCATTTTTTCTTTGTTTCCTATTCTCATTTCAACTTTTATCCTTACTATTTTATTATGTGGTCATTTACTTAAAATTCAGTTTTCTTTTTTGTTACACCTACTATATCTCCTTGAGTAGGTATATTAAAGGTGTTTTCAATGTCACTGTTAATAATATGTCACAGATGGTTTCAGTCTATCAGCATGAGTCAAGCCTGGAGAAGCTTATCATTGTTTTCAAACCATTACAACTCCAGTTGATAAGATCACTGCCTTCACAGTTCCTTTCAATACAAACCAAGGATGGAGATGCCATAATATTGGGATCGTCTTCACAAGAGATCCTATGTATTGTAAGTATAGGGGTTGGTAGTAGGATAAAATGGAATAAACTTGCAATTTGTTCAAATGCATATATATATATATATATATATATATATATATATATATGTGTGTGTGTGTGTGTGTGTGTGTGTGTGTGTGTGTGTGTGTGTGTGTGTGTGTATATATATATATATATATATATATATATGTGCAAAATTCCAATGTTTAATTTTTAAACTAACAACACTGGAGAGTAAAGTATTTCAAGGTAGTTTCAAAAGTTCCAGTCACTGTAAATACTTCATTCTCTTTTCACAATTATTCAGTCATTTATCTCATGCTTTAAAAAAACTAATTGCATAAAATCTATTTACCAGTCATGGTCCTAAGTGTCAAGAAGAAAAACCGGCATCACAGTGATCCCATTCAGAATATAGTGGTTGATAAATCTCTTTTATGTAAAATGTCTTTCAAAAATGTACAACACATCCCATGATCACTAAAATGATGGATGAATGCCTTTTCTATAAGATCATTGTGTGTTTGGGTATCTCAGTTATTTAAATCAGGTCAGAACTTTAGCTGTTACCTATATATAGGAAGGTATATAAGACCTACCCCAAAGGACAAGGAGTAGGTCTTATTTCTAGGCATGCTTCATCCATGTCTCTCAATTTACTTCACTTCAGCATTGATTGAACCAGATAATTCTTGGTTGTGCAGATTGACCCATAACAATCTCATACTCTCTCTCTCTTTCTCTCTCTCTCTCTCTCTCTCTCTCTCTCTCTCTCTCTCTCTCTCTCCTGTCACTGTACCTACAAATTATGAAAATCATTTGTCTCTAATCCTATCAAGTGCCTCATTAGAGTGAGAGCAAAATAACACCCTAGTCCAATACACTAAAGTCTCATCATAAATTTATACACCGTGGCTTGAAAAGTTCTAAATACTTGATGAATAATAATTAGTGCCATGGTCAGAATGACACAGGGAAAAACTGCATTTCTAAACTGAAGTAACAGGAGTATTAACTAGTTGTGAAAACAATACAAAATAGACAGACTTAGACAAATAAGTATATAAATACTTTTACTATAGTTGTGTTTTTCTTGGCTTATTAAATTCTTCATAATCTGCACCTAAATTTCTTCATACAGTACTCTCAAGATTCCAATTTGTTTTAAAGTTAAGATAATAATAGTTTGGTAAAGTTTATCCTAAGTCCTTCACATTCTTTTAGATTGACCAATATATTGACGCCATTACAGATTAATTGGTCAAATAGACATATGTATATTCTGAATCTTTAGCTTTCAAAATCTACACCCTTTCTCACATATTTATCTTGGACATTTTTTCATACATATGTGTATGTGTGTTTGTCTTCTCCATCACTATTACTATCTGTATCAGTTATGCCTATCCTTCTTCTCAAGAGCCTTTATATTCCCAGCATATACTCCTCTCATGTTTATAACCCACTTTTTAATTGAGGTTGCTTGAATATGCATGGGCATAGTGATATTTACTGGAGCATGGGTATTACATTCATGATTATATCATACATAAAGACACACAGTACTATCAGATCCAGTCACCATCAGCTGCCAATATTCAAAAGGGAGGGGGTGGAGCTTCATAAGTCCCCCCCCAGCTACTCTTCACATATTTTTTTCACATAGGCAATGGTAGTCACTCAATAAGTAGTTTATAAATTATTGAATATTTGAAGCAGTGGATGATGAACCAATCATTCTGAAATATTACGATAAGTCACTTAGAAACTGGCAATCTTAAATTTGTTTTCTGTTTATGGCCAGACAAACACACAATTCCATTTGGTTACAAAGAATACCTCTACTATATAGTAATGATCAGGTAAGTTCTGTAGCCAAAAATGTGTCATTTGCTGGGAGAAGCTAATACCACAAGATGCAAGTTTATACTAAGCTTGACATCTACTACTTGAGCTAATTGGCGAGTTCTCCAAGCAGTGGATAGAGTCTGGCTGGTGCAAAGAAATATCAGTGTTACCATCAGCATATATTTATAATCATCTAGCAAAGAGTAAGTGGCTTTTACAATAGAAAGTGTCAACTTTAAAAAGAAGAGAAAAATAAATAATAATGATAATGATAATAATAAAGGGTAGGTTTTGTCATTTTTGAAATTATGTAATGTTAACTCTTATTTTTCAGCCTAAAAACCATCAGTCCTGTAATTAGAAAGAAAGGTACATGTTCTGCCTCCCTTCATGCCTCCCACTATAGAAGGCTGGTTATACCTTTCTGATGTTGATTAAAGAATTTTAAATTGGAAAATCAAAACTACTACTTCCATTTTCCTTCTGGTCAACATTTAAATGAAAAAAATCAATTGATGATCTATTATTGTGTAAAGAATTATAAATATAGTCTTTTTGTAATCTTTATACAAGCAATCCATAAGAATATAGTATGCAATACTCAATTAGGATGTATATGAATTTTATTGATTTTCACTAATACTATTTTTATCAACTAAAAGTAATTAAGTAAGTAAAGAAATAAGTACATAAAACAATTTTTGGAAGCTAGAAAAGTAGCTGAGCAGTTAAGCATAAGTACTAAGGATTCGGATGATCCGTGCTTTATTTTCAGCTTCGTCTGAATTGTTTTTTATGGTGGTTTATAACTGACAGTAACTTCTGCTGCAGAGGTATCAAAACCTGTAGCTACATGTGCACACACACACACACACACAAAACCTCATACACTCTCATGCATACACATTCACATACAAATACAGTGACACCCAGGCACACAGGTATATTAGCACATATATACACATGCACACATATGCAAACACATCCACACAAGCACGTACACTCAAAGACACAAACACACACACATACACACACACACACAACTGAAAATAATAAAAGCAAATTTTAAAAATTTATATAATCAAAAGTTCACGGACTAAACTGCAGTAACATGGATGCCATTATCAGGGGTTTTGTTCTCAAATGAGATTATAGACATGGGCAGACTAGAACCTTCAGTGATACTAAATTTAAAATACAGGAATGAAGACAGACAGACTGGGAAAATTAGGTACATTCTGTAATTTCCAAGCAATGTAATTTTTCAAGGTTGAGAAATGCATTAATCCCCTATAGGAATCATCAGAATTTCACTTTCCATAGTGTTATAACTCATATTTTGATACTTTTGGCATACAACAATGAAGCAGGCCTTCGTTCTTTCAAAGTTTTTCCACATCCTCTTTAATACCCACACTGTGCAGTGACTGAGAGTACTTGGAGTGATTTATTTGCATTTCTTCCAGAGATTTATTTAGAATGAAGTCACTGCAAAAGATTTACAACTGAATGCTCTGCATGTAAAAATTTAAAAAGCACAAATCCTTTAAACCAGTTAAAACTTCTGTAATAAAAAGTAATAACTCAGCAAATAATGCATATTCCATGCTCTATCTACTAACTATAAGACATTATCAATATCATAATAACAGATGACCTAGAATCCAAAGGCCCCAGACCATCTTACAAGATAATCAAGGAATATTAAGGGATAATTGAGGAATAAACTGGGATATTTGAGGCATATAAACAGCTTATGTTTCATGCACACTGATATAGTGTTTAATCCAGCCCATAGATAGAATGTTAACGTTCCTATTGTCTAAGAACACACAAAATTACTGATCTTTTATAGACACACACTCCAAGTTACTAAGAATAATCATTAACTCTGATAGAAATATAATCAAATTCATTGATGAATAAGATTTAATACTTGAAAATACAGATTCATCTTACAGACAAATCTGCTCATGTAAGTCAAGAAATTTTTAGTGGCATTAAACTAAGTTATTTATTTATCTTAGTTTCATTGTGCTAAGGATGGAAATATGAGTCTTTTTCATGCTGAGAGAGTGCTCTAACACCAATCTGTCTTTCTGTCTGTCTATCATCTATCTATTGATCAATCATTTATCTATTTATCATCAATTTTATGTGTGTATGTTTATGTGTGTGTGTGTGTTTGTGTGTGCATGAATGTGCACATGTTTTTGTGTGCATCTCAAGCAAAGAATCTCAGGTGTCTCAGGTACCATTTCTCAGGTATTATTCACTATTCATTTTTCTATTTGTTTGTTTTTTGTTCATTTGTTTGTTGACTTATAACAGGATTTCCCACGAACCTGAACTAACCAAGAAGTCTACGTTGGCAAGCCAACGAACTCTAAAATTTGCTTACTTCTGCCTGCCCAGAGGTAGTCCCAGGACAACATGGTCAAGATTTTTTTTGTTGTTTGTTTTGTTTGTTTCATTTACTGTGTGTGTGTGTGTGTGTGTGTGTGTGTGTGTGTGTGTGTGTGTGTATGAGAAAGAGAAACAGAGAGAGAGAGAGAGAGAGAGAGAGAGAGAGAGAGTGTTAGTTTAGAGAATAAAACAAATGTTCTCTTGGTAAGCACCCTATTAAACAAGTTATATTTTCAGTCTATGTCTCTGACAGAAAGTAATTAGTATGCAAATTACTTGAAGTCTGAAACAATTGCATAGTGCTAGCCATCCAAACAGAAGGACTACCATGATGTAGGAGGGAATCGCTGGAGAAATTAAGTGTTAGGAACAAGCTTTTTGTTGGTCCCTAAGCTTCAGAAAAAAAAAAAATAGATAAGTCCTTGGTTCTTCCAATATATCCACTTTGAATAAGTTTATGAAAGATTAAGATGGAAAACATTTTAGTTCAAATGAAACTTGGATTTATCAAGCAGTTTTATTTGTGGGATTTTTGGCTATTATGATAGAAAAATAGAATCTACAGTTGATTGTTTTAATCAACTAATAATAGTTGTGTTAATAATTAACATAATAATAATTATGTTAATAAAAATGAAAGACAAATTAAAAATGTTTTCTCTGTTATTTAAAAGTGTATGATTCTTTGAGAGTTTCACGCATGCATATAAAGTGTGTACCTGCCAGTTCCTCCCTCTAGCTCCCCCCCCCTTATGTTTTCCCAATGTTGCAGGTTTCAGGAGTTGGATTTTTTAAAAACACAATGAGTCCACTTAGTGCAGCCTGAATGCATTGAATGCAGATCCATCTATTAGAACATAGGTTGCTTTTCAAGGGCCACATCCTTGAAAGTAATCCTTTGAAAATTAACTAGGACAGCTAGTGAGATAGATCATTGGACAAAACACTTGGCATTAAAAAGTCTAAAGACTAGAATTTGATCCCTGAAACCCACACAGATGTGAATTTATTGCTCAAGGTTATTTTCTGCCTTTAACACATATGCTGTTATATGTGTGCACTCACACAAAGATACCAGCAGACAGCAACAATGATAAACAAAAAAATTAAACACAATATAAAAATAAACTTCCCATTTTTCTCTTAATATGCATTTCCTTTGTATCTTACTTTTCCAATCTTCCTTGCTGAGAAGTCATTTGTTTATTTTGTCTTAGTGTACATCTAGCCTTATAAACTACTAGATAGAATTCATAGGGAAATTTACTTTAAAGGCATCCTTTTTCTTCAATTAAGATAAATAATAATAAAATATATATATCTGGGATTTTCCGAGAACATACATACAAGCAAACAAGAGGAATTGGTACTTGCTGCTGACTGTTCAGTAATGACTTGTTTTCTTATAAAAGTTCTCATATGAAGATCATCTGGATCAAAGAAGACTGTGAAGGTTGAGACCAAGCAAGCCTAAGTGAGCTATAAGCCCTACCTCCTAAACTAACAAAACTATGATATGGAGTAATATACAGGCAAAATTATCCCATGGATAATTCAGCTACAGCCTGAAAACACCATCCTGTCCCATTCTGAGTCCCCTTTTCCCAAACGTCAAGCTTTCTTCTTAGAGCTTTTTCTTAAGTGTTTCCTGCTTGGCTTGTGCATACACTTCTGGTGAGTCAAGGTTTGCGGGTTTTCTGAATAACTGCCCTTATGCAGTCTTCTGGACTTTGTATTAGGTATGGAGACCCCACTACTCCTGGTCTTCTTGAATCTCATATCCACTTATGAAAAATGTTATTTTGAAGGATGAAGCAAAAGTGACTTTTGTTTTCCTGGAAGTCTCCTGTTTCAAAGGGCTCAAAAGTGATTTGTTTATTTCAGAGGAAACGGAGACCATTTGGTGATGACAGATTTATTGGTTAAGTGGACATCACACAAAAGTACTTTCCTTACAGCTCAAACTTCCTCCTAACCACACTCTAAATGTTCAAGATAATGTGTGCTTTGGCAAATCAAACCCCTGCAATTCAATATAGTCACATTTCTGAATGTGCATAATTTTTTTATATACCTGGAGAAAAGAAAATGGGTTATCCTAAATTAGAACAAAAAAGCTGATAACAAACATATTTTGAAATATACTTTGGGAATAATATAAAGATAATATGAACAAACCAAGATGAATCATAAGGATTTAAATATATTTGATATTTCAAAAAGGCTACTGGAAACAACCTCCCTATATTCCAGCTTATGAAATATCTTCATAAACATCAGTATTATGTATTTTTCATCTATCAATGATAATGTTCATAACACTTTAAAGACTAGGCTTGAATTCCAAAAAGGTCTGAATTATTGTCCCTGAATACCTGATCACTTTTTACTAAAAAGAACAATTCTATACAGAAAGGACATTAAGATCTCATCCACGAAGATATGTTCGTTCCAGGATTAAAGTGATCGAAATAGCAAACCATGTTTTCACATCAGTAGACTAGAAATTAAATAGTAAGATGGGACTAGGATAATGGGCCTATGCACTAGCACAGACCTTACATTTGTAAGAATCCAGGTTAATCATCTCTGAAATAAAGGTTTAGCTATATGGTATCTTCAGAAATACCAGGAAATAACTTCAGAGTAAATTATAAAGAGGAAAGAATGGGAAGAACCTTAATCAAAAATGCCTTTATATGCTGATCTTAAAGTTGACTCTGTAATCCCCAATTGTCTCATCCTTATGACAAAGTGGATGACTTTGCTGGGTATCAAACTCCCTTACAATTCTCTTACTTGAAGGTGCTGAAGATCAAACCACAGGCATTGTACATAGAAGGCACGTTCTCTACAACTGAGCACCATTCGTATTTTAGAATAATATTTGGAATTAAAGAGTACTTATGTTTTCATAATGACTTCCGTGAAAACCTTGTTGCATAATAAAAGCAACGCCTAAATAGAAAGAATTAAAAACATTAGTAAAAATATCATGAAAACAGATTCTATGAATGATTATAGGATCCTAAATCATATCTTACATTTGAAATTATTTAACAAGGCCTCTTATTTGTTCCTCCATAGCCCAAGTCTGGTGAATTTTCATATGTATATTACTAAAATACATGACAGGATTAGAGCAGTTGACACAGGTTTTAGTCATCCTTTTTCTGAAGTCTCTTCACATTGTCTGAAGATTTTAAAGCCTTTAGTGAATTGTTTGTCACATCCACTCAGTCCTTTGTTTCAGTCCTAGTCCACTTCAAGGGGATAAAGGTGTTTATTCATCTTGGTGTACCCTCAGCATTGAGCCTCAGCAGACACACACACACACACACACACACACACACACACACACACACACACACTGGACTCAGTGCCTTTAGAGAATCCCAAACATACAAAAATAGCTATTGCATAGGTGAGGGCTAGGGTGGCTGGACCGAGACAAGTTATGATACAATCTGAATTACTATTCCTCAAAATAACTGTACCCTAACTGAATTCAAATATAATCCAGCTTTGATCAAGTACACTAGTGCAACTTCCTAAGTTTAAAAGGATATCCAAAAAAGTGTTTCTATTATAAAATATAAAAGAAGAAATTTCAAAATATATGAAGAAATAGAGCAAAAATGTGAGGAGGTACTTATGTGTGTCCTGAGAATAACACAGCTATTTTATGAGGAAACCCCTCGATAACATCTTACATGTTGGCTGTTATGATGAGTGGACCATCTCTAGCTCAGCATCTCCTGGATCCAGTTAAATTATGAATCCACTTCATCCCATCCTCTTCGAATAACATATTTCAATTTCCTATTGGTCTGTTTTGACTTGCTCATCTGGAATTTTCAACACAAGTGACTTAGTACAGAAATTACCTATTTCTATTCTGTCAGGGCAGCTATTAGATTACTTCACTCAACAATGCACTGTAGTGTCATTGATTAAGTTATTTCATAGCTATGATTCTAAGGGAATTTTTTTAGTTATAATATTTTACCTTTACTTGTCTATGGAGAAGGCAATAAAATTGGAAATAATATCAATGTCTTAATCCAAAGTAGATTTTCACATCTACAGATATACTTGCTGAGATCTACCAATAACATGAGTAAAGTCTCAGCGAAAAAATGAGCTCGTAAATTTTAATCACTGTAAACCAGTAAAATGTTTCCCCTGTCCTCTACCCTGCCAATAAAACTTTATTACAAATTATTTTTGGTCTGGACTCGTTCTCTTCCAAAAGAACCTTTATAAAAATTATGTCTGCCTTGATAGTTTTTTGTATTTGAGGCTCTCTCTCTCTCTCTCTCTCTCTCTCTCTCTCTTTTCTCTACATGTGTGTTTGTGTGTGTATGTGTATTCACACGCGTATCCCAGCTAACTGCAGTCATTACCTTTTTCTACATATTGTACTTGGATAAAATCCTTTAAGTCATAAATGATGCAAATATTAATCCTCAATTATTCTTTATTAATAAGTTCATTCACTGATGAACAGCCTGCTACCCACAGGAACAGAGTTCTGCGGTTGCGGCAGTTTGTTGAGTAATGTGTGGCCACAGCCCAGCAGCCCAGATGTCTCACACTATAGATGTGAAACTCCCATATTTCACTCTTCCCTGCATTTGCTGCTCCCGTATGCCAAGATGAACAAGCTATTCTTAATTTCTGTAGTAAAAAAGAAAGAAAATTCTCCTTTCATTACTTCTGCTTTCCTTTAGCTACCTGACTTACAATATTGGAATTCAGACCAAAGATTACAAAAGATAAAATCTTTTGAGAGACTTTGTAGGTTAATAATGCTATGTCATTAATTGCCACTGTCTGATTTTATTAACTTTTCATACTTTCTCCCTGGAAAAATCTAGCTTAGTTCCTGGCATGCTCCCCACCCTTTCCCAGAAAAATGTTCTCCTCCTCATCCCTCTAGAGGCCTAAAAGAATCTCCCTAGTTGACCTTACATTTTTTTCTAATATGCTTTATTGTTTGCTTCTCTATGTCCAAAACTCTAATTTTTATAGTTGTATCTATTGTTACATGTTTTATTTAATTTTCATTGTATATTTATAATTTAAAGACTTAATATTGCCAACTATATGTTTCTTCTGATTACTGCCCATGTTAGAATTTTATATGTATATGTATGTATATATGTGTGTGTGTATGTGTATGTATGTATGTATGTATGTATGTATTCAACTAATAACAGTTTTAAAATGACACAAATATAAGCATTTTTACAAAAAGCCTTTTAGGAAAGTAGTGTATTTTTTTTCATATCTTATTTTCAGATGTGTTTTGTCTTCTTGTTGTATTGGAGTTTTCCTAATTTCTTTCATTGTTTAAAGATTCGCATCCTCAATGCCTGTTCACTAACGAAATGTTAAGTTAGACTTTGTGTTTCTAGGTGATGGAAACATTCTGTACCAGCGCTGGCCAGTTCATGAGTAAGCACCCACCGGTGGCAACTGAACACGTGAATCCTTATCTATCAATTTAATTATTATTATTTTTTTTAATTTTCATTTAAACGGTCACAGATATCCAGTAGCTATTCTTCTACATAGCATATTGTTGGTGATGATTGCAGATACGCAATTACTTCTTGATAGTCTGTTATATTATATTGAAAAACTATATCCACCATTGTTTCCATGTGCTGAAAGGATGATAATGCAGAATATTTCATTCAAGACCCAAGACTATCTTTAAAGGTAGTTTTCAGCACTAGCCAAACATTAGAGCCACCAAGGAAATTTTTTTTTTTTTTTTTTTTTTTTTTTTACAAGCAGCTGACCAACAGAGTCAGATGCAGATAGTTACACCCAACCAATGGATTGAAGTTGAGGACCCCTGTGGTTGAATTAGGGAAAAGCTAGAGGAAGTTGTGGAGGAGGGCAACCCCATAGGAAGACTAGCAGACCCAACTAACCTGGACCCTCAAGATCTCTCAGACACTGAGCGACCGACCAGGCATCATACACCAACTGATATGAGGCCCCCAACATATATACAGCAGAAGACTGCCTGTCTGGCTTCAGTGAGAGAATATGCACCTAACTCTGGAGAGATTTGAGACCACAGGGAGTGGGGAGGAGTGGCAGAGTGAGGAGGGGGGGATGGGACATCCTCTTGGAGAGGGAGGAGGAGGAATGGGATGAGGAACTGAGATTATATTGCTTTAGGAAAGGATCAGTAGTGAGTTCTCTTCTAGGTTCCATGGCCTCAGCCGCTATGGTGTGTTGTCTGAGTTTATAATACAAAAAAAAAAAAAAAAAAAAAAAAAAAAAAAAAAAAAAAAAAAAAAAAAAAAAACCTCCTATCTATTGAGCAGCTCTAAAGACCAATCTGATAGCTAAAAAATTCTAATGTCCAGATAAAAGAATAAGCTGAGATTTATCTGAAAACATTTAATAAAATGTGATAAGGAAAAAATGACAAAAATGAGATTCCATAGGTCATGTGCTGATAAATATTGAAAATAGAGAAAATGGAAGCTTATTATTTCATTCTCTGCACTTTTACTGCTGTGAATTCCAATAATCGGTGCAACAAATGCCGCCGCTACTTTATCTTGATCATGGTATAAGTAGGAAATCAACATTTTCATGAAATCTCTTATAATTCCATTGTAACACAAGTATCGATAGCTATTGGTTTAAATAAAGTAATGCTATAGGACCAGAGAGAGAGCTCAGAAGCAAAGTCACTTGCTGCCTAGCTTGACATCCTGAGATTGATCACTGAGATACACATGGTGGAAAGAAAAAAAAAAAAAAAAAACAACAATGAAACCTGCAGGTTATTTTCTGACCTCCAGGAATGACATACATGAATGTACACATACCTCTTCTTCTTTAACTATTATTGTTACATATTGTAAATGCAACCACTGGTATAAATACTACTATTTAGAATGATGTTCCAAATAACGACCAATATATTTTATGTAAAATATTTTCATGCAAAAATCCTCTCCAGAATAAATGAGTACATCAGATTTTAAATAAAATTCAATTCCAGACATGCAAGATTTAATACATGCAAAGCTTTGTAATATATCTTTGAAAGACATTATCCAATCTAGGTGCAAATACTTATAATTAAATGTTTAGTCTGTAAGTGAAGAATAATTTCAAATTAGTACAGAATTCCAAGCAGAGGAACAATGGAGTTAAAATATACCTGTATGCTACAGAAGTTGAATTGATGCTCACCAGACATTTACTCCAGGAAATAACTAAATTGATCTCAAAAGTAACAAAAGCATGAACAAACAGATATAAAGACTGAGGGTGCAATTGAAACATCTACTTGTTTTGAAATACTGACAGCATACTAAGCCCAGGGCTGATGGGAAAGACAAGAGCATCGGCTGAGATCATTACTCTGAAGTAACTTTTAAATTATAAATTAGGCTTAATTACTTGGAGGCATATCTAGATTGTAGAGAACTTGATTACATGTGAGAGGCTTGCTTTTGATTCCTAACAACACACAACACACACACACACACACACACACACACACACAGGGAGAGAGAGAGAGAGAGAGAGAGAGAGAGAGAGAGAGAGAGAGAGAGAGAGAGAGAGACAGAGAGACAGAGAGACAGAGAGACAGAGAGACAGAGATGCACACATACATGTGTATGTACAAATAGAAATAGGCATTTTCTGGGGTTTTTTGTTTGTTTGTTTGTGTTTTGAAACCAAGTTGTGTTTAAACAAGAAACTGAAGTCCACAAGAAAACTACCCTTATTTTTACAATACATCAGTATTTTATGAGTATGGTTAGAATTATGGACTAAAATACACGAGAGGTCAGTGACAATACACTAAGGAGGTTGGGAGGTTAGCTGTCTTCAGAAGAAAAGATGACTCTAGTGTTTACAGATTGTCTGGGAGATGGGTGTGAACAAGACAGGAGGGGATCGATGAAAGCATTTCTAGTTAGAATAAATACAATGGATAGTCTGTACTGATTTTAGAGACTGTGGTCAATTTTCAAAGTCAATAAAATTAGCAAGGAGACGGGGAGAGAAAGAGAGATAGGGCAGAGGATGAGGCAGAGAGAGAGAGCAAGCAAAAGACTTCACAGAGTACACAAAAATCATTTGTAGTATAGGAAAACACAATTTAAAACATTTAAAAATTAAAATTTCCAAACAGGAAATAGTTTTTTCAAACCCCAAATGATTCCAAAAATATGTGTATCGGGATCACATTGTTGTGATTTTGTTTATGCAAACATCTACTATTTACAATGGCTCATCTGTACACTACAGGATATAAAATATAGGTTGCTCAGGTACATTGTATGATGTGTCAAAAATCCCTTGCAATTCTATCCTTACTGTGAGGAGAAACATAAAACGAGAATGAAAGGTAGATAAGATAATTGTAAAATTCAGAGAAAAATCTATTTATACCTAAGTAAAGTATTTTGCCAATTACATTTTGTTAACTGATAATCATAAGTATTTTTGCTAGAGGACTAAGATCTTAAGGTTTGAAACTACAGCTTGAGATTTTCCCTTTAAGAACTTGATGCTGAAACAGGACTCTGGAAGTCAGCTATCCATTACTAGGTTGAAAAGACAAATTCTACTTAACTTCACTGGGCGAAGACAAGCCCTTGCAAAGCTGAGTAATGACTTGACTCCCTCTAGGATCAGTTCAGAGTCTGGTGATCTATTGAACAATTTGAGTTTATAATTCACCAAGTAAACTCAGAAATCAATCCACCTTGGAATCGGAGTTAATGAAGTGTACGATGCAATTAGTTCTTTCTCATTATTGCTAAGTCATCAGTCACTGAGCATGTAGCAAGTTTTCTTTCTCCTTACATGTTCTGTGGTAAGCCAAGGACCAGTCGCTTAGTTGAGAACATCACTTTACAGGGACTGCGATGTTGTGAGTTCAACAACTGTGAAAGAAATTAGTCTTCATTGAGAGTTTTAATGATGTAATTTAAGATATGCAGATTTAGTTCTGTTAATTATTCAGAACCAAATGCTGAAGACCATCATCTATTTAAACATAAAATGTTTTTTAGTGGCTTTCTGAATTTTCCACATTGAAAGGTGGATTCCATGCATGAAAATAAACTAAATACCATGAATGTAGCTCATGTTCAGAACTTAAAACTCCAGGGAGTTTTGCTATCCTGTGTTGCCTTCACCTGAGCAGTATAACTGAGAAATGTAACTATAGGCAAAGAGACAAGTGTATTATTTTCTTTATACAAAGAAACTATCACTAAACCAAACTCATGGGACTTTTATGTGAAGTATATTCTGAATGCTTTTTTTGTCAGGTTACTCATTGGTTAGCACTTAACTGGAGTAGCTAAAATAACTAAGAGCTACAGCCCTGCAATAAACCATACAAGAGAGCATGAAAATGTTCCCTCCCAGTTAACTGAAAGTGGAGGTTTCATTCCATGTTTGAATCTCATTCGTTGAAGCCCTAGCTCTTGACTGAAGAATAGTCCACGGTGTGTGTGTATGTGAATGTGTGCATCTGTTGTCTGGGTATGTGTCTATGTCTGTTTATGTGCAACTTTATTCTCTTTTTTTGTCCAGTATATAATGTTATTAAAAACAGGAGCTACTCAAGACTGGAAGTAAGGGGATTCCCAAGCAGTAGACTGCAGACTGAGAATGCCTTATATAACCTGACTAAATCTGTCTTGTATGTCAGAAAGATGCCATTGAAATAATTCTAGAGACAGTGCAGATTGTTTTCAGTCTGTAGCATTCAGTTAGGTCAGCAACACTTCTCATCCTAATATCAATAATAAAGAAAAATAGATGCCATAAAGCAGGCTGTTTTTCACAGGATATATACCCACAAGGTAACTGTGCTTCTTATGGATGATAAAATAATAAGTAATGTTTACAGAGCTAGACATTGGTGACTTGTGCATATCATTTGGCTGGGAGTTTTCAGAAAAATGAAGTACACTGGAGTTACATTTCAAGCCCACACTGACACCTAGTAAGGCAGCACGGGACTTTGGCTTTGTGTGTTCCTTGAGCCTTCTCTCCATATTCTTCCTCATAACCTAAATTCCTTTAGGTCAGATTTGAGGCTTTTCATCCACATGTTCTGCGTGCTTGAACGCATTATTACTTCAAGCCGATGGGCAGCAAGACTAAGATCAGAGGATGTAAAGATTGGCAATGGGCTGTTACCTGACCTATTGAAATCCCAGCCTTTAGAGAAGGACTCTGCCCTGAGCCTGTGCTGGTCCTGCAATGAAGGTTCCCAAGATTTGTCACCTGTGTGGTTTGTCACCTGATTATGGACAGACCTTGGCGAGTCTTCTTTTCCTGTTGCTTCCCTACTTTCCCTATCACATACTACTTGTCACCAAATTATCGACATATTCACTCTTAGTTACCACTGGAGTGTGCCATCTCTTTCCTCATCTAATATGCTGAGTAAGGATTAAGACAAGTCCCTTATGATTTATTAACTGCTGGCTAAGTCTACAAATACAGTAAACAGTGTTATCACGTCTTCATATTTTGCCAAATATGTATGTATTCAAGAATAATTTTGATAAAGATTCACTTCCTAAAACCAAACTGTCCTAGAAGAAAAAGTATATATATATATATATATATATATATATATATATATATATATATATACTAAACTTTGGATGTAGATGTTCATAAAGTGGTAATTCTGGAAATGTGGGCAGCAGCAGGCTCCAGACGTGGATGCCTGAACTCTGGCTTTCCTGGCATTTTATTCTGTCTCAAAAGTTTACATCTACATTCTGTCGCGTTTAATACATCCAGACTCGTTTATATTTTCAATGAGAAAAAAAACCCTCTCATGTAAACACAGCTTATGGTTGGGGAGATTTTAATTGTTGAAGGCAGTAAACATACTGAGAGCTTGTTTTACTTTTGAGAAATATTAAATAGGGAGAGATACCACTTGATTCCAATATACTTTGTCAGAAAGCAGTTTCCAAGAGTTCTTACAATCTGAGGCTCACTTGCCAACTTACTGCTGTTTTACCAAAATCACAGCAAAGTTTATTTATTAGAGACTAGAGAACTGGATGGAACAAATCAAATTTTCCTGAGGATTATTTCTTACCTTGTAAAATCAATGTTTTGGGGAATATTCTTTGCATTAATTTGATAAGAAAGCCCACCCATTGTACTTGTTTAAACTGATTATGAATACATCTGTTTAGCTTGCTAGTAGTTTACAGGTAGCTAAAAATTATCACACCATCATGTCCTTGTGTGGTTTTGACGGCCCAAGAAGCCAGTCTACAGAAACTGCATACATTTTATCTCCACATTTGCATGAAACTACAACAGTGTAGTAGTAAGTGTATTTTTGGTGTCATTTCTGGCAGAGCATTAAGGCTGTGTTTTCAAAGGGTAAAATCTAGGCTTGCAAAACTCAACTGGCACCTGCCAATGTAAATTGGGCAGTTCTGTTTGTCTCTCTCCTCCAAACCAGTGAGGTGATTCATTTAAATTATTTTCTAGCCCTTGGTCATGTAAGTTGCTCTGATTTCTTTCCTCCTTGGAGTATTATGGAAATTTTTTGAATTGTACAGAGAATAATGATTTAGAGAAACAGAGAAACAAAAGATGACAAACACAGCAGGGGACTTGTAGTTCTGACTTTTGTGAATATCATTGATTACAAGATCCAGCCTGTGGGAGTCTCCAAACATCTGTGAGATCAGCAAGCTTGATGTTTTATTTTATAGTAGGAACATTTAAGATATTAAGCCTTTAATGCAGAAACTCTAATTCAGATTTACTATTATCACAAAACTTCATTTTGAATTTTGTCTTGATATTAATATGTATATTATCTATAAGACTCAGTACAAATGCATTACTTTAATATTTAAGTAAGGTTACCTCATTTTACCTAATTAAAGAACCTCCTCTCATTTTCTTTAATGACTGGGCTTTCTACAAAAATGCAACCAAATTAAAAATTTATGAAATGTAAACACTATCAATCTCAATACTACACAAAAACTAAACCTCTCATACTCATAATCAGTGCAGCCTACATGAGTTTTAATTAGCAAATTTATAGCATTATAGGTATAAAAACAAATGTTATCAAAGATATTTAAAACAAATTGATTTCATGAAAAATGTAAAAGCAATTTTTAAATATAAAGCATTAACCAATTAATAGATTTTTAGAACCATGAGTCTTGTAAATGTGTTGCATTTATCATCTAAAGTAAAAAAAAAAAAAATCCAATGATTTAAATATTGTCATCATCACTTACAAATATCTTAGAATAATTAAAAACTTCAGCAAATGCTAAATTTTAAGTGACCAAACAATAATATACACGTTAAAAATAATTTGTTAATCACATACTGTGTCTAAAATAGAAAAAGCAAAGCAAGTATTTTTTAGAGATAGTTCACAAATCCTTTGTCAAAATGTATAATAACAAGATGAATTTTGCCTGGTCATTTTTGTTCATATACAGGCACAAGAAAATCATACATTTATAAAATATTTTTAGAACTCGTGCAAAAAAATGCCAGTGTAGAGCACATAATTTATAGACAGTAATGTACAAATTTAGAAATGCATTTAAATGGAAAATATACATATATAATGCATGGAAATTCATAAATATTAGAATACTCTTATTATAAATGCAAATTTTCTAATGTAGAAGAAAATTAATCCATATTATTAAAGTGTAAGTGTATATGCTCACCACATAATTTGTTAATTTGATTATACATTTGTCCAAGGGATTTACAATAAAATAATCTCAAGTATAAAAATAATTCCTATGTTTTGAATACATGGATGAATAGATCCGTTATGGATTGGTTTTATAAGACTTACGTACTTTAGCCATGGAGATGGTTCAGTGAATAAAGACCCTTGTAGTGCCGGGCTGTGACCTGAGCTTAATCTCACACAAAAGCAGAAGGAGAGAACAGACTTAGCAAAGTTGTCCTCTGATTCCCACATTATGACACCTGGGTTTCCTCCACACATAATGTGACATACAGCTACAGTAATAGTGAAGCAGGAAACGGTTTTAAAGACTTATAGAAGAGGCAGGACAATTTCTTAAAGGGCAAACAAATGCCTTATGCTTTAAGAATAACAGTAAAACAGACGGAACTTTTCAAGAAGACACCAGACTTAGAGTTATGCTGTCTTCAAACAGGTAATACCCAGGGCACACACTAAAGCCAGGAACGCTGGGGACCATTCTGCCGCATAGAGTAAAATATTCCAAAATTACGGCCTCTGAGCCTCACTGACCACTGTGACTTAGCAATGGCATGCTTTGCTGTGGACTATGTGCTGTGCCGCCCTTACGTGAGAGCTTCAGTTCAATGTACTTACTCAAAGCAGCATCCTTAAAAAACAGCATGACAACGCAGGGTAAACCTCAGTGCTCTACTGTTTTACTGTACTTTAAACATGATCAGTGCTAACCACAAAACTATGTCAATGTCAGAAATATACTAAAAAGTGTGACAGAACATAAATAGCTTCAATAAGAAATAAGTTACTTATTTTGCTTTCAAACTGGAGGACATACATTGTGGTCTGTGTCTCTTCCTTCCTTCCTTCCTTCCTTCCTTCCTTCCTTCCTTCCTTCCTTCCTTCCTTCCTTCCTTCCTTCCTTTCTTTCTTTCTTTCTTTCTTTCTTTCTTTCTTTCTTTCTTTCTTTCTTTCTCTTAAAAAAGTTCGAAGGATTGGAATCAGTCCATAATACCATGTGCCCAAGGAAATGCAATTTAACTGGTCAACTAAGAATTGATCCTTTTGGTGTTGTGATTACCATCATCTGGGAATGAGGCTATTGCTAATATTCTCATCTCACAGGATAATTTTCCTCAAAAATGTTTATTATTATAAAGGCTGTTGTGAAAAATTAGAAAATGTGAAGAATATCGAAATTTTGAACTATAAACAACTTGAGAAAGACATAAATTAGAAATACTTGACCAGAAATTGTTAAAGACATTTTTACACATAATTTATTTTTAATATATCTATAATCCAACCATTCTTTAATCAGTCATAGATATTTAAAACTTTTATAACAGTGCTCAGATTAAAAATTCTAAAATTTTGTATTTAAATTTAGAGAAATTTAGTATGTATGTAGAAATACATACTTACATTTGTATGTACTTTTTATATTTAATATCATTTTTATCTGAAAATGTCTAAAAGTACACCTATTCAGTTATTCATTTATAGACTGACATCTTTCAGATGAAAAAATACGACAGAAAAAAATAGTCCCCTCATATGTAATTTTCATTTGAAATTTATTTTCACTGCAATGATTAAGCATTATGAATATAAATTACACACTCTAGCACTAGGACAAAGGGGCTGTTTTTCCAAACACAGAAGGGAAATAAAAATAATGGCATTTTTTTTTTCATTTTCTGTTTTGGAGTTTGCTTACAGAATATACACATTATGGTTTTCACTAATAATTACTATAAAATATGAATGTTTACATATGTAATGTTGGGGCTCAGTATAGCTGAATCCACCAGGTCTCTCATTGACTGTTCTTCTCTTTTATGTACAACAATAACCACAAAAATAGATTTACAGGGTTAAGCAAGCAATTTCTGTTTTGCTCAATTTCAAGTTTAAAGCCCTTGATTTAAAAGAAATTCTTGATCTTGATAGTGAGCGTTTTTAACTGAGGCCACTCTTGTAGGTCAATGATATCTACATTTGTTAATTTAAAATCAGATCACCATTTGAAAATGGTCTCATCGAAAATTAAGCTAACACTCTAGAAGTTTTCACTATGCCATTTTGTATACTATAGTTTAAAATATTTAAATTGTTCACAATTCTTCTGGATAACTGAGAACCTAAAGATTACATTTTATCCTAAAGAAAATACAAAAAGTTATAATCCAGTAACACAGATGAATTGCAAAGTGTTTGTTTTATTTTCAGGTAACATGATGATTGGAATACCTAGGATGATTGGAATATAATAGTCAAAGGGAACTCACATTATTCTGAGGTTAGCTTGTAGTATAGTTTAGATACAACACTTGTCATTTAGTATAGTTATACACAGAGACTGACATAATTTGAAACTAAATATTTTGTGTTATAAAGCTATAAATATTTGTGACTTTACAAAACTGTAATGTGACTCAAACTCAAAAATATCCACATCCCCAAATTATTGATTGTATTTTTTTGGAGTGAGTGTAGTTATAAATTTATCCCTTAAAATAAAATGTGTGCTTATTTTCATTAATCTAAACTGACTCCAAAATATGTACATAATAACGGTGTATATTAACTACATAAAAGCTGGCTAGATTAAGTGAGCACATCTATTTTAACAAAACTGAGGAATTCATGCCCACTAATATATTGCTTTGTGTAATTGAAGCCAAGAAGTTCACAGTATTTATAGACATTTTTTTCAGAATCACCTGGCTCGTACTGATTGTTTTAAGCACAGTTGTAACTTTAAGAGTCCCTTTGAAGGAGTGGCAGATGTTGGCTTTACTAACATTGCTGGAAAGGGTAGCTGGCTTAAGGCTATAAAAATGTTTAGCACATACTATGAAAATGTCATAATTTTCTCTTAAAATTGGCTATTTTTAATTGTTAATTAACTACAATGGAAGTCTAAAGTCTATAAATATTTGTTTCTCTTCTGGTAAGCTTTCTGGATTTGTATAAGTCTGCTTTCATGTGGGTTTTCAGAACAGAAATTCTGGACAGAATTTTATATTGAAATTGTTACATTATTACTATGAATAAAAAATGTAAATTTTATACATTATTCAGTTATTTAACACTATTTCCTGGTGCTTATTAGAAAATAACTCAGTTATCACAAACACACTGGTATTACCATCAGGTATATGGAGACTTAGTTCTAATATTACCATAGATTGAGGTACTGTCTATACTGCCAATTATAAAATGTCTAAGGTAATAAATTGTTGCTACCATGTCCGATCTAGTTTTCACCTAATATAGTCCTTAATTTCAGATTGTCCAATATAATTTAATGAACATTAATTAATTATGAAGAAATACAATAGCCAAACTGCACCAAGTAAGGCTTGTGTGTTGATAACAGAATAGGATTATAACTATTTTCTTTTACTTTGCTATCTTATAAGTCAAAATGTTTTCACAATACTATTGTAAGTGATTTGACCTTGAATTGAATGTTCCCTGTATAAACTGAAATAGGAAAAAGAATGGCTTGGAGGTAAGCATACCTGTGTTCTAACCGTTATTAACTCAGAGCCTGAAGACATTGAGTTCATTTTCAATATTGTACCGTGAAAAATTGATGCTTGAGTTTGATAGTCTATCAATGGGAACAGTCATTCTCAGTCAACCCCAGTGGCATCATCCTTCCTAATGATTGTATTTTCCATCCTTGTAACTTGTTAATACACTGTGGAGTTGACACAAATGTTTATTCTCTTTGCTTGTTTTGGTGTTTAAATGAGTTTAACATGCAAAAACAAGTTTAGCTTTGCAGTGTGCTTACTCACCTCTGATAAACGTGATGGAAACCACTGTTAGTCAGTACTAAGACCAATTTTATGAAAATAAATTAAAGAAGACCGTTTTTAGTCCCACTCTCCCTGTTTCCCCAACCAAAAATAACTTCTGCCTAATCAAAAATTCATTTGTGTGCACAAATAATATTTAGGGCATTGGTTCAGCTAAGAAGCAGCACAGTTTCCCCCCTTGAGGAAAGAAAACACGAAAGCGGGGCTTCTGGTCCCTCCTGAAGTAGCTACCAACCTACCAAGGCAATCCATGTGTCTCTGCTCATAAATGTCCAATCTGGGGAAACCAAGTGCATTGTAATGCCTTCTTAGAAACCTTTTCAGAATCTTAGGATTTCACATAGAGTTAGCAATAACCACTGAACAGAATGACAGTGCAGGCCACGTTCTTAGACATAATTAATCATGAAGAAGCATTAAAAGTTCACCCTGGACCTAGAAAATTACAGTTTCAACAATGAGATTGGGAAACGAGTCACCCCACACAGAGATCAAGAAAAATTTTGACCATCTTTCAACATGTTACAAAATACACGGCCTTTACTATCCTACACTGCAGAACACCTTGCCTAGAGGGTTTAAAATGCTATTTTATTTCAATTCTTCAGACTAATGCCTAGAACTATGTATGTTCTAACTCTCAAGCCACAAACATAGAAGATTAAATACATGCAAACAGCGTACTAGTTAATAATTGTCATCTTCCAAAATCTGTATCCAGGTTGCCTTGTAACTACAGAGAGGATTTGATAAAAGAAAGAAAGAAAGAAAAAAGAAAGGATGGAAGGAAGGATGAAAGAAAGCAAAACTTATTTACAATGCGAAATATAGTTAAGGGTTTTGTTGTGATTCCTAGAAATTTTCAGTTTCCCTAGGCTGCCAGGATGCACTGACTATTGAACTTTCAGGCCCTTGAATTCTTTTGGGAGGATCCCCTTTTGTTGAGCTGCTCAAGTTACCCACACCTCCTCTGCTGCATCTTCTCCCAGTGCTGTCAGAGCTGCTGTCCATCCGCTCTCTCCACTGCATCTCAAAGTCAAGTCATTATCTATTTATTCACAGTTTTCAGATGTAGTCCTTAAACACTTTTAGATTACTAGATAACGTCTTTTCTGCCAAATAAATAGAATTTTTTTAAAAAAATATCATTTTAAGTAAGGTGCTATTTAAAGCATTCTGAAAGCAAAATGTAAAAAAAAAAGTTTTGGGTTTCTTTCCTTTTTACTTTCTTTCTTTTTTCTTTTCTTTCTTTATTTATTTTTGTGTATATTTTGTCAAATCCAGTTAAAGTTCAAAATATTGCACAATAATATGTAAACCCAGTTAAGAATAGGAAAAGTAGAGCTGTTCAGATTTGAGAATTGGAAGGGAAAAGTCAAGGAGAACCGCAGGCACGCACACAGCACGCATGCATGCCCAGCGGATGCAGCATCCCAAGGAGCGCACCCCCTCCCAAACGATGGATGGACCGGCATGCTCTTAACTGACTTTACATAGTGTCACTTGCTCTTTCTTCACCACTTCTGTTAAACTGATTTGCGATCTTGGAGGGCTTTGAACGGCTGGATGTAGATATATTAACTTCAGCGAAACACGTGCTCCTGAATTACAGGGCCGACGCTGCATGGATGACATCGGAGCAAGGAAAGGCTAGCTGCTTTTTAGTTTGTCTTTCTACAAGAACCATCCCCGCATCTCCCAGCATCTACCTAGCCCAGAGCGCACTCTCCCCAGGTTGTTTTGCCAGCACTCACCTGAGCTGTCGCTTTTCCTTTTGCTGCCACTTCTCTTCTCCACTTCTGCTGGTGACAGCGCTTGACGGCCATAATCCCCTGGTGCGCACGCGGCCCCCGTAGGGGTGCTGGAGCCCAGGCTAGATGAGTTGGAACACAGGACCGGAGGGCTGCTCCCCAGCTCCGATGGCCCTCCCGAATCAGGCTGCAGGCACAGGCTGTGTCGGGCCGCGCTTGGAGGGGAGGACATCTGCGGGAGGTGCCAGTTGCTTTGCAGAGCCTGGTGCTGCTGCTGCTGGTGGTGGTGATGATGGTGGTGATGGTGGTGGTGGTGCCCCCTGTGATGCTGGCTGGCAAACATGCCCTCCTCGTTGGGGTATCCCGCGATTATACAAGACGAGGAAGATGTGGAGAGTTCGGGGTAGGACATGTGGTCAGATCTTCCATGGAGGGCCAGAGAAGACTGCGAGAAAGGGTGCAAGCCTTGCGCTGTGGCGTGGGGGCTGCGCAGGCAGCCAAAGAGGGGGTGTTCCATGGCATGCAAGTGTCTCGGCTTCCAAGCAGAAGACTTCACGACGGTCCCAAAGTCCACCAAGCGCTGTCACTTTTCACTAGAAATCCTAGGACTTTCCCACTCACTTCTAATGTTAAAGCCGCGCACCTTTGAGCAGAGCCGGCTAATCCCAGTCCAGAGCTTTAGCGGCCAGTCTCCCGCACGTATAAACACTAGGACCTGGAGGAGCTTCCCTCGCAGCTGCTCAGATGTCAAGTGTAGGAGAGGTGGAAGCCAAAAGAAGGTGGTCCCAGAGAACTGCTTTCAGGGGGAAATGGCTCCGAGAGGTTATAAATAGAGTGTAATGTGAGCTGGGGGCTGGCTTAGGAGCCCAGGGCTGACCACATGCAAACTCCCTCCAAAACTCCGGCTCAGTCAGCGCCACCGTGCTCTCTCATTTCCAGTTCCCAATTGCTGGCAGGACAGGAGCAGCAGCCCCACGCCCTTTTCTGCCCTGGGAGCTTCCACGACAGCTAGTGGTGAGCCCAGAACTTCAGTCACTCAGGGCCACCGCGATCTGTCCCATAGGTTCCCATGGCCAGACGCAGAGGCGCTTGGCTACTCTAAGCCAGCTCCCAGTGCCTCTGACTCTGACTGTTCTTGGAACGTAGAGTTTAAGCCTTGGTTGGGGTTGGGGTCACCTGCAGGCGCTCCCTGCCTACACCCTGACCTTGCAGATCATAGAGAACTTACTAGAGTTCAAGAGAAGGGAAAGAGCTGAAGCAAACTCCGAGGCCACTCGCAGTTCCCGCGCCCAGGGCACATTACATTTTTCTCCTTTTAAGTGTCTGAGGATAGATTGTTAGAAAACTCCGCGCCAGGTTGTGGGACTGTGCACAAAGGATAGCACAGAGCTACTCTGAGTGCGTTAGGGAGAGCTATCCACTGGGCTGTGAGTGAAGCAGAGGTGGATGCAGGTTCTGGCGCCTTGGCGGCACACACGTGTCGCTCCAAGTGCCGTCCCCTTCCTTCTTTTTCTGACCATCCTCCCACCCCTACATCTCTTTGCCGGTCCAGTTCGCTCAATTTCCTCATCATTAGCTCACGGTGAAAGTTTTTTGGGGTCAGGAACAACCCGAAGAAATGTCAAACGAGCAAGTTATACTTGCTCCCAGCATCGCCCTTCCTAGCCTGGCCCTACAGGAGCCAATTCACAGCCCCCTCCTATCCTTTGAGAAATGAAATCTCTCTTTAGTTTAGGCGCTGTTCTTTGCATACATTCCGTTCCTAGCCACCTTGCTGTTTTAAGCAGATAGCAAACTTAACATTCCCTCAGAGTTGACCCTGCTATGACGGCTCATTTCCCCCAGGTTTACAGCCTTTGCTCTTGGAAATGAACTCCAGGACGTGCCACCAGTGAATTTGTGAGACCGGGGTTGGGGTGGACTCAGCCATTAGCTTAGCTGGCCACAGAGTCTACTGGAGGTCCTGTCTTTAACCCACAACAAGCTTTGGAGAATGAGCTGCAGGAAAGCCTGGTCCTGTGTGTGAAGTGTCTACCAGGAGGATGTGTACAGTAGCCCACTGTGTTTAGGGCTTGGAGTGTGCCAGTATGGTTAACTGCCGTATGTTTATTGTCTAGGTGACCAGAAGATGATGGCCAAGTCTTTGAAATTGCTAATGGGATTAATGAGTACAACAACCTGAACTAGGCATCTGGTTTAAATTAGGAAAAGGTATTGATTAATTTTGGAGGAGTGTCCTCAAGGCAGAACCCTTCCCTCTGCGGGTCCTCTGGCATCTTCAGTGTGTTGCCCTTTATTTTAAGAGGTTCTCCAGAAAAGGGATTTCCAAACAAACTTTAACATCCGTGTGAAAAGCCGAATTGTTTTTCACTACTTAGAGATGGGGTGGAGTGGGGGTTGATCAGGAATTCCAAGATTTGTAAGCACTGCTTTCTTTAACGGAAATTGAGCCCTATTTTGAGGGAAATTAGTTTTGCAGACTTCGTTAGGGGGAAAAAAAAAGAACCTAAAACTTTTGTTCACCAGCTGCTCAACTTTTCAGTCTGAGGCTGAGGTGGAACCTGCAGCAGCAAGTCTTTGACGGTAAGGTTCTTTGCCTGTAATTTGGGAATCTAATCCTGAAAGGGGGCGCTGAGCATTCTTGGGGTGCGTGGCTGCTAAGAGCTTTATATATAGGAAGGATGGCTTCCGAACTTAAAACATAAGTCTATTTCTTCTGCCACTACCCACAACCTTGGCTTTTTAAGAATTACAAAAGAGAGTGGGAAACATATCCCTCATATAAGATCGGAATATATTTTTATTTTTTTGCTTTTTATGGTTTCAATATGCGCTCTGATATTAAACCTAGACGTATAAAATTCAATGACAAATTTCCTCCCTATACTCCCTTAGTCTCTCAATAGATCCTGGGTTCTGAAAGTATTCAGGTTTTATTCAAACTGGAATTTGGGCAGTTCCTGTAATAAACATAATAAAAATATGTATAGTGTAAGATCCCTCAACTGAAAGCATTGTAAGAAGTGCCAGACAGGACTGACAAAAACATACTTCATCTGTAGACACTGGTTAACCATTGAAGTCTTTTCAATGTGTTTTCTATAAACTACAGCTAAATTATTAGTAAATTTCATTATTAGTAAATGAAATTAGGATGTTGCAGGTAAGAGTAACTAGCAAAAATAAAGTTTGAATCCTGTAGAGGCTGGCATTTGGTGAGCCTGCCCAGTGGCTGTACTGGCTCCCTCCCCCACCCTTCATTCACTACATCATACAGATGTTAACAGCATGTCCAGAAATTGCTCTACGACCTTCCTCAGTCAGTTTTCCTCTGGAAATATGAGGTCAGTAATCTGGGAAAGAAGAGGAAAACAAGTTATAAAAGGAAGAAACAGCTTCCAAAGGCATGCATTTGCAGGACACTATCAAGAAAGGTCTTTTAACTTGAAGGCACAAAACATGAAATATTCCCAAGAATGATGAAGTTCAGATTTCTAATATAAATTATAATACAAGCAAAATGTCATGGAAAAGGAAAAGAGTGTTAAAAAGCAAACGAAGCTAAGACTCACTACTTTCAAAATTAAATATGGCTATCAAAGTTTCATAACATTTAAATACTACTAACTATTCCTATACTAATTAAATATACCAACTAACTATCTCTCAAAAATTTGGCTTTCTTAGAGCATTTACAATGATATAGAATTTTTATTTTTGTATCCTAAGCTATGATTTTTAGGTTTTAGTGTGGCAACAACAGAAAGAAAATACAGCTCTTTAACTAGCTCTTTTAATATTTGGACTTTATGTAATCCAATGATTAATATGACTTTTCAGTAACAATGTGAATTGTAAAAATTCTAACAATCAATCTATGTCATTTGAGCTATAATATTTATATAAATATATAAACATATATTTCAATATTTCACACATGCACTGTTATGTCAGCATAAAGAGAAAATATACAGGTGTGATATCAATGCATGCATTTCAGGGTATAGGAAATGTTTAGCTCTTGTGGAGATACATAACCATAACTAAACAACCATTAGAAGCCTTAACACTAAGTATGTCTGTCATTGTTCGGTCTGACTAAACAGCATGAAAGTCAACACTAGAAACATATTTTTAAAAATAGAATCTTTTATTTAAAGAACGATGGAACTGATTTAATTTTATTTACAGATTCACGGTGAGTTGTTTGAGGGGTGATGAGAATTAACATTAAATCCCAGAAATTTTTTTCTTCTCATTGTTCATGGTATATATAATATCCGAGGTTTTGATGATTAAACTGAAAATGAAGATTGGCTCAGACACTTATTTCTTATAGAAATGCCATCGGTGCTGCATCCCCTCAAGAATCACTATTATGTCCTCTACCTGATTTGAAATTAAGGTTTTAAAAAATATATTATAGTATTCTAAACACTTGATGGCAGCTTAAATGATTTATTACATAATCCATTTCAGTTAAATAAGAAATTATCTTTCTCCAGGTATTATGAATTACAAAATTTAAGGGACAAATTTACTATATCTGGTCTTTATCTAGACTTTTAAAAATGTTAATGTTTTTGTGTTATTTTAACTGACATTTTATAATAGTAACAATTATTGTAAATTATTACTAAATTATGATTAATAAATTATAGCTCTGCCTAAGGCCATGAGACATGCACACACATCTATACATAAAATATATGCATATAATTATTATGTATTTAAAATATATATATTTGAAATATATTTATATATGTACAAATATGTATTTATATTTGAAACCTAGAACATTTGAAAAAGTAGTGTTCTGAAAGACAGCATGATTAATGAAGTTATGCTTAAAAGATTTTATTAGAAATTCAAATCATATTTGATCAGTCTAGCCATGAATCCAATCACTTTCCACCCTTAAGTATTTTATGAAATTTACAGAGCATTCTGCCTTAATTTCTGGAGATAATAAAAATTGGGAAGATCTGAAAAGTATCCTAAATTTTAAAAAGCTTCAAACTAGAATGCTTTTTGTACATATGTTTTAAAACCAGGCTTGTCTGACAGTTAACTTATAATAATGAAAATAAAAATAATTATACTTGTATATATTTTCATCTCTATAGTCATCATCTATGCTATTCTGTTAAAATGGAGACTTTTAAAATGTTATGGTTAAAAATTGCTTTATTTCCATATCTAAATGTAGACTGTAGAGCCATTAGTATAAGACAGTTCTGGAATACCATGCGTATTTATCATTAAAACAATAACTATTTTATTTCTCTGAACGATTTAAGAGAACTGAACATTTAATTCCTCTTATGTAGTAAAGGCAATGCGGCCTTTATACTTTTAAATATACTGAATTGAGAATGAGTTCGTAAATCTCAGAAAACAAAAATTCTATTGAAATGTAAGACTGGAATTCCAGGTAAAACAGTCTTCTGTCTGAGACTTCCATCTTTAAGAGTCTGGCATGACTAATGCAATTTTGGCACCAGTATAGGTTATTCTTCTGTTTTTTGTTTTTATACTTCATCAATTTGTAGAATATTCTTAAGTTACTCTCTCACTTAGAGCTTGGTTTATGAATCAAATCACTGAAATCTGTGCTTTAGCCGTATAAATATAGTTCCACTCAGATATTTAATGCTCACTCTAAGTTTATATTAAGAGGCTCAATACCGCGCATAAACTGGTTTTCATAGATGCCATTATTTTTATTTATAGGCATAAAACAAAAGGTTGTACATTCATGTTCCAAATGAAATGGGAAGTAAAGGCCAAGTACACAATTTATTTTAAAACAATTTCTAAGACTTTAATGTTAGTTCTTTTCTTGGTCTTAAAGCTTTAAAATTACTTTCATAAAAGACTCAGAATATTGTTTGAGTCAATTTCCAAATCAAAATTATCTCAAACAAGAATGAAAATGATAAAATGACTACTGCTCACTTGTGGGTAAGTTCAGTAGATACCAACAACAAAGGAGAAATGTGTGGAGCATCTCCCAAATTAACAAGTCAAATAAACTTAATTTATAGAGAAATAGTTTTATATTTACATATATATGAGGTTGTGAATTGTATGTGATAGTTATAAAATCCCTAAGTATACCTTCTTTTAAAAGGAATTAAAAATTAATTAGAATGTTTTTTATTTCATCATCAACATTATCATCATTCCCTCTCTGTATGTTTACACACACACACACACTCACATTTGATAGACATAATAATGATAAAATACTCCTCTTATGAGAATGATTACATAAATATAATGAGAAAGCTGGAAGAAGACATGAACAGTGCTTAGTCATGTTCAATCTCTGGAATGTCTGCAGTTTTGAAAGATCACCTTCCATTTTATAAGTCTGTGGATTCAAACTCATTATCATCAAATATTTTTGGTCAAAATGTAATGTGTTTGTAGAGATGATTTTTGTTTTGTTAGAATACTAATATGTGAAAAGGAAAAAGCAGCATTTCAATAGTCGTCACAGTCTGAGTAAGTTGTCTGCAGTTTAGATGACTTCCAGACTCCAAGTTGACCTCACCAGGCACAGGGGCCCAATAAAGTACCCAGGAAAAGGGATGTCTCTGGAACAATGGTTAACAGCCATTTTTTAAATTCAAGTGCTAGCAACTGTAATCAAAATCTTAATAAAATTTAAATAAAAATTCCTGAGTATTTAGACTACAGAAGACCCCATTGGTGTCCACTCTACAGGTTCTTGCCCAATAATCTTCAAGTAAACCAATAATACCTAAATTACAGGACCCCATGTTAATTGAGCTTTGTAATTTTTAGGTTTCAGTAATAGAAACCACTAAAGACTAAAAACCTGAGTATAACTGAATAAATCAGTACATTCTAGTAATAAATAATAATAATAAAATATAGTAACATTTACCACTCACACTAACAGTGGCCTTCATGAGTGTGAGTAATCTAACAGTTCTCTCCTGTTTAAAATACATGTAGTGATCTGCACCATTTTTTTTTGCAGATAAATTATTAAAGATGGCCAACTATAGTGACTGCAGTAAAGCTACTGTTACCCACCTGTGATATAAAAAACAAATCAATGTTAAATTAAGCAACCATAAGTATAATTTAATACTATAGCACCTGTATTAACCCAAAACCTATAAGACCTGCTCTTTTCTGCTCCTGATGCTTCAACTCTACAAGTTTTGTTCTGAGTCAGCTCTTGCACACTATCTGAAGTAATTCCTGATGTAATTTGATCTAAGTCAAAAGCTGAGTCCTTTTAGAAATTAAGATCATAGCCACTCAAGTGTTTTTTCTCTTTGCTGATATATTTTTTTCCCTTAACTTATTTATTTATACACTTTACTTCCAGATTACAGTTCCCTCTTTCCTCTTCTCCCAATCCCACCCTAATTCTAATAACGCTCCTCCCTGCATTCTTCCCTCTCCTTCTCCTCTAGGAAGGGAAGATCCCCACAGTTACAAACCTGTTGTTCTACATCACTTCAGAGCAAGTCTAGGCCATCCTCTCCCACTGAGGCCAGATAGGGCAGCCCATATAAGGAAAAACGATCCAAAGAGAGGCAGCAGTATCAGAGTCAGCCACTGCTCCAATTGTTAGGGGTACCACATGGAGATCATTCTGCACATCTGCTACATATGTGTAGGGGGCCTAGGTCGAGTCCATGCATGCTCTTTGGTTGGTTGTTCAATCTCTGTGAATCTCCATGGCTCCAGGTTAGTTGACTCTGTAGGTATTGTAGTGCCTTTGACCCCTCCAGTTCTCTCGGTCCTTCCTCCCACTCTTCCACTAGACTTCCTGAGCCCTGCCTAATGCTTGCAAGTGGGTCTCTGCCTCTGTTTCCATCAGCTGATGGATGCTCTGAAACTCTGAAACATCTCAGGCACAAGCCAGAGACCTAGGACAAGAAAGATTTCAAGGAGTCTATGGGGGTGACCCTAGCTGAGACTCCTAACCACATAATTTAGGTCCTGAGTTTGTTGTTAGGTATCATTTTCTACTTTTTTCAATATCATTAAATGCTTGTCAGTACAGGCATGAATGTCCTATGTATACAACCATTTATTGCAACAGCAATTGGTAAATCATTTTCATCTAGCATAAGTGACAGATAAATAAGTAACGGTTAAAATAATATAATGTGCTAGCAATCTCAATGATAAAAACTTGCCAAATACTCATCTCAGGTGATAGAGACCCATTTCAATCTCTCTACATAGCATTTTTGATAACTTAACAAGTCTCTACTTCTCCTTTCCCTTAGGAAACACATCAAGTAAAGAATATTCTCAACTGAACCTCTTTCTTATTCACTAGCGCCATCTTTCTTTCCACTGCCAATATTATTAATTAATTTCAGGGCTTCATTCTCCTTTCTTGAAATACATGGGAGTCCCATTAAGCTTTCTTACTTAAGGTTGTCTTTCATCTTGAGGAATAGAACTGAGACTTGTTTGAATCTTAGCTCTAACACTTTCTAATTTTGTAGCTATATTCATTTCAACACAAATGAATATTATCATAAATGAAGCTAACAATGTTGTAAAATGTGCATATTATGATGAGCAGTATAAGCTCAGCTAATACTGAATAAGTGTAGCTTTCGCATTGATCTGCACTGTCAAATACAGGCACATGTAGGGACTAAGCACTTGGAGCAATTTAGCATTGTAAATGAAGACTTCCTATAAGATAAACTGCCCCTTTGACTATGCCCCTTGTCTTACAGAGCTTTCCAGTTCCATGAGGTCCCATTTATTATTGGTGATCTTATTGCATGAGTTGTTGCTGTTCTCTTCAGGAAGTTGTTTTCTGTGCCCATGTCTTGAAGGCTGTACCTCTAATTTCTTTTCTCTCTGTTTTAGAGTATCTTGTTTTATGTTGGAGTCTTTGTTCTATTTGGACTTGAGTTTTGTGCAGTGTGATAGATATGAATCTATTTGCATCTTCTACACATAAACATTTACTTAGACCAGCAACATTTGCTGAAGATACTTTTTTTTCTTTCATTGTATAATTCTGGCTTATTTCTCAAAAATCAAATGTTCATAGCTGTATGGGTTTACTTTAGGGTCTTCAATTCAATTTCATTGATCAACCTGCCTATTTTTATGACAATACTATGTGTATTTTTATTAATACTGCTCTGTAGCACAGCTTGAAAACAAGGATGGTGATACCTCCATCTAGAGCATTCATAAACTCCATCCAAAAGGGTTGTTTTTGTTTTGTTTTGTTTTGTTTTGTTTTGTTGTATAGAATTGTTTTTAGATATCCTGGGGCTTTTATGTTTGTTGTATTTTCTTTTCCATTTGAAGCTGAGTATTGTTTTTAAAACTTCTTGTGTTCTTATGTTGGAAATTTGGTGGTTATTACATTGAAACTATAGATTGTTTTTGGTAAGATGGTCATTTTTACTATGTTATTCTTATAGATCAGGGAGCATGGGAGATCTTTCCATCTTTCTATACTCTCTTCAATTTCTTTCTTCATGGACTTGAAGTTCTTGTCATATAGGTTTTTCACTAGCTTGGTTAAAGTTACACTAAGATATTTCATATTATTTGTGGCTATTATGAAGGGTATTATTTACCTAATCTTTTCCTCAGCCTGTTTATCATTTGTATATCGGAGGGCTACTATAGTTAATATTGTATCCAGCCACTTTGCTGAACATATTTTTTAGCTGTAGGAGTTTCCTGGTAGAATGTTTGGGATTGCTTATGTATACTGTCATATCATCTCAAGCCGTGAAACTAGACATCAACAAACCAAATAACCCCATTGAAATGAGGTGCAGATATAAACAGAGAATTCTCAACAAAGGCATCTCTAATGGCTAAGGAGAACTTAATGAAATAACATCCTCAGTCATTGGGGAAATGCAAATCAAAGCAATCCTGAGATTCCATTTTATTCCAGTTAGAAAGGGTAAGATCAAAAACTCAAGTGACAGTTCATGCTGGTGAGGATATGGATCAAGACGAATGTTTATCCATTGCTGGTGGGAGTGTAAAATTGTACAATCACTTTGGAAGTCAATTTGGTAGTTTCTCAGAAAACTGATTAATTCTACCTTAAGCCCTAACTATTACCACTCCTAAACATAAACTCAAAAGATATTTCACCACGCCACAAGGACTCTTGCTCAGCTGTGTTCATAGCAGCTTTATTAGTAATAGCCAGAAACTAGAAACAACCTAATTGACCCTGCATTGAAGAATGGATAAAGATATTGTGGTACATCTACACAATGGAATATTACTCAGTGATTAAAAACTATGACATAATGAAATTTTCAGGCAAATGGATGGAACTAGGAAAAATCACCCTGAATGAGGCAACTTTGACCTAGAAAAAGAAATATGGTATAGACTCACTTATAAGTGGATATTAGCCATAAAGTACAGGTTAATCATGCTATAGTCCACAGACCCAAAGATGTTATCTCATGTAATCATGTAAGACTTCCAGTGGTGGGATTAGGACACCAACCCAGCCATAAAATTTTCAACCCCAAAATGATCCTGCTTACAAAATATGCAGGGGTAATGATGTAGTAGAAATTGAGGGAATGACCAAACAATGACTGGCCCAGCTTGAGACCCATGCCATGAGAGTGAGCACTCCCTTCATACCATTAATGATGTTCTTCTATACTTGCAGAAAGGACCTTAGCAGAACTGTAATCAGAGAGACTATACCCAACAACTGATGGAAACAGATGCAGAGACCCATACCCAAATACTAGGTTGGACTCAGGAGTCTCATGGAAGAGTAGGAGGAAGGTTTGATGGAGACACAGGGGTCAAGGATATCAGAAGAAAACCTACAGAATCAATTAACCTAGGCCCATAGGGACTCACAGAGAATGAACTGCCAGCCAGAGAGCTTGCATAGGACAGACTTAGGCCCTCTGCACACATCTAACAGTTAAGGAATTTGGTCTTTTAGTAGGACTCCTAATGGTGAAAGTAGGGGCTATCTCTGACTTTGCTGCCTTTCTTTGGATTTCTTTCCCCTAACTGAGCTATCTTATATATCCTCAATAAAAGATGATGAACCTAGTCTTACTGTAACTTGATATGCCAAGGTGGGTTGATATCCATGAGAGACCTCTCTTTTTCTGAGGAGAAATGGAGAAGAAGAAAGGAAAAAAAGTGGAGGTGGCTGGGGAATGTCAGAGGGAAAGAAAGGGAGAGGAAGAAGGAGAACAAGCTGTGGTTTGAAGGTAAATAAATTAATAAAAATAAGATTAAATGCATCACAATCTTCAAATATTTCATGTGCAATTATTAACAATTTACACCGATATCATTGTAAAGTAGTCATTGATAGATACCATTAATTTAAACTATTGAAAACATATCATTAAAAATAAACTACTTTGTTTTTTACTTTCTTTGTGTAGCTACTGCTGTGTTTCATATGGTCTGTGTAGTTGACCTCATATTTTCCTCAGAGCTGAGTTAGAGAATGAGAGTGTTCATTTAATTTTTACCTCACTTATTCCTTTCTTTGCAAATAGGAACCAAATTACATATAGATCTGTCAAAATGATGTAAGACCTGAAATTGCTCTGTAAGTTGATCCTCTTTGACCCCCATGATTTGGAGCTTCACAGTATGGCACCACACCTGGAAACCTGCCGTGCAAGATCTCAAACAGGCACAGGAAATTCCTGGAACAGCAATGCATCCTAGTTGAAGACATCCAGTTATCCCTCTGTGAAATAGAAGCATCATTGTTAATTAACTGTTGATATGCTTGAAAGAGTTTGTTTGGCAGTGGTCTTGTGGAGGAAGGCAAACCAGGTGTATTTTTAGAATGCTGTAGACAATGCTGTCATAGTCAGTTAACTTCCACATCTTATTGCCTTAACAAATGTTTCCATTTTTAATCTTTTAAAATCTGGAGCACGATGGTTGACTTTCTAGACAGCTATTGATATTGTGGATTGTGGGTTAGTCATCTCAGCAAGACTCTCCAGGATGCCACAGGAAGGAGGGAATTAGAGAAGTGAAGGGTCACATACCTGGACTTATACATTTTAATCTAAAGACGACAAGTATCATTTCTGTTCACCAGACTATTACCAAAAAAAATTGTGGATACCTACAAATGGCCTTGAACATATTTTGGATTATACATACCTAGTGAAGCAAAAATATCTCCTTAAGGTTGGCCTTGACCACTCAATTTGCCTTCTAATACACAAAGATTACATGGTTAAAATATATTTCTTAAGCCTTCTTGCATCTTGTAATTGTATTTTCTCATGCAGATGCCCATGCACAGAAGGCAATAAATTACTCAACAGAGCACTTAGATCTATAGGGCTTCATGTTTAAGCTAGATTTTAGTATCCTTGTAGGTACTGATCACATCAATAACACTTGGCCACCACTACAGCTATAGTGACATTTTAACTTGGTCTAGCTTCAAGCTTTTGAGTTTGATTAGTTTCATGAATGTGGTTAGTAATTTTAAACCTAGTTTCCTGCTCTAAATTAAAGGTTCATTTCTGACTTCCATTGGAATCAAAACAACTGCATCCATATATATGAGGACATTTGGGTTCATTTTATCTACAAGCATCTACAGTTGAGTTGTAACTTCAATGTCTATTCATGCAAATCAGTGATTCTTTTGCAAATTGACTTTTTGTGAGTATCATACATTTTGTAATGGTTTGTATGATGTATTATATCAGAGCATAATATTAGAATGAAAGTACTTGTGATCATAACTATCATTACTCTACAGTTACAAAGCTTTGTACAAAAAAGAAGCTATAGTCTAAAATAGGCTCTATAAAAGTTTATGCATATTACATTTTATTTTTTTCATATTTATATTTATTCATTACACTTTATCCTACTTAACACTAACATCTTAAGAATGTCCTATCTAACACAGAGATGTAAATATTGAATGGGAAAAACTATATATTAATATAAAATATTATTTTAAAAATTTTAATAAAATATTCAGATACTAATTTTACACATATATGTATGCCTGTTCATCTATGTCTGTGTGTGCACTTGTATTGGCAAATGTGTATGTGTGTATATGTATGTGTGTAAGCCAGAAAAAAATATCTAGTGCCCTCCTCACTTATTGCCAACCTTATTTTATGAACATGGTCTCTCTCTCCAACCTGGAATTCAATCTGACAGGTTGGTTGTCTAGAAAACCTAAGGATCTAATTGTCTGAAGCTCGATGGCATTAAGATTACAAACATATGCCATTGCACTGGATGGTTGGGTAGGTGGGTGAGCACCCTCATAGAAACAGGGGTAGGGGGATGACATAGGGGGTTTCTTGGGGGGGAAACTGGGAAGGGGAATAACATTTGAAATGTAAATAAAGAAAATAGCCAATAAAAATTCAAAAAAAAAAAAAAAAAAAAAAAAAAGACCTGTGTGTTAGGGATTGAACTCAGGTCTTCACACTTGCATTGCAGTCTCTTGCAAGCAGCCTCATCCAGCCCCGTGCTGCATATTTCTTCCTTGAGTTTTCTAGTTTTTCCCAGATAAGAGTATAGTAAAAATACAAATGTAAAACTTAAGAATTTTGGATAACTGACAAAGACTAAATTCATTAATATTCATATTGGAGCATACCATGTGCCGCTAGAGGTATGAAATTATAAGAAAGAAACTATAAACCATTGTTTTCATAGAGTAAGTTAGTGTATTGGTTTGGATATGCTTGGCCCATGGGAAGTGCTACTATTAGGCGGTGTGGCTTTATTGAAGGAAGTGTGTAACTGTGTAGGTGGGCTTTGAGGGATCCAAGGGTTTAAGCTCTGCCCAGTGCAGAAGAATCAGTCTCTCTCCTGGCCACAGTTGGATCAAGATTCACAATTCTCAGCTCCTTTTATAGCACCATGTCTTCCTGACATTATGTTAATGGAATAAATCTCTGAAACTGTAACTCAGCACCAATTAAATGTTGTCTCTTATAAGAGTTGCTTTGGTCGTGGTGTCTTTTCACAGCAATAGAAACCCTAGCTAAGACAGTTGGTAAAAAAATTTAAAAAAAAAAATTATAGAACTGTTGGATGTTTTTGAGTTTGAGTTTTGATGAATCTAAATGCTTGTTTTAAACTAATGAACATTATCTCAACAAGAGAACTTTATTAGAAAGATATCTGGAGAACAAACTCTGTCCTGGATCTAATACCATGTGAAAACCCTAAGTACAAACAATTAGGTCAAAAAGCAATAAAACAAAATATCTTTGAAATAAATAACATCCTAGAGTTTAAGAATTAACAGCCTTTTAAATAACCTGCTGGATTGACAATATATATATTTGAATTGCTTCCTGCCTGGAATGGCTTCATAGTGATTTGTGTAAAATGTGATCAGATGAGACATTTATAAAATATAATATATAAAACCTTCAAAAGCTGTGATCTCCAAATATTCATTATTGGAAGTAATTTTCTTCAGAGAATCTTTTTATAGGACTTAATTCTGTAAAGTATAAGTGAGGAACAGATCTGTCTGTAACAGATGCAGATGAGGAATCGGATAATTCATGCTCTATAGATTCACTTCTCCCTCAATGCTCTGTATAGCTCCTACAAAGAAACAAATCGATCTCAGACTGCAAACCAAAAACTACTCATCTCTCTGACATTTGCAATCAAGCCAGTTATATCCTTTCTCAAATGACATATATCTTTGCTTCTTTTGTCACTGTTGTTGTTGTTGTTGTGTTCATTACTTTGATAGGTGCAAATTTAGGACAACTATTTGAGCAGTGTTATCTCTTATCATCCTGTAGTCTTCATGTACTAGCAAGCAGCTAGTCTAAGTGTACTGGATACCTTTGCTAAATATTTGCCTTAAAAACAAATATTTATCAATCCAAATATTGCCAGTTACTCTGAACTACATTCTTAAGCTATCTCTAGTTTACAGTCAACCTGCAGCAACTCAAATTTGAAAGATTCAATTGTCTGCCTGTGCAGTCAGGTGAAGCATATGGAGTACATTACAGCCAAGACCTAGGGGTTGCACGTGCTGCTTCGTGGTGTCTGGAGTATAAACCAAGGTGTTGTCTTGGATAAATTTAGTCCTTCATGTTTTGAATTATAGTAAATTTGAAACCACTTCTTCTTCCATATGTGAAAAGAGATTGGGTAAGCAACCTCCCCCACCATTTTGTAAAGGTAGGGCTTAATCTTTAGTAGTGGGGGGGGGTCAAAGCAGTAGAAGGTGTTGTACTAAGTTATGGCAAGGAGAAATTCAGTCTCACATGACACCCTCCATTGTTTAAGAGGCAAGAGCTGCTGTCTGGATAAAGTACAAATTTAAAGAGTTTCAAATTTGAGATTATTTTATAAAATCTCAGACAAAACTCATTGCTACCTTTTTAAAATCAAGTCACTGAAATGTGTGAAATGCATTAAATTAAAATAACAATCCAAAAATAAGAACATTCAACTTGCTGACGCATAACAAAAGAAACATTCTTTTTAAAAAGTTGAAAATGTGGAAAATAAAATATGATTTAGCATTCATGTAGCAAAGAACCTCTTTACTACTCTCTTTCTGTCACTCTATTTCTGTCTCTCTGTCTCTCTGTCTCTGTGTGCGTGTCTGTCTGTGTGTGCATCTGTCTCCCTCTCTCCCTCTCTCTTTCTCTCCTTTGCCTCTCTCTCTCCTATATCGTCCTTCTTCTCTTTCTCTCTATCTACAGTTATTGATATTTTTGACATTAACATTCCCCTGACACAATGAGACCTTAAGCAGCGGTATAACAGAAGAAGTGTATAGAGATGTACAAGTGAAAGCAAATCTTATATACATATATTCTGTATGCTTGTAAATGCTATAGACACATTTGGGACCAGTGTAAGCTTGGACTTAGTGGAACGGTCTTAAGCAATACAGACAAGCATTTGGAGAAGATTCTGAGACATCAAGTTCATGGTACTTGCTGTTTAAAGATATGACGTCTTTCTCTCCCATGTTGCTTCCATGATGGGAGAAAGCCAAGGAGAAGGCCCTTACCAGAACTCAGCTAATGTCAGTTTCATGACCCTGAAGTTCCAAAATGTGACACACACAAACCACTTTTTGACTATAAAGCCAGTTTCATCACACTAATATAAAATGAACTAATGCTTTCTGAGCATAAAGACATCTAGAGTTCATCTACATGAATTTTCTTTATTTTTAATTACAAAGAATGATTCAGGGACTAATGAAAGAGTTCAACAGTGGGATTCATTGATGTTACTATAATTTTTGACTCCCTGAAGTAGCTGGTTTAGTTATATTGTGAAATGGCATTTTAGATATTCAGTTAAAATGTCACCTGTGTGTCAAGATCTTTCAGGGCAGAAAAGGTTCTCTAAGAGTCCTTTTAATCAGCATCCAACATGCATCACTACTTCTATTACAACAAGACACTGGTCCTGGAATAAAAGGGCAGAAATAAGAATGACATTATTGAAATTGTCATGTAACCACCCATCAGTAAAATTTTTGCTCCCTGTCCCTGTATGATTATGCTGCACAGGCCTTAAAGGAAATAATTTCAGGGGGTGACAGGCTTCCACCAAAAAAGCTTGTCAATATTCTTCTGAACAGGTGACTAAGACCATTCAGTTATATTGGACTTCTCGTGCCTTTGAGTCAACAAAGAAGTAAGTTATATATAGTGGCTGGGGTGATTAATTTGAATTTTTGGAAAGGAATTCAGATTACTAACTCTATAATGTAAAACAAAGAAACTAAGTCCAAAACACAGGAGAATCCTGAGAATAGCTCTTGATACTTCCATGCCTTTTGACCAAAGTCATCAGAAAATTAAGATGGATATGTTATTCATGAATGGAGAGATAGGCGACATAAAATAAAACCATGGCCATGTGACGCTTATAGAATGGAAATAGACTGTGCAAATGGTATTTGTGAACTGTAAGTACCAGATATAAAGCTAAACATTGTAAACTTTATTGTAAGTATCTTATGTTATAAATATGAATGTCTCCACTTTTTTTCTCCTTTTATTCTACTTTAATTAAACATAGATGTTAATTATTATTAATTTTATAATAAGCATTTAACTTGCTAAATATTAGAAGAATAAAATCACTCAAGGAAATTGTTTTCTCTTAATAAAAATAATTCATGTATTTTGATGTTTTGTGTTTATATGCTTATTTGTTTGTTTGAAACAGTATCTCATGTAATCCAGGCTAGACAAGAATTCACTATGTGGTCAAGTTGGCCTTGAACTCCTTATTTTCCTAACTCTACCTGTTGAATACAGATTATATGTGCCTATCACCATGACCAATGTATATTTTCAATTTAATTCAATATAGTTATATCACTTAGATATGTTTATTACTTTAGGACTTGCTTTTATTGTGGGACTAACAATAAAAGCAAGTTTAACAAGATGTGTATGACAAAACCTGTGGTAGAGAATGTGAATATAGTGGTTAATTTTTGTTTATATACTTGTCTTGGCTGTGAGATCTACTGGGGACTGGTAAAACACTTTAAAATGTGCTTGTTGGGGTTTTTCTGGAAAAGATTAAACTTTAAATCAGTAGACTGAGTATAAAGGATTGCTTGTATCAACATAGCATGTGAAATTATGCAGACTCCATAGTCAGTGGTGTTTATCACAACTACCTATGATTGCTCTTTTAACATTAATTTATTTATTCACTTTATATGCTAATATCAGTCCCCCTCCTCCAAGTCTCACCCTTTGGCAGCTCCTTATTTCATTCCCATTTCATTTCCCCTTCTTCTCTGAAAAGGAGAGGCACTCCTGGGTATCCCCTGTACCCCAACAACACCCCACACTCACCTTCACTCCCACCCCAAGTGTTTACGTTAGTTGACTCTGTTGGTCTTCCTGTGGAGTCCTTATCTTCTTCAGATCCCTCAATCCTGCTCCCAATTCTTCTACAAGACTTCCCTAACTCTGTCTAATGTTTGAATATGGGTTTCTGGGTTTGTTTTGGTTAGCTGTTGCATGGAGCCTCTCAGAGGACAGTTATGCTATGTCCCTGTCTGCAAGCATGATAGAGTATATCATTAATAGTGTGAGGGATTGGTTCTTGCCCATGAGATGGTTCTCAAGTTTGGCCAGTCATTGGTTAGGCATTCCCTCCATCACTGCTCTGGAGTACTTCCTATGGAGTCTGCATAATTTCAAGTGCTAACATGTTGATATTTGTCCCTACATATCTTGTAGAGAAGACATATTTTTAGGTCAAAGGTTTTGTAGGTGAGTTGCTATCCTTATCCTTCTACTGGAAGTCCTACCTAGCTATAAGAATTGGCCACTTTAAGATCTATATCCCCCACTACTAGGAGTTTCAGCTAGAATCAGCCCTGGAGCCACCCTGGGGCATCCCCACCAATCCTGGTCTCTGGCATGTTCTAGAGATGTCTCTGCCTGCCCCCCTGCTCCTGAAGCCTGCTGTTTTCTATTTTCTTTTCCCTGCTCTCTCCATACTGTATCCTCCTTGCTTGCTCTCCTTCCCACCTCCCTCCACCTCTGATAAATGTTTATTTCCCCTTCTATAAAGATCCAACCAGACTTTCCTTGGGCCCTTCTTGTTATTTGTGTTCTTTGAGTCTGTGGATTACAGCATGATTATCTTGTACTTCATGGCTAATATCCACTTATATGTGACAACATATTGCACATATTCTTTTGGGTCTGGATTACCTCACTCAGGATGATATTTCTTAGCTTACTCATTTGCCTGTGAATTTCAGGATATCCTTGTTTTTAATAAATGAGTAACAACTTATTGTGTAGATGTACCACATATTCTTTATCCATTCTTCAGGTGAGGGACATCTAGGTTGTTTCCAATTTCTGGTTATTATGAATAAATCTACTATGAACATACTATGAACATAGTTGAGCAAGTGTCCTTTTATAACATTATAATATCTAACCTTAATATATATATATTCCCAATATATTACATGTAATATGATATATAGATACATATATATTATATAAATAAGCCATATACATATAGCCTTGAAATACTTTAGTCATGTGCCTGAAACAAAATTATATTTTTGTCAAAATATAAGTTGAATATATTAACTAAAGTAAAACTTAAGCTATTTTTTTTCATTTTTAAAACCAGTGATTACTTTGTCAGAATGGCAATGTACATATAAATCATATATATTCATTAGTATGTTTAGTAAAAGTGAAAATTTCAAGGCATCTTTTATAATGTTTGTTAAAATGAAAATGCAGTGTGTGTGTGTGTGTGTGTGTGTGTGTGTGTGTGTCATTGGTTCACAGAGAAAGGAGTTGCTGGACAAGTATGAGTTTTAGACACCAGAGATCAAGTAAACCCCTGGGTATGGTAGCACAGACCTGGAATTGCAACACAAGGGGTTGGACACCAGAGGATTCCAAAGCTTGTTCACTGCCCAATTTAGTAAATCAGTGAGCTCAAGTGTCAAAAATGTTTAGAATGATAAAAGATAGATATCTGACACCATCCTTTGGCTTCTACAGTGATACAGATATGCCTGTGGGCATGTATACACACACACACACACACACACACATGAACTGCAATATTTTTAAATAAATGTATGTCTCTATGTGTTTATAAATTCAGGATTATCTATGTTTACATCCATAGGATTATGCAGATGCAGATTCCCACATTTGCCAACATGTGGCCACACTAAGTCCTGTCTAAACCAAGTGACAAATGATTATTATTGCTTATAGTTACATCTGGTTTAACTTTTCCCATCAGATATCATAAATATATTTACGCTATGTGGTTTACATAAAAATTGCCAAAACATTTTAGCTCTATGTGTTAGCTTTAACTATTAGAAACTATCTCTGTTAAAAATTGATAATTATCAAATAATATGTATAAAATAAATTCTGTTACATTTTGAATAGAGAAGCCGAAAAAATGCTCAGTAAAATAATACTTTAAAATTGTGATCAGATTTATCTTCTGAGAAAAGGCATGGCTTATTAGGCAGGCAAAAGATGTGTACAGGAAGGAGGTAGGTAACAATAGGAGGGGGTGGGGAGGAAAGAGGGAAGAATGTAGGGAGTGGGGTGGTAAGGAAGGATAGGAAGGAAGGAAGCAGGCGGGCAGAGAGATTACTAACAGAACTGTAATTAAAATAACTTCAGAGACCTTTAGAATATATTTTAGAGAGATGGCTGTTTAGAGCCATGTTTATGTAATCCATTAATTATGTTTTAAATTATTGTTTATATAATGTATAAATTGTTAAATGATTACATTTTAAAATTAAGTAGTAATTGCATATGATCACACTGTACTTGCAATCTAAGAGAGTTTATTGTATTGAATAGACTCGGGGACATTAAAATTTTTTTTTCTAGAGGAGAAAGTGATGACCTCTAAATAAAACACATTGCACTGGAAATGATGGCAGCATGCTGAAATGTATCTTTTTGTTTAAAACTTCCACTAGAAGTGAGGATAAGAAGCTTAGCAGTCATGTAATACCTGGGACTAAGGTTATGGATGGTCTTTGTGTAAAGGGCAACGATGTGAAACCATCCTTCATCATTCAGGAAGCCTCCCTCATATAGGAGGGAGAAAATTTTTAAAAAGGGAAGAAAAGGAGAGAAAACACAATGAAGCTTTTCAGACAAATGATACTAGAGAAATGACAGCCAGACAAACATCTCAGTTTCCAAGCTCACTACATGCTATACATAGTCATCACTTTGGTATTAAAGAACTGGGGGATGTTATTTCATTTTATTATGACTATTTCTAATTTTATCCTCAATATTTTATGGGTGCTTGAGTCTGAAGTACAATATTTCTCTCCGTGTATCTGAAATGAAAACATGTGATAAATAAAATCAAGGATAAAATGTAAATAAATTTAATACATAATATGAGGATAAATGTTTGTAATTTATAATATGTAACAGGAGAGATCTTGGAAAAGGCAACAAATGTTTTCCATTAATATAGCAATATTCGAGATAATAGTTGAGCAAAGACATGGGAAATTATATAATAAACAAGTAGACACGGACACAGAGAAAGAGGTTCAGTATGGATCACTAGAAAGTGCAGCTGCCTTAGGGACGATGAAATAAAGTGAATGACTTCTGCTGTTACTTTTTTCTAAGAAAGATGTTTAAGAAATTTAAATTGAATGAATGGATGAAATTCATGATGAATTGCTATCACTTAGAAAATGTGTAGGCTCAATAATGTTCAAGATATAGTTGGTTAAAAGGTTTCAAAAGGCAGAAATTATGTAAAAAAAAATACTTTTACTGGTCAAATGCAGTGACATAAACAGACATCTCCATAATAGATAGGTTGATGGATGGATATATAGATAGATTTGTATGTATTACGTGAAGAAACAGAAGGAAGAGTAAATACATTGAAGCACGTATATTGTAGCACTCTCTATAGTGGGACGCTATTGTGGAGCTCTCCATAGTCATCACCACCACCGCCCGGCTTATGAACATTTCTAATTTTATCCTCAATATTTTATGGGTGCTTGAGTCTGAAGTACAATATTCTCTCCATGTATCTGATATGAAAACATGTGATAAATAAAATCAAGGATAAAATGTAAACAAATTTAATACATACTATGAGGATAAATGTTTGTAATTTATGAGAGATAACAGGATGATAAAACTTTAGCACTAAGCATGTGGCCAATAAGAACTTAGAAATAATAATTGACTAAAAGTACTGTCTCATTTGATTCTTTATAAAATGTTTAGCTAACAGATTATAAGCATGTATCCTAGAAAGTGTCCTATGGCTCACAGACTTTACAGAAGATTCCCCTTTTCACAGAAATTTCTAGTTAGACAAGTTAATGACAATTCATAATGACATGTAACTAACAAAAAACCATCCAATTAATACAAATATATAAATGTTCCTAGAAACTATATAGGAAATTGAATGCAAACTGAGAAATTTAGCATAATTTCTTCTCCTCCCACCCAGGAAAACAGCCTTCAACATTCAAAAAATGTTGAAACTACTTAAACAGTCTTTTAAAGATTGTGTAAAATTAAGAAGGAAAGGAATAATTTATGTAACCAAACCTATATATGGCTTTAAGAAAGATTCAGTAATGTCCTGGTATTTATATACTAATAAGGTAAGATGAGGTGAATGTTGAGTGAAAGAATTAAACATATGGTTAAGAACCTGTGTATCTAAAAGGATAGGGATTCTCTGCTATTGTTGAGATGTTTCGTAGAAAAGTCACCAGAAAAGCAGTGTAGACTCTGGACCCTAAAGTGGATGATCTATATGAGGAGGGAACATATGGATGGAGCTGAATCTTAATTATAAATCATCACAAAGCAAGAAATTTAAGACAACACGGGTTTATTTATTCCTTCCAAAGTCTAGAGTCTAAAACTTTTTAAAAGGATCACTTTTCCTCTGAAGATTTTGGAGCAGATTTGTGTGCATGTTGGTGGTGGTGTGGGGGGCAGGGCTGCTCTGGTTTTCTGGGGGCTGCTATTTATCCTGCTCTTTGCTTTCTTGTCCTGCTGCCCTGTCAGCACTTGGCATTTTTCATGGTGTCTTTCATTCTTCTTAGAAGATCCTTCACCCTAGATTTACAGTCCACTGCAGTATGACCTCACCTGCAATTACCACATTTACCAATAAAGTCATAGTCTATCCTTCAGGAAGTCCCATACTCATCACCATATAATAAATAAACGTATTAAAAAAAAGAGAGAGAGAGAACAAAATGACATTTCTCATTCAAGTATTAGTTCTGTAGTAATTTGTAGGCCTGCTTTAATAATTGAGGTATTACATAAAATAAATGAATGGGCTATTTATATCATTCAGTTTATATATCACAGGTAAGCAAAACACTGCCTTCCCCATTAGGATTAAAAAGAAAGTAACTTTAGATTTAGGCATGTTTTGTAGTCAGGTGATACAAATGGTTTTACACAGATTACACGAACCCTCAGACATGTTTATTTGACCTAGTAGAACATTTCTTTGTAGAACATGGAAACAAAGTTGATCTCAGACTTCATAGGGATAATTATATCTGGAAGTCTTTCCATGGAATGAAAATAAACATTCAGTCTCAGAAAAAGAGTTATACCCTAACTTACCTCAGTTAAATCTCCGTAGGCTTTCACAGCAGCTCTGGACCTATTTTTATTAGATAGAAATATGTCTACCCTCATTAGATGACAAGCTTCTGTCTCTAATTTTACTCTCTGCACTTTTTGTATTTTCTAAATTATGTAAAACTAGTAAAGCACCTATGTTTCCCAAAAACCATTAAGTACACATTTTTTAAACATCTGCATAAAGCATCTATTGTCCCTAAAGACATACCTTCGTATGAAGACATATGTTATTGCCAATTTCCCAACAAAATTTTAATCAATGGTTGGTTCAAATTCCCACAGCTCTTAGAAACAACAGTTTCATAATAATCCAATATTTTGAATTGCAGTTTGCAACTTCCTGATATAAAATATTATTGATTATATACTTTCTTTTAAAAAGTTATTTATTTACTTATGTTAATCAGTGATTATTAAATGATTATATCATTTTAATTTATTCTTCTCTTATACAATACAATCCTCACCACAGCTTCCTCTTACTTCACTCCTCCTGTACTCCTACTTCACTTCTCCCACAGGTTCATTCCTTCACTGTTTCTGGTCAGAAAAGAGCAGCCTTCCTGGGATATCAACCTAATACTGAATAACTAGCTATAATAAGACTAGGTTCAAACCCTCGTATCAATATATCAGTGCAACAGTGCTGAACAAGGCAACCAAAAAGGGGAAAATGGGTCCTTAAACCTGACAAAAGAGTCAGAGACACCCCTCACTCCCATGGTGTTTTGGTTGTGAACCTTTTACTCTGAGCCATCTCTTCAACACAATTTTCTACTTTTCATCAAGAACAAATTACAATGTTTATAATCAATAATGTGAAATCAAATGTGTTTTTGTCAGGTTATTTTAGTATTCATGACAGATCTCCACAGAGTCCCCACAGGGTGCATAAATTTAAAAACTTCAGGACCCAAGGGTAGGTGGGAATGCTTGTATATGAAACACTAGTAAATGCCATTGAAATGGTCCCATGAATTTGGGGAGTTATTTCATGCTTTAGTGCCTTTGTGTCTTCATGTAGACATAAGGTAGACATAATCTGTGAGGTGGTACAGATATGAGAATATGCTGAGGTGCATCAGGTCTGGCAAATGTAATAGTGAGAAGCTGGGAGAGCTAATGTTCAGTATATTAGTCACTGTTCTGTATCACATAGGGACCTCAATCTGAGGTCTAAAATGAGCTTTATTTGCATACATTTAACAAGTCACTTTAGTATTTAATTTGACTCATGTTATGATTAAATTGGATGAATTGAACAAGTGTGCTCTATATGCAACTTTCATGAATTTTAATACTGCCTTATTAATAGTCCCTGAAGATATGGAAATAATATCATTAAGTATATATATTTTAAATTGGCCTATAGGTATGTATCCACAGATAAATCAAATTTAGTTAGAAATTTCCATTTGAACTTCCAACTTATAATAATCGGTTAGATGTCCAATCTTGTGCTGAATTTCAAACATATCATTCAGAAATGTTAATGGATATTTAAACAAAACTGATGAAAAACACCAATTCTACTATGTATATGCTGCTTAAATAAACAAATATATAATTGTATGTGGTATGAATGCTGAAGGTATAGAATGTGAAGCTCAGGAAACTAATATATGAGAGGGGAAAATCAATATTTCATTCATTCATTCATTGGTGAATGAATCCAAGATTTGCATACCATTAAATGACAATAATTAAAATATCCATCAAAATATAATTGGTACCTAAGTAAAGGTCAAAAAAGAAATTTTGGTGGTATAAAATACAATGACTTGACATTATACAAAATGTTATAATTTCTTGTGCCCAGAATAATTTGAAAATATGGGTATGTTTATACCTGATAACTTTAGTTCAAAAATTCAGTTTAGATTCCTGAAAAATAACCCGTGTTTCACATTCTTTCTTGGACATAGGTGAATTATCTAAGAAGCCATTTACTCTTGAATCTTCCAGTTTCTTTTAGTTAAAAAATACAATGCCTACTCAAGACGTACCAAAGCTATTTTCTGAACATACATTGGCACTTTTTGTTCTTCTCCATAATCATCTTCACAACTAAATGAAACTGACAGTTTTTAATGCATGTAAAACTGATGATGTGTAGTTAAATTATATGAAGGACATTAGTCTTATTTTGTTTTTATTGACACAATTATACATATTTTATGGCTATGAGGTAATGTTTCAATACAGGTAGTTGTAAAGTAACAAACAAACTAAGGAAATTATTATTTTCACAAATGTCGACACGTTTTATCTCTTTTTGAAAAGGACATCCTCAATATGCTCCCCTTGGTATACTAAAGTATGTAACACATTGCTGTCCCTTTGCTGTACTGTGAGATAAATAGAACTCTTTCTATGCATCTGCAATATGCTACCCATTCAAAAACTTCTCAGATCAGATGGGACAAGTGTATGCGTGTCTATGTATGTGTATTCAAAATTAGTTTTAACTGTAAATTTCAAAAAAACCTGGAAACATGTAGAAAGAAGAAATCACAGCTGAAGAATTGCTCAAGTATTTGAGGCATTTTCTCAAACACTAATTGACATAGGAAGGCTCAGCCCTTGTGAGCAGAATCCTCCCTAGTCAGGTGTGACTGAACTGTACAAAAAAAAGATAGCTGAGAAACCCAGAAAGAATGAGGCAAAAAGAAGCTCCTCCACAGTTTGCACATCAAGTTTTAGCTATTTTGAGTTCATACAGTAGCTTAAATAATTAATGATCATAAACTGTTAGAAAAACAAACTCTTCCTTCTTCAAGTTGCTTTTGGTCATGATGTTTATCAGAGAAACAGATGGCAAACTAGACCTCCTTACACACATACACAAACACACACACATACACACACATGCACACACACACACACATGAATGTACAATAAAATACTATTCTGTAATAAAAATAGTGAAATCCTATCATTCGCAACAATGTGAAAGAACCTTGAGAATGCCATCATTTTAGTGCAATAAGCTAAGGCAGCCACAGAGCAGCAAATCAATAATTTCACTGATGTGTGAAATCAGCAAAAGGTTACCTTCAGAAGTTGAGATAAAGACATCCATTACAAAAGAACAGTCAAGGAGGAAGTTAAAAAATAAAATTCTATGATGAGATAAAGGGAAATAATACAAAGGGAAGTTTTATTGATGTGAAGGAGAAAGAAGATGTGGGGGAGGGATAAATAACATTAAGGATGTTTGAAAAAGCCACATAGAATTCAACCATTTTATAATGTATACATCACATACACAGAATATACATAGATAGATAGATAAATAGATAGATAGATAGATAGATAGATAGATAGATAGATAGTTCATAGATAGTACATAGATAGTAGATAGATGATGGATAGATACACACAGATAGATAGATAGATAGATAGATAGATAGATAGATAGATAGATATAATGTATATATAATCTATGCATATATGTATATAATATATATATATAATTAAATAAAATACATTATATATCATGTATATACATATATAATATATGTGTGTATATATATATACACACACATATAGGTATATATAATTTCAAAGAGTTTTTTATGGCTTAAATAATTTTTAATTATTTGTTTTTACTTACTTTTCTTAGCTTTTTCTTTTTTCTTTTTTTTATTAGATATTTTATTTATTTACAATACAGATGTCATCCCCTTTCCCCATTTCCCTCCCTGGAATCCCCTATCCCACCCCCCTCCTTCTTTATGCTTTTATACCATTTTGACTACATGCATGTATTAAGGTCAGTTCTAGGTTGAGGGTCTAGCAATACAATAGATGCAAATAGTCAATGAACAAGCAAGACAATAAACATAAATAGTCAAAGAAAAAGAAAGGCATTAAACCCAATTATGTGAAAACTCCCATGATCACTGTTTCTAAGGGCTTATCAGAATGACCAAAGTATCTAAGCCTACTTCCTTGTCCTAGCCCAAGGTCATTTTCATGTCTGAAGCCTACTGCCTTGTTCTAGCATAAAATTTAAATTCCTGTCTGAAATTACTTCTTTGTTCTAGCCTAAGATTTAGATTCCTGCCTGAAATTACTTCTTTGTTCTAGCCTAATGTCAGATTCCTGCCTGAAGCCTACTTCCTTGTCCTTGACCAATGTCATATTCCTGCCAAGCAGCCCATTTCCTTGTCCTTGGCCCATGTCAGATTCTTGCCAAGCAGCCCCAAAGGCTCTCCACCCCTCCCCCTTTTTTATTTCATTAACAAGACTGAGCCTGTCTTACAAGAATACCTTCCTTACTCATCATGCACTTACTCAGCAATGCATTTATGTGTTAGGTTGGTAAGGCTCTATGCAGAATCTTACCTGTCCTTGGCTTGCCAGCCTGTTAATTTAATAACACTGTCTGGGGGTCCATTTTCAGGTTCAAGTCATGTACTTAGCTGCCCAACATGTTGATGTTGTTAAAGATAAGCTTTAACATGATGGGCAGGAATAAAAGTATTCCCAAGACAAAAGCTATATATGCCATTTTTGAAGCTTGACCAAAATAGAAATATTGACCCCAGGCCATGGGAAATTTTATCTGCAATATCTACTGCATCAACGCTCAGCATAGCAGTATTCTTGAAATTAAAATGTTCCTTATGTATTGTTAAAACATCCCAAGAGGTGTTAGAATTATGTCAACTAAAAATAACTTGCAAGTACTAGAAGAAATGAGTCAGGCTTTAAGCAGAAACAAGAGGGTAATGGGCTTGATTATTGCTGGTATAACAGATTTAATTTCATTAATTGCTTGCACCACTGCTTCTGCAATTGCTGTGGCATAAGAAGTTAAGACAGCTACTTGTGTTAAAAATTTAGCAAAAAAAAAAAAAAAAAATGTTACTAATGTGTTGAATATACCAGAGAATTTAGATAGGCATTTGGAAGAATGGATTGATGCTCTTTATCCTATTACTAGAAGGAGGTTCAGAATTTAAGCGTAAGAAGCCATCTTGAGTGTCATGCCAAATACCATTGTATTCATGTTAGTTCTACATTTTACAGTGGTAGTCATTATAATTAAGAGGAAGTTTAATAACACGTGCAGTGTATTTGGCATAATTTCAAAGAGTTTAATTGGAGTTAGCATACACTGGTAATAATGCTTCTCCCAGAAGATATAGATTATCAAATCAAAAGTCCTGTTCTAAATATAGAATATCCCCCCTTGAATTTCTCAGGAGTTTTGCAAAGACCCCAAATCAATTCCTAATGCCATTGCTCATGGTTGACCACAAAAGAACATACTTTGTTCACAGGACAAACAAAAAATCAAGTTCATACTAACAAAAAAAGCTTTTCTACTGCTGGCTAGCTTTCATAGGTCCAGAGATGAATCCTCTGAGGTACAGTGCTGACCAGCATTGCAAGACCTACTCATGCATACAGTAATGGCATGAATGTTATAGGGATAATCAATTACTTTCTGAGTGGACTTACCATCAACTCTACAGGAGAATACCCATGCTATATACTATAAATGTTATCAAGAACTAATAACTGTGACATCACAGGCCACAGAACTAATCCCACTATTGTTATTTTCCTAAATATACATATATCAAATTCTAATTTTGCATCTTCTACTCACAGATTAGTGTAGCTTTCAGACCTCATCAGATAAGCTTCTTTGTGAAATAAAAGGTAGTTAATGCAGAAATTTTAAAAAGTGGGGAGTGTCTTTGGAGTACTCAGTCACAAACGGGGGACATCTATATCTCCTACTTACCAAGGCTCAGGGAATAACTTAGAAGAGGTGGTGAATTTATTTTAAAAGCCAGTAGTTGGGGAAAATAGAAGCTATACAGTACTTTCTTATTAAGAAATAACCATTGATCTTATGATCTGACTGTATTTGTGGTTAACGGGATAAGTTCAGAGCAAGATCAAGCTATTCAGTAATCCAGGTTGAAATGGACCCCATAGACTTATAAGCCTCCATGCCTTCCAGAGAAGGTATGAACAAGTGGTTGATACAAAGAGGGAGAGAGTGGGAGAGAGTTTTCTTAAAGGGTTTACTCCTGCCGGGCGGTGGTGGCACACGCCTTTAATCCCAGCACTTGGGAGGCAGAGGCAGGTGGATTTCTGAGTTCGAGGCCAGCCTGGTCTACAGAGTGAGTTCCAGGACAGCCAGGGCTACACAGAGAAACCCTGTCTCGAAAAAAAACCAAAAAAAAAAAAAAAAGGTTTACTCCCTGGTAGGTCAATCACCTCTAGTGAACTGCCCCAGTCATGACTCTATGGGCTGCACAAATTGAAATAAATTGAATTTAATGGCAACAACATTCAAGCATAGGAAATAAAGGATGTATGAGAGTAATGGATTGATATGGAAGAGTTGGGGGAGGACTAGGAGGGACTAGGAAGTAAAAAATATAAAAATGCTTTGTCCCAAAGCTGCTCTTGTTATATTATAAATCTTCTCAGAATAGTCTGCATGAGGGCAGTGATGAGAACCAGTATCCCTTTCTACTTGCGTCTGTTTCTACACGTGTTTACTGTGTGCATCTGATTGAATCCACAAATGCATTTGTTCTCCTCTAGTAATTATTTTGTTCTTGAAGATGAGATTTTCTGCTTTGGTTGGCCAAGTGACTAAAAGTATCTGATGCTCAGTGCTCAAAAGTTACTTGATGAAAAGAAATGGGTGAGTCCAAACCTATATTTCAATATAACAGTTGTTGATCAAGTGTTATATTATTCTGAGCTGCTGTGTGCAAGAGCAAAAAATGTAGCTCTAGGTTTTTAGCATAATCAGCATTCAGTCTGGGGCTAAAAATTAGCTATTAATATTAAAAGACTACTGTATAATCTCTAATGCTAGATTCAGTGCCACCATTCATTTAAAAATGATAATCGATTACTTTAGGAAATTAGATGCAGTCTCCCAGCCCATCTGCTCCCCTCTGGAAACTGAGTCAGGAGGCACCCTAGGGAGGGCACGGACAGCAGAGCAGCAGGTAGGAGAACCCCCACACTGCCCTAGGATTTAGAAGCACAACTGGCAGTAGGGAGACCCCAGGGCGCACCTGGCATCCAGACCCTGCCCCTGTGGAGAGCCACTCCCCTTCCACCCCTGGGCCCTCTCCCAGCTGATCTACTCCCCTCTGGAAACTCAGTCCAGAGGCACCCTAGGGAGGTCACAGGTCATGGACCACAGAGCTGCAGAGATACCCAAGAGAGGTCAAGGACTGCAGAGCTGCAGGCATCCTAGACAGGACACGGCTCACAGAGCTGCAGAGCAGGGGACACCATATCCTGAAGCATCCTAAAGGAGCAACTAGATTCAGAGCAGTAAACACCTAGCTGGTCTACTACCATGGAGACCCATATCCTGAAATATCCTAGAGGAGCCACTGTACCCAGAGCAGCTGGAGCTCAGGATCATAGAGTCATCCGGACCCCGAGGAGTTCTGACACAACCAAGATAACTGGAAAGGCAGACTCCAGTCAGAACCAGTGAGTGGGAGTAGAACTACAGCTAACCAAATGGCGAAAGGCAAGCATAAGAATGTAAACAACAGAAACCAAAGTTACTTGGCATCACCAGAACCCAGTTCCCCCACCATAACAAGGCGTGAACACCATATCACACCAGAAAAGCAGGACTCAGAATTAAAATCACTTCTCATGATGATGATAGAGGACTTTAAAAGGACATAAACAACACTCTCAAAGAATTTGAGGAGAATGCATGTAAACATCTGCCTAGACAGAGTAATCAGCCCTTAATAATTCTGCATCACTAGGTTTGTCAGATGATTCTGGGCCAGAAGGCTGAAGATTTGATGCTCCAATGTTCGGTAGTATAGGGGCTTTCCAGGTGTTCAGCGGTCTCTATAAATTTGCTAAGTGATAGAAACTATGCTTAGTCCTTCCCATAATTTCAGTTAACTCAGTCATTCTGGATTTCTGACAGGGTGAAGACCTATAGTCTCATAGCCAATCCTGGCTATTTACTTTGAGAGAACAGATCTGAGTGGATGGTTTTCAGCTGACATTCATTCTAAAGCCAAGAAAAAAAGCCAGGTTCAAAACTAATTGCTTTAGTTAGGAGAGATGATAGAGGTTCTGGTTAGTCAACAAAATGATGGACTGGGTATTAGGTCTATCTTGTACCTCACCAGTACAATTAGGAATAACTATGCTCTAATTGCATTTCGAGAGAAAAGTATTAACAGGAAGGGTGAAGCTAGGTGATGAGAGAGAGAAAGAGAGAGAAAGAGAGGGGGGCATGGAGGCAGATGTTCACGTGTCTCCACCAGTCAAAGACAGTTTATATATCTAGGTTGGGTATTGGGTTACACTTCTGATTGAGCATTACCAAACTTATAAAGCCTTTGATTAACATTTTTTAAAATGTATAAAAGCAAAACGGAGGAGGGGGAATGGGATAGGGCTTTCTAGGGAGGGGAAATGGGGAAAGGGGATGGCATCTGAAATGTAAATAAAATATAAAATAAATAAAAAAGAAAAAAATAAAGAGAGTATACAAAATGATAATTACATTTTTATATTTTAATATTTAGAAATCCCAAGAGATTTGTAGTTTTGTACTAGCTTTTATTAAAACTTTATATTTACTCTAAAAAAGGAAATTAGATGCATATTAATTTAATGGATACTGTTTTACAAGTTGATGTTTATAAGTATGGGAAATACAACTGTAAAACAGTTCCTTCCTTCTGTTTTCCTCTGTTCAAATAGTTAGTGTTTTTTCACTTTTACCTGGAGTACCAAGAAAATCCAGCCAGTTGCACATTGGTTTAATACTCAAGGAAAGGCAGGTGTTCACTAAAGAGAGAAAATTAAAAGCAGCCTAAGTGCTGAAACTCCCTTTGAACCACAAGTTTAAGTTTTAATGGTTTTACAGGCTCCTCAAGCTGTCAATGGAAAAACGTGGCTTGACATTGAGCACATACCAAGTCAGTAGCATAACTATTTTATAATGTCTGATTGGTCATTGAAAAAAAATAGTTTAAAATTCAATCCATGTGATGGAAACACTACTTAGAAAAAGACTGTTCATACTGAACCACTACAAGAAAATCAATCGCAATAGTTCTCAGTTCTTCATGCAGCACAAGAACTTTTAAAGACTTAAAGTAGAATAGTTCCTAGAAGATTGCATGTTGAGGATTATTAATATAAATTTTACCATCATAAAATTCACCATTAGGAGAAGAAAAAACATAACATCATTTTTCAAACCTTTATGAGTTGTATTTTTTTTTTTATGTGTTAAAGGAAGATTTTCAGGTTTATTTATAGAAACTCTTTGGGAATATCCATCCATAATTCCACTAGCTCATTCATTCATTAATTTAACATCAATGGGTTATATTGTGTCTCCTGGTGAATAGAAGTTGCCTAGTCATCTATCCAACTGGCATTTATAGTAGTAACAGATTTTATATTTTCTTTGAAAGCACGTGACTGGGTACTTATGGTTACAGAACTTCAGGTTTCTTACTGAGAATAGATTTGGTGTGTCTTTCCACAAACACCTACCCCATCAATTTATCTCTCAATCCTCATCTGAGAATTTGCAGGGGAAAGAGATTAACCCAGAGATCCACAATTGGCAAAAGTGCAGAGAATCAGAGACTTCAGAAATCATACCCTAAAGGGAATATATAAACTGCATCCCTGAGAACTAGACTAAAGGGTCACTGAAGAAAAGACTCTCAAAAAAAATTTAATGGCTTGAGTTGGTAGATGACAGGAAGAAAACACTGTCCCCTGGACAAAGCAGGGCAGCTGCATGCACGAACTCACAGTGGCTGCAATAGCAAGGACAAAACTGTGCAAACTGAAGCTAGACCAAATCTCAGCATGGTGACACAATTTTTAGGTGCTGGAGAGAAAGACTTTTAGGTCCTAACCCCTGGGAAGTTAACTGTGTTCTCAGGAAAGACTGCATGTACATCTGGGAGTGTTTTGGTTAAGTATAAATTGGTCTTTAAGGGTTAAAAAGTGAGAGAAATAAAAGAACATGAAATTGGATGGGTAGAGAAGTGGGCTGGGTAGAGAAGTGGCTGTTGGGACAGGGAAATAAGATCTAAACATTTTGATTCTAAACCTTCCACAAAAGTCTCAAAACTAATAACTGAAAAGATAAAATATCCTCACTTCAACTACACAAATAGAATCTGTATTTCTAAAACTACATGGAAGTGTTCATTTAGCAAATTTCTTTTACTAAAGTCAGTGCAAAATTTAAAAAGAGAGATAGGGATACAAATATAAGAAAAGAAAAGTAGACATTTAAAATATTAAAATTTAAATTTGTCGCATAAAACCATTTTCAAGTTAGAATGTTATTATTCGCATATGGTGCATACATACATACATACATAATGTTTTGTGCTGACATTAGTTATAATTTTTTGCCGTACTTTGAAATATGCATACTTTAAAGATATTAAGATTGAGCCTCCTTGCTGACGCTTATGTAGACCAATCTTCTTCCTCAACTCCCTTGCTCTCTCCTTGTTCACTTCATTCCACTTCACTACAGCTGCCCTGACTCCCTCTTTTTTCTTATTTATTTATTCTTCTCTGTGCATACATTCAACTCTTTTAATATTTTCAGAAAATATCTGAGGTACTTGATGGCAGAAAAAAACAGGCTTTTAAGCCAATCAATAAGCAATAGAGAGCCATTCTAAATACATATTTATTCAATTCATGTGGATCCATTAAAATAAACACTACTAGGGATTAAGTCTTCTTTTCAGCCCTGTGATTTAGAAAATCTCTTCCTCATTGAAAATGATAACAGGGGATTTCCAGACCCTCTCTCTCTCTCTCTCTCTCTCTCTCTCTCTCTCTCTCTCTCTCTCTCTCTCTCTCTTTTGATAGCATTCTATCACCTTCATGCAAGTATCTGGTGATTGTTAAAGTAGCTCTCCCACACACTCATGAGCATGAATATATATGCACACAGAGGAACAACACACAGATACACATGAGCATGAGTACACATGCACACACAGGCACATACACAAAGACAAACACACACACACATGTGCACGTACACACAAATGAAAACCTGGTTTATATTATTTTGTTTGCTTTTAACTTTAATCATACTTTTGGTTTCATCATACCTTGGGCTGAACTGTCTCATTTGAATTTTTATCTAATCTCTGTAATTTTCATATTTTTTACTATATCTTCATTTGGACCAAGAACAGGAAGGTTAGTGCCAGATAAAGGAAGGCAGGAGCATTATCCTTCAACATTCTTTTCATGCAGTGAAATATAGAATAATATTTTGTGGGAACAAGTTGATCTGGTGTAATGTCATCATCCAATCAACTGCAGCTGTTGGAAGAACACCAAAACAAGAATAAAGAGATGTCCCATTGAAGAATGTGCTCCTAAAAACTCCTCATTTTAACACCCATTATACATCTTCTCTGTGTCATCCATACCCCTTGTTCAACATCTTGGTTGTCCAACAAATCTTAAAGATCATGTATACTACACACAGAGTTTTTCTTGATGCACACTACATAGGCTAAAGAGAAGTCAGCTTGGGAATACAGACATTATGGTAGTGCTGGTTTTATATATTTACTCAACAGGTATTTCTTAAGTACTAAAAATAAAAAAAGAATAGGTTATGTAGATTTGAGTTATAGATGGATGGGATTTATATTCCTATGTTGAAATTTCTATTTCAACTCAGATAAATGCTTAAAATTCTCCTCCAGAAGATGACGAAAGAATAAAAATGCTGCAAGTCATCACATTTGATTTACTACAATCTTTCCAGCTAGATGTATTGTGGGTTTTGTTGTTGTTTTCCACAAGATGAGTATCATATCCTAATTATTAAAACAAATGAGTTCCTCTTTTTACTATGTGAATTCTACACATACACACAACCACATCAAAGTCGAACATGAACCTCGAACAATATTAACTTCAGCAAGACATACAATATATACATGATATAGCAAAAATAGTATATTCTAATCAATTTTCATGATTTTTTAAAAACTCATTAAAAACCCCTATCTCTGTGTACTTGTGTGATAAGCATTTGTGAGCATATGGAGGTTCAGAATTTGACTTTGACATACCTTCCTCAGTTGCTTATCTATCTTTGTGAGACAGAGTCTCTCAGTGAACCTGGAACTCACTTAGATGAGCTAGCAAGTGAGCATCCAGCAAGTGCCTTTCTCTGGGGTTCAGTATTGAGGTTACAGGCTTACTGTTCTGGCTTCGTTTTAACATAGATTCTAAGAGTAGAAACTCAAGTCCTTATGCTTGGACCACACACAGTTTACCCACTGAATCATCTCTCCACCCACTGCACGGACATCTTAATTTGAATAAAGCAAGACTGGGTTGAAAAATATATTCAAGAAGAAGTAATTTTAGTCTACCCTCTGCTATAGAAAAGTGTTGAAATATTTTTTATTGCTGGTCAGGATGTAGTAAGTAAGCATTCACATTTATAATTACTAGTCTATGTAGTTTAAATACATGATACTACAATTACCATAATGTTTATCATAATATTTAATTTCCCAATGCACAATTCATCTTAAACATACACATTTTGAGTTTGATTTGCAAAGGAAATAATGGATTGCATCAAAATAATATTCAGAGAATCAAGAAAATACAGCAGTCAATGAGAAAGAGTAAACTGAATTTCTGTCTTCTTGTCAAATGCTAATCAATTAGTTTAATTTATATTTAAAAATGTTTGAAAGCATAATGTTTTCTTCTGGCAAAAGTTTGGCTTAAAGATTTTTTAAAAAATTTTTTTGAAACCTTAAAATGAAAATATCACTCTGTGTGTGTGTGTGTGTGTGTGTGTGTGTGTGTGTGTGTGTGTGTATGTGTATATGACCTTAAAATATTGGAGTGGGGCATGTACCTGTGCATATGCATCTATATATGTATGTGTATATGTATGTCTATGTCTATATCAATATCTATATACACATATTAAAATAACTTAGATTTTTGTTATTTGAAAACCCTAAGTTTGTTTTCTAAATGCATATGTATTATGCAGATACAATCATATAGGCTGTGTATGTGGATCCTTCTTGCATAACTTCCAAACTTTGAACCACTATTGCCATAGAAGAGAAAGGAAGAGCATAATAAGTAACCTAACATTATGGGCTTCACTTAACCAGATTAGAAAGACTCTTTGTAGAAAAAGTAACTAAGGTTTGATGACTCCTGTCTCATTTCCCCACAGTCAGATCATGACGTCACGAGTGTATATATACATACATACATCATATATACATACATACATATGTATATGGACTAGCTATATCCTAATGGAGTTGTAAGCTTCACTTTGGTCTCAGTAATAAATGGGAAATGTCACTTCACACCATACAACATTCCTCTCAGCACAACGGAAGTTAAAGATGGCATGTACAACTGAGTCACACATCCACATGATGGAAAGCAGTGTGAAGGTAAGAGTTCCAGTATACTAAACTTAAATTATGGACATATTTTTATATTTTTTCCTTTTTTACTGTCATGGTTTTATATAAAACAATAAGTTTTAAGTCTTTCATACCTCTACTTTAAATTAAAATAAAAATCTTTATCCAATTTTTAATACATGTGGTACATTCTAATTATTCAAATTAGCAATGTGTTTTATATATTCAGTATACACATTGCTGTCACTGAAATATGTTGTGAGACTTAAAGAAAATCCACAATTACTACCTTCAAGAATGACATGTACTTGCTTTTAGCATGGAAAATCAATCTTAAAATTACACATTTTGGATAGCTTTTGTTGAATGTTCACTTATACACATCCAGGAGAATATAAACATGTTTAAGTGACAAGTATGATTTTAAGGTGTCATCCACTGAACAAAACATTTTTCTGGATATCATATTTGTGCAATCTTTAGGAGTTTGTATTTCAAATTCTGAATATAAAGCAGTAGTGGCTGCTCCTCCCAGTAATTAACATTCACTTTTGGACTGTGAAGTAGATCACATAACAAATTTCAAGAAGTGTTTTATTATTGTTATTGTTTGGGCTAATCAAGAAATGATCCTCAGCATGTAGATGTGGAAACTCCCTGTTTTTCCAGCAGTCAGATGTTAGGAATTTGTGTTGAGTTAACTGTAAAAAATGGCTGATGCGCCTACTCTCCCTCTGAGGAAACAGAACTTGAAAGATATATTTTCTTGTTTTTTTCCTGCACCTCTCCCACTCATACTTATCTACATTTGTTTTTTAGATTCTGTTTCCTAGAACTCCGTAAATTATTTACTAATATTTTATGTTAACAAAGAAGACAATTACGATTTTTTTTGTCTTTTTCCTCTGCCTTTATCTTCTTTTTTCTCTCTCTCTTTCATCATTTTCCTCCCTTCCTTCCTTTATTTCATTTTGGTTTTATTTCTTTTCTTTTTGCACTAAATTGGAAGCCTCTGCTGAAGAATACAATGTGGACAGGAAAGGTCTTAGTTACCTAAAGAACCTCTGATTTCCAGACCTGGATGTTTCATTGCAAGGATTCAAGCATTAATGAGAGATAAAAATAAAAATAATGCATAAATAAAGAAATATGGCAGTATGCCTAAGTGTTGGTGAAGTGACAATATATCAAGAACATCAGAAATGCAGTATCTGTTCAGTGTTCAGTTCCCAAATGCTTCAGAACATTTAATTTATTTTCTGATAATTACCTGGAAAAGTAGTTCTAGGTTTGCTTAACAGCAATTCTCAACAAACTGCAAAATATAGAAAAGTTTTCCAAGTTCTCAGAGAGAGGATCTAGTGTCTGAGAACCCATGAACCATATCCTGACAGCACCACCTACCAGTTGTAGCTCAAACTGCAATGGAAAATAACCTAAACCAAGCCTCTGTAAACACCTAAATGGTTTCTGAAAATAAAAAATGTACAGCAACACCCAGCATTCAAAACGTTTTACTTGAATGATCATTTTTTGTTTTTTTCCTGTGGTCTCATAATGAATGATTTGCGAATTTCCAGTGAACATGTCACACACTCTATGAACCCTACATATGGATCTTATGGAACAACAAAATAGAACCTTCCGAACCAACTATTATATGACAGTTAAAGTTGCATCATAAGTTAAATCAATTTACATATATATTATGCAGCAGAACACAAGTGCCCACAGCTTGTCCCTGACCCTCTCTGTCTGAGTGTTATGAAATAAAGGCTACCATGAGTTCTTATGTCACCTGCCTTCTAGGGGTAGCCTGAAGTCCAGTGATGTGTATGTTAATAGATTGATTTGGTATTAATTTGGACATGGTATTCAAAAGAATGGAAAATTATTTTTTCATTTTCTCTCATATAACTTGAGAAAAATAAAATATCTTATCTCCAAATAATTATGGCATCATCACAGATATTTCCTGCAGTCAATTGACTTAAAGACCAAAGTGTGGAAAAGAAAAAAATTTTGAACCAGTGTTTCATCTTCATGTATGTGTATGGATTGTGTGCATGCTTGGTGTGCATTGAGGTCAGTAGAAGCCATCAGAGTCCCTCAAATTGGAGTAGGAAGTGGTTATGACCTACCATGTGGGTTCTGGAAACTGAACATAGCTCCTTTGCAAGAAGGAGAGGTGCTTGTCCTTCACCACTGGGCCATCCCTCCAGCCCATGGAAAAGAATTTTAATCCCAACTTTTTCTCGAAACAGAGCTTTAGTGAGAAGGCAGTGATGTCACTCAAGCACAGGAGATACAAACTTTGTCAAAACTAACAGTTGACAGGCTCCATGCTCACTCATCCCTCATCCCCCATCTTTATCCTGTGCCTCCTCTACTCTTCTGACAGAAGTAGAAAATTATATGAGCATTTAAGAATAAATGTCCTTTAGGGATTCAAAATGGGTCTCTTCTACTATCCAGTTGTAAAAGTAGAAGGAGCTGTGCACTCTGGAGTACCTGCAAAACTGTGAGCTGACTGACAAGCATGCTTCCCACACATAACACAGATGCTGCCCAGTGTTACTAGATGGTTAGCATTTAGGTCTCTTCAGGAATTCAAAAGCATAAAAACTATTCTGAAAAGTACAAACACTTAAATCAAAGTTGTAAAAAAAGACTGATATATATATATATGCATAAATGTATATATACTGCAGACTACAAATGAAATGATAGAAGAAATAATCTGTGAGACCATAAGGCTTTAGTTGTTCAACTTCCTCTTTAAGGGCTTTATAAAAAAAAATTTATAAGATCACAAATAATGTTCCCTTTTCTTCTTCTTTTGGGAAAACAAAATATTTTGTTTGTACATGTCCAGACCTCAGTAATACAAGACCTTTCCTCTTTTGGAAAGGACACTTTTTATATCCTCCACAAAATACATTCAATCTAGTACACAAATGTAAGCAATTAAAAGTAGTAGTTTGAGTGAAGAACTGTCTGTATTCATCTCATCTAAAATATGACCAGAAGTTAATTCAAACCATTTAACATAACATTGTTTGAATGATGTTATGTTAGTTCTGAAGACTCATTAGTTGGACTTGGCACTTCCAGATGATTGTTGCCTAAACTTGAAGTGTGCAGTTGATACTACATACTTTTTCCCCTGAAAATCTCAGGGGTATATTAGAAAACAAATAATTAAAAAGTTGTAGAACTGTGTAGGAATTTACAAGTATGTTCAAACATAGTATTATCAATCCCTTTCCTTATGAGTTAGATCCTAACTTTAATATAGTATTTAATTTGTAGCTAGATAAAATAAAATAATTCGTAGCTGGCAGTTAAAGAAAGATAATGCAAATACTGCTTTCAATCTAAATTGTGTGTTTAATTCGCTGGAAATAAAATTATATTTCACTATGAAAATAGCACTTAATATATACTAAAAAAAAACAATTGCAAGTATATTCATCTCAGGTTATAAGTTAACTTTTTCATTTAGTTTTTAGAGTAGATTTTAATTGTTAGTTCCAGGAGGATTTTCAGTTCAAACTTTCATAGTTTCTTGCTGACTGTTGCTATGTTGATAAGCACATCTCACATCCTGAGCCTTCTTTGCAGCATGTCTCCAAGTGCACACTGACCCACAACTGTTATCACCTTTGGACAAATTTCCTTTCCACATCTCCATTTCAAACCTGAATTTGATTCTCACTGGATCAATCACGTTCCTTAAAAACTCTTCTGTCATTCTTCCTCCTATCTATCTCTATTCTATAATCTCTAATGTTCCCCACATCCTCACTCATCTTAAAGTATATATTTAAATGGCATTCTTAAAGGAAAGCTTGGATCATGTAGTTGAGAATCGTAATTGCAAAAGTGTATAATCCTGGCACTAAAGGAAATATATAATAATTACAGTTGCAAGTGCAATGACTATAGATGACTGAGTAAGCAAACAGAATGTAAGATGATGGGCCAAAGATATGGGGAGGTAGTTAGAACACTTGTCTAAAGAAATTCATTATATTATAACTCTCACATCAGAATTATCACTGAGAACAAAACTTCATAGACAGCAGATGTGACTATAAAGGCTGATTGGTTGTTTGATCAGAAATGCAGTGTTGTAGACAGACTGTTACATGTGTTATATTGGGCATCTTATATAAAGACATCTTAACTGCCATTTATTGGTATTCTCTGTATGGGACCTAACACTAAATAACTCATTTCAATATACATACAGAACATGGTCTGGTGGTTTGAGTGAGAATATCCCCTAAAGATTAGTACACTTGAATTCTTGGTTCTTAGTTGGTAGAATTGCTTGGTAAGGATTTGAGCAAACGTGGGTGGATCTATGTTCTAGGATCATGGTCACTCATGTTTGTCTCTAGAGTAACCCATCTTTCTGTACTTTTAGAGCTGTTTCTTTTGAACATAATATGATTCAATGTCTCCTTTTCTTTTGTTTGTTGACAATAGTGTCTGACAAGTTTTGATATTAGCAATTTTAAATTGTGACTATTTGCAGTGACTCATTATGAATAACATGCTGGACTTCTTGCTCAAATTTTAACAGAAAGGAGTTGTCTAGAATGGTGCAGTTTGAATTGGGTGTTCTGCACAGTATTCTTGAAATGGAGAGGGAAAATTTTGAGAACTCTTCTCATAAGGTATCAATGCCACTTTCTTAGTCCTTTGTTCGTGGTACTTTCTTTTTTTCCTTTGTTACTGTTTTTTTGTTTTGGAGAAGCACACCAAGCTGGCTAGAATATGCATCCTATATTCATAATAACTTTTATTTCCCCAATGACTCCATCAATACTTCATAAATTAGTAATACAAGGTAACTGAAAAATGTGTGGAGGGACTAGCAATTTTTTGATTGAGTTCAAGGCAGCTCTGAGACAAGGATAGACTGAGTAATGTGTGAGTAGATGAAGAAACTTTTACTCTTGAAAGTTTCAGGTTGATATTTGGGCCTGCTAACTTGTATTTGATTTTTGCAAGAGCAATGTTAATTCTTAGGTCAGATGCCACTGCGTGCTCAAATGTATAACAAGCAACATATCTGAAAAGTCTGCCATTATCCCTTGTATCATCTTAAAGAAGTAGCTGGCCAAAATACCTATAAGAACTAACAGTGGGAGAAAGCATCTTTAAGTTCTTTTATCTGTCAATCTCTGATTTTTGTCTAAGAAAGTGTGTTCTAAATTTATGTTTAGACATTGTAAATTCTCTTTCTCCCCAAATGGGGACTTAGAGACACAGTAAAATATACTGATTTTAAAACAAAATTATTTACTCAGATTTCTTTTCAATTATTGATATTTTCCCTAGTAAATTTCCAATCACAAATTTTAACCCTTCCTTGTATTAATGTGTGATTAGCAAGATTCTAGATGGTGTTTCAGTGCTCAATAAACAGTTAAATGGCTAATATTAACACAGCAGGGCATTAGAAAAATAAACAATGAGCTGTACTTGGCATGGCAACAGAAGACCTAATCACACTCCGGACTCTCAAGATGAGTTATTGTCGTTTATTCAGGGATTGATGATTCTCATGAGACACTAATTCAGGTTTTGGTGGAAGTTCAGAGAAACAAGATATTGGAATTCCTCCAGTTGATTCACCAGGCTTCTCTATTTACTTGTCAAAGATGTTAGATTAGCAATGAAATCTGCTACTGAGCAACTAGTCTAAGGGGTTTTACATTTATGGCCACTGTTGACTGGACAATCATTTGACTTAAAGCTATTTGGTTAACTGGTTGTAGAATTGGCAATCATTTACTTTTCCTATAAATCATAATTACAGTGTCAGACATATTTAGAACATTTCGGAAACTGATATCTTTTAGTTAAGTAATGTGAGGTTTGCTTAGCAAGTTCAGCAATTAAGTTAAAAATTATGTGTAGAATTATTTGTCTAAGGTCTGCTGCCATTTAGCTCTTCGAAATCTTTGTGACAGTTCTATGAATCAGTACTTAACCTTTTCTTGCATTGATTGTATTTTCCCTAATATGTGTAGGTTCTCTAAAACAATGCTGTTCTTTTTTATTAAAAATAAATTATTTTCACATACAATATATTCTAATTATAGCTCCCTTTCCCCTACTTCTTCCAGTTCCATTTTCTTTCTGCCTCTAAATAGAAAATAACAGGCTTTTATGGGATAACAACCAAACATGACTTTAAAAATAAAACAAAAAAAAACTATAATATAAAACAAAAACCATCATATTGAAGTTGGACAAGACAACCCAACAGAAAGAAATAGTCCCAAGAAGAACAAGAATCAGAGATACACTCATTATTCTACTCAAGAGTTCCATAAAAACACTAAATTAAAATCTATAATATATACATAGAGAATCTTGTGTATACTTGTGTAGGTCCTGTGCATGCTGCTTCAGTCTCCATGAGTTCTTATGAGCTTTGCTTACTTGATTCAGAGGACTTTGCTCTCCTGGTGTCCTTTATCACACCAGGAGAGCAAAGGCCTCTACCTCTACAGTGGCTCATTAGTTGAAGGCCTCCTCTATGGTTCTCCATGGTAGCGTCCCCAAAGACAAGAGGTGGTCCATGGTTTTAAAAGGTTTATTGTCATGGCACAAAGCAGATGAAGCTGTGCCCTGTGTCTTCAGGGTGGGCCTGAGGTTAAATATCTTTTGTAAGGAGGAGGGTCTGGGAAGGAACGCATAATTGGCTACTCCTTCTGGTCTTTAGGTATCTCATTAATATGGAGATCTCTTGAGGCTCTGCAGCCTGTAGTCACACCCTCTACCTGTGCTACCTGTACTACGTGACCACCTAAGGTCACAAACCTTTCCTTGGGAGGGGCTGTGGATAAGTGAAAGGAACCAGAACCCAGAAGCAAGGCTGAACTGTTACCATCCCATTAGAATCACTGGGGTTCAAAGCCTACACTCGACCAATTACCCAGCTGTCTCTCACAGCACACCACCCCACAGAATGTAGAGGTGAAGGCTTCATGTACACAACAGATGGACTTCTCCATGTTCAATGAGTTGTGTAAATGTTGTCCTCTGCAATGGGGCCCTGTCCTCTGTTGCAGAGAACAATTCATTGTCTAGCAACAGTCTGAGTTGCATGGGGATTTCCATGGGGAATTAAATGTACTCTAACCCTAAACTGGAAGACTCACCTGGCTACAAGGGATGGCCAGTTGAGGGACTGCATGCCTCATAACTAGCAGTCCTCATTAGGATTACTTTAATATAGTTTAGGAAGTTTCCACTACACTACATTAATCTTAGCTGTTTCTCCCTGAATTTCTTTCCATTACTCTTTCTCTCTCTCTCCTCCCCTCTACCACATGATCATCCCATGCCCATTCTTACATGCCCTACTCTACCTGTAAATTCTATTCTGTTCCTCCATCCATCTAGACCCTTCCTCTATACTTAACCTGTCTGAATCTACAGATTGATGCTTGGTTATCTTTTACTTAATGGCTAATATTCACATATAAACAAATACATGCAATATTTATCTCTCTGGGTCTGGCTTACCTCACTCAGACTTATTTTTTTTTTTATACTTTCATCTTTTTGCCTGTGAATATCATGATGTTATTTTTTTATCATTTGAGTAATATTCCATTGTCTAAATGAACTAGGCTTTCTTTATCTTTTCTTCTGTTGAGGAACTTCTAAGTTGTATTCAGTTTCTAGCTATTGTGCGTAAAACAGAAATGAACGTGGTTGAGAAATACCCTGTGGTAAGATGGAGCATCTTTTAGGTATATGCCCAAGAGTGGTATATCTGGGTCTTGAGGTCAATCAATTCTCTACCTTCTGAGAAAATACCATACTGATTTTTCATAATGACTGTATGTTTTCACTCCCACCAGCAATGAAAGAATATTTCCATTGGGCTGCATCATTATTAGCATGAGTGGACACTTGTGTTATTAATCTTATTCATTATAACAGATAGAATCTCAAAGTAGCTTCAATTTACATAATCCTGATGGCAAAGAATGTTAAATATTTCTTTAATCTCAGCCATTTGAGGTTTCTCTACTGAAAATTCTGTTTAGATCTATGTTCTATTTAAAAGATTTTTTTTTTTTTTTTTTTTTTTTTTTTTTTTTTTTTTTTTTTTTTTTTTTTGCTTATTCCCTTCACATCTTACTCACTGCTCTTCTCCATGTCACCTTCTCCAACAACCTATCTCCCTCCCCGTCTCCTCTGAGTGAATGGGAGTTCTTTGCGTGTCCCCAACCTTGGCATTTCAAGTCTATGTGAGGCTAGTTGTTTCCTCTCCCACTGAGGCCAGACAATGCAGCCCTACTAGAAGAATATATCGCACATGTGGGCAACAATTTTTAATTGGATAATTTTTCTCGAGTTTTTTTAACCTAATTTAAATATTAGTCCTCTACTGGATGTAGAGTTGGAAAAACACCTTTTGCTATTTTGTAGGCTGCTGCTTTGTCTGAATGACAGTGTCCTTTGCCTTATAGAAGTTTTCCAGTTTCATGAGGTCTGGTCTCATTTACTATTTGTTAATCTTAGTTCTGTGCTGATGGCGTTCTGTTCAGGAAGACTTTCCCAAAGTGTTCAAAGCTATTCCTCACTTTCTCATCTATCCCATCCCAGTGTATCTGGTTTTCTATAGAGTTCTCTGACACTCTTGTACTTGAGTTGTGTGCAGGGTAATATGTATGGATGTATTTGCGTTCTACATGGAGACATCCGGTTTGGCAAACACTACTTGTTGGAGATGCTGTCTTTTTTTCAGTGTGATTTTCTGGTTTCTTAATTTAAAAAAACAGGTGTTTAATTTTTATTGGATATTTTATTTATTTACAATAAAAGGGATGTCATTTCCTTTTCCCATTTCCCCTCCCTAGAACCCCCTATTCCATCCCCCCTCCTCCTTTATGCTTTTATACCATTTTAACTACATGCATATATTAAGGTCAGTTCTAGGTTGAGGGTCTAGCAATACAATAGCTGCAGATAGTCAAGGAGCAAGCAAGACAATAAATACAAATAGTCAAAGAAAAAGCAAGGCATTAAACCCAATTATATGAACACTCCCATGATCACTATTTCTAAGGGCTTATCAAGATGACCAAAGTATCTGAACGTATTTCCCTGTCCTAACCCAAGGGCATTTTCATTTGACTTAATTTTTTTATTCACCCACTTTGCTGAAAATGTTAATCAGTTTTAAAAAATGACATTCTGAAAAGGAGAGAATGACAAAGTTCTTCAAATCAGAAATATTTAATTGATCAGAATTTTGAATTTTTTTATAAAGAATTCCAAGAAAATGCATAATATTTATTGATAATATTTCAGGAAGGGTTTTCTCTAAAAGAAAAGTCTTACAAAACAAAACAGCCTGTATGATAGAAAAAAAGCAATAAAAATTGGTTCTTAATATAAGTAAAGCTCATAGAAAGTTAAATGATTCACTATTTCATTCAGTGTGTTACTCCTTTTTATAATTTTCGCATTGGAAAAGTTATTGAATGAACAAAAAGATTTTCCATATTTATAAAGAATGCATTTATACACTAATAAGAAATTCAAAGCTGAGAGGCAAATATTGATATTTCTAGGTATGCTGGTTAATTTTCATCCACTCAACACAAGTTCTGGTCATCTGGGAAGAGGAAACATTTTTTTGTTTGTTTGTTTGAATTACCTCCATCAAGTTTTACTGTGGGCCAGTTTGTGGAGGCATTTTCTTGATTAATGACTAATGTGGGAGGACCCAGCCCACTGTGAGTGGGATCACTTCTAAGCATGTGGTCCTTGGTTGTATAAGGAAGCAAAATGAACAATCCATGAGTAGAAAATCAGTAAGCAGAAGCTATCCTCCATGGTTTCTGCTTCAGTCCCTGCTTCCAAGCTCCTGATTAGTGTTCATGTTCTAACTGCTCTTAAGGATGAACTGTAATGTGGAAGTATAAACTAAATAAAACCTTCATTGCCCAAGTTTCCTTTGGTCATGCTCTCTAAGGACCAAAACTAGGATAGTAGTAATAAAAATAAACATAATGATTTTGAATACTTGCTTGCCACTCTCTGTGCTCAAACAACAGAAATAACAACACACTTTTATGGTAGATAACCATGAATTCTAAGAACAACATTATTTTTTGAGAAATGTCATTTTTGCCTACTGTTTGGCAAAGAAAATCTAGGCTTGAAATGAATGAAGTCATGGTCTAAACTTACACATACATTGTGGTAGATTCAAATTGCAAAATCAACAATGTCTAGTTTTACAACCTCTCATCTTATTCACTCCATTTTATTACACCCCGAGAAAATTTTCTTCATGTTATAGTGGTGAAGAAGTAGAAATTCATTCAGCCCCGTGCAATGCCAACCACCTGAAAAGAGAGAGCCTGAGACAGTCTGTGTGAGACACGACATATTATCACAGCTGCTCTTCCCAGGATGAGTTGGGGCTTTGTAACCAAGATTTAATTGCTGAAAAGTTTTTCTGATACCTCCATGAAAAGCTGATCTTAAAAAGGGAGATAAGACAAAAGGCGACGTCTGTCACAAATACGAAATTAAGAAAAGATTATGGGTTATATTATAAAAGTATAGGGAAATTGGCAAAAAGAAAATAATAGAAGTCATTCTACATTTTGTGTTTTCTGGACTACATTATGATTGTGTCACCAGGAGCAGAGCAAACTCAGAAAATCCTTTATTAGGAACAGGTAAAGGGGGGAAATAAATTGATTTACTGTCAGTAGAGTGTAATTGTGAGCAGAAATATGAGGAGGCAGTTTTTCGAATTCAGGAGAAATGTCTTCTTGCTCTGTTCTCCTCAGTGACTCTAAGACCCCCATCAGCATTTCAGACTCAGTGATATTACCTCTCATTTTATTCTAGTCTTTGTCTTGCTCTGTAGAAGTTCATCTTCTCATCCAGTATTGGTGTTTCAATAGCCACCTTGGGTGCTGTTTTATGCACTGGTGGATACATGAATTATTTCTCCAAAAGGATTGAAGGTTATGGAAAACTACAGCTTAATTTGGGGTTTGAAGGTTCTCTTGGTAACTCAATAGATCTTATTTTATCCACACTTGGATTTTGTTTTATTGACAGACAAACAATTTTCATGCTTTTTATTCTGATCATTTTCTAATGTGTCAGCCTAATAGCTATCCATATGTAACATTGACTGAAAGAGGAGTATCATCCCAATTGTATACTGAGTCTCCAGAGATCCATCATTTCAAATAGATCTAAGGATACAAAGTCCATAATCCAAACACATACTTTGAATTTACATATATTCAGAAATATTTACTTATGTTAGCTATATCAGATACATTTGTATAATTTCATAGACTAGGATTTAGTATACTCCTGTAGTTTTTTTCCATTTGTGCTTTTATAAACTTCTTATAATAATAAAGAAAAACAACCAATAATCAGGGAGATTTTGCTTATTTAATACTTTAGAGTCATAATGCTTGACTTGATGCCTTTTACCTCAAAATTGATAAATATATATTTCAAATTTAAAATATAATTGCAGGCACAAACAAATTGCATCCTCATGGATTTCTTATATTTATTAATTAGTTTGTTTCTTAAGTTTCCATCAAATACTAATTTAGTTTTTTCTATCCTCTTACTAATTTATTAAATCTGAGATATAAGTTAAATTTTTGTTTTAATAATAGTATTATTATTAAAATATTCTATAAAAATTTCTGTTTCTTTCATATTTTATTAGCATTGTAATTATAATTATTTGAGGGTCTCAATAGTCTATATTGAAGTATATGACTGTGATGTGTATGTGTGTATGTTTGTATGTGTGTTTAAGTGTTTTTGTATGCATGTGTCTGTGTATGTGTGTGCTTATGAGGATCCATGATTGCATGCATGTGTGTGTTTACGTGTGTGTGCTTGTGTATGCATTTGTGCCTGTTTGTGCATGTGTGTCTCTGGGTGTATATGTGTGTCTCTGTGTGTCACTGTGTGTCTCTGTGTATTTTCTTGATAATTTTTACTGCAATTACTCATACTCTTACAAGTGAGGTTATTGAGAAGAAGAGAAAAATTTAACTTATATTTATATTCCCAGATTACTCACCAAATTCATATCTATTCATAACAAATACATATGAAGCTATTTTATATTATATTCTTGTCAGAACTAAATGATTTCAAAAATATACTCTAATCAAATATCTAAATAAAAAGTATGTTACTTTATTACATAATAAAGTTGAATATTTTGTGAGGATTTTGGAATCTTAATATTCTTTACATTAACTTTGGCCTTATTATTGTGTCTATAGTTTTTGAGTAAGCCTTTTTTATACCTCTTATGAATTCCCAAATTTTCCTCAATATGTACAAGAGCCAGTTTTCATTTTACTATGTATATTTTGCTAACTAATTAAAATTTTCCTCTATTGAATATTTTAAATTGTATATTTTAAATGACTTCAGCTGGAATGTTCGAACCTACATTAAAGCAACATGTACCAAGACATTAAACACATTGAATGTACGTTAACCTTGTACTGTCTGCTCTTAATCATTTCAGCATGTGCAAGGCAAGTCTTCAAGTACTTACCAGACACAAGTGAAGCATTTGCCATAAATAAAAGAAAGGAGACTGTGCTTGCCAGAGTCTTGTGTTTTAGGTTTGCCTTTATGTTCTATTTTTAACATATACAATCAGGCATATTTTAGAGGGACGTGCATCCATAAGCATATTATATCCCAACACAGCACTATTTTCAACCTCACAATCATTTCAATATAATAGAAATTGTAATGCAAGACTAGGGCTTAATTTCTAACCAGTAATTAGAGTTCAAATGATGAGGCTTGAGGAATTTTTAAAAAGAACTTCACTATAGAAACTTTCCCTTGTAATGAGATGTTCAAGTAGCAAATCTACTACTATAATGGGAATCAAGCAAGCTGATTTAAACAAGAGAAAATTTTCACCTATTTTATTCCTTTCATTTCAGTCCAATCTTTTAACAAAATCAATAGGCAAAATTGAATATTCTCAAGTACATATTTTAGTAGATATTTTTTCTCTTTTTCTGTCCCTCCCCATTCCTCCATTTCCTCCTGTTTTGGCTTCACCAGTGAGGAAAATTGATCAAGTGAAAGCATCTTTCACCATTTCACAATTCAGTGTATCATGAAAAAGACAATTCTAATAAAGGTTCAGAGTGCACATGTTTTCTCTACCCAAGAAGTATAGACAATGCACATTTCCATTGTCTGCTCGGTGCATGTTTGCAAAATATTCAGTCAGTCAGTGTGTCTAAGCAAAAGAATATAAGCAAAAGCTCATACGTATTGAATGGTTATAATACTAGTCTGTTGCTGAAAAGAGCCATAAAGTTTCTTATGAGACTCATGTATATTCCTTTTAAAACAAGATATAAGGACAGTGACATAGTCTGTGTAATAGTTATTGGAGTCTCCGGTGTTAATACTAGTCTCAGAATAGCCACTTTCTATGTATGTGATCTTGGGCAATTTATCTGACCTCTTTAAATAGTATTAATTATGTTGTCAGAAGTTATTTCCTCCTGTCATATGGAAGACATAATGGAAGGGACACTAGACTAGAAATAAAACCGTGGCTGTGCTTTCCTGCTCTCTGCTCTACTACCTTTATACTCTAGGCCTAGGTTTACTTATCTGGGATAAAAGGATTGGCTAAAGCAATTTGTAAAGCTTTCTCCATGTTTTAGGACACAAAGTATCTTTGTCTTCAAACTGTATTTCATATTCATGAGAAAACAATCTTAGCATTCCTCTCCCCTATTGATTTCTTTGTGTCAGACAGGGTCTCGTGCATCTCAGGCTGGCCTCCAACTCACTAAGTAGCAAAGAATGACCTTAAATTCCTGCTCTATTTGCCACTGTCATTCAACTGATTCGAACAAAATCAATGGATGGACTTGTGTTGTAATGTCTACAGTGTAGGTGTACATATGTGTTAATGTCCATTAACATTATGCCAGGATCCCCATTTTTTTTTTTTTAATTTTAAAGTTTGGCACCAAGGCTATCATTTTGGAGTTAAATGCAAAATAATGTTAAAGGTTTTAAAGTCTCAAAAATAATTTATTTGCCAGAAGAACCTTCTCATTTTGGATTTCAAACAATGATAGGAGTGTTTTAGGAAACATGGTCTTCATTGCAATTTATTTCCCAGGGGCTATGAAAGAAAGACCTCTCCCAAAGTTGCATATTTGAAAAAGGAGGGGTTGAGTTCTCATCTGTAGAAAACATCTGTAGGAATCTATGATTTTTTGCCAGAAGCCTTTGGAACCTCTTCTTAATAATAACACTGTGTAACAAAAAGATGTTTTGTACCTCAGTAATGCTTTTGTTTAGACCTCTGTTCTAACTCATTTATAAACAGATCTAACGAACTCAGGCTGTGTCTGGACTATCAAGTAAAGGTACCCCAATAACACAGAAACCATAATGAGCTTTATGGAACTGAAAAATTCAGTAATCAACATAACAATTTATTTCATAGATAAATTTCTTAAGACTAGCAGATACATATACACTTTATGGAAGTAGATGTGATTTAAAGCACCCTCTAGCAATAGTTTGCTATTTGTCTTAATGTCTTATGAATATCTTTGCTGGAATTAGTGTTGATAGCTCATGTAAATGTAGGTTATTCAAGTTTTACCTACACAATGGGATAAAAAATAAAAAACATAAAAATTTTAAATTGTGTTTCTTTTTTTCCTATTTATTTATTTATTTATTTATTTATTTATTAGCTAGAAACTACTTTTTATCCTAGGGTATAGTTGCTTCTTAGACATGGGTGCTGAAAATGTTTTTCTAAATCCTTTGTTCATTTCTTATTTATTTTTATACCAATATCTTCTGAAAAGCAGACAGTATTTATTTTGATAAAGTTCAATTTACTTGAATTTTTCTGGCAAAAGATAAAGAAATCTTAGTCACTTAAGATTACTAAGATCTTACCTTGAGTCTTTCCTACTGAACTGTCAGGATTTTTCATAGAAATCAATTAAGCAAAATGTGTAAATTGGCTTTTAATATTGACTCTAATTCATTTATCTATCTAAGTCTATAATACCCACTTCCTTGGAAACTCAACCAATACCATCAATCTTAAAATCAGTGTGAAGTCATACAGTGAAGATCTCATAGAATGAATTTGGGAAATTGCTGTATTAAGTTTGATCAGTCTAAATCTCAGTACAGGACTTTTTTTTCTTATAATCTGGTCTTGAAATTGTTCTAGTTGATATAATTTTCAGTGCACAATACTTGCTCATCTTGTGTCAAACTTATCATAAATGCATCATTATATCATGCTGACACAAATGGTATTACATGCATAATTTCTAGTTTATTGCTAGTATATTAGAAATGTTATCAATTTAGTAAATCGATCTTACCTTTGACAACCTCATCTGTTAATCTTTTCTATAGATTCTATAAAATTTTCTATCTTAAACCAGTGAAAAATTCTTTTCGACTTGATTGCCCAGGCTGAGATTACATAGCATTATTCAGAAAAGAAACAATGAGATCATATTTCCATTTTTCTTTGTTCCTGCATTACAGGACAACCATTTGTTCTGTCTTGATGTCTATCACATTGGTATTACCTTTTCACCTTTTTAAATGGTTAATACAAAGTGTGAGACTCCTGAGAGGCTATTCCATAGCCTGACAGATACAAAGGCAGATGCTCACTGCCAACCATTGGACAGAGCACAGCAACCCAAACGGAAGAGTTAGGAAAAAGACTGAAGAAGCTGAAGAGGATTACAACCCTATAAGAAGAACATCAATACCAACCAACCACCCCCCCACCCCCCCACCACCACCAGAGCTCCTAAGGACTAAACCACCAAACAAAGAGAGTATACATGGAGGGACCCATGGATCCAGCTGCATATGTAGCAGAGGATGGCCTTATTTGGCTTCAATGGAAGGAGAGGACCCAGTGTAGAGGAATGTCAGGGCAGTGAGGTGGGAGTGGGTGGGTGGGTGAGGGTGCACCATCATAGAAACAAGGGGGGATGGGATAGGGGGTTTGCAGAGGGGAAACCAGAAAGAGGGATAACATTTGAAATGTAAATGAATAAAATATCTAATAAATAATAAAGTGAGAGACTCCATAAACACTACCTGTGAGCATTATCTGAAGGCTAAAGGTGAAGTGTGTGTGTGTGTGTGTGTGTGTGTGTGTGTGTGTGTGAGAGAGAGAGAGAGAGAGAGAGAGAGAGAGAGAGAGAGAGAGAGAAAA